>NC_057400.1:2447580-3110844 GCF_019320065.1 Cervus canadensis | reverse complement strand
CAGCAAATGCCCAATAAATGTTTGAGAACTGACCATTACTGAGGTAGCTCTCAAGGCCCTGTTGAGAGGCACTCAAGAATGGTTTTGCATACTAATAAGCAAAAAACCAAAATCCATTGTACAAATGTAGTTGTGAGGCAAAGCAAAACTGAAAGTCATCAGATTCACCCATCAGATGAACAAGAAACGTATAATTAAGGCAGTCTCTGGATATAGCCCCGATGGCTCAGATAGTAAAGAATCGGCCTGCACCGTGGGAGACTGGAGTTTTATCCCTGGGTTGGGAAGACCCCCTGAAGAAGGGAATGGCTACTCACTCCAGTATTCTTGCCTGAAGAAGTCCATGGACAGATGAGTCTATTGGCAGTCTATGGGGTCACAAACAGTCAGACACGACTGAGTGCCTAAGCACAGCTGGATGTAGCCCATCTGTTTCTTTGCCCTGCTTTCCCTTTGATATAAACTAAATACTTGAACAAGCATGTATGAAGTCCCAATCAATTGAGTGCCATTAGCCATCAAATCAAAAGTCTCTACTTCAGGTGGTGACCTGAAGAAACAGGAAGCCTGGTCCAGGACGGTGGACAGATCACCAGGTTTTGGTTAGAATTTGGGCCTTGCTGCTTAGTAGCCCCGCAAGCTGATGGCCTTCCTCATCTCTGTTTTCTCAGCGGACAAAACAAGATCTTAGTTTATGTCCTGGTGTTTGTTTGAGGGTAAAATGGCATGATTTAAACAGACCCCTAGTACAGTGTCTGGCACCGTAAATCGTAGTGTTGGTCATTAGAGGACGCCACTTATATTTTATGTAAAAGTTTACTTTAGGTTATTCTGCTGTATAATTTCTCACAGCTTAATGTTGCATTACCAACACAGAAAGTGGGGAGAGAGGAATGGGAAGCCCCCCATGACACACCTTGCCGTGAAGTCATGTGTGTTCAGTTGTGCCCAACTCTTTTGCAACCAGCAGACTCTTCTGTCCATGGAATTTTCCATGCAAGAATACCAGAGTGAGTTGCCATTTCCTATGCCAGGGGAGCTTCCCGCCCCAGGGATTGACCCTCTTCTCTTGTGTCTCCTGACTTGACAGGCAGGTTCTTCACCACTGTGTCACCTGAGAGCCCCTAATGACGTGTCTTGACTCATCTTAAAAGCTTTCCTAGAAATTACAATAAACAGCTGATAGAAGGAAATATTTCTTAGCCTTTTCCTTATCATGAAAGTGTTAGAAAGTCTGAGTTTTTCCAAATTGTGGAACCCAGGCTTGAGGAACAAAGATGACACAAAATGAAGGAAAGAGAAGAAGTCAAAATGATTTACTGGAGGAAAAATGACTTGGCATTGGCATGAGAGAGCAGTGTAGGTTACTCTGGGACAGACCTACTGTGGTTACAGATATAGGTACTTTGCAGGTTTAGTGATAATGACAGTGTTAGTTGCTTAGTTGTGTCTGACTCTTTGTGAACCCATGAACTATAGCCCGCCAGGCTCCTCTGTCCATGGAATTCTCAAGACAAGAATACTGGAGTGGGTTGCCATCCCCTTCTCCAGTGGATCTTCCCAACCCAGGGATCAAACCTAGGTCTCCTGCATTGCAGGCAGAGTCTTTATCATCTGAACCACCAGGAAGGCCCCTCAGCCGGCTTAGAGGCCCACTAAAGAAAGAAAGCAGGGAGCCTAAGAAATTCCTCCATTTGAGCATAAAATGAAACGCTGGCTCTTTGCTATCTCCCAGGGAGCTATGTGATCTTGGCTTTCTGTCCAGGTGTTTGAGTTGATTTCCTCTTTTAACGATATACCTGGAAAAGAACAAATATGGTCATTTGTGCTATGTGAAAATGTTTTTCGGTTTTTAAAGGAATGTGATAGGGAATATGTTAAACAGTGTTAAAAATATTCCTATAACTGATGCACTAGGGTCCTTGAGCTCCCAGGACCCTGTTCTCCTGCCCCTGAAAAAGGTGAGCCTAGATTGTGCTTCAAAAATAGGAAGGGCCACAGTGACTTGTGCACTCAGAGCAGATGGCTATGTCACACCTCAACCTCCAATAGGCTGGCTGAAAATCCTAAAAGTAAGATTTGAAAAGAGAAGGAAGAATGTAAGAAAGAAATTGGCATTTCTTGGAGCCTTACTGTTGCTCAGATCTCAGATTTGCTGCAGTAGATGTTGGCACCAGGTACCTTGATGGTCTGTGACCACTTTTCATAGCTGCCAGGGCTGTGGAAATGACATATGCATAGTATAAAGCAACAGTCCTAGAATGTATCCCTTGATTTCCAAGTCACCCCTGCCATCAAGAAGAGAGGAGCTCTTCTTTTATGCAGACGGGCTCTCATTAGTAAGTGCATTTTGATGCATTTTCACTAATTATACACCTAAAGGAAGTGATGGACTGGAATCAAATAAATGTGGGGAGAGACTCAGAGATCCCTACTTATGACCACTGTGACCATGGCCAAAGTGAGCATGTCAACCTTGCAGGATGTGTGAAGATTAGGCATGATGGAAATAAAGTCTCATTCCAACTAGAGAAGGAAACAAGCAAACTGTTCCCCTTCACTTGTCATGAGGTATTGCTGACCATGTACATCTCTAAATCTAAGGAAAGATGGTGATTTTCTGCTTTGCAAACACTTGACAAAGTCCAGTTTCTTTAGCTGGAGTGGAGATCTTCCAGGGGACAAAGACTCATCTAACTCCTCTTTCCAACACCTCCAACAATATCCTTCTCCTCCTCCCTATCTCTTTCAAAGCTCCCATCCACAGCCTTCAAAGGATGATTTTATGTGAAGCTTTTACTTTTTTATGTTTTCTGGTTTCTCACTCCTCCTGGAATGTTCTTTCTCCTTCCCCTCCGCCTACACTTTTATCAGCTTTCATGGTTCACCTTAAGCCTCACGTCTTTCATGAATTCTCCCTGGAATATTCTAATACAGCCTGTTCCTAACCAGTGTTGTGAGATCCTCCTGGTGGAAGAAGGTTGTCTCCAGTGGGCATCAGGCTTTTACATAAGTCACTGAATGTTCCCTGACCAGAGAAACATAACAGCATTCTGGGTTTTCCTTCCCCAACCTGAGTTGGACCGCTTAAAATGCTGGTCACGGTTCCTACATGTACTTGGTCACTCACCAGCTCACATCCTCCTAGAGTTAGTCCCTCTTCATTTCATTTTACTCATGCCCCTATTTTCACTATCAGGTCTCATTGTTTTCAGCAAATGTCTCCTAAGTCATGGAGAACACAGAAAGGCGGAAGTCGTGTCTGGCAAGACCTGCCCAGAGTCTTCTTCTCCCCATCCAACAACATCTATGTTTCTGTCCTTGATTTCTTCTCCTTCATCACATGATATTCACTGCTGTGGCTCTGAATTCAACTCCCACTGTGGCTGTCAAAATATTGCCTCTATGCCTGTCTGCCCATGCCTTCATCCTCGCCCTCTGTGCTAGCTCTCTCTCCTTTGAGTTGAAATCTGCTTTTTTTCCCTCTTTTTCAATGTCATCCCTCTTCATATCATTTTACCATGTTTTCAAAGACTACATTTTAGAAAGAATTATTGATGTGCAGTGCCTCTAATCCATCACCCGCTATTCACCCTTCCACTCGCTCTATATGAGTTTCCTAAAATGTCCTTCACTCAAATCTCTAAGTAGGCAGCATACTATAGAGGATGGGGCACAAGTGCTCAGACTGGGCAGAAGTGGAGCCATTTGATTTTGAGTTACTTGATGTCTCTTTAGGGTCACAGCATCTTCTGTAAAACTGGAGTAACTGTCCTTGTCATGTAGTGGTTGTGTTGAGAATGCAAAATAATACCAGCCATCAAGTGGAACGTAGAGGCCATTAGACCCTTTGCCTCTTTATGTATCGGACATAGGATTTTTCCACTACAGACAAGTTTCTCTTTCTCGGGATTCATTGTACTTTTGCTTTCAGTCATACATCTCTCTCCTAGATTTCTTCCTATTTATGGTTATTCTCGCTCTTCTTCTTTTTTTATTTTTTTTAACAAGTGTCTATCTTCTATGTTCTCTAAATTTCTATACTTATCTATTTTTTTCTTTAATTTTTGTATTCTTTACTCATCCAGACTCTAGCGGACACTAACAATTCAATAATTACTAAATTTCCATGCCTGATGCTAATTTCCTGAGTGCCATTACATGAACTGACATAAAAAATTTGCAACGACTGTAAGCAAACAATACCCATGCTGAGCTCATTTCTTTCCTAGATCAAACCCACACATTTCTTCAACCCATGAAAGAACCAGTCCTCAGGAGTCATCTTTGATGCTTTCCTTTGCATTCTCTGTTACACCTAATAAATCAGGAAGTCCAGCCTCCATTCATGCATGTCTTGCTTACCTTCAAGTCAGACTCCTTGAATCATAATCTTCTGTCTGGGTAATGCTATGTGCACTAAAATTTGGTAACATCTAGCTCCAGAATAAAGACTAAATTCCATAGAATGCTATATAAGTTTTTTCATAACTTAGCTTCTGTCTCTCCCACCTCACTGTGAACCAACCTGCACTCTGACTTAACAAGCCTTTCACTTGTCCTGATCCTTCGTATCACTATGTCTCTGCACAGAGCCAGGGTCTTTCCACTCCTGGTTCACCTACCACATTTGTTCCTCCTTCTAAGACTAGCTTACATAAATCATCTCACTCAGTAAAAATTCCCAGAGACTCTTTACTCACCACCCATTCAATCTGACGTATCATCTCACTCAGTAAAAATTCCCAGAGACTCTTTACTCACCACCCATTCAATCTGATGTAAAGGCCCATCTTTTCTATTTTCATAAACTCAAGGGCATTCAGTTCAGTTCAGTTCAGTTGCTCAGTCGAATCCAACTTTTTGAGACCCCATGAATCGCAGCATGCCAGGCCTCCCTGTCCATCACCAACTCCCAGAGTTTACTCAAACTCATGTCCATCTAGTCAGCGATGCCATCCAGCCATCTCATCCTCTGTTGCCCCTTTCTCCTCCTGTCCTCAATCCTTCCCAGCATCAGGGTCTTTTCCAATGAGTCAGCTCTTTGCATCAGGTGGCCAAAGTATTGGAGTTTCAGCTTCAGCATCAGTCCTTCCAATGAACACCCAGGACTGATCTCCTTTGGATGGACTGGTTGGATCTCCTTGCAGTCCAAGGGACTCTCAAGAGTCTTCTCCAACACCACAGTTCAAAAGCATCAATTCTTCCACGCTCAGCTTTCTTCACAGTCCAATTCTCACATCCATACATGACCACTGGAAAAACCATAGCCTTGACTAGATGGACCTTTGTTGGCAAAGTAATGTCTCTGCTTTTTAATATTCTATCTAGGTTGGTCATAACTTTCCTTCCAAGCAGTAAGCATCTTTTAATTTCATGGCTGCAATCACCATCTGCAGTGATTTTGGAGCCCAAAAATATAAAGTCTGACACTGTTTCCACTATTTCCCCATCTATTTCCTATGAGGTGATGGGACCAGATGCCATGATGTTAGTTTTCTGAGTGTTAAGCTTTAAGCCAACTTCTTCACTCTCCTCTTTCACGTTCATCAAGAGGCTTTTTAGTTCCTCTTTACTTTCTGTCATAAGGGTGGTGTCATCTGCATATCTGAGGTTATTGATATTTCTCCAGCAATCTTGATTCCAGCTTGTGCTTCTTCCAGTCCAGCATTTCTCATGATGTACTCTGCATATAAGTTAAATAAGCAGGGTGACAATATACAGCCTTGACATACTCCTTTTCCTATTTGGAACCAGTCTGTTGTTCCATGTCCAGTTCTAACTGTTGCTTCCTGACCTGCATATAGGTTTCTCAAGAGGCAGGTCAGGTTGTCTGGTATTCCCATCTCTTTCAGAATTTTCCACAGTTTATTGTGATTCACACAGTCGAAGGCTTTGGCATAGTCAATAAAGCAGAAATAGATGTTTTTTCTGGAACTCTCTTGCTTTTTTGATGATCCAGCTGATGTTGGATCAAGGGTATTGGTAGGTCACAATCCTTTTCCTCCCTATGTTTTCTCAAAGTCAAATGCATTGTCCACTGCCATTCAGCCTTCGTTTATTTACCTGTCTTCCTCACCAACCAAGGATCTTCCTGGCACTTAAAAACAGTCCATGACATGCATTCAATGCTAAGAATTATTTAATTGAAGTCATATTTCTTTCTCTCTCTCTCTTTTTTTTTTTTTTTTTGAAGGTGTATCTCTCTTTAAATCACTATGGCTGCTGGCTGATTCCTACCAATGGGTTTAATCTTGCCTATCAATAACTTTCTGAAATTCAAGTGGTAACCTTGATGGAAGGTTTTATCCTTCTGTCCTGTTCTACTACTTCTAAGCAAGTGCTCTTGCAAGCTGCTTCCTGCTGATTCAATCTGCCAGGAATATTTAACTGGCCTTGTGCCTATTCCCTTGATATTCTGTAAAGTGAGTTCCTATCCCACCTGTTCTGGTGACAGAATGATTTCTTATCTTGCAGATATTTTTAAGATATGAAAGTAAAATTGTTAGCAATCTTGTTGCCAGCCATGTTACTGAAATGTTAGCTACTAATGTATTTATCATTCCTTATGTTATAAGTTGTGGCAATAAAATGCATTTTCAGTAGCACTAGTGCACTTTTAATTTATTATATTTATTCTTGACTTTTTCCTTAAGCAGTCAGTGTTGCCCTTAGTGGTATTGTTAAAATTCTCAAAAACAAATGGGCTTACTAGGGTTGTTTGTTTGCATTTTAATGCTGTAGCTGTGAAACGGATTCACTGTTTATTGAAAAGACATATATGCATCACATTCCTGTAAGCACTGAGTAAAAGAATTTTAAAGCTTCTAATCATATGAATGTTCTTAAAAAACTGTGCTTTTGCTTTCTCTTCCCAAAGGGAAGCGGTGTGTTGCCCTGCAAGGACCACAGTCTTTGAAGTCAGATTTGAACATGTTTCGGTCCTGGCTCTGTCAGTTCTTAGCTCTGTGGTCACAAACAGAGCATTGGCTCTGACCCTCAGATTTCTCATCCATAAAATAGAGATAATGCTATGAATTTTGCTGGGCTGTGGTGGCAGAGTTAAAATTATCCAGGAGTGCCTATTGTGATACCCAACACATTTTAGGCCCTCAATACATAGTTTTCCTGCCTTTTATCTGTTTTCTGCCATGGTGGGCAGCAGACTTGTTTTTGTCCGTGCCATTAAGAAGCAGCTGAGAAACCACAATTCCTGATGTCTCTGGCAATTTTTTGTCAACCCTGATTATCTTCTGTGTGACACCACTGTAAAATTATTCAGTATGTGTGTGATTCTGGTCTTCTCAACAAGATGGCAAGTTCCTCAAGGGCTCTTATAAATGCCAACACAGAGTATCTGCTCAGGAAATAAAAGCTATTAGATGGACACAATACAAAATTGCAAGGATAACATTATGTAAGGGAAGCAATATGATGCCTACAAAAATAATGCTTTTTCTCACAAGCATGGTTTCCTTAAAATGAAGTTAATGAAAATGCTTCCAATCTCTTCTGATTCTAACAGTGAATGACTTATGACTTGTTCTATACTTGATTGATATTCATAAATCTCAAAACATACAAATATCTCAAGGAGAATATTATTCTGTTTTGTATAGTGTGGTCTCTTAATCTTTCCCAGACTTGAGTACAATGTGGAATTAAAGGCTGCTGGTGAACCTATATTCAATTGCTGTATGAGAAATCTGTCCACTATGAAGACATCTGTCATGATTAATCAGGCTAAGCGATTCTCAATAAGAAAAGCATGAATGAGTTTGTTTTGCTGCAAAGGCCTGCCTTGATGACATTAATTTGGGAGACAGCTGGAGGTGGCAACTTACCAGGGGAAAACAGATGGGGGTACCTATGAAATGATTCAGAGGCTCATGGGAAACTCCTCCGGTAATCCACAGGGAAGCCTGCACATACATTGGAGAAGCAGAGTTACAGAAAAGTCCTGCCAAAAATTGTAACCAGAGGTAGTCAAAAGCATGAACTATAAGCAGCCTGTGTGTGAGACACCTGTGTACATGCGTGCTTTATGGGCTTACACAGGTGTGGAAGGGCCTGTCACTAAAAGGAGCCTGAAATTTGGCAAAGGGAAGACTTTAGTTTGAATTCTGGCTCTACCACTTCCTGGCGAGATGAGCGTCTACAAATAATTTCAGTGTCTACATCAGTAAAATTAAAATGATAAGTCCTACTCTGTAGAGTTATTATAAGGATTCAGTGAGACCACATTCTTTGACAGGTAGCCGCTGAAAAGAAAAGTCATTACCTTATGCCTTCCTGTCACCACAGGTCAGGAAGAGTCGACTTTTTGAGACCCCATGGACTGTAGCCCACCAACTCCTCTGTCCAGGGGATTTTCCAGGCAAGAATACTGGAGCGGGTTACCATGCCTTCTTCAGGGGAATCTTCTTGACCCAGGGATCAAACCCAAGTCTCTTGTGTCTCCTGCATTTCAGGTGAATTCTTTACCCCTGGTGCCACATGGGAAGCCCACACATGCCTAAGTAACATGATTCAATAAACGTGTACAAGTGAAAGTCTCTCAGTTGTGTCCAACTCTTTGCAACCTCATGGACTATACAGTCCACGGAATTCTCCAGTCCAGACTATTGGAGTGGGTAGCCTTTCCCTTCTCCAGAGGATCTTCCCAACCCAGGGAGAGAACCCAGGTATCCCACATTGCAGCCGGATTCTTAACCAACTGAGCCACAAGGGAAGTCCAAATATTTAAAGGTTCTTTACAAAATCATATTCCCCAACATCTTACAAAGGGCCAAAAGTTGTCACCATGGGAATTTTGTTTCAGTGTCTTAAATAAATAAGTTCTTTGTTAAAATACAGCGTTCCCAGGGGAGACATGACATGCTATATCAACCTAGACATTACACTCAGGTAAACATTTGGGAACATCTACCAGTTTTCTTGCCTGTGAAACCCTACGGACAGAGAGCCTGGCAGGCTACAGTCCAAGGGGTCACAAAAGGGTCAGACATGAGTTAGGCACTAAACAACAACAACTATGTGTCAGGCACCATGCTTCACTTCTGGGAATGGCCATCTGGACACCTTCTGAACTCTTCAACTGGGTGACTTCAGAGAAAGGAAAAGTCTGATGATGGGACAGGTAAGGACATATTAGTAATTAGGAGGTTTTCTGCATGCTTCCCCCAAAATTGAAGCTCTGGAATCCATAGATATTAGTCACCCAGGGCAGTGGGCATAATGAGGTTTAGCTTTAGCTCACTGGATGTCCTACTGCTGTGGATGTAGTTCTTCACACCTCCAGATTGTGAAGTGAAAGTCGCTCAGTTTTGTCTGACTCTTTGTTGACCCCATGGACTGTAGACCACCAGGCTGCTCCATCCATGGAATTTTCCAGGCAAGAATACTGGAGTGGGTTGCCACTTCCTTCTCCAGGGGATCGCCCCAACCCAGAGATTAAACCCAGGTCCCCTGCATCACAGGAAGACTCTGTACCATCTGAGCCAGCAGGTATGCCTGCAATGCGGGAGACCTGGGTTCAATCCCCGGGTCGGGAAGATCCCCTGGAGAAGGAAATGCCAACCCACTCCGGTACTCTTGCCTGGAAAATTCGATGGATGGAGGAGCCCTGGTAGGCTACAGTCTATGGGATTGTAAATAGTCGAAAAAGACTGAGCAACTTCACTGACTCCACCAGGTATGAGTTCATCAAAATATCAAAAGATTCCTCTTCTTTGTCATGCTGCTGGTGCCTAGAATAGGGGCAGAGTGGTTTCTCAATAAACAATTGTTCATTTAGGTTAACAAGACTGTCTAAAAGAAGATTCCAACAGAGATGTGATCCAAGGTTCTTTATTTACTTCAGAAAATGAGGATCACAGCTAAGCATAGATTCTTAAAGGGTGGTAGCTGGAGGTTCACATCTAGAAACTTGTGGATGTGTTTTTCCAATCCTTTAATAGTCCTCTGATGTTATTGTTGCAGACGGTCCTCAATGCCAGTGGCTTAAGGTTCAATTTTCCTTGGAACTCAAGGCCATTTCAATCTGACTCTCCTCCTAAGCTAATGCTACATGCCATAGAACCACGCATTTCTTGCAGACATCCTGGTACCCTTATTTGCTTGCTTCCATGATCCTGGGGTTCAGGTTTTTGCCCACCTTCTTCCTTTGGCCAGAATGGCCTCCTTCCTCCACTTCTTGCCCAGCCAAGCCAGATGCTCCCCTTTAGTCTTAGCAAGTGTCTCAGTTCCTCCAGGGAACAGCCTCCTGTAGCCCGGCCACCAGTACAGCTCTGTCCTCTGTTTCCTCTCGTCTTAGCCAACTGCACACAGCTCACAGTTCCTGGACTGATTTGTGCCTGGTGCTGTGCTTTTCCAAACAGATCAGAAAGAAATTCGCCTACCTATGGAGCTATGGTTTTGTTGTTGCTTTCGTTTTTTAATTTTTATTGAAATATAGTTGACTTATAATATTGCATTAGTTTCAGGTGTATAGCAAAGTGAACCAGTTACACACATACACATGCATGCGTGCTCGCTAAGTCGCTTCAGTCATGTCCAACTCTTTGCGACTCTGTGGACTACATGGGATTCTCTAGGCAAGAATGATGGAGTGGGTTGCCATACCCTCCTCCAGGGAATCTTCCCAACCCAGGGATCGAAACTGCATCTTCTGCGGCTCCTGAATTGCAGGCAAATTCTTTACAGCTGAGCCACCAGGGGAAGCCCACATATACATACAGTCACTCTTTTAGATTCTTTTCACATATAAGCTTATTACAGAATATTGAGTAGACTTCCTTGTGCTATAAGATAGGTCTTTATTATCTATTTTATATACAACAGTGTGTATGTCAATCCCAATCTGCCAATTCATTTTTTCCTTGCCATCATGCCCCAGTAACCATGAACTTATTTTCTATGCCTGTAACTCTCTTTGTGTTTTATAGATAAGTTCACTTGTACTCTTTCCCAACATTCCACATATAAGTGGTATCAAATGACATTTGTCTTTCTCTGTCTGATTTAATTCACTCAGTATGACAGTCTTGGGGTCCATCCATGTTGCTGAAAAGGTCATTATTTCATTCTTTTTTATGACTAATATTCCACTGTATATATGTATCATATATCTTTATCCATTCTTTATCCATTCATCTGTCAATAGATATTTAGGTTGCTTCCGTATCCATGTTGAGGATTAAATGAGACAATGGCTTCTTTATGTCCCTTCCTTTACTCTTCACGTAGAATCTTAAAATGATTTGGACTTTGGAGATCACTTATGCCAATGAACATAGGAAGTATGTTTAATTAGCAGATGCAAAGTTGTATATATAGGATGGATGAAAAACAAAGTCCGACTGCATAGCACAGGAAAGTATATCAATATTCTTTGATAAACCATAATGGAAAGGAATATGAAAAGTTATGTATATATATGCATATATATATATATATATATATATGCATGTATAACTGCTTCATTTTGCTGCACAGCAGAAATTAACACACCATTGTAAATGAACTACACTTCAATAAAATGAATTTTTAAAAAGGAAGTTCTTCACCAGGGCTTCAGATGACATTTCACATTGTAGACACATGGAAAGGGAAACTCTAAGCACAGCCTCCTAGGTAAAAGTTGAAGCACTCTTGGTTTTAAACATCTGAAAGGAGGCTTGGTCTATCCAGGTCCTGCTTTCCTACTGAAGAACCAGGAGAATCAATGTCTTGGTCCCTCTGTGACCCATTGATGGCATGCTGACCACTGATTCTGGTGCCTCCATGATGGAAAACTCTACTCTGCCATCAATAACCGTGGCTTATACTTTCCATTGAACTCGAGTTTCCCTCTATGATCAATAAGTCTTTGTTTTACCTTTCTAAAACACTTGTGGAAAGTAAGTCTAAACTCTTCCTTTAGTAAAACATAGTCCCCACCTTAAAAACAAATGAGAAGCTCCCAACTCCCCCAGTCTCATCTTATAAAATTCAGTTTTCAGACCTCTCACCTCCTTGGCTCATTCTTCTCTGGCTGTTTACTTTGCATGCTGCTTTCTCATTTTCTCGAACAGAGAACAAATTTCTTAAGGTTAGCAATTATTATACAACTGAAAAGCATATTTGACATTACAATAACTTTTTATAGTCACGATTAATGAACACAACACAGTATATTCATTTTCTCTTGCTGTTGTAACAATGATCACAACTGTGGTGGGGTGGCTTAAAACAAAAACAATTTTATTCCCTTTCGATTTTGTTGTTCAGAAGTCAGAAATGGGTCTCCTAGGGCTAACATCAAGGTGACTTCCTGACATTGCTCTATCCAAGAAAACTTTAGTATTTGCTTTATTATTGCATTTCCCCCTCTAAAGATGGAAAAATGTTTTTTAATGCAGAGAAGCTTAACTGCTATCTTGAATCTATCACTTAATATACCTTTTTGACTACACAAATTACTTAAAATTTGATTTTTTCTTTGACAAAAGGGTCAGTAATCCTTCTAGCTTATATTTGATCTCTATCTATTGATATTCATCATGTTGCTTTTTCTGAGAGAAACTATTCTGAGCCTAAAGCTCTGAGAAAGGAAAAATGAAGAAGACACAGGCTTTGGAAAGGTTTGCTCATCCCCTTATCTGCGAGACAGTTGCTGGCCCCTTTATTCAAAGAAGACCCCAGAGCTGGTTATTCTACTTTCTTCTCCTAGATGAGGATACCAGATGACGACGATAATAACAACAAAAAAGTGTATGAAATTCCTTGGCTTTAAGTCTGTAATTAGGTCACAAGTCTAAGACAAACACACCATTTGACTAATAAGAACAGGAAACTAGGACAGTTTCATAACTCTCTCAAGGACATCCAACCGAATAATACCAGATTTGGGTTTAGAACCTAATCCTTGAATTTCAGTCTCTCTAATACATCCAAATTTAACTTCATATATCCTCTTCAAGTTTGCTGTTTCTCTGTTTGAGCTTCTATCTTAATGACTAGCACTATTGTCTTAGATAAAGACAATGGATTTTATTGATTGTACCTGCTGAACATCTGTCGCATCCATCCCTTTCTCTGCGTGATTCTAACTAGCCCAGGGGGGTTTTCATCTCTTCCTCTGGCTGTTGTCACAGCTTCCTAGAGAACTTACTGTCTTAGGGTTACCATTGCTCTATCACCTAAATCCAAACACCAGATTGCCCAATACTTCTTTTGATTGCAGATCCGGCTATGTTGCTTATCTGCTTAGCATCTGTAATTCTGTCCAATTTTTATAGATTATATCTCAAGCCCCATATTCTGGCACAAGATTCTCCATAATTTGTCTCATACCTATCCTTTATACTTGTATTACAATCATCCTTCCCATACATCCGTCCCTCCCTTCCCCATTCACTATAGTCCTTTCAATATGCCCTTTGTGCCTCTGCTCTGCCATTTTTAAATTAGTTTTTGTTGAGTATAGTTGCTTTCCAGTGCTATGTTAGTATTTCTGCTGTGCAGTAAGGTGAATCAGCTGTATGAATGCATATATACATATGTCCCACTTTTTCTGGATTTCCTTTCCATTCTGGTCACCCCAGGGCATTGATTAAAGTTTCCTGTGTGCTATACAGTAGGTTTTCATTAGTTACCTGTTTTATGCATAGTATCAACAGTATACACGTCAGTCCCAACCTCCCAACTCATCTCACTCTCCCTCCCCCCTCCCCCATCACCCTTTGGTAACCATGTTTGTTCTCTATCTCTGTGACTCTATCTCTGTTTTGTAAATGAGTTCATCTGTGCCATTTTCCTAGATTCTGCACATAAGCAGCATATTACCCAGTATCTGTGTTTCTCTGTCTGACTTAGTTCACTCTATAACAATTTCTAGGTCCATCTGTATCTCTGCAAATGCGCTGCATTTCTTTTGGCTTGTAATTTCATTCCCCATCTTTGCCCAACTAACTGCTCTTCATCTACTTCCTCAAATCAGGCTCAGAAGTTTTCTCTCCCAGAAAGTTGCCTCTGATTCCTTGCAATTTTCCAGAGCTGTACGCACAGTATATGGAAATGAGTTGCCTTCTATGCGATACCCTATTAAGCCATCAACTCATTGAAAGCTGTGTCTCCATTTTAATTACTTTTCCCCACTGGAAATAATAATAATGCTAGTTATTAAATAATAGATATTCAAAACTGCTTTCCAGAAACATCTGAAAGACTTCTCATGGTACCTGCTATCACTGAGGACAGGGTGGTGAACACAGATTTCAGGCTGGAGGTGGTGTAAATTCTAAACGGGGTGGCAAAATCCTTTTATTCAATCAGGGCCAAGTCTTCTGTGGAAGTTGTTTTGTTTTAAGACACAGAAGGTCATTGTGGCATGTTTCCATGGGGGAGCCAGCATTCACATTTATATCTCTACATTGGCTATAGGGTCTTTGGAGGGATCTATCACATTTATCCATTGCAAATTTCTTTAACTGACCAGAAAATGCTCTGATCTTAGTGATAAGAGGTGCAGATTGTTGTCAGGTTTTGTTTGTTTGTTTTGTTGCTTTTTTATTTCTTTTTCTGGGCTCTATTGATTTTTTCTTGATGATTGTAGCCAAAAGGTCAAGAAAAACTTGGGGCCAGTAATATGTTGTATTTTTTTTTTTTAATTTCCCATAGGGCCTATAAAAGTGATACAGCCAAATTATGAGCTCAGAAGCACTAATTTGTGAACTGGTAGAAATCACAACACATGGCAAATGATCACTGAACACTAAGCTTGGAGCTAGAAGATCAAGTTCTATTTTTCAACTCTATCACATCCAGTTATGTCATCTTACACTAATTAGTGCGCGACTCCAAGTGTAACTCCCCTCTTTCATAAAATGGTAATATTGATTTAAATAATTTCTAATTTTCTTTACAATTTTGGTAGTCTACAATTCCAAATTCTGATTCCAATTTAAGTGATTCTGAAGGTATTTACCAAAACCTATGCTTCGTAAAACCATCCACAACAAAGATCTAGTCCTTGTTCTTACAGAGAAATGATCTGGAAAGAAAAGTTTAAAGCATAAGAAACATTAAATGGGAATTATGAAAGCACTTAGACTATGTTTGACATGAAGTGTGCTAAGTGCTAAATCACTTCAGTCATGCCCCACTTTTTGTAACTCGATGGACTGTAGCCCATCAGGTTCCACTGTCCATGGGATACTCCAGGCAAGAATACTGAAGTGAGTTGCCATTTCCTCCTCTAAGGGATATTCCCCTCCCAGGGATCAAACCCATATCTGTTATTTCTCCTACACTGACAGTCAGGATCTTTACCACTAGCATCCCCTGGGAAGCCTTGATATGCAGTACACAACAAAACACACACATCTTACATTCAGCAAAACTACAATAAATGCCTGGAATACAATGTGAAAAAGGCAAGTTTTGCCTAGAGTCTAGAAAGGCAAATGGTCCTTTATTCAAATAACTTTCAATTTTAATGTAAACCCTTTATATGCATAATATTCATAATAAGTATGTCGTAACAGGATGATAAAGGAGTAAGCATTCAAGATTTTTCCCTATTATAGCCTGTCAGATGGGATGGCTTCTCTTCAAGAGGATAAACTAAAACTTCCCGCTCCTCTCAGTCAATTTACACTCCTATACAACTGTCTTGCACTCAGTTTCTTGATCACTTATAGTTGTAAGGAATTATAGGAAATATAGGCTTTGGTTGCCATCTAAACATCTAGAGCAGAGACATTATCTTGCCAACAAAGGTCCATCTAGTCAAAGCTATGGTTTTTCCAGTAGTCATGTAAGGATGTGGAGTTGGACCACAAAGAAGGCTGAGCACTGAATTGATGCTTTTGAACTGTGGTGTTGGAGAAGACTTTTGAGACTCCCTTGGACTGCAAGGAGATCAAACTAGTCAATCCTAAAAGAAATTATTCCTGAATATTCATTGGAAGGACTGGTGCTGACACTGAACTCCAATATTTTGGCCACCTGATGTGAAGAACTGACTCATTGGAAAAGACCTTGATGCTGGGAAAAAGGGAAGGCAGGAGGAGAAGGGGACAACAGAGGATGAGATGGTTGGATGGCATCACTGACTCAATGGACATGAGTTTGAGCAGGCTCTGGGAGTTGGTGATGGACAGGGAAGCCTGACATGCTGCAGTCCATCACGTTGCCAAGAGTCAGACACGACTGAGCGACTGAACTGAACAGAACTGAGACTTTGGTCACAAAAGCCATGTGCCAAGATGAAATGTAGCAGAAATCTATTAGAAAGATTGGGGATCAGTCTTCTGACTGACACAGAATGGCCATGTGATTATTAACCTGAATGTCCCATGATTTCAAAAGCAAGTCATGTGGCTGTTGTGCAGGATCCATTGGCTGAGTATGGTAGTGACTTGAGGTTGGAGATGTGCAGAAGAGTGAGTCTGCCAGTCAGGAAGCTGCAAAAATCATCTGGCTTAGAGGTGAGGGCCTTTGTCAATATCAAAGTCATTAGGGTAGACTGCAAGGTCAAGATACAGACTACTCCAATAAAGAATCAGACATAAATGGGCCCAGAGAAGTCCAGATTGAGAAGATATAGACAATCCTTCATTTCCAGGTCTAACAATAAATGTGGAACTAGAGTAATGTTCAGATTCCCAAGATAGACATGATGCCATCAGAGTGTTGGAATAAACCTGGATAGAGTGCACTCCATCCTGGGTGATTAGTTTAAGCCACCATAATATTTCCCTAAAGAATTCAATAGATTTGTTCAGGGATGTTTAGGCTTTTGCCCATTTGGGCCAATGAGATGCAAAGTGAAATCTGCTATATTTTCTGGGGAAAAGAAGTCGGGCTCTTTTTCTTGTTGGAAATGATAAGGTGCTGCCCTGCTATAGCAAACTATCTTATGAAAACCTACAAAACCAGACTTTAGAATGGGCTTGCCACTTATAGAAAGAAGAATTGTGGAAAGAAACTACACACCAGATGCTTTAATGGAGTGGCTAAATTGGTTAACCGTGAGCTGTTCTCCCACTGGACTTTTGGACAGCTAAGATAAAATTCTCCTGAAGTGTTTAAGTGCATTTGAATTGTGGTTTTTACTACTTATGGCTGAAAGAATCCAACTGATACTCTGAATGGGCCCCCGTTCAGTATTAAAGACCAAAAATGAATAGCACTGTCAGATGAGGGGTCTGAAGTTATAGGGTTACTACTATTTGTATTTCATGTTTGATAGGAATCCTCCAAGCAGAGATCCATAGGCCTTCCTTTCCCTCACTCAGCATGTCTAACCAATCATAAATCCTGTCACTATCCTGTGACCTTTCTCTGTCTTATGTGTTTCTCTTCATTTCTGATGACTCCAACCTGGTCCAAGCTGCCATTTTTGCATCCCAGGGTCACTGCTGCAGGCTTCTTACTGGTCTCCTAACGCATATTTGCTATTCATTCCTTTATTTTATTTTCTACCATACAAATCTGTTATTATCATTTCTTGGCTTAGAGAATATTTTCAATGGTGATTCGTTGTTCTTCTATAAAGTCAAAACTCCCTAAAATAGCTTATGAAGACATCATCAGTCAGGTTACTGCTCCCTATTTCACAATATAATTCTCCATTTCTCCACCCTTTCTTGCCCAGACTCTGGGCTTGAACTATTCTGAATCTCTCTGATTTCCTACTAATGCCTGCATGTACTCAAGTACCATTAGTCCTTCAGACGTATTTCCACACTGCCAGGAATGCCATTACAGTCTGAATCCTATCGTCCTTCAGGGTTTGGCCACAGTGTCGCTTCTTGTAAAAGTTCTTTTTTGACCCTAGTTTAAGCTGGCTCCTTTTACTAGATACTCCCATGGTTCTTCTGTGCTCACTCTAACCCTTTCTAGTATAATTGTTTTGTTATTTCTCTTCATTCTTGCAAGTTTTAGCCTGCCTTTTTCAGCTGTGCACCCCTAGTGCGCACTGGTCCTGAGTACTCCATATTCACGGAAGAGACGAATAATATGAGGCCAGTAATAACCAGGCAGGCAGACCGCAACAAGGCCACCAGGCGACACTGCTGATAAGAAAAGTGGTTAGAATTCCAGCAAAATAATAGCAATTAATGACTCATTGTTCTGTCCTAAGACTGAACAAATGGCCAGCAATCAAAAGAATATGCCCATCACAATGTCGGAATCCCTGATTCTGAGCCATATCATTCCCCCAGGCCAATCCCACTCCAATTTGTTCAAATTCTCATGTATTGCCGAGGCTATTACTCACCCTAATTATGTGGGTACAAAGAACAGGATATCAACCCACAGTCAAAGGTGAGCTTGAGTGTCAGTACAAAAAGGAATGAGTCACAAAGAGCTGGGGTCAGAAGCCAGCTGGACTAATTTCAAGCTTGACTACTTTGGTGAAGCTTCTAAATCCCCTTGAGTGTCTGTTTGCACATCTTGAAAGTGGAGCTCGTATTCATTCTCTCAAGAGTTGTACAAATGAGGACTTTGTATGCGTAACAGCAATTCTGATGCCCAGAAAAAAAATCAAACTTGTCATTATCCTAACACAAAGGATCCAGAATTAGAACACTGGAAAGGTGGCAATAGCAATACACAGACAAAGGAATTCAGGGCCCAGTGAGACCCACTTCCTCTCATGGTTTCTGTTCTCAGTTTAACATGGTTGAGCTACAATCCACAAACTAGATGACTCATAATCAAAAGTAAAAAATCCAATTTAGTTCACAGTATTGATACTAATGTTAGTCTCCGTCTGGAGGTTTATCTGCTTAGAGTCCATCTGGTTTACAAAGCTAAAAAAAGGATGATGTGTTCACAGTCTGATTTTGGTTTCAAATTGAGAAATACTTTCTGAGGCTATTAACAGTAAGTGGATACGCTCTCGAGGTAGAATATCAAAGCAGCCATAACAACAATCAGAGGAATGCCTCCCTCTTGCTGCCTCAGTGCTCAGATTAGGAAAACCTCTGCTCAGCTGCCATATGGGTATTGTTGTAGCAGACCTGTGGTGGGAGATGGAAGGCGAGACAGGCGTAGAGAGATGGTTAGCAGGTGGGGTGCAGAATGGGATCACCACCTTGCTTCCCACCTCTTGAAGAGGGCACAAAACCTCCAGGATGCTTCTGTTTAATTCAAATGATTTCACTTTAGTATTGAGCAGAACGTAAGCCCAGGTTACTTTCTGAAAATTATCACGTTTCCTGAAAGTTAAGGCTTTATTTCATTGTAATATTTGGAGAATGTATATTTAATACAGATATGAGGTTTTTTTTTTTTTTCCTCTCTGAAAACTGTTATTCAATTGATGATGTCATGACAGATGGCATCTGAGCATTAAATAAAGCTGCCTTACACTCTTCTATGTGGCCAAGCACCCTGATATTATGGGAAGGTATAATCCCATTATTATGCTTAGGGCCTTTGATGAGGGGGCAGGTCACTTGGTCAATGTTCTTGTGTGTTACTTTTTCATCCTAAAAGTGTTCCTAACTGGCACTGAACCCACAGAATCTGTAGTAAAGGATACCCTTATTTTTTTCTCGTTAAAAAATCAAGACATTGGAAAGCATACACACACAAGAAAAGGAGAGGAAAATAAACACTACATACCTCTCGCCCAGAGAAAATTATGAATCACATCTTGTACCATATGCTTCCTAAACGTTTTTTACACACTGTCATGATTATTTAGTGGTAGTCTTTTTAATATATCAGTATATTTGAACTTATTTCTATGACAATACATTTGTTTACAACCTCATTTTAAGTGGCCATATAGTATTTCAATATCCAAATATGTTACTGGGATTCCCGTGTGTCACTGGTGGTAAAAAATTCTCCTGCCAATGCAAGAGACACAAGAAATGCAAGTCCAATCCTTGGGTTGGGAAAAGATACATGGCATAATGTGCAAAATCAAGGAAGATAAAAAAATTAGTTTCCTGTGGCTGCTGTAACAAATTACCACAAACTTGATTTTTAAAGTGATAGGAAATATTCTCTCATTGCTCTGGAGTCCAGAAGCCTAAAGTCAATGTCACTGGGCCAAAAATGAGTTGTCAGCAGAACAAGCTCTGGGAGGCTTTAGGAAAGAATCTGTTCTTGCCTCTTCCAGCCTCTGGAGGCTGCCTCACCCCTTGGCTGAGGCTGCATCCCTCAGCCTCTGCCTGCAAAGCCAAACTGCCTCCTCCTCTTCTATGTGTAAAGTCTCCCTCTGACTCCCTCTTTTAAGGATAAATGTGGTAATATTTGAAAGGGAAAGTGTTAGTCACTCAGTCATGTCTGACTGTTTGGGACACCACGGACTGTAGCCTGCCAGGCTCCTTTGTCCGTGGAATTCTCCAGTCAAAGATACCCGAATGGGTAGCCATTCCTTTCTTTGGGGCTCTTCCCAACCCAGGAACCCACACAGCCTGCATTGTAGGCAGATTTTCTTACCATCTGAACTACCAGGGAAATTCCAGATAATTTCGTCTTCTCAGTATCATTAACTTAATCACATTTGCAAAATCTTTTTCTTTTTTTTAATTTTTTGCTATATAAGGACAATTTACAAGTTCCAGACATTAAGACACAGAAGTCTTTTCTCTTTGGGGGAGGGGGATGTTTTCAGCTCACCACTAATAGTACATAAATTCAGCTACAATTTTTAACCAGAGATTATGCTTTTTAGAAAAACTTATTAAGGGCAAGAAGTGTGTGTAGGAGGTTTAGATAATGTTCAAAATAACTTTTTCTTGAAAAGGTTTGGTATTTGCTGAAATGAGAGTTATTATTTTCCAATAGTTAGACTGATTTAAAAAAGGTTCAGTGACTTGGTATTACTCAAATTCATTATTTGAAATGAAAACCTTCTATTTACTTTTGTTCATAAATATACTTCATGGGTATAGCCTGGATGTAGACAAACAGTTCTATGCTAGTCAAGTAGAGAAAGTGAGAGAAATTTTTTTAAAAGTAAGACAAAACAGATCAAGTGAGAGCAAGGACAGGAAAGCTGAAAAGAAGCCTGATGCAGAAAGAACGGTGCGAACACGCAGGGTGGTTCCAGAAGGAGACACCCGTCCTCATCCCTGTCCTGTTCAGCCATGCTCCTGGGAACAGACCTCTGGGACTTTGCAACAGAGCTCCCTAGCCCGCGACCTGTATTCCTGGGTGGTGGATAAGGAGTGGAGGATGAGGGGGGTGGCAGGAGGTGAAACAGGATCTGTAAATTCCATCATCTTAAGTCTAGTTTCTCCAACAATCACCTTGGCATCAGATCAACCAATAGTAGCAATTTATTGTCATCATTATTATTTTATGCACTTGTTAGTACTGCTGTTATTATTATTATCTTTCTTCACTGTGGGCAAGGCATGGTGCTATCTCTTTGTTAAGCTGCACCCTGTAGGCCTGCAAACCCTGTCATTGCCCAGCCTCAGGACCTAAGAAAGGGCATAGAGTCAACAACAGCAATAGTTTAATAGATGGGGGATCTTCCACGTCTGAAGCAAAACCCTGGAATAACACCTGACCCTGTGTGGTAGAGGGCAGGCAGGAGGTCGCAGCAGTTTCTGCTCCTGAGAGAAGAGGTAGGTTACCAGTTATAGGGCAACTGGCATCAGGCTGGGCCATTGGTTACCAGGGAAACCAGCAGAGTAGCATGCCCCTCATTGTCCTTTTGATAAGCTGTCAATGCAGAGATGTTCCGATCTAAAGCTAGAACAATCACTCAGTAAGGCTGGAGCAAGTATGTAGCCATTTACCGGTTATCCTCTACGATTAAGAGGGAACGTCAGTCAGGTTAGGTGAAGCAAGGATTGGTTGATCAGAGGATGTACAGAGAGCAAGAGAATAGTCCTCTTTGGTGACCTAACCATTTACCAGTTAACATAGTTTATCTCAGTCAAACTATGTAATAACTTCACAGCGATGCAGGTCATTCTAAATTTGTCTGCACAAGCTGAAACTGTGCAAACTCAATCAATAATCAGTGGGGAAAAGTACAGCTGTTCTGTGACTTTTGAAATTACACTACTTGCAAATGATAAAAATACTCTTACGGTTGGTTTTAAATGTGTAAGGATATAACAAATAGCAAAGCAAATATTTATTCAGTACACTTTAATTTGAAATATGAGAAATACAGAACCAAAGTGTTTTACTTTTTTGCAAAAAGGGAACATTGAAAGTGGCTTGAGCAGTGCTTGCCTTCTCGCTGTGTGGCTTGCAATAGGGAGAGAGCATCCTTCCGGAGCACTGGTACCTTGCCACGCTCCTTTCTCAGTCTGAATCAGGTTCTACACTTTATCCTATAGATACTTTTACCATCACCAGATCCTGATATCCTTTAAGGTCTCTTCAATGTCAAGGTTTTTATCATTGTGATAAAATGGGACATCTTATTTTTCTGGGACATGATCTTATTTTTCACAACCACTTGTCTCATTTCTGGTGGTAAGTTTGCTTTCTTATTCTGCTGGCTTCATATTCAGTCTCCTGAAGGGCAGCAATGTCAGTACTCCAAGGTCATCTGCTTTTATTCTCTAACCCCATCTATGTTCAATTTGAATTTCATTTTCAGTGTCACCACTTTTTATTTCTTTACTGAAATTCCATACGTGTCATCCAGGTTCTCTTTCAATGACCCACTTTTGTAGAATGCTGCATTTGTATTTCAGGGAACAAGGGAGTAATACAACTACACACTTTGCTGTCTGTGCATGAACTAAATAACAGATGCACAGCCATGTATCACCAATAGAACTGGAAAGACGTGATTGTGATTGGCTACTGATCATGCTGCTCATCTCTTTCTTTTTTAATGTGATGAATTGTGGAATGAAGAATGAGCAACCAAATATCTACTTTATGAAATTACTCATAGTCAATACAACATGGTTAATGCTCATAATTAATACAATCATCTGCTTGCAATGCAGGAGACCCAGGTTTGATTCCTGGGTCAGGAAGATACCCTGGAGAAGGAAATGGCAAGCCATTCCAGTATTCTTGCCCAGAGAATCCCATGGACAGAGGAGCCTGGCGGGCTACAGTCCATGGGATCCCAAGTGTCAGACACAACTCAGTGACTAAACCACCACTACCAATACAACATGGTTGCTGAAAATTAAACCTTTGAAGGGCTTTATTATTTAACTTAACTGTGCTAAATAAA
The DNA here is from genome assembly GCF_019320065.1 of Cervus canadensis. Taxonomy (NCBI): domain Eukaryota; kingdom Metazoa; phylum Chordata; class Mammalia; order Artiodactyla; family Cervidae; genus Cervus; species Cervus canadensis. The sequence continues at coordinate 3,087,674 of NC_057400.1, read as the reverse complement.
ATGAGTGCCCGTCAGAAATGAGCAGAGTGAGCATGTCAAAAGGAGACAGGAGCCACCTGTCCTATGAGTAGGGCCTGGAAATTTGCCCAATTTATGGAAAAGGAAATTGGGCAAGATTAAATGATTTACCAGACTTCCCTGATAGCTCAGTTGGTAAAGAATCTGCCTACAATGCAGAAGATGCTGGTTTGATTCCTGGGTCAAGAAGATCCCGTGGAGAAGGGATAGGTTCCCCACTACAGTATTCTTGGACTTCCCTTGTGGGTCAGCTCATAAAGAATCTGCCTGCAATGACGGAGACCTGGGTTCTACCCCTGTGTTGGGAAGATCCCCTGGAGAAGGGAAAGGCTACCCATTCCAGTATTCTGGCCTGGAGAATTCCATGGACTGTATACTCCACAGGGTAGCAAAGAGTTGGACATGACTGAGTGACTTTCAATTTCAGTTTCAAATGATTTACCTACAAAATTAGTTGAAGCCAAAATTAAAATTCAGGTGAACCTTACCCCAGATACCAGAGCTTTACCTTCACAATTTGGCATGATCCTGGGTCCCATATCCACAACTCTTTCAACAATCAGATAAACTCTGACTGGAAATCTCAGTCAACTCTATGCCTTAGGATAATTTTTCCTGCAGTAATTCTAGTCCAGCTGGAATCCTACCTTCTGCAAATATCAGAGCCTCTAACTTCTCTACTTTCTTACTACTTTGAGTAATTATAGAGCACGTATGACAATATTCACATTTGATGCTTTTCTTCTTGTATCCTCAACCCCCTGATTACATCCACATTGTTGACAGTTTCAGGCTTACCCTTTGTTTTTCTTCCTTCAATGGGACCCAGGAATCATCTCTCAGCTACCGTTCTGCTCTTGGTTTATTTCACAAACACCTTGGTGCATTTGGAGTTTTCCCTCACTAATTTCTGCCAACAGAAGAGAGCTTTATGCAACACTATCTTCATCCCAGGTGGTTCCTTTGCATTTTGCATTTTCATGAGATTGTGCCAATCCTCATTATATAACTAAGGGATGGAATAAACCTGAGTATTTGGGGCTGCAGGGGATCATAATGGTACAGAATTATTGAGTATAGTGAAGAAGATAAAACTATCTCTTCTATCCAGATAGTTAGCATTTACTTTTTTCCATAATGCCTAATTGACCACTGTCTTCTCTGCTTTCATGACCATTTTTCAGAGTAGAAAACAAACTTAAAAGATCAAACATAGAAAGGAATTATGATGCTGGAGTTGGAACCAGAATAGTATAGAAGAAACAGCCCCATACATAAGTTCCACAGATATGCCTGTGAAGGCCATTCTATTACTTACCATCTTCATAACTTAGGGAAGGGCTGACCATTTCAGAACTTGAGTGTACCCTTCTATAAAGAAAAGTTCAAACTCCCACTATTATTACCAATAAGGATTAAAAGATAGTTCCTGTGAACTGGCTGGCACATACAGTGGCCAAGCAAAAGTCAATCGTTATTATTAGGATTTGGCAGAATAGGGCAAAATGGAATGTGAAATTATGTCAATTTTTTTTTCATTCACTTATTAGTTTAGAAATCTTTTGTACATTTTCTGATGTCTCTTCTCCAATCACTATTGTGAGCAAGCCCGGAGATGATTCATTAACTACATCCTGGGTAGCAGGCTTTCAAATGAGTCTCAGTAGAGTCCCTTATATTTGACAGGTGTAGCCAGAGAATTGTAATCAGAATTTAAACTTTGTTTGAGAAGAGGTCTTTGGCAGTAGATTGTCCTCCTAACCTAAGCTGTATGACAAGCCAGAGATAATCTCTATCTGATATTATCAGATACTATTATCTGAGATAACATAGCTGAGACAACCCAGCTCTAGTTTCTTGACATTTGCATTAATTTCTTGACATTTGTCATAAGTTATTAGATCTTTCTTGAGAATTCCCCAGTACAAGTGGCTCCATCACCGTGTCTAATGAACTAAGCACTTCAGGCAAAACTGTGTTGACATAAGCTCTGGTCCCTAAAAACCATCACTGCAGGAAGCCTGACCAGTTTTCACCTGGGCTCAGATCTCCAAGACCTTCTCCTTATTCTCTGAACTTTGCATCTGTGTCTCTCAGTCTCTCAGTGGCATCTTGCCTTGGATTTAGGTTGATCCTCCTGACATTTTGCCTCCAATTATAAACAGATGCATGAATGAGATGTAATTCTCTGTTATCAGCTTCAGAGAAAGTAGGTAGACTCAGCCCTACTTCTTTTTTTTTTTTTTTTTTTCCCCATTACTCAGCCCTACTTCTTGATGGCTTATAATAAAAGTTCAAGTGAATCAACTTTGGGGAGTTAGGGATTTGACATTGCTTTAAAAGGATTCAAACTGGGAGCTAGTCCTTCAGGCTATATCGCTGTAAGCATATAGCACATAATGAAGCCGTTTGGATGTAGTTCTCCACTTCCTTACAAAACCTCCTGAAAGATTGCATGGTGAGGTTTCAGGCACAATGGCAATAGAGTCAGCTGTATTACTTGAGTCAACTCAAGCAATGTATGTAGACTCCAAAAATAAAACAATAGAAAATATAGAGAAAAGATAGGAAAAACGTCAAACAAAACCCAGAACTCTACCTTTGAAAGGGCAATGATTTTCCAATTGTAGTATATAGTTGTTAAATCATATTTTCTTATGACTAAAATATACATTTGTCCCTGTAGATATACTTATAAACAAGATTGTGGCCTTCATATTGAACTATTGTTTTCATTCAACAGTCTGTTCTGAATGTCTTTCTACATCTGTAAACATATTTTTTATGGGATTGTAACATTTTCTCATATACAGATGTGGTGATTTTATTTATACACATTCTTAATTATGCCCTTCAGATAAACTCTTAGGAAGACAATTTATAGATTAAATTCTGTAGAAATATTCTAAGTGACAGATAGCTGTGGACTCATCTGGGTTCAAATTTCAGACCCCCAACTCACTAGCAATGTGGTATTAGCCCTTAATTTCAAATGGATTTTTGGCCCAAGCACAGTGATTTTTTACCCTCCAAAAGACTGTTTTCATACTGCAATGGAGTTTTCAACTGAGAACAATTTACAATTTTTGATCCTCTCTTAGGTACTAGCTGTATAGAATATATTTCTGTCACTGAACCCCTGATACGGAACAGGCCCCGGTGGTGCTTCTGGGCACAAAGACTTTCTGTGTCATTCATTTCTTTGATACAGGAAATAGCTTTCATTTAGCCTCAATGACCTTCCCAGAGCTCCAACGGGCAGCAGATTCAAACAGTTGTTAATTACATAGGAGAATGGATATGAAACAAGGGAGAAACAAAGTCAAGAGAAATAATAGTGCAGCCCTGGGGCAAGGTCCTGGTTCCCCAGCAGCAGACACACACAACAGTATCTTGAGCTGTTTTACAGATACTGAGACCCGGCCCAGATAGGAAAAGTTAAGAGTTAACAGTGGAATGCTACCTGCAAGCAATAGGTCCCAGACCAGTTGGAACCAGAAGGTTGATGCTAACTCCCACTTACCTCACCACAAACAAATAAAAAATATCCATGAGCTGATCAGGCCCTCTTTGAACCATTACTATACAAACTCTTCACTATTTTCTTGAAGGGCTTTCCTGATAGCTCAGCTGGTAAAGAATCTGCCTGCAATTCAGGAGACTATGGTTTAATTTCTGAGTTGGGAAGATCCCCTGGAGAAGGGATAGGCTACCCACTCCGGTGTTGGGTTTTCCTTGTGACTCAGCTGGTAAAGAATCCGCCTGCAATGCAGGAGACTGCGGTTCAATTTCTGAGTTGGGAAGATCCCCTGGAGAAGGGATAGGCTACCCACTCCGGTGTTGGGTTTTCCTTGTGACTCAGCTGGTAGAGAATCCGCCTGCAATTCAGGAGACCTGGGTTTGATCCCTGGGTTGGGAGGATCCCCTGGAGAAGGGAAAGGCTACTCACTCCAGTATTCTGCTCTGGAGAATTTCATGGACTGTATAGTCCATGGGGTCTCAAAGAGTTGGACATGCCTGAATGACTTTCACTTCACTTCATCTTCTTGAAAGTGTGGTGGGCACATTTGTTGGAGGAAATAGCCTGCTGTGTTCCCTCTTTGTCAGGCAAAGAAACAGCTATTCTTTCTCTTTATTCCTAAATTCTATCTATATATTTCTATTTGGCACTGGTGTACAGAAGCTGAGATTTTGGCAACATCCTCAAAATCATTTTAAATCAGTTTTGTTTCTCTACTATCATGTTACTTTGATGGCAGAGACCAAGACAAGGAATTGGGTACATGTAGTTTATTTGTGAAGTGATGCCATGAAGTATAAATAAGGGAGTGGAAAAAATAACATGGAAATGTGGGGACAGTTAAAATAGACAATAGCCAAGCATTTTGTGTAGGCAAAAGGAACATCATCCTTGAAATCTCTAGGAAGGGTAGGCAACAGTTTGTCATCTTCCTTGTCCAAGGACAGGAAGTTGGGAATTGACTCACTGGCTATTAATTCTTCTTAGTACCTGTGGTTAGATATGGAACATCCAAAAGCTTAGGAAAAGAGACAAGGCTTGACCTAGAAATGGGATTTCATCCATTTGACTCTGAGTTTATGGAGCTGTCTGCTGAAATTGCAGCTGAATTCATAATTAACACAAGGATATGTGATTTTTTTCAATATTCTTGCCTGGAAAATCCCATGGACCAAGAAACCTAGGCTGCAGTCCATGATGTCTCAAAGAGTTGGGAATGACTGAGTGACTAATACTCACGTGATTTTTGGCAGCAAAAAATACCTGCTACATTATTTCAGTTTCATAGGCACAAAATTTGATCTCAAGAATATTATCATTGCTACCCAATAACAGTCAGATAGTCAGTGGCAAATTTAAACTCCAAACCCTGGTTTCTTGACTCCAATACTTGACTCATATTCTTCACATCAGACCACACTGCCTCCTAAAAGCTCAAGCACTTTCTGCTTGTAAGGGAGTTGTAGACATGCTGTTCACTTCTGTAGCATTACTGCAGTAACTTGCCTTTTGCACACTGCTCATCAGCCCCTAAATCTGAAACCTCAGTACTTGGACATAGGGGCCAAATTTTTTTTTTTTTTTTCCTTTCATAATCTCTAGTTAGTAATAGCAAAGATACTAGTTAATCTTATCTAATGTGCTGTGTGCTTAGTCACTCAGTCGTGTCTGATTCTTTGTGACCCCATGGACTGTAGCTGCCAGGCTCCTCCATCCATGGGGATTCTCCAGGCAAGAATACTGGAGAGGGTTTCCATGCCCTCCTCCAGGGGATTGTCCCAACCCAGGGATTGAAACAAGGTCTCCTGCATTGCAGGTGGATTGTTTTCCATCTGAGCCAATTCCACCTAATCAACAAAGGCAGTGCACATGTACATTTTGTTTCAAACAACAGGTTGTGCTATATCGATGAGGTGCAAAATCAATTTGGTGGGTCTTGAGTATAATTTCAAAATTCAGATGATGAGAAAAATAGCAAAAATGCACACCTTTTATCATTTCAAAAAGTATTTGTTTTCATTATGTGTGTGTGTGTGTGTGTGTGTTATGTTTATCTATAAAGAACGTATTTCATATAATTGGTCCTGGATAAGAAACTTTGAAAGTCACTTGCTTGTAGGTGCTAAATGATGTTCAAAACACCAGGGGTCAAATCCTAGCTCCACTAATGTTATTTGGCTAATCTTATTCTTCTTATCAATAGATGTTACTGACCTCAAGGGCTGTTGAGAAGAATAAATGGATCACTCCATACAAGATGTTGAGAACAATGTTTGACACATTAAGATCACTCAATAAATGTTACTTACAATTGCAAATGTATGCTCAGTCCGTAAAGTATAAAGTTTACATGTGGTCTTTCTTTAGTTCAGAGCAAGGGGGATGCAATTCAACATTTTCAAGTATTTGGAAACATGTTATTGGGATTGAATTAAAATAAAATGATTATGTAAGTTTCTTACTATTCCCTCTGAATTGCTCCTCGCTAACAAATGTTCTAGCTCTATATACACGTATTTATTATTAATTTAAACCATTAATTCCTTAGGAAGATTAACATAAGCATTTTATATTAGTATGCTAAAATTCATTTAAATGTATGTATTTTGTGTGGTATCTTGGCAGACAAATGATCTGTGTAATATCTACAACATATATAGTTGTAGCTTAAACAAGTGACTCTCAAATTGCCAACAAAGAGGAAACAGAGTTAGCACACTTTCTAGTTCAGAAAGAATACTATGATATGGCTTCCTGACTTGTGGCAATGACCTTGAAACAGCCTGAGTGTGTGTGAGTCCTGTTTTCAAAAACTAGTGCAGTCATTCTTGATATATATATATCAATATACATATGAAAGTGCAAGTCACTCAGTCCTGTCCAACTCTTGGACCCCAAGGACTATAGCCAGCCAGGCTCCTCTGTTCATAGAATTCTCCAGTATTCTGACCTGGGGAGCCATTCTCTTCTCCAGGGGATCTTCTAAACTCAGGGATTGAACCCAGGTCTCCCATGTTGAAGGCAGATTCTTTAACATCTGAGCCATCAGGGAAAAGCCATACACACACACATAGACACACAGACACACACACGTATACACACACAGACACACACACACAGACACAGACACACACACACACAGACACACACACACACACACACTCTTCAGTACTCTTGCCTGGAGAATCCCATGGACCGAGGAGCCTGATAGGCCACAGCCCACCGGGTCGCAAAGAGTCAGACAGGACTGAGCGACGTCACTTTCACTTTTCTTTTCACAGTTGATTTACGGTGTTAGGTTGGCTTCACGTGTATAGCACAGCGATTCAGTTATACCCAATGCCTATCTGTCCTTTTTCCCGTTTCTCCCATTGAGGTCATTACAGAATACTGAGCAGAGTTCCCTGTGCTGCACAGTAGCTCCTTGTTATCTATTTTAAGTACAGTGTAAGTACTTAAGTATTTAAGTACTTTTAAGTACTCAGTCCTAAACTCCAAATTCATCTTCCTCCCCACCTCTCTCCCTGGGAACCGTAGGTTTGTTTTCTATGTCTCTGCGTCTGTTTCTGTTTCATAGATAAGTTCTTTGTAAGAATTTTTTAGACTCTGTGTATAATCAAAACTGTTCCTCCAGGTTCATCCATGTTGCTGCAAACAGCTTTATTCCATTCTGCTGAGTAACATCCAATTGCCTATATGTACCACATCTTCTTTATCCATTCCTCTGTCAATGGACGTTTAGGTTGCTTGCATGTTTTGCCTATCGTAAATAGTGCTGCAATGAACATTGGGGTACAGGTGTCCTTCTATATCATAGTTTTCTCTAATTTTGAGAATAACTTATCTAGAATTTTCTGGCCACTCTTGCTTAGTTTGAAATGATGCCATTATAATTCTTTTCAGTAAGCCTGCAACCTTTATACAATAATTTGATTTCCACTATCCAGCCTCCAAAACCAACCTCAGAAAATCATGGATGGTTAAGATTCTGAAATGTCAGGAAGGGTCTGAGATATCACTTTTTCCAGAATGTCAACTGTGATAAGAACACTTCCCCTGGCATTTTTGATGAATTTTGTTGGATCTGTCTGAAAATTTCTAATGTGAATAAGCATTTGCCTCTAGTGAAAACACATACAGCATTGATAAACAGTCCTCAAAATTGTCATAGTCATAAACCTCTAAGCTTACAGTTAGAAAAAAAAAAAAAAGTCTTAAAAAAAAAAAAGCAAAAGTACCTGTCCTTTAAAAATTAAGTATATTTTTAATAGAGAACGTGTATAGCATATTAGAAGTGAAAATTTTGTATTATTGTATTATTGCAAGATTTTGTAATGCTAGATGTGATAGTTTTGTTTTTTCTAACATAATTTTTTAAAATATGTATTTATTTATTTTTCACTTATTTTTATTAGTTGGAGGCTAATTACTTCACCACATTGCAGTGGGTTTTGTCATACATTGACATGAATCAGCCATGGAGTTACATGTATTCCCCTTCCCGATCTCCTCTCGCACCTCCCTCTCCACCCGATTCCTCTGGGTCTTCCCAGTGCACCAGGCCTGAGCACTTGACTCATGCATCCCACCTGGGCTGGGGATCTGTTTCACTATAGATAATATACATGTTGTTCTCTCGAAACATCCCACCCTCGCCTTCTCCCACAGAGTCCAAAAGTCTGTTCTGTACATCTGTGTCTTTTTTTCTCTGTTTTGCATATATGGTTATCATTACCATCTTTCTAAATTCCATATATATGTGTTAGTATGCTATAATGATCTTGATCTTTCTGGCTTACTTCACTCTGTATAATGGGCTCCAGTTTCATCCATCTCATTAGAACTGATTCAAATGAATTCTTTTTAACAGCTGAGTAATATTCCATGGTGTATATGTACAACAGCTTCCTTATCCATTCATCTGCTGATGGGCATCTAGGTTGCTTCCATGTCCTGGCTATTATAAACAGTGCTACGATGAACATTGGGGTGCACGTGTCTCTTTCAGATCTGGTTTCCTCAGTGTGTATGCCCAGAAGTGGGATTGCTGGGTCATATGGCAGTTCTATTTCCAGTTTTTTAAGATATCTCCACACTGTTTTCCATAGCGGCTGTACTAGTTTGCATTCCCACCAACAGTGTAAGAGGGTTCCCTTTTCTCCACACCCTCTCCAGCATTTATTGCTTGTAGACTTTTGGATAGCAGCCATCCTGACTGGCGTGTAATGGTACCTCATTGTAGTTTTGATTCACATTTCTCTGATAATGAGTGATGTTGAGCATCTTTTCATGTGTTTGTTAGCCATCTGTATGTCTTCCTTGGAGAAATGCCTGTTTAGTTCTTTGGCCCATTTTTTGATTGGGTCATTTATTTTTCTGGAATTGAGCTGCAGGAGTTGCTTGTATATTTTTGAGATTAACTCTTTGTCTGTTGCTTCATTTGCTATTATTTTCTCCCAATCTGAGGGCTGTCTTTTCACCTTACTTATAGTTTCCTTTGTTGTGCAAAAGCTTTTAAGTTTCATTAGGTCCCATTTGTTTATTTTTGCTTTTATTTCCAATATTCTGGGATGTGGGTCATAGAGGATCCTGCTGTGATTTATGTCGGAGAGTGTTTTGCCTATGTTCTCCTCTAGGAGTTTTATAGTTTCTGGTCTTACATTTAGATCTTTAATCCATTTTGAGTTTATTTTTGTGTATGGTGTTAGAAAGTGTTCTAGTTTCATTCTTTTACAAGTGTTTGACCAGTTTTCCCAGCACCACTTTTTAAAGAGGTTGTCTTTTTTCCATTGTATATCCTGGCCTCCTTTGTCAAAGATAAGGTGTCCATAGGTTCGTGGATTTATCTCTGGGCTTTCTATTCTGTTCCACTGATCTATGTTTCTGTCTTTGTGCCAGTACCATACTGTCTTGACTGTGGCTTTGTAGTAGAGTCTGAAGTCAGGCAGGTTGATTCCTTCAGTTCCATTCTTCTTTCTCAAGATTACTTTGGCTATTCGAGGTTTTTTGTGTTTCCATACAAATTGTGAAATTATTTGTTCTAGTTCTGTGAAAATTACTGTTGGTAGCTTGATAGGGATTGCATTGAATCTATAGATTGCTTTGGGTAGAATAGCCATTTTGACAATATTGATTCTTCTAATCCATGAACACGGTATGTTTCTCCTTCTGTTTGTGTCCTCTTTGATTTCTTTCATCAGTGTTTTATAGTTTTCTATGTATAGGTCTTTTGTTTCTTTAGGTAGATGTACTCCTAAGTATTTTATTCTTTTTGTTGCAACGGTGAATGGTATTGTTTCCTTAATTTCTCTTTCTGTTTTTTCATTGTTAGTATATAGGAATGCAAGGGATTTCTGTGTGTTAATTTTATATCCTGCAACTTTACTATATTCATTGATTAGCTCTAATAATTTTCTGGTAGAGTCTTTAGGGTTTTCTATGTAGAGGATCATGTCATCTGCAAACAGTGAGAGTTTCACTTCTTCTTTTCCTATCTGGATTCCTTTTACTTCTTTTTCTGCTCTGATTGCTGTGGCCAAAACTTCCAACACTATGTTGAATAGTAGTGGTGAGAGTGGGCACCCTTGTCTTGTTCCTGATTTCAGGAGAAATGCTTTCAATTTTTCACCATTGAGGGTGATGCTTGCTGTGGGTTTGTCATATATAGCTTTTATTATGTTGAGGTATGTTCCTTCTATTCCTGCTTTCTGGAGAGTTTTAATCATAAATGAGTGGAATTTTGTCAAAGGCTTTCTCTGCTTTTCTGGAGAGTTTAATCATAATGAGTGTTGAATCAAAGGCTTTCTCTGCATCTATTGAGTTTTTATCTTTCAATTTGTTAATGTGTGTATTACATTGATTGATTTGTGGATATTAAAGAATCCTGCATTCCTGGGATAAAGCCCACTTGGTCATGGTGTATGATTTTTTTTTAATATGTTGTTGGATTCTGTTTGCTAGAATTTTGTTAAGGATTTTTGCATCTATGTTCATCAGTGATATTGGCCTGTAGTTTTCTTTTTTTGTGGCATCTTTGTCTGGTTTGGAATTAGGGTGATGGTGGCCTCATAGAATGAGTTTGGAAGTTTACCTTCTTCTGCAATTTTCTGGAAGAGTTTGAGTAAGATAGGTGTTAGCTCTTCTTTAAATTTTTGGTAGAATTCAGCTGTGAAGCCATCAGGTCCTGGGCTTTTGTTTGCTGGCAGATTTCTGATTACAGTTTCGATTTCCTTGCTTGTGATGGCTCTGTTAAGATCTTCTATTTCTTCCTGGTTCAGTTTTGGAAAGTTATACTTTTCTAAGAATTTGTCCATTTCATCCAAGTTGTCCATTTTATTGGCATAGAGCTGCTGGTAGTAGTCTCTTATGATCCTTTGTATTTCAGTGTTGTCTGTTGTGATCTCTCCATTTTCATTTCTAATTTTGTTAATTTGGTTCTTCTCTCTTTGTTTCTTAATGAGTCTTGCTAATGGTTTGTCAATTTTGTTTATTTTTTCAAAAAACCAGCTTTTAGCTTTGTTGATTTTTGCTATGGTCTCTTTGGTTTCTTTTGCATTTATTTCTGCCCTAATTTTTAAGATTTCTTTCCTTCTGCTAACCCTGGGGTTCTTCATTTCTTCCTTCTCTAATTGCTTTAGGTGTAGAGTTAGGTTATTTATTTGGCTTTTTTCTTGTTTCTTGATGTAAGCCTGTAATGCTATGAACCTTCCCCTTAGCACTGCTTTTACAGTGTCCCATAGGTTTTGGGTTGTTGTGTTTTCATTTTCATTCATTTCTATGCATATTTTGATTTCTTTTTTGATTTCTTCTATGATTTGTTGGTTATTCAGAAGTGTGTTATTTAGCCTCCATATGTTGAATTTTTAACAATTTTTTTTTCCTGTAATTGAGATCTAATCTTACTGCACTGTGGTCAGAAAAGATGACTGGAATGATTTCAATTTTTTTGAATTTACCAAGACTAGATTTATGGCCCAGGATGTGATCTATTCTGGAGAAGGTTCCTGTGTGCACTTGAGAAAAAGGTGAAATTGATTGTTTTGGGGTGAAATGTCCTATAGATGTCAATTAGGTCTAGCTGGTCCATTGTGTCATTTAAAGTTTGTGTTTCCTTGTTAATTTTCTGTTTAGTTGATCTATCCATAGTTGTGAGTGGGGTATTAAAGTCTCCCACTATTATTGTGTTACTATTAATTTCCTCTTTCATATTCGTTAGCATTTGCTGTACATATTGCGGTGCTCCTATGTTGGGTGCATATATATTTATAATTGTTATATCCTCTTCTTGGATTGATCCTTTGATCATTATGTAGTGTCCTTCTTTGTCTCTTTTCACATCCTTTATTTGAAAGTCTATTTTATCTGATATGAGTATTGCGACTCCTGCTTTCTTTTGGTCTCCGTTTGCGTGAAATATTTTTTTTCCAGCCCTTCACTTTTAGTCTGTAGGTGTCTCTTGTTTTGAGGTGGGTCTCTTGTAGACAGCATATATAGGGGTCTTGTTTTTGTATCCATTCAGCCAATCTTTGTCTTTTGGTTGGGGCATTCAACCCATTTACATTTAAGGTAATTATTGATAGGTGTGGTCCCATTGCCATTTACTTTGTTGTTTTGGGTTCACGTTTATACAACCTTTCTGCATTTCCTGTCTAGAGAAGATCCTTTAGCATTTGTTGAAGAGCTGGTTTGGTGGTGCTGAATTCTCTCAGCTTTTGCTTGTCTGTAAAGCTTTTGAATTCTCCTTCTTATCTGAATGAGATCCTTGCTGGATACAGTAATCTAGGTTGTAGGTTATTCTCTTTCATTACTTTCAGTATGTCCTGCCATTCCCTTCTGGCCTGGAGGGTTTCTATTGATAGATTAGCTGTTATCCTTATGGGAATCCCTTTGTGTGTTATTTGTTGTTTCTCCCTTGCTGCTTTTAATATTTGTTCTTTGTGTTTGGTCTTTGTTAATTTGATTAATATGTGTCTTGGGGTGTTTCGCCTTGGGTTTATCCTGTTTGGGACTCTCTGGGTTTCTTGGACTTGGGTGGCTATTTCCTTCCCCATTTTAGGGAAGTTTTCAGCTATTATCTCCTCGAGTATTTTCTCATGGCCTTTCTTTTTGTCTTCTTCTTCTGGGACTCCTATGATTCGAATGTTGGGGCATTTCACATTGTCCCAGAGGTCCCTGAGGTTGTCCTCACTTCTTTTGATCCTTTTTTCTTTTTTCCTCTGTGCTTCATTTATTTCCACCATTTTATCTTCTACCTCACTTATCCTATCTTCTGTCTCCGTTATTCTACTCTTGGTTCCCTCCAGAGTGTTTTTTATCTCATTCATTGCATTATTCATTTTTAATTGACTCTTTTTTATTTCTTCTAGGTCTTTATTAAACATTTCTTGCATCTTTTCAATCTTTGTCTCCAGGCTATTTATCTGTAACTCCATTTTGTTTTCAAGATTTTGGATCATTTTTATTATCATTATTCTAAATTCTTTTTCAGGTAGATTCCCTATCTCCTCCTTTTTTGTTTGACTTGGTGGGCATTTTTCATGTTCCTTTACCTGTTGGGTATTTCTTTGCCTTTTCATCTTGTTTAGATTGCTGTGTCTGGAGTGGACTTTCTGTATTCTGGAGGTCTGTGGTTCCTTTTTATTGTGGAGGTTTCACCCAGTGGGTGGGGTTGGACGATTGGTTTGTCAAGGTTTCCTGGTTAGGGAAGCTTGCATCAGTGTTCTGGTGCGTGCAACTTGATTTCTTCTCTCTGGAGAGCAATGGAGTGCCCAGTAATGAGTTTTGAGATGGGTCTATGTGTTAGGTGTTACCTTGGGCAGCCTGTATGTTGACATTCAGGGCTATGTTCCTGCGTTGCTGGAGATTTTGCATGGTATGTCTTGCTCTAAAACTTATTGGCTCTTGGGTGGTGGTTGGTTTCAGTGTAGGTATGGAGGCTTTTGGACGGTCTCTTATTACTTAAAAGTTCCACATAGTCAGGAGTTTTCTGGTGTTCTCAGGCTTTGGGCTTAAGTCTCCTGCCTCTGGATTTCTGTTTTATTCTTCCAGTAGTCTCAAGATTTCTCCAACTATACAGCACTGATAATAAAACTTCTAGGTTAATGGCGAAAAGATTCTCCCCCGTTAGGGACACCCAGAGAGGTTCACAGAGTTACATGAAGAAGAGGAGAGGGAGGAGGGAGATAGAGATGAGCAGGAGGAGAAAAAGGGGGGCTCAAGAGGAGAGAGACAGATCTACGCAGTTGTCTGTTCCCAGAGTGTTCTCTATAGCCCAGACACCCACAAAGATTCACAGAATTGGATTGGGAAGAGAAGGGGAAAGGAGGAAATAGAGGTGTTCTGAGGTAGAAAACGGAGAGTCAAGATTGGGAGAGAATAATCAACACACTCCTGAATAAAAATGGGAACTGAATATTGGATTCTTAAATGTTCACAATTTATATCATATACTGAAAAACAAAAATTAAAAATCTAAGTAGAGGTTAGACTCTTTAAAAAAATACTATATTAAAAACAAAAACCAAAACACACAAAAAATTTTAGAAATATATATGAAGTTCGGTTTAAAAATAGGGCTTCTCTTCTTTTTTTTTTTTTTTGTTAAGGTTATAGTGTAATGAAAATGAAAATTAAGGAGTAGTAGAGGAGTAATAGAGGACTTTAAAAGGAAATAAGAGAAAAAGAAAAATAGAAAATAGAAGAGAAAAAGGGAAAAAAAGAAAAAAAACACAAGAAAAAAATTTTTTTCCTACTTAAAAAAATCATAAAAATCTATGAAAATGGAAGTTAAGGAGTACTGGGGGAATAATAGGGAATTTTAAAAGAAACTAAAGAGAAAAAATAAATGAGAAAAAAGAAAAAAAAAATTTTTTTTTACTTTAAAAAAAAAAAAAAGTAAAAATATATCTAGGAATTTCCCTGGAGCTGTTGCAGTCAGTGTGGGTTCGGCTCAGTTTCAGATATCTCCTCGTTCCAGCTTACACTTCTCGACATCTACAGGCCCCTTCCGGTGTAGTCGGTGTTATCTACAGGGCTTTTAATCTGTTGCACCGGTCCCTTCTGAAGCGGTTCCCTTTGTTTATTTGGCTTCTGTTTGCCGGTCTCTTCAGAGCCTCATTTCCGCCCTGACACAGGCGGGCGGAGGTGGACTCTTATTCAGTCAGCTAGTTCCGTTGCGCTGCTGGGAGGGGCTGGCGCTGCCGGGAGGGGCTGACGCTGCGGGGCGGGGCTGACGCTGCGGGGAGGGGCTGGCCCTGCGGGGGCGGGCTGGCGCTGCCGGGAGGGGCTGACGCTGCTTTCTCCGTCTGCGCTGCTCAGGCTCCCGGCTGTTCTATATGGAGCGCGCCCCGCGCTGCACGCTGTTCGAGCCCTCGGGTGTTCCACAAAAGCGCGGAACAAAAGGCTGCGCCTGCTCTTTGTGCCTTCCCCGTCAGAGCGGTCCAGGCAGCCAGGGGCTTGACGGGCCCACTCTCCCCGGGTGCGGCGCTCCCACTCCCTTCCGCGGTCCCAGTCTCAGTTTCCGCCGGCGCCAGTCAGGTGCCTGCGCCTTCTGCCCTCCGCGTCCCCAGCCCCAGTCCCCGCCCGCGCCAGTCAGGTGCCTGCGCCCTGTGTCTCGCCACAACCCTCCCGGCAGATGCCGACCATCCAGAATCTCAGGAGGTCTTTGATTAGAAACTGGGGGCCTGTTTGCAGAGCAGCAGGGGATGCGGTCCTTGGGGCCGAGCCTGCCCCCTTCCCCTCCCCCCTACCTCCTGCCTTCGGCGGGGCTGGGCTGGTCCGCAGCCTGCAGGCTCTTCTCTGGACTTGCTGGGTCCCTTTGTTCTGCGAGCGGCCAGCAGTGTGTTCGGGCCAGTTAATTCTCTCTCTCTCTCTTGCTATCCCACAGTTTAAGTTGGTATCTCACAAAAGCTCCCTCTGATTGTCCTCAGGACACTCAGGCCCGGTCCTTACCCTAAGCAATGCCGCCCGCTCCTCTCCGTGCCGCCCCCACTTGCTGGTGGCAGATGCGGGCGTCTGGTGTACTTTTCTGCTGCGATTTGCTTTTAGGCACTTAATCTGTGGGTTTTATTTATTGTTCCCCTCCCAGTCAGGTTGCCCTCCGAGATTCAAAAACTTCCCCCAGACCCACCAGTGCTAGGGTTTGCTGGTGTTTGGAAACTTCCTCTATTCAGACTCCCTTCCTGGGACGGATCTCCGTCCTTAGCTCTTTTGTCTCTCTTTTTATCTTTTATATTTTGTCCTACCTCCTTTTGAAGACAATGGGTTGCCTTTCTGGGCGCCTGATGACCTCAGCTAGCGATCAGAAGTTGTTTTGTGAAGTTTGCTCTGAGTTCAGTTATTCTTTTGATGAATTTGTAGGAGAGAAAGTGGTCTCCCCGTCCTACTCCTCCGCCATCTTGGCTCCTCCCCCCAACATACATGTTGATGAGAACATAGCAATTAACATGAAATACGTTAGCTTTTATACCACCCTTTAGAAGCCATCTATATGAACCACCATTTAGAAAATACTTTTTTGTGAATAAGAGGAAATAGAAATCATTCATCTTATCTAACAGCCCTTCAAATAGTTGGTTCTGCTAGCATTTCTCTTTCCCAAGCTAAATTTCCATAACTTCTGAAACTACTCCTCATGTGAAGTGATATCTGGACTCTTTTCTGTCCTAATCACCATCTTCTAGAGGTTCTCCGGTTTGTCAACATAGCTTTTAAAATGTAGATGTTTCTTCATAGAGTTAATTTCTGACTTTCTGGAAAATGTAAGCATTATAGCTTGTACTGTAAGCCTATAGCTGTTTCCCTGCGCTTCAAATTTAAGGGGCTTTCTTTTGAAAAGTATAAATGAGTCAACCACAGAAAGTGGGATTTCTTAGGCACACTGAAGTTCTCTTTTTGTGTGTTTGACAAAGAATTGGATCATGTGAGTTGGCCTTTATATGAAACTTTGGGCAAAACACCAAACACACTTTTTTCCAAAGAGGATTGACATAAGGCAAATGTCCTAACTGCCTCCCATTTCAGTTAAACTTCTTATTTTGAGATAATTGTAGACTCACATGCAGTTGTAAGAAAAAATGAAACAGGGAAATCTAATATACTTTTCCCAGATTCCTCCAGTGGTAGTGTCTTGCAAGGTAATTGACAGTATATCACAACCATGATGATAGTAACAATACAATAAAAATATAGGAATTTCTATCACCAAAAGGATCCTCCAAGTTTCCCATTTTAGAGTCAGTTTCCTCCAACTTCAAATCCTCCTTAACCTTGACAATTATTAAAATCTTCTCCATCAATTTTGTCATATTAATAATGTACAAATGGAATCATATAGTATATGTATATGATCATATAGTATAGTATATGATAGTATATGGTTGGATTTGGTCACTTAGTATAATCCTTGGAGATTCATCCACATTGTTACATGTAACATGTTTTTGTTACATGTACCAAAAAAATAACCCTTTTCTTGTTATTGCTAAGCAGTTTTTCCTTGTATGGATGTAACACAATTTGTTTAACCATTCACCTATCAAAGAAGAATTAGTTTAATTCCAGTTTCTGACTTTTGCAAATAAAGGTGATATAAAATTCATATACATATTTTTTCTTTCAACATGATTCTTCATTTTTCTGAGGTAAATACCCTAAAGAACAATTGCTGGACCAATGGTAGTGACATGTTTATTTTTCAGAATTTCTTCCAAGCTGTACTCTGGATGTCTATACCATTTACACTCCCATCGTCTGAGGGATCCAGTTTCTCCACATCCTAGACAGCATTAGTGTTTCACTGTTTTCTATTGTCTTTTATGATGGCTGTGTAATGATGCAACACTGTGGTTTTACTCTGCATTTCCCTGCTGCCTAATGGTGTGGAATAGCTTCCATCTGCTTGTCTGCCATCTGAATATCTTGTTTGGTGAAGTTTTTCTCTGTAATGCAGAGGTTTTTAATTTGAATAAAATCAAAATTGTATTTATGAATTATGCCTTTGATGTCAAACCTAAGAATTCTTAGTCTTAGATCCCAATGGTTTTCTGCTATATTTTGTGTGTGTTTTACAGTTTTATGTCGACATTTACATTTACTTATGATCCATTTTGACATAACATTTGTGTAAGGTATGAGAATTTGATTGAGAGTTTTTAAGATTCTCTTTATTAAGTTGAACATAATTATGTCCTCCCCTATGTTTTATTATATGAGAGTATTTATCATGAATGAGTGTTGAATTTTATAAAATGCTTTTACTTCACTGATTGATATCATGGTTTTTGTTTTATTTTTAGCCTGCTAATATGATAGTTTTCCTTGATTGTGTTTTTAAATACTTAACCAGTTTAAGGTTCTCATGTGAGGGAGAAGAGGAGAAACTCTATTTGGGAATAAGCACAGTCATTTTTATATATTGCTAAATTCTACTTGCAGATATTTCCTTAAAGAATTTTGTACCTGTATTCATAGATATATATGTATATATGTATACAGTGGATAGTAAAAAGTTTTCTTCTCTATTTGTTTAAAATTGATATTGGTTCATCTTTAATTCACTGGTAAAATTCCCCAGTGAAACTATCTGGATTTGGAGATTTCTTCCCTGGGAAAGTTTTAAACATTATGAATTAAAATTCCTTAAGATTTATAGGACTATCCAAATGATACATTTCATATTTCTTGGGTTGTGGGAATTTGTATTTTTAAAGAAATTTACCATTTTGTAGAAACCTCAAATCTATGAGATGGAAGGGATTTTTTTAATTCTCTTGTTTTCTTTTTGATGCATATAGTGATAAGCTCTGTTTCATTACTGATATGGGTCTTTTTTATTTCTTTTGTCAATTTTGCTAGAGTTTTGTCATTTTACTTTTTATCTTTGTTAAAGAGTCAACTCTATGCTTCATTAATTTTTTCTATTTTTTCCATTTCATTGATTTCTGCTCTTAATTTACTTTTCTTCATCGCTTTCTTTGCTCTTCTTTTTCTAACTTCTTGAGACTGAAGTTCATGTTATTGGTCTGAACTCCTTTCTATGCTCACTGTAGTCTCATGTATTTCCTCTTTAACACTCAGTACTTTAACCATATGCCCCAAATTTTGATATATTGTGTTGTCATTTTCACTGTTGCACATATTTTTTAATTTATTTTAATTTGGAGGATACTAGCTTTACAATGTTGTGTTGGTTTCTGTCACACAACAGTGTGAATCAGCCATCCGTAGACACATGCAGTTTTGATTGTCTTTGAAGCTTTCTTTTTGGGCCAGTGGATTGTTGGTGTGTTTTTCGTTTCCAAGTGTTTGGTGATGTTTTCCTTTTATGTCCCTTCACCCTCCCACATTTGTAATATGATTGTTAAACACTTTTTCTACATACGTTTAGAACCACATTACACAGTGTTGGTGTGGATTTGTTTTTGTTTTTTTTTTTTTTTTTGCTTCAACTTTCATCCTTAATTTAGAAAATTCAAAAGTAGAAGGAAAGGCAGTTGAATTGATGTACATTTTTGTTTACTGTGCATTTTTTGCCTTCCTGATATTATAAGATTCCTTTTATTATTTTCTGTTTGTTAAAGTGGTATGATTTAGTCTTCATTGGGGGTAGGTCTGCTGTTGACAAATTTTCTTAATTTTCCCTTATGCTTTATTTCCTCTTCATTCTGAAAAGATATTTCTGCTGGGTTAAAAGTAGAAACTTGCAGTTGATTTCTTAAAAATGAAAATAACAGCATGCCACCTATTCCCTGGCTCTGTGGTTTCTGGTGAGAAAACTGCCGTCACTCATGCTGTTTTTCCTTTACGAGTGAAGTGTTATTTTTTCTGGATGTTTTAAGAATTTTTGTCTGCAGTTTTCAGAAGTTTCATTATGATATGTCTGGTATTAATTTCTTTGGCTTTATTCTATCTGTGATTTACCCAGCTTTTTTAATCTGTAGATTTATGTCTCTTGCCCAATTTGGGATGTATTTATTCATTATTTCTTTGAGTTTTTCTTGGCCCCACCTGCTCTTTCCTTTTCTTATGGGACTCTGATGACACAAATGTTAAATGTTTTTTACAGACTCTAAGTTACTGAAACTCATTTTATTTTTCTGTTTATTTCCTTGACATTTTTCAAATAGGGTAACTTTCACTGTTTTAACTTTCAATTTTCTGATTTTTTTTATTCCTTTTTGCTGTTGAAGTCTTTCTACTTTTAATTTTTTATTATACTTTTCACTTTTAATATTTCACTTGGTTATTCATACATTTTATGTTTTCTTCTGATACCATTTCTCTGCTGAAGTTTTCTATTTTTCATTTAAGTGTATTCATAATTGATCACTAGAATTTTTATCACACCTGCTTTTAAATCTTTGTCAGGTAATTCTAATATATCTCATCTTAGTATTAGCATCCATTTATTATTTTTATTGTTTCAGTTTCAATTTAGTTTAAGATCTTCTTAGTTCTTGGTATGATGTATGATTTTTTTAATTCAAACTTGGATGTTTACATATTGTGTTATGAGACTCTGCATCTAATTAAATCTTCTGTTTTAACTGGCTTTTTTGGAAATACGGTTCTGGAAGTCAAATGGAGGAGGACCACCTCCTAAATGTCCTGTGGGTGTAGAAACCACTGTCCCCTGCTCAGCATCCACCGGCGCCTGACCTGTGGACTCCATCAGGACGTTGGCTTCCCACGTGGTCTCCAGGGAAGCTGAGGGTGCTCCGTACCGCTGTCGAGCGGAAGCCCCGGAGCCCTGCCTGGCCTTCTCTGGTCACTCTGGTGCCTCACACAGCTTCCTGAGGGTAGCAGTCTAAGTCCTCCACTCCGCCTTCACACAGGTAGAAACAGTCTCGGTTGTTGTTCTGTGATGTTTGCCTAGAGCAAAGCAATTTTAGGCTATATAGTTTCTGGTTTACCAGAAACTTCTGGTCTTTGCCTGGAGAGCGCAGGCTTCTGTCGGGGTGTAATTTTGCCCATCCCCTTTGATGCGTCTAGATCGTCAGCTGCAGCTCCAGGCTTGGCATGTGAGGCAAGCAGAAAAGTCAGCGCACGTCCCACCGTGTCGTTCCTCAGCTCCCAGCTCCCTAGGCAGACTGCATTTTCTTTTCTAACATTGAGTCTTCACATGCTTGTTTTAAGTATCATGTCCAGGATGTTTATTGTACTTGGTGGGAGGAATCGGAAAATGTAGGTCACCTCCATCTCCCAGAAGCTGGAGACCCGCTTTTCTTTACGTACCAGGAGAGAAGCAGACACTGCGCGGGATGGCCGCACACCGCGTGCTTGCCTTGTGGAGTCTCGTCTACTTCCCCCCACTCTCCTAGTGTGCTCCCAGTGTTGCATATGAAGCATTCCGCTTTCAGAAAGCTTGAGAAACTTGCCTTAGGGCCCGCAGATGGAACACAAAATAACTGGGGCCCTCGGGACTAACTTCCCAGCCAAGGTTTTACCCCTGATTCTTGCGTCTTCCTACCGTGTTCTCTAATATTTTCAGAGGAACAAAAGCTTTCCAAATCAGTTTAACAAATGTCATTCTCAAGTCTCATAATAATTGTGTGAAGTCAATTAGAGGAAGAACTTCTTTACTCATTAAAATGATAGGTTTTGAGAATTAGCCCAAAGGGTAATTGGTTTCAAAACATGTCTCCTGGTCCAGAGCTCCTTGCTCCATGCTGTACCTCTGCTGCTATAAAAGGGAAATGAATTAATCCCTTTATTGGCGTACTGAATGCAACTTAGAGAAGCATAGCTCTAATGAGACAGCAGTATTTACAAGGACATAGGATGCCTAAAATGCCCTGATTTCCCCTTTAACCCAGCCGTCCTCATCTATTTGTGGACATCCTTCAAATCTTGGCCTCTGAGCTGTGAAGTATCCTCAGGCGTACTTCACACGTGTGACATGACGGTCATCTCATACCACTATGGCCTAAGTCATAAGTCTCTGTGAGTCTGTCCTTCTCCTTGTGAGTGGGGTCATCGTGAGAAAGAACTAAATCTTTCATCTCTACAATCGTGGCACCTACACTGGCCATTACACGGTACAGCCTCAAGAAACAATGTTGAGTGAATGCATGAATACGGGAAAGAAAGTCTAATCTGCTCCCTCCCCCAAATTATCTTACATTTGTAAGAAGATATTTCCTGATTGGACTTTGCTTTATTTAGCAAAAACATGCTGCCTACATTGAAAAAGAATTTGGGATGATTATAAAATTACACAAATTATCCATCCCATTATGGTTCAATTTTTACCTGATCTTTTTCTAAAAAAATGCTTTTGATGACAATATTTGTTTTCCTCTAATCAAATATGAGTAAGAAAACTTTCAAAGCACTAGCTGAGTGTAAGCTTTCTCATGGGATTTTACAGATTACTTTAGCTGGGGTTGAAGGAAAAGCCATTGATTTCCCCTGTTATCTGTGAGGCTTTAATCAATCAATACCAAAATGTATAGGTTAGTTCCTATATGTTCAACACGATCCTAAAGCATTATTTAACCGTAGAGGAAACATCTATGCCCCTTTCTCATCTGTTATTCACATTGTAGTGTAGAATATATTGTAATGCCTGGTCCCTTCCACTGTTACTCACATTGAAGAAATAATGAATGAGGACTTCCCTGATGATCCAGTGGTTAAGACTTTGCCTTCCATTGCAGAGGGTGTGAGTTTGACCCCTGGACAGGAAACTGAGAATCCACCTGCCTAGCAGTCAAAAAACAAACAAACAAACAAACAAACAAAAACACAGAAGCAATACTGTAACAAATTCAATGAAGGCTTTACAATACTAAAAAAAAAACACATTAAAATTTTAAAAAAAAAATAATGAGAAAGCAATACTAAACTATGGAAAAGTAGTCCTGGGTTGAAAAGGGTATATTATAGAAACACAGTGGTAACTTAAAAATAAGGAGATATGCATTGATTGCCTACTGTATACTAGCCATGATACAAAACATATAGTGTCCCTCAAAATAAACATTTCCAAATAAATATTATTAGTCTCTTTTTTATACATGAGAAATCTGACCCCTGGAGGGACTGAATAATTTGCTAAATGCTAACCATTAACTGAAAGAGTTAGGATCCAATTGAGCTTTTAAGCGACATCTGTGCTCTGTAAAATGCATCAAGTCCATTTTGCTGAGTGTCCAGTAAGAATATAATAAATGATATGTGCTTTAAGAATTAAGGAAAGGAGAAAATGAGAAGGAAGTATGTATGAAGAACATGTGGAGGTCTGTGATATGTAGGGTTTAGACGCAGGGTGAGGTGATGTGGGGTCTGGGTAGAGATAGAAAGAGATTCCTCTCACAGGGAAGAATGGGACCATCTGATTAGGAGAGAGACATATGAGAAATAATTGAAGCCTCCAAAGTTGGGCCACATAATGAGTGGTAAAGTGTAAGCTGGACTTGATGGGAGAAGAATTAAAAGAATATCAAAGACTTTTGAACAGATGAGTATAAACTCAGGATGATTTAGAGAGTAACCTTGCAGTTGGGCTGGAATGGATCAGAATAAAGATATACTTCCAGGGCAGGGAGCCCCGAGGGGCCAGGACTGGATTTAGATGCAGGTCTGGATTTAGATGAAGACAGGGAGAAAGGAAGAAAGGATACCAAGAGGGAGCTCTCCCCAGATCTGGGCCACGGACTGAACGTGATGGAAGGGGAGGAATGCATCGCATGTGTCAAACCCACGTGATTGTTCGAGGATGAGAGCAACACGGTGGAGAAAAAGCCTGTGCTTGTGACCTCACCATATACTGATCTGTGATCGAGGAATGTTATTTCACCGCTCTGAACCTGTTCCTTTATCAGTTCTTAGCCTTCCAAATGGAATTACAAGACTCACCCACAAAGTTTCTAGGAAAATTAAAAGAAATACAATATTTAATGCACCTGGATCATAACAGGCTCTCAGCAACTATGTGTTTATATCCGTGGATAAATGGCAGTGACATTCAAAGGAAGAAAAAGCACAGAGGAGTGGAAAGAAGATGAATTAGACTTGGGGGTCTTGACTAGTATCTGTGTAGGGATTCCATCCACATCTGGAAGAAGATGTGGACCCCAAGGCGGATCACAAGTCCCCAGTTCATGGAGTTAGATAACAGCCTCTGTGACCTAAGGTGTTCAGGTGAAAACAGCACAGAGTGTCTGCAGATGGCTTCTGGGGAAAGCCCGAAGTAGGTCAGATACACATGACCGGGTATTCCTGGGGAATATGGGGCCTTCTGCTTCGTATATGTGTTATATATGGCAGGTCCTTAGCTTCCATGCTGCCTTCGTGTCAGTCTGAGTTGGCGTCCTTTTGTGTTTATACGGATAATGTTCCTTACATCACTTCTGATGCCCTCTTCTGTTTTTATCATATTATGTTTTCTGAGCACCTCCTCTTATTTTTTCTTTAAAGCAGGATCTCTTTCTGGGCTTTGTAACTCTCCTATCACTATGCTGGGTTGCATTTATTATACCCATTGCACAGGGGGGCAAACTAAGATATAGGCAAGTTAAGGGATTTATTTGGGTCAACATCCTCCTAGAGTAAAGCTCCTCATGAAACTATGGAGAAACCTGAAGGCTTGAAGAGACGCCAGCCATCAGCTCATCCACGAGTGAACAAACCTTAGAATGGAACAGATAGTAAATATTTTAGGTTTTGTCAGCTAGATACTGTCTCCATTGCCTATTCTCCCCCTCCTCCATCTCCTCATTCCTCCTCTTTAATAATTCTTTGAAAACTTAAAAATCACTGTAAGCTTGCAGGTTGTACAGACCAGCCATGAACCAAATTTGTCAACTTTGAACTAATTTAATTCTTTCCCTCTCTAGGTGAGGTGAGACACAGATGGGTGTAGCGAGGTGCCCAGGGTGACCCAGCTGGAGAGTGATGGAGCTGTTTAGCCCTCAGATTTCTTCACCAACATTGCTCTCCTCACCATAGCTCAAAATCTTGAACCATAGCCAATTGTGGAAAGAGTCCTTTACCTACTTAAGTTTCCAACAGGACCGTGTGAAGGGCCATAGCTATGAGGGAACCAGGTTTTGTCTCTCAACCTCTGTGCTTGTTCTCGCCACTCACTTTTTAAAAAATATCATTGTGCATTGCCTTAGTCTGACAGTGTTTGGAGTAATTTTTGTAAAGTTACAAATAACCCACAATTATTGAATGAAACAGCTATTGCATCATGCAAAGAATAAAAGAGGGAAGTGAGAATGCCAAGAAAAATGCTAGCAGGAGGTAGTAAGTTTTGCCTTGGACTTCCACTTGACCAGCACAGAGAGAGATTCATCATTAGTCACAAAAGCCAGCACCCAAAAGCTTAAAAAGGAATTAGTTGTTTGTTGCAATGCATATTGTCCTAGTTTTTAGACCCAAGAGGTATTTCCATAGGATTGAAGAGTGTTTTATGTGACAAAGTGACCCAGGCTGCCTTATCAAGTTGTATAGCTTTGCAAGAATGTGGGGGCTGCTCAGATTCTGGGGAACCCTTCTTCTTTTGTCCCCCAGATTTGAGAGTGGGAATTCTCATACTTTACAAGCATTTAAAATGCCTGATTTTCTACACTTTTACCAGACATCAGTGTCAGACCTAACTCCAAGGACTGACAGCAGCCCTCTGACCTCTAGCCTCAGGGTAGATCTCCCCCTGGAGAGCTGACCTGTGCCTGCCCCATATTCTGTCTGGTCTAAAAGCTCAATGAACCAGACCTAGTCAAAGCAACTACTAAAGTGGAGGAAGAAGGATGACAGAACCTGAGCCAAGCAAAGGTTTTCCATACCAAAACAAGTCTTATCAATGGCAGGGGCATCACCACTACTTACTACATATTTTCAATTAAGTTACCAAAGGCCCTGCACACAGTAGGTACTTGATGCTAGTGGGCTTCTGGTCCACTCTGCCCTGACGTCTGCCTCTTTTCAGTGTGACTGAGGGCTTCCAAAATTTGAAGACAAAATATACTGATGTTTCACCTGTGTTTAGTTGGCTCTTCATCCTCTTCCCGACTGAGAAGATGACGGTGAGTATTTGAATTCACTGGATTCAAGATGCAAAACAGGAAACTTCTGGTCTCTTCCTCTTTGGAGTCTCCACCCTGACATACCTATGGCTTCCTCTTCTCTCCCAGGCCTGCCTCCTCCCCAGGAAAGTTGAACCTGTTTCTTGTCTTTTAGGTTTTTCTCAATCTCAGTGCATGCATGGTCCCTTGGCACTAACCATTCAACAGTCTCTCTGCCCTCCAATTATCCATTCTGCAGGGATTGCCTTTTTATTCCACCTGCTCCATCTCAGAGCTATAGTCTTTAGTCTGCTTTCTCTTTTTGTATATTTCCCAGCTTTCCCTAAAAGCTGCACCTCAAGTTATGCTGTGGGAATAGGTTGAGAATGATTATGGAGAGCAGTCACTCCTTCAGTGGCTCTTTAATGTGCATGTTCAGGGTTCCGTGACTGAAGAGGAAAACAAGACAAGGACTACAGATCCTCATGTAATAATAGCAGGGAGCACAATCTGTTGACGGATTTTTAAGCCTGTGCATTTAATTACCCACCCTATCAAGGTTGTGAAATAATGGGGATTAGACTATCACTTACCGTTTCAGCAACCTGCCCTCACTTCTCTGGGTCATCAGCATCCCTTTGTTCCCATTAAACACCTGGTCTTCCAACAGACTTTCATTATATTTCAGGGATATTTGCAATAACTTTATCTCCCCTCACAGAATGAAAGGCATCCTTTCTTGCTGACATAATCTGTATCAGCAAAGGGGAAGAGGATTAAGGAAAGGAGATCTTTCAGTATAGCACACGCAGCTTATGGTAAGAGGCTGGATTTTACCAGGTCTTCTTCATCTTGTTCACATTCTTTGATTTCATAATTATTATCACCAAATCATTTATGGACCAGACCATGACATGTGAAACTAGGCAAGCGTGTGTTAGAATCTGGTTTTGATATCTTACTGTGTGGTTTCGGCAAGTTCTTTGACCTTTTTTATCCTCTGTGTTCTTATCAGGGAAATGGGGAATAAGTAGAACTACCTGAGAGTTTGTGGTGACGAATAGTAAATATATGTGAAACCTTTAGTTGAAGCTAGCATATAACTAATATTGAATAAATGGTGCCTGTTATAATTACTCCCTGTAGATTTTTGACTTGCATCTTGAGGACTGATGATTATCTAAGCATCAGAAACTCAGTCCTGATTTGGTACCAGATGAATGCTTGATGACTCTCTATAAATGCCTGAATATGAATGATTAGACACTAGACATTTCAGGTTAGTATAGAAGATGACAGGATCTTTTTCTTTTAGGAGGAATATGCAGCCATAGTCACATTAAAAATTAAAGCACATTTGACATTGTAAAGGCAAAGCACAACAAAGCCACTGTTGACATTTCATCTTGCAGATATCTAGTTTGAACTTATTTTAATACTTTTTCTAATCTCCAGACCCTGATAGAAGATAGGAAAAATAGCTCCTGGAATATAGGCTACAATAATAATAGCATCCCATTGGAGTGTCAACTTGATAGGGGTGAAAACAAAGATGCTTATTTCAACTCAACATTATCTTGCATGATTTGTATTACTGATATCACATCCTCAGTGTTCGAAAGCAAGCTTGGGAATCTGCAGACACTACTAAATTATGGGAAATAACCGATAATGAGACCCACTGCATTCTGATGGAAGAGGAATTTGCTCATTTGGACACCTCAGTTTAATAGAGAGCTAAATGGATGGTAAATAGAGTTAGGTGTAGATAAAGGTTGAATAGTGTGTTTTGAAACACTGACTAAAGAGAAGGAATACCTAATGAATTGCAAGTTCTTTAGTACAATGACTCAGAGAAGATTGGTGAGTCATGAGAGACGATGATCTAAACGTGTTAATAAAAACTCAAATCGTTTTTCTTTGCAGAGAAGCACAGAAGTGTTCACCAGAAGGAACTAATACTTTCCAGGAATCAGCATTTCAGAAAGATCAGGGACTTTTAGAGTCAGACCCACATAAATTTAATTTCTGCTCAGTCCTTTTCTAAAGTTATATGATTTGAAGCAATTCTATTCATCTAGCTGAACCCTGCGTCCTTCATCTGAAAATAGGAATAAGTCACATCTGCCAGGACTGCTCATACGACCTTGTCCGTGGAACACTGTGTAAGGATACATGAGCTGTGGGGTGGAGATTGGCCACACTGGATACATCATAGATTTGTCTGTGTATTATAACAATGTTCTTGAAGATGACCCCAAACCTTTCTTTTTCTTTTAATCAATATACTGCAAAAATACTTCCAGTATATAGAAGCAAAGTATGTTGAAAATGGGCATTTATTTTTCCTAAATGGCCCAGAGTACCATCAAAACTGAAGAGGGCCCTGAAACTTGGATGGTCAGATGCACGCAGAGTTTGTGGAACACAAGAGGTGCCCAGGAGGAACTAGTGTGTGGGTGAGATGGGAAACGCTCTGATGGTGACTCCTGCAGGACTGACGTTGCCCACGGATAAGATGAGGCATCACCGAGCATCAGTGTGAGTCTGTGGGAGTATGACAGAGTAAATTAACCCTTCGAGGGGAAGGATCAACTAGAGTGGAAACTGTCCTCCTTTGAAACAGAATCCCTCACTGTAACTGTCCATTGACTTACCTGGCTCTTTCTCTGTTCTGGAAGCTCCTTGTAATTTTTTAAAATAATTAATCCTCTATTTCACTTTTTTACAATTATGGACTGCACCCCACTGTATGCGGGCACTTAGTGTCCTAATCAGGGATTCAATCCATGTCCCCTGCATTGGAAGGTAGAGTCTCAACCACTGGACCACTAGTGAAGTCCGTGAAGGCAAATATTAATACTCCTATTTCCACAGGAAAGTATCCAAGTGTATGATATCCTTGATACCTTGTTACTGAATGAGTCATGCAAGAATCTCTTTTCTGCTGCTTTCCATTGAGGACAATGTCATCATTTTTAAGGTTATTTGTTTTAGCTTGTCTTTTTAAAAAAATTCATGAGCATGCTTCTTCTCTATTTTAATTTTTGTCAGTCAATATTTATTGAATGCACAGTGATGGACAGTCATTGTGGTAAATACTTCTAAGTCTTTATTTAACTTTTGAAACAACCATATAAGATCAACAATGTCAGCTCCATTTTCTGGATAAAGAAAATGAGGCTCAGATAGGAAAATAATAACTGCCTAAGGTTGTCCGATGAGCAGATAGGAGAGCAGAGATTTGAAGCTAAATCCACCAGTCTCCGGAAATCTCTTAAACCCTACTCTGTAGGATCCTTGGCAGTGATACCCTGGACATTCTCCCCCACCCACCTCTCAAAGATTATTCTAACATTTTCCTGTTTTCCTTGACAAGCACAAGTTTGAAGTCTTTGTATATTGCTTTATTCTATTCTATTATACAATTCCTCCAAACAATTCCAGTATCCTTGCCCTATGAATACTTCAACTTTCATTAATTTTATTTGGTTCCCGTTTGTGTTTAGATAAGTAGCCCACTCAGTTGGACTCGATTTTGTCCATTTTATATCTACCCATCTAAACACATTTCTGTGGGCTATATGGGAGGTCTGCTAAAAGAGCTACAGGGAAATCCCTTTGTGCACTAGGCATGCAGGAAAACATTGAGTTTGACTCCATCATTATCACACATAAAAACTCCAACAGCTCCCTTCTTTGCTGGTATAATCAATTCTGTTGCTAGTGAGTTAACCCCCTTTCTTATGGGAATTTAGACACCCATTTCCAGGCATATCCCTTTCATACTCCCTGACAGAAACTCTCTTGCAAAGCTCTCACTTTCTCCCTGATTAGCCTTAATGCTCTTCAAGGATAAGAAGCAGGTCTTACTTATTCCAGTGAACTAGCTGGTGAAATGTATTCACTAGTCTGGTCAAACTGTTTTCCTCTCTGTGTTCCCAAGTAAGCCAAATCTTTTCATTTATCTATATAATTTTTCTGAGTGAACTGTCATACTTATCTGCCATCCAATGACTCATTTCTAATAATAACTAGAATTTGGATGTTCCTTTAGAGCATATGAAGCATGCTCACATATGCTATTTCATCAAATTCTCACACTACTCCGGTGAGAAAAATACTTTAAACACCCTTAGTTTTCAGAGAACTCAATGCACTGGTTAGGTGACTTGTCCAGGGAATGCCAAACCAATGAAGGGTCTTGTTGGGATTCTGACACAGATATTCTGATGCTACAGTCTATTTTTAAAATTCTGTCTTGTTGCTTCACTGTGGTTGCATCACCATCAGGAAGCCTTTGTTTTCTGACTATCCTTTCCTCTCAACTTCTACATCCTTCGATGACAAAGAAAGTTTTCTTTAGTCCACCATCATCATTAGAATATGTAAGCATGCATGCTCAGTCACTCAGTTGTGTCCAACTCTTTGCGACCCATGGACTGTAGCCCGTCAGGCTCCTCTGTCCATGGAATTTTCCTGATCAGAATGTTGGAGTCATTAGAATATGAACAAGCAAATAAACAAAGTAATCAGTATGCAAGTCATGCAAACACAGATTAAAACCAAACCTAAAACATATATATTTTAGGCTATTTTCCCTTATAGGCTATCACAAGATACTGAGTTTCCTGTGTTATACAGTACATCCATTTGTTTAGCTATCGGGTTAGCCAACCCAATATTTTATATATAGTAGTGTGTATATGTTAATCCCAACCTCCTAACTTATCGCTTTCCCCCTTCCCTTTGATAACCATGTGTTTTCTGTGTCTGTGAGTCTATTTCTGCTTTATAAACACCTTTGTTTGTGTCTGTTTTTTAGACTCCATATGTAAGTGGTATCATACGGTGCTTGTCTCTCTCTGTCTGACTGACCTCACTTAGTATGATCATCTCTAGGTCCATCAGTGGTGCTGCAAGTGGCATTATTTCTTTCTCTTTCTGGTTGAATGATACACTGTTAACATTTTAATCAAGCCCCCGTTAGAGGCATCCTGGCAGCCCCAGAGCTGCTTTGTCTCACTGTACTTAGCATGTGACCATGGCACTTAGCATACAGTGCTTTTTGGTGAAGATCTGGAGGTTCATGGTTTTCTTTCTGCTCTACTTGAGGAACTGGGGAGACTACCTCTGAAGTAGTCTCAGTCACCCATCTCAGGGTGGAATGGCAGGGGTGGGGAGGGGGGAATTCACACAATTTGGAGAATTAGCAGAAGTCAAATGTACTTACTACTTACTATATGCTGCAGATGGTTTTAATGATATTATGTATATCAATTCATTCAATCATCAAAGCAATGCTGAGGGTGATATACAATTGTTATCCCCATTTTACAATTGAAGAACTGAAGGACAAGCAAAAACATCCAGAGGCAAAGCTAGAAAGTGTTAGATTTGGGATATATATCTGGACAATCTTACCCCAGAGTCTGTGCCAGCATAGGGTAGTTAGAACTGGGGTGTGGAGAGGGGAGAGTGGCAAGATGTCAGCCTGAAGAATGGCTTAGAGCTTTAGATAAACTGACTTTATTCCTCTGAGAAAGTCAAGAAAGGGTATGAATTGTCAGGAGCTCTGTTGCACGGATATCACATGGATGAGGGATCAAGCTTGTGTTAGCAACATCAGTTGTCTGTCTGAGGATGCTCTGAGCCGACTGCCCCATTTAAGAGCAGTCATAATAATACCATCTACTATTTGTTGACTAATCCCCCCTGACTTTCATTGTCTCCCTAGTATCTGTGAATAAATCCCCAGGTCCCTCGTGCAGCACTGAAAACCCAACAATTTAGATCTTCTTTATCTGTTCAGATTTGTCTCCCACCACACCTCTCCTCACACCCTGAGTTCCGGTCACATCAGTGGGTTTACTGCTCCCTGAACACTCTTCATTTTGAGGGTTTCACTTACATTCTTTACATGCCCTTCACGTTCTTAGTGCCTGGACAATTCTTTCAGCCTCAATTAACTGTACTCTAACACAAGAAGACTCCTCTCAGCCCGAAGTTTAGGGGAGATGTCTCTCTTCTGGGACACCAAGTCTGGATATTTACACATAAGAATGACCACTTTGGTTTGTGTATCTATCATTCACCCAGTTTCAATACCCTTGAGGGTAAACTCTGCCATATTTACTTTTGTGTCCTAGAATCTAGCATGGCAGCTGACACATGCTAAGTGTCAAAAAGCTAATTGAATTATGTATCAAACCTTGATATAGGACTTTGAATCCAGCTCTGATTTCAATATAGCATCATGAGTTTGATGTCACCTAGTGTATATTACAGAAAACTTAAGTGCAGGGAAATAAAATAAGTTATGAAAAGTTGCATAGAATAAGCTATAATAAGTAAGGGGCAGATTTAGGAAGGATTCAAACTTAGCAGTATTCAGAGTCTGGCATCCGTTTCTAGGTCTGTACATTGTACCACACTAACTTCCTCCCCAGAAGTGAGATGACAGCTGAAATTTGGGAAATTGAGCTGAAGAATCAAGAATCATGAGACGCAATGGAGTGGAAAAACAGAATAAGAGGGCAGCTTTTGAAATGCCTTAGGCATTCCCTTCTTATTTACGTTTACATTTAAAGTCACTCAGTCGTGTCTGACTCTTTGCAACCCGGTGAACTATACAGTCCATGGAATTCTCCAGGCCAGAATACTGGAGGTGGTAGCCTTTCCCTTCTCCAGGGGATCTTCCCCACCCAGTGATTGAACCCAGGTCTCCCACATTGCGGGCAGATTCTTTACCAGCTGAGCCATGAGGGAAACCCAAGAATACTGGGATGGGTAGCCTATCCCTTCTCCAAGGGATCTTCCCAACCCAGGAATTGAACTGGGGCCCCCTGCATTGCAGGGGGATTCTTTACCAACTGAGCTATCAGGGAAGCCAAAAATCTGACACTTGTAGTTTGTTTCCTCCTGCCGCTTAAGAGAGAGATAAAAAAATGTCTGACACTTGCAGCCTATTTCCTCCATTTGGAGACCCCTAGCCTTCCTATCAGAGAAGGCAATGGCACCCCACTCCAGTACTCTTGCCTAGAAAATCCCATGGAAGGAGGAACCTGGTAGGCTGCAATCCATGGGATTGCTAAGGGTTGGGCATGACTGAGCGACTTCACTTTCACTTTTCACTTTCATGCACTGGAGAAGGAAATGGCAACCCACTCCGGTGTTCTTGCCTGGAGAATCCCAGGGATGGGGGAGCCTGGTGGGTTGCCGTCTATGGGGTCACACAGAGTCAGACACGACTGAAGCGACTTAGCAGCAGCATCCTTCTTATCTGTTATCCTCTCATTCCTCTCTTTTCTTTTAGGAGAATTATGTTGCCTAAGGAAAGGGGCGTCATCCCTAAATTGCTGAGGCAACATATTCTCCTAACCCTCATGTTGAGAGTCTCTGATCCAGGGGCCCCAAGTAGCAGTTGGAGAAAGCTGCCACAGTGGCAGGAGTGTGAGCAACCATTTGTAACTTAAAAGCCTTCATGTGGCTAGAAACAAATCCAGTCACATGGTTACAGGTTCAGGGAGCAAACAGAAAAACAGGACAATCAGCAAGGTTAAAGTCACATTATGTCCACAGTTAAGGTATAGTGTGGCACCAGTCCATTTTAGGATTGTTAGATGTCATCAGATTAAGAAAAGGCTTCACATGATTATTGTCACAGGTATTTGCAGACTTGTAGAAAGAATATCCTTTCCTTGAAGTGGAGATGCCCACCATAGGAAGCCTTCCATTGATGAAGAGGGGAGCACTCCGCAGACCCATCAGTTAGACCGATTGTGGAATGCCGTGTAGGAGTGAGCCCAGGACGGGAAGGCATTGTCTTGAGGATCAAAAGGTGGACTCAGGATTTTTGGAGTCAGAAGAAGCAGGCTCACATAGGTTATCAGGCCCGTCCAGATCAAGTTCAAGGGAAGTTGTGATGCTCACTGAGCTTGCAGGAGCCCACAGGTTATGAAGCAGCATCATGGGAAGAGTCCATTAGTAGCCACCCTTCCTATTACACGTGCTTTAACTAGAAAGGGGCAGGACACATAGAACTTGGCTAAACTTGGATCACAGGTTTCAGGGAGATAAGCAAGTCCTGGGATGAGTCCCAGTAATAATGTCACCTCTGACAATGCAAATAATCCTAGCTAACATTTTTGATCACATACTACAATACATTGATGGTTTTAACTGCTTTATGCATATAATATTCCTCTTTCCTTTCAAAAGCAAGTACTAACCCCATTTATTAAATGAGAAAACAAGAAAAATTAAGTGCCTTGCTCAAATTTACATATACTGAGTGAAAGAACCAGACTCCAAACTCAAGCAACTTCTCTGACATCAGATCTCACACTTGTAACAAGAATTCTCCACTATCCATCCGGTGTCGTCCTCCAATGTGGTGCTGATTCCCAGGTAGGTCAACCTGAAAGAACAAGACTGAAAAGAAACAAAAGAGGGACTTTCCTGGTAGAACAGTGGCTAAGACTCTGTGCTCCCAATGCAGGGGTCCCAGGTTACGTCTCTGGTCAGGGAAGTAGATCCCACACACCACAACTAAAGATTCCACATATGCTGCAACAAAGATCAAAGTTCACGGATGCCCCAACTATGATCCGGCACAGTCGAGGAAATTCATAAAAGTAAATATTAGAAGCAAAGAATCCCAGGCAAGGGTGGGCCAGGGCTGTACAACCATGCAGATAGAAGGTATGTGAGGTGGATGAGGGCTTTAGGGCAGCCTCCTTCCGCTTAGGTGAAGACAGTAAAGAGAAATCCAGATAAGGCATTTATTGGTTATAGAAGAGATTCCAAAGTTGAACTTGAAAGTTTGTTTAATTCAATGATTCATTCACTCCAGTTTTAATAAACCCATAGACCAGAATGTTGGGAAGCTATGCAAATACATGCCTGATGCTTGGGCAAAGACAGAAAGAGCAGATCAACATTATCAACACAAGCTTAAATGGCCACCCCACGTTGATCATTTGTTTCAGGCCTTTTTCCAGACAGAATTAGGTTGATTTTATTAGACATATGTATTTCTGTCTCAAACCAACTATAGCTTTGCTATACCTTTTCCCTCTGGAGAGCTGACGGGGAACCTAACAGAATCACTGACAGGCTTCTGCCACCAACAGAAATGAATGCTTACAAGTCTTCTAGGATCTACTGCCAATGTTAAGGGTATCCATGACCTTCTCCCACACTGAACTCCTTCTAAACCCCAAGGCTTCCAAATCTTCTCCATCACCACCTAAAATAAGATTAAATATCAAGGAAGCAAAATGCATTGAATTTTTAAAAAGGGGGCCCTTTGAGTTCTGTTTTGCAAAATTAAAAGCAATGCCAAAGGCATTTATTCAAGTCCCTTGGGCCACTTTTCAAAGAACTAAAAAAAAAAATTAAGTAAACTGTTATGTGAAACAAGTGAAGGAACTACCAGGGAAAATTGCAGAATAATAAAATAAAGAAATCCTCAGGGCACAATCACATCCTGGACTCAGGCTGGTTTTGCAGATGAAAGGGGCACAGGCCAAGAAGCCATGTGACTAGGGTCTTCGTCCCAGCTCTGCCCACTTATTGGCTCTGTGGTCATGCCTTGGGAAGAGCACTCAATCATTTGAAGATTCAGTTCCTATTCTGCTGCAGAGAAAAACAGCACCAGCAGAATTCACAGAATGGACCCAAAGTAGTGAGAAAGCTGTGCATCCTGTCTGTCTTTCTCTTTACTCTCATTCCATTCATTCCAGTGTGAGAAAAACCTCAACCTTCAGTTCCAAGAATCTTCTGATGAAATTTGATCCAACTGTGCTCTGGAAACTACCTGCTACTCCCTTGGAGAAATCTAGCCTGGTAAAATTACAGAATGTTGCTGGGCTGAGGCAAATCACCTATGAATTTGATTTAAAAATATTACCTACTTCACAATGCTGCTTTTTAATATAATATATAATCATACAATAGAAATGGGATAAATCTGGTAAAGCACCTAAGACCATCGTCTGGTGCATTCAAAGATCACAATGTTAGCTCATTACTAGTGATACTATCTGTGAAATAGATAACTAATGGGAACCTACTGTATATACAGCTCAGGGAATTCTCCTCTGTGCTCCGTGGTGGCCTAAATGGGAAAGAAATCCAAAAATGAGGGGCCATGTGTACACATATGGCTGATTTGCTATGCTGCATAGTAGCAACTAACACAACAGTGTAAAGCAACTATTCGGCAATAAAAACTAATTTAAAAACTAAATCAGTTCAGTATTTTTCACTCTTCTATCTCCACATGCAAGAACTATCCAAAGGTCCAACATCTTTAAATATTTATATGCAAATATAGAATATTAATATATAATTTATTGCACATATTATCCAGCTATAGCTGACCTATGACTTAAAGGGTTTTTTTTTTTTTTTCAGGATTCTACATATAAGTGAGTTCACACAGTATTTGTCTTCCTCTCTATGACTTATTTCACTTAGTATAACTTATTGGGGTGATTGTTTCATGATCTATGTATATCAAATCACTAAACTCTGCTCCTCAAATTTATACAGTGCCATATGCCAACTATATCTGAATAAATCTGAGGATATCCTCTTTACATTCTAACAAATCAGATTAGTACCAGCCTACCATCACATTAAAAGCAAACAAGAAGAATTTTTGAGAAGTATTAAGTAATAATTTACATCTTGGCTGCAAGGAAAGTGATTCCACAAAACATAGCAATATAAGGGAATCAGAGAAAGTTTTATGAATATGCAACCAGCATGTTCACACAGAGCTCCATGGTCTTAAGGGTCTCTCCCTGGGAACCCTTGAAATTATTAATAATTTTGTCTTTGCAAGTGATGTCCACTGGGACAAAGACACACTTGCAGAGAGCTTAGAGCTGGGCTCACAAATCGAGTTAGGGTGCCTGCCTTCTTCCTCACCTCCTAATGCCCCAGGCGCCCCCTGACGCCCACACAAGGACAGCCACCACCCTCCCCTCATGGCAGTAACATGAGCACACAGCTAGGGAGAGGTGACTGTGGGCATTCACTTTACGGTATCTCCAGGGGGGACCTGACAGAGTTGTCACCGCCCCAGGTGGGTAAGCCCGACAGCCCAGTGGAGGCAGGTCTTTGCACACACCCTATGCGGTACCTAGCCTGCCCGGGAACAGACCTCACAATCCCCTGGGGTCGCTCATCCTCCACAGGCTGGCGTGCGGGCCATGGGAACGGTACACTGACTTTCCCACTGAGGTCTGAGCTTGGGGCTCACACGGGCTGCAGGAAGGAGGGGAAGCTGCCTCAACGGGTCCACTCACCCAGTCACAGGAGGCTCCGTGGGCGCCTGCGAGGGTCTGCGCTCACTGGGCAGCATTCCCTTGCCCGATGGAACATGACACTCAGTGAAAAACACAACAGGTCGAAAATACCAAGAAGAAAGAAAAACACTTGTATAAGTATTTCAGTACTTTCAAACCACATTTATGTATATATTTTAATTGATGTACTGTTAGCTTATAATGTTGTGTTGATTTCTGCTATACCGTGAAGTGAATCAGTTATAAGGCGCCTTTTTTCAGCTTTGTCTTACAGGTTATTACAAAATACTGAAAATATTTCTTCTGCTACACAGAAGGTCCTTGTTGGTTATCTATTTTATATATAGTCATGCATGCTCAGTCATGTCTGACTCTTTGCGATCCCATAAACTGTAGCCCACTAGGTTCCTCTGTCCATGAAAATTTCCAAGCAAGAATGCTGCAGTAGGTTGCCTGGAGTGGCTCCAAGTCCAGGGATCTTCATGACCAAAGGATTGAACCCACATCTCCTGCACAGGCAGGCAGATTCTTTACCACCACACCATCTGCTATGTGCATGTTAATCTCAAAGTCCTAAGTTATCCCTCCCCTCCTTTCCAATTTAGTAACCATAAGTTTTGTTCTCTTCTATTTTTCACTTTTATTTTGTTTTTAATTGGAGGACAATTACTTTACAATATTGTGATGGTTGCTGCCATACATCAACATGAATCAGCCACAGGCATACACATGTCCCGTCCTTCTGAAACCTCCCTTCCACTTCCCTCCCCATCCCACACTGCTAAATTGTCACAGAGCCTGGTGACTCAGATGTCAATGAATCCACCTGCAATGCGGGAGACCTGGCTTTGATCCCTGGGTTGGGAAGATACCCTGGAGAAGGGCATGGCAACCCACTTCAGTATTCGTGGCCTGGAGACTCCCCACGGCAGAGGAGTCTGGCAGATTACAGTCCACAGGGTCCCAAAGGGTCAGACAGAACCGAGCGAATAAGCAGAGCGCCAGCTTTGGGTTCCCTGCGTTACCCAGCAAGCTCCCCCTGGCTCCCCATTTTACACACGGTAACGCCTGTGCTCCAATGCCACTTTGTCATCTCCCCCTCCCCCTCCCCAGCTGTGACCTAACTTCCGTTCTTTATGTCTGTATCTCTTTTGCTGCTCTGCAAATAGAATCATCAGCGCCGTCTTTCTAGATTCGGGCTGTGTGCTCTGCTTAGCCGCCCAGTCACGTCTGCCTTTCTGCGACCCCGTGGACTGCAGCCGGCAGGTCTCCTCTGTCCGCGGGGCTTCTCCAGGCAAGAACACTGGCGTGGGTTGTCGTGCCTTCATCAGCGGGTCTTCCCAACTCAGGGATCGAACCCAGGTCTCCCACGTGTGGGTGGATTCTTTACCATCTGAGTCACCAGGGAAGCCCATATATATATGTATGAGTTAACATCTGATATTTGTCTTTCTCCTTCCTACTTGCTTCGCTCTGTGGAGTAGGCTCTAGGCTCACCCATCTCATTAGAACTGACTCACGTGTGTTCCTCTTCATAGTTGAGCAATACTCCATCGCGTGCATGTACCACAACCTCTTTAGTCATACATCTGTCAACGCCGTCTAGGTTGCTTCCGTATCCTAGCTATTATAAACAGCGCTACAATGGACACTGGCATACATGTGTCTTTTTCAGTTATGGCGTCCTAAGGGTATGTGCCCAGGAGTGGGACTGCTGAGTCATATGGTAGTTTTAATCCCAGTTTTTTAAGGAATCACCATTCTATTCTCCACAGTGGTTACATCACTTTGCATTCCCATCAACAGTACAAGAGGGTTCCCTTTTCTTCACACTCTCTCCAGCATTTATTGTTTCTCATAGTCTGTTTTCTATGTCTATGTGTCTATTTCTGTTTTCTATATAAATTCATTTGTATCATTTATTATTATTAAGTTTAGTACTTTTAATGGCATGCTCTTTATCTGTTCTTTTTTAAAGAAGTGACCCAGATTTTTATTTTCCCCAGTCTCCTCAAATCACAGTTAGCCCTGCAAAGTAATTGATGTACAAGACAATAGTTCTAACTTTTAGTGTTTAATTGCATGAAATTATAACACATGCTCCCTAATACATCACGGGTCATCTTAGCAAGCTGAACACTTGAAGGGTGTAGGAATCAATCCTTTTTGTTGTTCACTTGCAATCATTCATGGACCACCTCTCCAGGTTTGGATGGTTTTGCTGTCAGATTAGTGAAAGCACCTGTATTCTTATCTGAGGCATTTTCCTATTATATAGTCTGCCCATGTGCATGGACTGCCTCTTTTGTAGTAAGCATAAGGCTTCCTACTTAGGAGTAGAGGAGCAGATGCAAAGAAAAGACATCTGCTGAATAGAGATTCCACTTTTATAGCTACCTGTGGACTCCTGCAATCAATGAAACAACATTCGTACACTTGGCACTATGTTTGGCCCTGGGAGAGGAGGAAGTTAAGAAAGTAAAAACTGTCGCCTTTTAGGAAATTAGAATTGAACTGGCAGCAGCAAAAGCACATATGCATAATAAAGAAAAAGAAACAAAAAATAATTATATCCATGGTGCCTCAAAATGAGAAATGCCATCAAAGATCCAAAGACTACTTCCCAGGTGGTGCTAGTGGTAAAGAATCTGCCTGCCAATGCAGGAGACTCAAGAGAAGCGGGTTCGATCCCTGGGTTGGGAAGATGCCCTGGAGAAAGAAATGGCAACCCACTCTAGTATTTTGCCTGCAGAAGTTCATGGGCAGGGGAGCCTGGTGGGCTACACTCCATGGGTTTGCAAAAAGCAGGATATGACTGAGCACACACACACATGCTACAGAAGATTCTTTATTGAATACTTGCTGTAGCCGGACATCCTAGCTTTGCCCCGGTGTGATTTCACTGCATCCTTTCACTCATCCTGAGAGATGGCTATTGGTCTCATTTCACAAACAACAAAGCTGAGTCTCAAATAGCTTAAGCTGTTCCCCAGGGTCACACAACTGGTTGGCGTTCAAAGGCAGATCTATGTGACCCCAAAGCATTCACATGAAGTGTGTACTTCCCAAGGACAACTGCGTCTATTTATACAGTACATTTACCATTTAAAGAACTTTCACATCTATCACCTCATTTGATCTTCACAAAGGCCCTTGATGGAGAGCTCACCACCAAAACGGGAGCCGAGGACACAGAGGGTGAAGAGCCTGAGTTCATTATCTATTCACAAGCGTGGCTCCTCTGATCCCCCATGATCTCAGCTAGTCTGGTAAATGAATGGATGGAAAAAAAACTGTATAATCAAAGAGCGATCTGTCCAGGGTGGTACTGGATGAATAATTTATGTTGCGTAAATACTGCTGGATGGAGTGCTTAACTCAACCCTTGATCAGATGCCTGTTATTATCTGGCTGGCAGACAATCAAAAAATGAAATGAAATTTGGGCAAATTCCATACACACTTGGGAGAGGCCACAGACAGCAAAGGAAGAACTCACAAAAAGAGGGGGAACTTCAGAGAGCTGAGAGCGAGTTTGGGTTTTTTAGCCTGCTGGAAGCCCATTATGAAAACAGACGAAAGTGTAACTGCATATCTTAGAGTGAAATTGTTTGTAGTCCCTGTGATTACAGATAAGCTGGTGTCTCCTTGCTGGCGGTGATTGGGGGTTGGGTGTCTCATGCATTTTCAAATTGTAGCAACTGAATCTGACATTGTTAATGAGCTCCATATTGCTTGTATGCTGATAATATAAGTCTGTCACAGTGGATACAGTATTTGATCATTCATGGAACATAAAATTATTGATCTCCCCTAGAAGCTCAAATCATTGAACCCTCACTCGGGCTCCATGAGTGATATGAAGACAGGCAAACAGCCTCCCTGAAGAAACTACAAGATTCTTGACACAAAACCAGTTGGGCAGCCACAATAAGAAATGCTGAGCATTTGAAAAGTCGAAGCCCTGGGAAAATGATACTTTGGGGGCATCATAAAAATTCCTATAACATCATGTTGTCTTCTTTCCAGCCTTTCCCTACATTAATCATAATTTTCCTCCCAAACAACAACTTTCTTTTCATTTCTGACTTCACAATTTCTCTAAACTCAGAGCTGAGTCACGAGACCATGTCTTCTTGGGGCTTTTCATCACTGCACAGGTCGGAGTACCCATGGCTGTGGTGCTGGGGGGTCCTTGCCAGCTCTGTCCCATCCCTGGAGACTTCCCTCCTGGGTCGTGACACCTATGATTTATCCTTCCTGGACCTGAGAGCCCCACTCATGCAAGTTGGCTGGAACCTTAAGCTGTTCTGAATACAAGGATGACATTTGATACTTCTTTCCAAAGAAATGTTAAACTTCAAGGTTTCAGGGTTTTGTGTACAAACCTGGCTTGTACACTTGTCAAACCAAAGGAACACGCCAATGCTAGTCACAGTCCGGCTTCTTTAATATTCACAATGATTACCTTTCAGGTTATGCATTTTGCTTTGTCATTCCTTGATATAATTGCCTTTAGTTCTAAAAGACATAGACTTCCGCCCTAGCTTCTAGTACCTGCCTTAGCTGTGCCTTGAGTTGCATCGGGTTACCTATTTATTTGGACATAGCTATTAGGCGTAGCTCAGACCTAAGGCTCCATCTGAAACATGAAACACTGTTTCCCCTCTTGCCCAGAAACCTCAAAATTTCACTGAAGAGGTATTCTGACCACCTGCCTTTCTCAAGGGATTCATGTCAGCTAAGCCAGTTTGTCACACTGCTTAGAGAGAAGGGCGATTAGCTGGTATTTTCCTGTTTATTCTGCAGTTTAACTAGCACAGTTAGACATTATCCTCTTTCCATGTATCAGCTGAGTTCATTTGTTGAAGGATTTATTTCCTTTTAACATTTGATTCAATTTTGTGTTCCTAAAGTTCACAATACAGAACTGCTTAATGATATATTACAAAATGATTACCTGTGTAGGCACCATTCATGTTAAAAAAAAATCACCAGAACCCAGAGCCCGCAGCTGGGTACCTATACTCATCTCCCTCCCCCCAAAAGATACCCACCTCTCATACTGTTTCAATAACCATATTCATACATTTCTTTATAGTTTTATCTCTGCAGCGAGCATCCGTAAACACTATAGATTTAATTAT
This sequence comes from Cervus canadensis, assembly GCF_019320065.1. Lineage (NCBI taxonomy): Eukaryota > Metazoa > Chordata > Mammalia > Artiodactyla > Cervidae > Cervus > Cervus canadensis. The sequence continues at coordinate 3,045,665 of NC_057400.1, read as the reverse complement.
TTTGCATTTGGCTTTTATATCAATATTATATTCCATTGTGATTCTTTCAGGTTGTTATTTGGACCTACAGTTCATTAATTTCCATTAGAAATTGAGGAAATACCCACTAACCAACAATAGGATTCCATACACAACTGCAGAATGCCTCAAATTGAAAAATCTTGACAATATCAGATGTTAGCAAGGGGTTGATGCAGTGCTGGTGGGAATGCAAATATATGCAAATATTTTGGAAACCATTTTACTTTTATCTACTAGCTTTTAAGGTTGCATACCCATATCCTCGGACTCAGCAATTTCGCCCCTAGATGTTTATCTCGCAGAAGCACATGAACGAGTTATATACCAAAACATATTTCAGGATCATAGCAGCATTATTCACAATATTTGAAAACTAGAAACTTTCCAAATGAATAACAATAGTAGAAAGATAAGTTACTAAATTCATACAGTGGATTATGAAATGTGAGAAACTTTTGAGTTTTCAAGTTTCTTATGTTCTTTCCTGTACATATGTTATATTTCTCATTTCAAAAAGAAAGGAGGCAAAAACATCTATAACAAATTAAAACAAATCCGTGCCTCCATACTGCAAAATCAGCTACTAGGTTAGCTAGGATCTTTTGCCTCTTGGTTTATCTACATATTGTTATTGGTGGGAATTCTCCTTTCTATAAAGTTTAGACCCTTAGGTGTATTCTGTGTTGTAAATACCTCCTTTCTATCCTATTGTTTCTTTATTCCCTCTGTTATTGCTGTTGTTCAGTCAATAAGTCATGACTGACGCTTTGTGACCCCATGAATGGCAGTATGCCAGGCTTCCCTGTCCTTCGCTATTTCCCAGAGTTTGCCCAAACTCATGTCCATTGAGTCTGTGATGCCAGCCAACCATCTCATCCTCTATCGCCCCTTCTCCTCCTGTCTTTGATCTTTCCTAGCATCAGGGCCTTTCCAATGAGTTGGCTCTTCTCATCAGGGGGCCAAAGTATTGGAGCTTCAGCTTCAGCATCAGTCCTCCCAATGAATATTCAGGGTTCATTTCCTTTAGGATTTACTAGTTTGATTTCTTTGCTGTCCAAGAGACTCTCAAGAGTCCTCTTCAGCACCACAGTTGGAAAGCATCGGTTCTTTGGTGCTCCACCTTCTTTAAGGTCCAATTCTCACATCTGTACATGGCTACTGGAAAAACTGTAGTTTTGACTCTGCAGACTTTTGTTGGCAAAGTGATGTCTCTGCTTTTTAATATGCTGTCTAGGTTTGTCATTGCTTTTGTTCCAAGGAGCAAGTGTCTTTTAATTTCATGGTCATAGAGACTGTCTGCAGTGATTTTGAAGCTCAAGAAAATGAATTCTGTCAGTGTTTCCATTTTCCCCCCATCTATTTGACATGAAATGATGGGATCAGATGCCATAATCTTCGTTTTTGAATGTTGTTTTAAACCAACTTTTTCACTTTCTTTTTTCACCTTCCTCAAGAAGCTCTTTATTTCCTCTTCACTTTCTGTCTTAATTAAGCTTAATAAGCGTTCTTAATTTTAATGATCTAACAGAGTGATGTTTTTCTTTATGGCATCTTGTATCTTTTCCAAGATATCATAAGCTATTCTATTAATATCATCTGGAAGCTTTGCTGTTCTACCTTTCAGATGTATACCTATAATCCTTCTGAAATTTATTTTTGTGGAGTCAAGTCATATGTTATTTTATTTTTTCTGATTTTTCCAACACCATAGAAAATATGACCATGTCTACCTGTTCTACACTGTCACCTTGGCTATGAGTCAAGTGTCTCTATATACATGAGGTTATTTCTAGATTTCTAATTCTATTCCATTTGTTATTTGTCTAACCTTGAGCTAATATCACATGATCTTAATTACTGTAGTTATAATAGCTCTTGATAGATGAGAGAACAAGTCCTCTCACCTTATTCAAGTGAATCATTAACTCTTCTTGTCTTTAAAGTTTCCATATGCATTTCAAAATTAGCTTGTCAAGCTCCAAAACAAAATTTGGGGGATATTGATCAGGATTGTAATGAATCACTGGATCAGTATGAGAATAACTGACATCTATACAATATTAGTCATGAGTGAATGAACCTTTTTTCCTCCCTCTCCTCTCTTTATTTAAATCTCATTGTATATTTATCTCAATAATGTTTTAGAATTTTCCTCATAGAAGACTGTACTTCTCTGTTAAATTCATTCTTACGTATTTTATATTGTTGAGGCTACTATGAATTGTACCTAATTTTCAAATATAATTTTCTGTTTGTTGCCAGTATACTGAAGTAAATTTAGTAAATTGACCTTGAATCCTCCAGTCTTGCCAACCTCATTAACCCTAATAATTTATATATGGATTTTTTTCATATTTTCTATGTATATAATAACACCATGAATAATGGCAATTATATATTTTCTTTAGATTCTAATGTTTAAAACATTATTTTTGCCTTTGCTGAGTTGGGTAGTCTTTTAGTAAAATGTTCAGTAGAACCAAGAATAACAGACAACCTTGTTTACTCCTGATCTCAGAACATCTTTGAAAATGTTATTGATAGTATAACCTTTGTTTAGATATATTTGTAGATTGCTTTTAATTAGATAAATAAGCTCCTTTAGCATATGCAATATTTTCTCAATAAATATATAGCTAGAAATGTGTAATTGTCAAGTTTTTCCTGCATCTAATATTATTTTATATTAATATAGTTAATTGCATTAGTTATTTTTTAAATGTTAAGCCAATCGTTCACTCTAAGATAAACCCAACATTTTCATGAGAAATATGAATATATATATACATACATACATACATATATATTTGTTAAACTTCCATTTAACAAATTTAAACAGAAAGAATACTCTGTACCTCCATGCTGTGCAAATCAACCACTAGGTCGGTTTAGATTTTTTGACCATTTTTTCTATGGGTTTATATATATATATATATATATATATATATATGTATATATATATATATTTAATTTGTAGGAATTATTTTTCTGTGGGGATTAGAGTCTATCTGCTTGCCAGACTCCTCTGTCCATGGGATTCTCCAGGCAAGAAGAGTGGTTTGCCACACCCTCCTCCAGGAGATCTCCACAACCCAGGAATTGAAACAGCTTTTCTACCATCTTCTGCATTTGAAGGTGGGCTCTTTACCACTAGCACCACCTGGGAAGCCATTTATGTATATATATACACACACACAGAGAGCCATTTATACATCATTATCTTAATACCATGGTGCCTATTATATAATGGTTATCATGCTATTATCATGTCATGATATATAAATCAAGGATTCTGCAATCCTTTTTATATTTTGTTAGATTTAGTATTTAGTATATTTTAATATTTTATTGAAGCATGACAAATAAACAAACAAAAGAAATGTCATGGCTAAACAACTCAATCATAAGAGAATGGACATTCCCAGGTAACTAAGTTTGCTAATACTTTCTTTCAAATTTACTAGGTTCATGAACACATATGGCTCTATTAAACCATGGACATATTAAATGTTAAAAAATTTTCAAAAAACACACTGAGGAATCAGATTTGAAGCCAGAGGGTTTAGAATCTTTTGGGGCAGCAAGATTATTGTCATTATACCTAAAAGCTAGCAGCCCTCAGCTTTTGGGTGAAATTGAAAAGGGCAGCGCATTTTGCAAACAAAATAGAGTGAGATGTCGGCAGTGCCTCATGCGATCCTTAAGGGAGGAAAAGATTCAGGGCTCTGCAATCTGACAGTCCAGAGCTTTTTGTAACACTAATTTACCTACTGTGTCACTTTGGACATGTTTTTCACCTTCCCTAATACTCAGATTCTTTGTCAATTCAGTTCAGTTCAGTTCAGTCATTCAGACCCATGGACTGCAGCACACCAGGCCTCCCTGTCCATCATCAACTCCCTGAGCTTGCCCAAAGTCATGTCCATTGAGTCGGTGATGCCACCCAACCATCTCATCCTCTGTCATCCCCTTCTCCTCCCACCCTCAATATTTCCCAGCATCAGGGTCTTTTCCAATGAGTTAGTTTTTCACATCAGGTGTCCAAAGTATTGGAGTTTCAGCTTCAGTATCAGTCCTTCCAATGAATATTCAGTACTGATTTCCTTTAGGATTGACTGGTTGAATATCCTTGCAGTCCAAGGTATTCTCAAGAGTCTTCTCCAACACCACAGTTTGAAAGCATCAGTTATTTGGTGCTCAGCTTTCTTTATAGTCCAACCCTCACATTCATACATGACTACTGGAAAAACCATAGTTTTGACTAAACGGACTTTTGTTGGAAAAGTAATGCCTCTGCTTTTTAATATACTGTCTAGGTTGGTTGTAATTTTTCTTCCAAGGAGCACGTGCTTTTTAATTTCATGGCTGTAGCCACCATCTGCAGAGATTTTGGAGCCCACAAAATTAAAGTCTCTCACTGTTTCCACTGTTTCTCTATCTAGTTGCCATGAAATGATGAGACCAGATGCCATGATCTTAGCTTTTCGAATGCTGAGCTTTAAGCCAACTTTTTCAGTCTCCTCTTTCACTTTCATCAGGAGGCTCTTTAGTTCTTCTTCACTTTCTGCCATAAGGATAGTGTCATCTGCATATCTGAGGTTATTGATATTTCTCCCTGCAATCTTGATTACAGCTTGTGCTTCATCCAGCCTAGCATTTCTCATGATGTACTCTGCATATAAGTTAAATAAGCAGGGTGACAATATACAGCCTTGGCATACGTCTTTCCCAATTTGGAACTAGTCTTTGTTCCATGTCTGGTTCTAACTGTTGCTTCTTGACCTGAATACAGATTACTCAGGAGACAGGTAAGGTGGTTTGGTATTTCCATATCTAAGATTTTTCCACAATTTATTGTGATCCACACAGTCAAAGGCTTTGGCATAGTCAATGAAGCAGAAGTAGATGTCTTTCTGGAACTCTATTGCTTTTTTTTATGATCCAACAGATGTTGGCAATTTGATCTCTGATTCCTTTGCCTTTTCTTAATCCAGCCCCAACATCTGGATGCTCACGGTTCACATACTATTGAAGCCTGGCTTGGAGAATGTTGAGCATTACTTTGCTAGTGTGTGAGATGAGTGCAATTGTGTGGTAGTTTGAACATTCTTTGGCATCGCCTTTCTTCGGGACTGGAATGAAAACTGACTTTTTCCAGTCCTGTGGCCACTGCTGAGTTTTCCAAATTTGCTGGCATACTGAGTTCAGCACTTTTATAGCATCATCTTTTAGAATTTGAAAAAGCTCAACTGGAATTCCATCACCTCCAGTAGCTTTGTTCATAGTGATGCTCCCTAAGACCCACTTGACTTCAAATTCCAGGATGTCTGGCTCTAGGTGAGTGATCACACCATCATGGTTATCTGGGTCATGAAGATCTTTTTTGTATAGTTCTTCTTTGTATTCTTGCTTCTGTTGGATTTATAACATTTCTGTCCTTTATTGTGCCCATCTTTGCATGAAATATTCCCCTGGTATCTCTAGTCTTCTTGAAGAGATCTCTTGTCTTTCCCATTCTGTTGTTTTCCTCTATTTCTTTGCATTGATCACTGAAGGAAGCTTTCTTATTTCTCCTTGCTATTCTTTGGAACTCTGCATTCAGATGGGTATACGTTTCCTTTTCTCATTTGCCTTTCACTTCTCTTCATTTCATAGCTATTTGTAAGTCCTCTTCAGACAACCACTTTGCCTTTTTGCATTTCTTTTTCTTGGTGGTGGTCTTGACCACTGCCTCCTGTACAATGTCACGAACCTCCACCCATAGTTCTTCAGGCACTCTGTCTATCAGATCTAATCCCCTGAATCTATTTGTTACTCCACTGTATAATCATAAGGGATTTGATTTAGGTCATACCTGAATGATTTAGTGGTTTTCCCTACTTTCTTCCGTTTAAGTCTGAATTTGGCAGTAAGGAGTTCAAGATCTGAGCCACAGTCAGCTCCCAGTCTTGTTTTTGCTGACTGTATAGAGCTGATCCATCTTTGGCTGCAAAGAATATAATCAATCTGATTTCGGTGTTGACCACCTGGTAATGTCCATGTTTAGGGACTTCTCTTATGTTTTTGGAAGAGGGTGTTTGCTGTGGCCAGTGTATTCTCTTGGCAAAATTCTACTAGCCTTTGTCCTGCTTCATTTTGTACTCCAAGGCCAAATTTGCCTATTACTCCAGGTATCTCTTGGCTTCCTACTTTTGCATTCCAGTCTCCTATGATGAAAAGGACATCTTTTTTCTTGTAAGTCTTCATAGAACCATTCCAACTTCAGCTTCTTCAGCATTATTGGTTGGAACATAGACTTGGATTACTGTGATACTGAATGGTTTGCCTGGGAAATGAACAGAGATCATTCTGTCATTTTTGAGACTGCATCCAAGTACTGCATTTTGGACTCTTGTTGACTATGAGGGCTACTCCATTTCTTCAGAGTTTCCCTGGTGGCTCAGACAGTAAAAGAGTCTGCTTGCAATGCAAGAGACCCAGGTTTGATCCCTGGGTCAGGAAGATCCACTGGAGAAGGAGATGTCAACCCACTCCAGTATTCTTGCCTGGAAAATTCCACGGATGGAGGAACCTCACAGGCTACAGTCCATGGAGTCACAAAGAGCTGGACATGACTGAGCAACTTTCTTCTAAGGGATTCTTGTCCACAGTAGTAGATATAATGTAGTAGATAAAATCACTTCAGTATTCTTGCCTTGAGAATCCCATGAACAATATGAAAAGGCAGAAAGATATGACATTGAAAGATGAACTCTTCATGTCTGTAGATGCCCAGTATGCTACTGGAGAAGAGTGGAGAAATAATGAAAAGATGGAGCCAATGCAAAAATGACATCCAGTTGTTGATGTGACTGGTGATAGAAGTAAAGTCTGATGCTATAAAGAACAATATTGCATAGGACCTGGAATGTTAGGTTCATGAATCTTCATCTGTAAATCCAAGAAATTACTACCCTTTTAAAGAGAGTCTTAAGCAACTAAACTGTGCTAGTTTGTAAAGACCAGTGATTGGCACACAGTAAATGCTCAATAAATGTTCATTTCCGTCTCTCTACATATATATCTTCCCTCCATTAACAAAAACACAAAGCAATGACAAAAATAATTCAATGACTCAGGGTCCAGTTTTTCAGGTGTAAACAAAGTACAAAGAAGAAGGAAAATGTGGCAGTAAATAAAAGCCCAAATCAGATCACAGCTCAGATTGCGGTTCCTCCCTCACATTTAGTCCAGGGATTAAGTGGGCACCAGGTGTTCAAACTAGAAAATGTGGGTCGGAGGGCAGATTTCCTGCAAGAGTTAGGTCTTACTACCTATTTCCCATAGCATGAGCAGATGACCTGTTACTGTCCTTGGGGTGTGAAGAACAGTAGGCGAAACACTTCTGCCCGATTGTTGACACAGAGGCAGAGAAGGGAAGGGGGTCCCAGGAAGCCTGCTGGCAGGGGCGCGTCACAGTTTGCGCGATCGCATCCGTGTATGCAGCCCCCTGGGGCTTCCCAGGCGGTTCAGTGATGAAGAATCCGTCTGCCAGCGAGGGAGACACAAGAGATGCGGTTTCGATCCGTGGGTCAGGAAAATTCCCTGGAGTAGGAAATGGTAACCCACTCCAGTATTCTTACTTGAAGAATTCCATGGACAGAGGAGCCTTGTGGGCTACCGTCCCCAGGGTCTCAAAGGGTCAGACCCGACAGAGCGCGCACACACCCAGGCAGCCCCTGGAAGTGAGCTCTGCTGTTTCACACCCAGCGCCGGCTCACTGTTCATCACGGGAGCATCGCGGACATTCCGAGTTAACTCCTGGTGGCTGCGCTCTTCCTGGAGGATGATCTGTCCTTTTTATCATTTGAATTTAAGCTGGGTCCTTTGTAGAGATGGGTGGACCTAGAGTCTGTCATACAAAGTAAAATAAGCAGAAAGGAAAACAAACATTGTCTATTAATGCATTTATGTGAAATCTAGAAAACATGGTGCAGCTGAACCTATTTGCAGGGCAAGAATAGAGATGCAGACATGGTGAACGGGTTTGTGGACGCCGAGGGGAAAGGAGAGGGTGGGATGAATTGGGAGATTAGGATTGATATATGTCTACTACCGTGTGTAAAATAGATAGCTAGTGGGAACATGCCATATAGCACATGGAGCTCAGCTTGGTGCCCTGTGATTACCTAACGGGGTGGAATAGGGGGCTAGGAGGGAAAGGATATATATTCACATACAGCTGATTCACTTTGCTGAACAGAAGAAAGTAGCACAACATTGTAAAGCAACTACACGCCCATAAAAAATAAATAACAAATTGGGTTATTCTGGACTCCTAGACATTTGTGGATGTTTCTGTCAGGGATTTTGTACTTTTCTATTAATAACTTTCAAACATCAGTGTTCATGTTAAAAACCATCTCCAAGAAGTGGATGCCCTTCTCAGTCAACGCCCTCCGTGCATTCCTTCTCTGCCTCTCTCTTAGTCACATATCTCAGTTTGCATCTGTTTCACGGTCCAACTTGATCCTTTACTTCAATTCAGCTACTGCAGTTGAACTGGAATTGAGGATGAAGAAAGCAAGCCAGGACTTTTAAGAAAATGGAACGTGGTTACAATTTTACATGCAGGCTATTGGCTATTGTGCTAATGTCTTTATGTTATTGTCCTGAAAACTTGGAGAGTGATTGAATTACTTTTTCTGCTACCTCCTTCCCCAAAGAGTGCTACAAACTAACATATGAACATAATTCTCAAAGTGTTACTTCAGCTTAAATTTTCTTCATTTCCATCTGATTTTTGGATTTGGCTTTCAGAGGATGCAAACCAAACCCACTGTTTTCATCCTCCTAGGGCAGAAACTTGAAACCCATTCTGGCCACTTTATATACAACTTCATCCCTTCATAAAACTTCCTCTTTCCACTTGCTTACTTGATCTTTTTCTATCACTCTTTAACATACTATATATTTTTATGTAATTAAATTGTCTTTTATTTGTTTCCCTTACTAGACGATAAATTCCTAGGGGCAGATATTTGACTATATGCACCCCCAGGGCATTGCATATAGAGTGTGCTTGGTAAATTTTCATCAAAATAATTATGCAATTTATAACAAAATTCATTGAATTCTAAATGATCCAAGCTGGTTTGGGGCAAGGAGCTAGGCTGGAGGTTGAAGGAAAGGAATGTTCAAAAAGTTTGCAAAGAAATATACAATAAGGCAATGAGTACTTAACAATGCATTTTCTAATCCAATGGTACTTTCAAATCAAAAAGGTCTTGTTCCACAGAAGTGAAGTTCCTTCTGAAACACCCATTCTTTCACAAACCCTTACTGACCTACTCTCGATTTCTGCATTCAAACACAAAACTGACCAAATCACCGGGCTGCTGCTGCTGCTGCTAAGTCGCTTCTCGTATCCGACTCTGTGCGACCCCATTGGCGGCAGCCCACCAGGCTCCTCCGTCCCTGGGGTTCTCCAGGCAAGAACACTGGAGTGGGCTGCCATTTCCTTCCCCAATGCATTAAAGTGAAAAGTGAAAGTGAAGTCGCTGAGTCGTGTCCGACTCTGGCGACCCCATGGACTGCAGCCCACCAGGCTCCTCCGTCCCTGGGATTTTCCAGGCAAGAGTACCGGAGTGGGGTGCCATTGCCTTCTCCAAATCACTGAGCAGTGGTCCTCAAATGCAAATTGTGAGGCCTCAGCCCAGGGCGACTATATCAGAAACTCTAGGAGAGGGACCCAGCAACCCGAATTTTAACAAGCTCTCCAAGGCATTATCCATGGTCAAGTCTGAGACTCACTGGTGAATATCTTCTTCAAAGAAAGATAGCACTTTAAATCATTTTTTTTTCAGTTCTGAGATAAAATGGAAATTATGACTATGCAATAAACAATTCAAAATCTCTCTCCTTTGCATGTTGGTGTGTGTATATATACATATATATATATACACACACACATATAATATATATCATACACATACATGATAATGTATTTGTGTCTGTGTGTGTATAAAATATATGTATATTTAATGTATCACACACACATATGCATGCACACACTTGTACAAGCATTTAAAAGCTAAATGTATACCCCTCAATGTTCTGATGGTCGAAGGGCCTCAAAAGCCACAACACCTATCTCAGGTTGTGATTTGTATAAGCTGCATGTCTTGCATTCAACTTTGAAGAGTTGACAAGTCATTCTCAGAACTGTCTTTTCTAGGGTACACTTCTGTCACTGGGCTGATTGAAGGGATAGTAGGGGATGCAAAAATAATGAGACATTTTCCAGAGAGGAAATGACATAACAGTAAGCCAGTTCACTTCTGAAACCATCATGACCCAATCTGCATGTGGGAATTCTGCGCTTTATAGAGACATGGAAAGAGCATTTTGGAGGGGGTTAAGGTTAGTGGAAGGTCAAAGAAAAATAGCTCTCCAATAGCAGTTCATGCTTCTTAATCCAAGCTATGCTTTCTGCATTGTTGAAACCTGGTATTGGATATTTAGGGGAGATAATGAGATGAGGAAATCAACATTTAATAAGCCCCCAATCTGGACTGGATTTTCACATGCATACCTCACTTAATCTTCATAATAACCCACATTCTATAATTCTATTTCAGTGTTAGAGAAGGAAATTGAAGTTTAGGGAGGCCGTGTAACTTGTCCAGGATCATATATTTAGTAAATGGGGCCATTCATTACTAAAAAGTTAAATGATACTTCAAGTTGGACCGTTGTTTTTTTTCTTTTTTTTAACCACACTGCACAGCATATGGGGGTCTTCCCTGATTAGGGATAGAACCCATGCCCCTTGCAGTGGAAGTAGGGAGTCTTAACCACTAGACCACCAGAGAAATCCTAACTTGGACATTTTAAGGCAATGGTTCTCAAACTTGGAACCACCAGAGGCTTAAAAAATACATGTAGGCAGTGTTCACTCCATAGTTTCCGATTTGATCATTCTATGGAGCAACCTAGGTATTGGGATGTTGAAAGACTCCCTAGATCACTTTACTAGGCAGCCTGTCTTAAAAGATGCTGTGTGTGTGTGCTCAGTCATATACAACTCTTCGTGACACCATGGACCGTAACCCTCCAGGCTCCTCTTTCTGTGGAATTTTCCAGGCAAGAATACTGGAGTCAGTTGCCATTTCCTCCTCCAGGGGATCTTTCCCACACAGGGATCAGACCCATGTCTCTGAGGTCTCTTGCACTGACAGGCAGGTTGTTTACCACATGGGAAGTCTGTCGAGAAACACTGCTGAAGGAATAAAGTACCAGCCTTAGTGGATGTCAGAGTCTGGTGAAAGTGACAGATACAGCCATTATGTACAGAGCAAGACAGGATCTAGTAATCTAGTAATAATGGTGACTTGAGGTGATTGCTATGCAAGCACAGAGGAAGTGCTCATCAACCAGGCTGCTCCTCATTTTCCAGAACCTAAGTATAGTTGCAAGGAACAAAGAAGCAAAAAGAAAGAAAGAACAGTTAAGGGAGAAAAAGAGGAAATATCAAATGGAAAGGAGCACAGGTATACTATGGAGAGCTAGTTTGGCCTCCCTGGAGTATGAGGAAGTGACTGATGATGGAGAGGGAAAAGGGCTGGGCCTATACAGGTATCCTTGAAGGACTTGTCATAAGATACAGATGGCCGAGAAACACATGAAAAGATACTCAGCATCACTAATTATTAGAGAAATGCAGATAAAAATTATAATCAGGTATTACCTTACACCAATGAAAATTGCAGTCATAAAAAAAAAAAAATCTGCAAACAAGAAGTATTGAAGAGGGTGTGGAGAAAAGGGAACTGATCCTCCTATACTGTTTGTGGGACTGTGATTTGGTGCAGCCACTACTAGAGAACACTATAGTGGTTTCCTCAAAATACTAAAAATAGAGCTCCCATTTGACCCAGCAACCCCACCCCTGGGCACATACTCAGACAAAACCGTAATTCAAAAAGATACTTCTAGCCCAGTGTTCATTGCAGAACTGTTTACAATAGCCATAACACGGATGCCATAACATGATGGGCATCCGGCCCATCAATAGATGAATGGATAAAGAAGATGTGGCACATATATATAATGGAATATTACTCAGCCATAGAAAGTACTGAAATTTAGTCATTTGTAGAGATGTGGATGTACCTAGAGTCTGTCACACAGAGTGAAGTAAGCCAGAAAGAGAAAAAACAAATATCATATAACATCACTTCTGTGGAATCTAGAAAAATGGTACAGGTGAGCCTATCTGGAGAGCAGGGATAGAGAAACAGATGGAGGGAGTGGATGGGCAGATGTGGGGTGGGGAAGGTGTGGAGGGGAAAGGTGGGATGAATTGGGAGATTAGGTTTGATGTATATATACTACCATGTATAAAATATATAGCTAATGGGAACCAGCTGAATAACACAGGGTGCTCTATGATGCTCTATGACGACCTAGATGAGTGGGATGAGAGGGTAGGAGGGAGGTCCAGGAGGGAGAGGATATATGTATACCCAAAGCCGATTCCCTTTGTTTTATAGCAGAAACTAGTGCAATGCTGTAAATCAACTGCACTCTAATTAACAAATAAAGATATGATAGATAGATAGATAGACTGTAAATAGACTCAGAGGAAAAGAAGTTTGTCATCTGGGTTTAGTCACTCAGTTGTGTCCAACTCTTTGCAACCTCATGGACTGTAACCCGCCAGGCTCCTCTGACCATGGGGTTCTCCAGGCAAGAATACTGGAGTGGGGTGCCCTGCCCTCCTTCAGGGGATCTTCCCGACCAAGGGACTGAACCCAGGTCTCCCACACTGCAAGTAGATTCTTTACCATCGGAGCCACCACGGAAGCCCATGAATACTGGAATGAATAGCTTATCCCTTCTCCAGGGGATCTTCTCAACCCAGGGATCTCCTGCATTGCAGATGGATTCTTCAACAGCTGAGCTACCAGGGAAGCCCAGAGTTAGTCGTGTGTGTGTGCATGCTCAGTCGTATCTGATTCTTTGTGATCCCATGGACAGTAGCCTGCCAGGGTCCTCTCTCTGCTGGATTTCCCAGGCAAGAATACTGGAGTGGGTTGCCATTTCCTCTCCAGGGAATGTTCCCAACTCAGGGATCAAACCCAGTCTCTTACATCTCCTGCTTTGCTAGGCAGATTCTTTACCACTAGCGCCACCTGAGAAGTTAGTCATAGGGGAAAGTAAAGTTAAAACAAATTTAGGAATTATCTGATCTAATCACCTAATTTATAGGTGAGAAAGCTAACATGCAGAAGAGCTTCTCAACTTGCCCCAAACCGACAATCAAATCATATTAGGGGGAGAACCCTGACTGAGTTATAGTCCTTGAGACTTTAAGGCAAGGTTCAACCACTGCAACACAGTCTGAAGAGAATAGAGTCTTGTGTGTTTGAAAAAGTCAGATAAGGGTTTGATATTTGGGAAAAGCAGACACCAACTGAATGGAGACAGATATGCCATTTATCTTGTTAATGACCTTAAGCAAGTCCCTGGGTAGGCAATCACCTATACTCCTGTTTTGTTTCCAAAGATGCTCTTCTTTTTAAGATAGGCATACATCGAACTGCTAGCTGTATATTGAATTTACTCACTGTGACTTCACTGTGTTTTTAATGGGTAGTTTCTGAAGTAAGAAATGAGAATGAATCATAATGTTTTAATGGATTTGGGTTATTCTAGCAATCCAGTGTGGTTCCTAGTCTTGACCACCTCCATCTTCCTGGCAGCTTTTCTTTATCTTGAAAAGATGGAAATTTGGGTGTTAATGCCTCCCCAACCCCTGGCAGAGGTTTAGACGCACATTCATGGCCCTTACTTTAAATTAAAAGAGCTAACACTTTTCATAACCCCCCCCCGTGATTGTCCTAAGTCAGCCTGCTTTAGGCACAGAATGACCATTTAAAGCACATTTCATCAATGTGTTGATTGAAAAGTACAACGCTTCCTTCCCAGCTGGTCTCCAAGCACGTTTTTACATTTTCCTTCCCTGCTTTCCACACTGATTTTCATCCCTCAAATGTTTCAGAGGCTTTCTCCTTTGTCTGTATTTTGGTTCACTGAAGTCTGCAGAGTCAACACAATTCCTGCTTACGCCTGACTTCCAGAACTTTTACTATCATTGAGAAGAGATGCAAAACTCAAAACTGCTCTTCCTTTCAAGACAGGCCTATGTGGGACATCTGTGTGTTGAATTTACTCACTGTGCCTTTGAGTAGGTTATTAGTGGGTAGATTTTGGAGTAAGAAATAATTGGGAATGAATGCTGTAATAGATTTGAGTTTGTGGTCAAATGCTGAATTAGAGTTTAAGAGTCTACAGTTAGCGACAATTTGATGTATTATGAATTGTGAGATGAACCATAAGACATGAGCTTGAGGAACTCACTTTCTGTATCACCCCACTCATCCCGAATTATCCAGCTTCCCAACTCTTGTAAACCCCAGCAAGACCCAAAGCTTTCCCTGCCACTGCAACCCATGCTGATCTTTCCCTTCTGTGAACATCAGCTGAATTTTATAGTGTGTACCAAACAATTTAGCACTTAGCACTAATTAAATGAGGTTAAATAAAATCACTTCTGTAGAAGTGCCTGCCGTAAACTGTACAAGACAGATGCATGGCACCATTACCACCATTAATTAGATTAATTGGCTTTTGTATGTTCATTTCTCCTCCTTGCCTCTTTTGTAAGTCTTAAACTGGAGGGTCCATATCAGCTCATTCATAATGGAAGGAGAGGTGATGCTAAATAGCTGTGGATTTATTAAAGGTGGGATTACTTGGTGGGTCTGATTCATGGCTTATTATCTACAATAAGCGTGTTTCTTCTGCTGCCATTTTATCCTTGAAAATTCTCCCTCATCCCTGCAAGGGGAACCATGCCAAAGCTCCATCCAGCTATATTTAGACAGCCAGAAGTGAACTAACTGTAACATGATTTATAATCTTAAGTCCAGGGAAATGATATTACTAATTAAATCGTGAAACATTAGGCTTGCTGTCGAGCACAGATATATTTAAAGTCATAACAGCCCTTGCTTATTTGTAAAGCGTTTGCATATTGGATGATTCTAGTGAAATTGCTTCTATTTATCAGGCCAAGTATAAAGTGTTCATCACCAAGGCATCTGCAAACAAGACAGACCATCTAAGATAAACCCAAGCCCAAGAGAGCAATTTCTCCTTCATTTCACATTTCCCCTTTCTCTACAGCCCTTCTGTGAATCCGAGCTTCACCCCATTTTGGAGTCAGCAATTTCAAAACTTGGCAACTTCTAGAAGCAAAAGTGCATGAAAACGTGAGGCAGAAGGAAGAGACAGAAGTGGCAGAGCCTAGATGCCTATCTCATGCCAGGTTCATTCTCAAAACACTAACCCTGCCTGTCCCACCCCACAGACGAGAAAACCAAACAGAGATGTGAAAAGAAGAAACTATCCTCATGCATGGCCTGGCTAACAAGGGGCGGACCGTGTGGAGCTGCGGACTCTCTCATGCTGATGGCAGTGGTCCTTCGAGGCCAGTTTCACTTTCTGGGAGGAAACTTTTCCTCCCAGGCTCTCTGCCTTTACACCTATTGAAATTCTTAAGCTTGATGATAAGAAAGGGCTTCCCAGGTGGTGCTCATGCTAAAGAAGCTGCCTGCCAGTGCAGGAAACATAACAGGCGTGGGTTCCATCCCTTGGTTGGGAAGATCCCCTGGAGAAGAGCCTGGCAACCCACTCCAGTAATCTTGTCTGGGAAATGGCATGGACAGAGGAGCCTGGTGGGCTATGGTCCATGGGGGTGCAGAGGCAGACACAGCTGAAGCAAGTTAGCAGGCACGTAGCACGACGATAAGAAAACTAAGAAAAATGAGTAGGTGAAGGTGTCAATGCTCTCCAGAGATGGTCACATTCACGAGTTAAATTCTTGTAAGGGACAAATCTCTAAATTCAAGAGTAATGAGAACTCTTTGAGCTTGGGGGTCTGGCAGATCTTTTGTCCCACTGCCAGGGCACACAGAGGACTCCTAGCTCTAGGGATCCTCATCTTTAAAGTGGGATAATGATGCCTATATCAACAGAGTTTAAGAAGATTAAACAGATAATTTTTAGATATCTACAAGGCGAAGGAAAGGGCACAGCAGGAGAGAGTAGGTTTCTCTACATTTCCCAGGTCTATTCATGTGTTTGCTTGCTCTCTGCTTGAAGATGGCCTTAAACACTGCACATTCTACAAACTTTGGCAAACACGACAGGCACATCCTGCTTCAGCACAAGGTATTATATTGAGCATAATAAAATTGTGGTTTAAGATGAAAGGCTTGAAACTCAAGTTAAATAGAATCCTGAAGCCTTAATTGAAGTCCCAAAATGATTGCTTTAAAATCTCTTCATCTTGCTTTGTTACTTTGCTATCTGGTTTTGAAGGGAAGGAAGCCACCAGCTGACCTAACTTAAACTCCAAGAGCTTTCTGTCACTGTTGCAAATGTGTAGACAGATACCATCTCTCATCCTGAGAGTGTTAGAGAACCACAGTATATTACATGCACGGAGGTGAAGAAAGGTCTTTGGCATTAAATCCCAGTCTGGGACTTCGTCTTCATCCCATATGGATTGTTAACTTGCCAAATTCAAGGCTACAAACTATTCTTCATAATTAGATTTCAAAAACCCTTTTCTGATTTTTTGTTTTCTGTAATCAGGATTTGCTACTTAAAATGGCAAATTGCAGATATATTGCCAGGGTCCATATCTGATCATTTTTTATCTCTTCTCTAAGCTCCAGGGTGGGGGGAAATTGCCTTTGTTTTCAGTGTCACATTTGGGTGGCTTTAAATTGCTAACCCTGATGTGAGTGAAGAGAAGAGGGAACAAGAAGGATGCACCGCCCTTTGGTCCCTTGGCCTGTAGGCTCCAAGCCAAGCTCAGGGCGGCGTTGCCAAGCCTCTGGCTCCAGCAGACTCAGCCTCAGCTCCCACCTCTCTGCTGTGTAGTCTTCACTCAGTCACTCGTTCTTTGATTCTTTCACATGAAATGACTGCCCTTTGGTCTGACCATGTAATACCATATAACTTTTGATAATGAAAGGAATGCATTTACTTCTTGTGCCTGAAAATGATGCATAAACTGAGACCCATCTGGATCAGCCAGGAAATCTGGTCAATCGACCTATGCCAATCTCCCCAGTATCCTCCAGGCTCCTTCAACACTGATTATGAGTCCCAGATTCTCTCTTTTTTTTTAGTCAGGGATACAGTCACTTTACAATATTGTGTTAGTTTCTGCTGTACATGGGGTGAATCAGTCACATGTATACATATATCCCTGTCCTTCTGGACCTCCTCTCGCCTGTCTCATCCATTTAGGTCATCACAAACCACCAAGCTCCCTGTACTATACAGCAAGTTCCCATCAGCTATCTAAGATTTTTATATCTAATCTTGTCATCTTTTTTGTTATGATTCTGTTCTTATGTATTTTGAATGGATGCATTAGCTCACCAATCAGATTTCTAACCTCAAAATAGAGACTTTCCTCCTTGAGTGCCTAGTGATGCTCTGGGATGGTCCAAGTAGACAGTCAAACACTGAATGGATAAATGCATCAATTAAAACTCTTTAGATGGCCCCCTCTCTTTTGTAAAAGGGAAACAATAAAGGTGATAATTGTGATAATGGTAGCAACACCCAGAAGTATAAAAATTCCAAGAATAGTATTCTCATAAACATTAGTAGCAACAGCTGTTTTTGAAGTTGCTCTTCTTTAGAAAAATCTGAAAAGGAGCACACTTTTTTACCTATTTTCTATTAATATGAGTGGTTGTATTTCAGTGAAAGGAACATTGACCCAAAGATGTTAGTTGACTTGACTTATAATCCTGGCCCTGATAAAATAACTCTGTGATCTTAAATGTGTCACTTCAAGTGGATAAAGCCCCCACTTTTCTGATCTATGAATTGGGTTAATAAAGCAGTTCTTTTCCTCTAAATCACAGCCATGCTGTGATAAGGCATTTGATACCATGACTTCATTAAAATCATGCTCTACATAAGAAGGATTTCATTCTTCATCCTGTATAGAAATGCCATGAAGTGCTTAGCACACAAGATTGTGAAGTCTTGTCAACAGTCTTATGTCATAAGTATCACCAAATCCTGCAGCTGAGGAAATGGAGATGAAGAAGGATTAAATAAGTTGATCAAGTTACTAACTGCTGGAACTGGGAGTCAACCTCAGGTTCATTTGGCTCTATAATCAGGAATTGAATCGTGTCATGGCTCCAGCAAATCTAATGATTTCTCGATGAGTGATTGGGAGGTAATATATCAGAAACTGATCTTATGATTCATTAAGCAAAAGTGGCTCCATGCAGATTCCACCCAAATGTTTCAGGGTAGTGCAGCTGTAAGACATTGATTTTATTTCTCCACTGAGAAAAGTGGGTAGGAGTTAAAAGAAAGACTTTTCTAGGAAGAAAACACTCATGGGTATGCCATAAGCTTTCATTGGTTTACATATTTTTCATTCCCACTACATGATGTTTAGAAAGAAGCAGACTCCTCTTAGGAAGCCCCCCTTTTAGAGTAGCAAGAACAGGAGCAGAATTTTATTCAGCTTCCTGTTTTAGCATTGCACCATGTGCATGCCATGGTTGTGTGTCAAGAATGGATAAAAACTCCTCTCCAGGTAAGACCTCAAAGATGTACAGGAAGACATGTATTAATGGGTATCTATTTAGTCTATAGAACATGTTGCCATTCTATTGAGGACAAGGGTTACACAGGATGCCATGATCTACCTTGGTCTTTGCAAGTTAAAGGAGAATATTTAAATGTGCTACAGCAGTACCATTGGGTTTAATAGGAGCCCATTTTCAGATTATATCTGAGCAGAAAAGATATCTATAAGCCTCTCCCATATGATACTCAGAGGGGATGCTGCCACAGAGCTTGGGGTCAGAGAACACAAAGATAGGAAGGTAAAGCCAGAGAGAACAATGGGCAGCAGCAGCCTCTCCCGGAATCAGCCAAGGACACCAGAAAGATCAGTGATCACCAGTCAGGACCAGAAGAAAGAGGAATGCATCCTAACGTGAAGGAGGCCACAGACTGAACCTCAAGGGTGACCTTTCTTAGACTACATGGTAAACAACAGTTACCTTGGGCCTTAGTGGAAAGATCTAGAGACCTAGAGATCTAGAAATCAAGCAGAGCCCATGCTTCTTCTGCAATCTGCTGACAAAAGGACTATAAGAACATTGTAGGCAGGGCTCAGTGCAGTAAATAAACATGTTCTTTTTCTCCAAATCTTTCTGCGGGCTTCATGAAGTGCAGAGCTAATGACTGGTATTATTGTAGATATTCAAGTTAAATATTGTTAGATATTTGAGTGAAATGAATAATGCTCAACCATTAAGAGTCAAGATTTTCTTGCATAGACATGTAATTATTCCCTGTGGAATATGGTCTTACTATGACGTGCATTTACCTGGCAATGTTACAAAATATACTTCCAAATGGGTTCTGACTTTACCATGAGAATAATTCCATGAGGTAAACAAAATCAACCTTATTAAGCCCATTTTACAGATCAGAAATTTGGTTAATGATTTTTACTCCTGGGGCTCTCTGCTGGAAGACTGAGGGAATGAAAAGTGCTTGCCAAACTAGAAGGCATCCTGAGATAAAAAAAATGAGGCAGTCTGCTCCATAAGATAAATGGGTTGGTTTATTATAGGGTAACTTACAGAGTGGGAACAGAATCTGGTGGATAACAGTCCAGAAGCTATACTCCATAGTGCTGAGGGACCATTGGGACAAATTTATGGTTAACATCGGGTACGGGGGTAGGAGCTTATAAACAATGTGCAATCCTAAATCAAGATTTATAAATCTTGTAACTAGCTTCATGGGCTTCCCTGGTGGCTCAGATGGTAAAGAATCTGCCTGTAATGAAGGAGACCCAGGTTTGATCCCTGGGTCAGGAAGATCTTCTGAAGAAGAAAATAGCAACCCACTCCACTATACTTGCTGACTCATTGGAAAAGGCCCTGATGCTGGGAAAGACTGAAGACAGGAGTAGAAGGGAATGACAGAGGATGAGATGGTTGGATGACATTACCAACTCAATGGACATGAGTTTAAGCAAACTCCGGGGGATAGTGAAGGACAGGGAAGCCTGGCATGCTGGTGTTCCTGGGGTCACAAAAAGTCAGGCACAGCTAAGCGACTGAACAACAACTAGTCTTGTGGGTGCCAGGAATATACTAGCAAAGGTCTTCATCATTGCCTGGGGACTAACACAGCCTAGAGGCCATCTGGTCCTAATGGTTATTAAACAGTGCCTATTAACGACAAAGCCCTTGACAACAGAGAAGTGGTTTAGTGCACAGTATCCTGGATAGGGTCAACAGAAGGAGGGAAGGAGATAAAGGGCTCAAGGTGGTGTTAGTTGTGCTGCCAGCCACACACACTGTCCGAATATTCAGGCTGTATAAACACTAAATCATTGTGGTAATATAACAGTAATAATGCTAATAGAGCAATGCTACCAACAACTAATATTTAATGAGCACTCACTATGCATTAGGCACTCAAGTATCATCTCAACTTCTGACTTATAAAACAGAAATTAAAAAAAAAAAAACAGAAATTTTACAATTCTCAGCTCTACTTGGGAGATGTAATTACTGTCCCATCACTTCACTGGCCTGGTGACAGTTAGATGCAGTCCTGTATGTAGGGTGCTCCTGCATGTTAAATAGTAAGTGTTCATTTATCAGCCTATCACCTGGACTAATCAGTTCCTCTCTGTAGCTTATCAAGCCACCCACATTCGGCACCTCCATCTGCTTAGATTTCTCCATCTAGTTTCTTAATAACAGTACCTAAAACATGACTAATAATAATAATAATAGTGCATTTCTTCCATTGTGAAAACCTGTCTCACTGAAAAAGTATTTTACATGTTTGATTTATAATATATCCCTGGTATATATTAATCATAATTCTCATTTTTTAGACAAGGTAGTTAAGATTTAAACCACTGACTTTTCTAACTCATCCCAGTAGCAAAGCGAGACTCATAGGAGGTTGGTTTTTTTTTTTTTTTTCATTTCACTCCATAGCTACTTTGCTTCAAGTGACTGTCCCTCTTTTTTCCAAGCCTTTTTTGTCCATATGTCTTCTTCAAATTCTCTTACAACAACAGCTTCTGCAATGCTCCCTGCTGGCCTGAGGGAATCTGAGCTCCTGAACAATTTAAAGGAAGCTCTCCCACAATGATTATCTCCTGTTCTATTTCTCTCTAAAGGACATGCTTATGCAAGTGAGAGCCAAGCGGTCAGGCTGCCATGGTGCTCTTTTTTCAGGAAATGCTCTTCTTCTGCTTATCTTGCTAGAGTATTAGAATAGTCAGTTCAAGTGTCTCCTCTCTTTGGGAGCCCAAAGCCGCTTCATCGAGCACTTCTCTCTTTGGGGCTGACCTGTTCCCAGCACCGATTTTTAGTAAAACATGGGCAGTGCTCTTTCCCCCACACTGGGCACCATCTGCCCCACCCAGCACGCCTGGGGTCCTAAGGAGCTCGAAGCGTAACTTGGTCCTGTCTGTGTAACCACAGCCCAGCACCGTAGATGGCAAACCTACAGTCAATTATTATTACTATTATTGGCTCCATCAGGTTTTAGTTGTGGCTCGTGGGCTCTCCACTGTGTCGGAGGATCTTTCTTTGTGATGCATGGATTCTGTGTTGTGGCTTGTGGACTGGCTTGCTCCATATCATGTGGGATCTAGTTCCCCAACCAGGGATCAGACCTGTGCCCCTGCATTGCAAGGTGTATTCTTAATCGTTGAGTCCTCTGAGAAGTCCCTACAGTCAATTTCCGAGTGAATGAACAGAAAAAGGAAATCCGCCGCCTGTGTTTCGGGGCAGGAGGTCTGCCGCCGCTGTAAAGCCGCCGTGCCCTGGTGCGAGCTGAGGTGGCTGGAGAAGCCGCCTCTCTTCCCGCGCATCCTTAATTGCTGTCCTTTCCTGCAACATTACCAGCATAATGTGCTAATTCTTCCTCTGTGTCATCTGAACACATTTTTAAATGTGTGTGGAGCCTAATTCTCGTTCCCCTCATTTGTAAAGGCCAAAGTTGAGGTGTTGTGGAAGTCTCAGCTCATGCATCAATGAGTTTCTCTGCAGTTCAATCCACGAGGCCATTAGCTACCTAATCTCACTCCCATTCTGTTCCTGGAGTAAAAGAGAAAAAAAAAATCCCAAGGACAGTGTGACTGTCTCCATTAAAGAAGGGTGAGATAATTAAGAAATATTTCCCAGACTAATTAGCCTATGGAAAAGAACAACAACTACAAAAAATATCAGTAAGCCTTGACTGATATTTACATTAATGAACCTGAGTTCCAGACAGAAACCCTGAGATCTACTAATAAATATTAGTTTGGAAACAACACAACAATGGGTTCTTTTATATGGCACTCTCTTCTTCAGAAAGCTAGCTGTTAATAAAATACCCCCAGCAAGGGGTCTGGTACAATGCTATTTCTATCTCATAAAATCCATATTGTCTACTTCCAGTCAATAAAACTCACTATCTAATAAAACTCAATTGTGCATGATCCTGAGGCCCAGAAACTGTGGATAATTGAAATGAAAGACACAGAAATACAAATAATTGGCTGTAGTCAATAGCCCTGATGATCCCTCCCTTTTGGCTTTTTAAATATAGTTGCATTTATCAGCACTCTTTCCTAATCTCAGCAGACATTATTCCTCAATACTCCCCAAGACCTGAACCCACCCTAAAACTCTGTCCTCTGAGAAGCGGCATTATTTTTCAGAAAGATCACTGAGCTTTATAATCAGTTACACTAAGCTTCAAATTGCCAGTCTAGTTCTTCCTGGTTGTGTGACCTGAACTTTTATGCTAGAATTTCAGTTTCCTTATTTGTATAATTGGGATAAGAATATCTACTCTACAGATTATTGAGACAATTGAAATAAATTGAAAGGGACAGCACATGCCAACATGACCAGCTCTGCTCTCTATTCGTTCCACCCCATTGGGCAAAGAAGCACTGCAATCCTCAAGAGGAAGCAAACAGGGACCAAAAGGAAGAAACTAAGAGACCCTAAAAAACTCAAAAATGATATAATTATTCTCTGTAAAAGTAACAAATGGCCAGCCTTTTTAGGTCTTCTGTAGCCTTATAACTGCAACGTCTCTGAGAATTCATTCTGGCTGGAAAGTAAAAGTGTTAGTTATTCAGCCATGTCCGACTCATTGTGACCCGTGGACTGCAGCCCACCAGGCTCCTCTGTCCACAGAATTCTCCAGGCAGGAATACTGGAGTGAGTAGCCATTCCCTTCTTCAGGGGATCTTTCTGACCCAGGGACTGAAGCGAGGTCTCCTGCATTGCAGGCAGCTTCTTTACCATCTGAACCACCAGGGAAGCCCCCATTCTGGCTGGAGAGAGGTTGTTTCCCGTATCAGCTTGAACTGAGGCTAAGTGTGTGTCCAGAAAGCAGCAGGAGCATTGGTAGCTGACAACTCAGCATCCCACCGAAGCTAAGTTATAGGAAAGAGAAGAGCCCTGGAAAACCTGTACTTCTTCGGACCTCAGTTTTACATGGAGGATGCAAGCTTGCTTCATCTCCCCTGTGCTTCTACTGGGTGGGTCAAAATGTTTGTTGGGTTTTTCTGTAAGATGCTACAGAAAACCTGACTGACCTTTTTGGCCAACCTAAGTATTGTTGTTCAGTTACTAAGTCATATCCACCTCTGAGACCCCATGGACCGCAGCACACCAAGCTTCCCGGTCCTTCGCTATCTCCCAGAATTTGCTTAAACTCAGGTCCATTGAGTCAGTGACCATCTGACCATCTCATCCTCTGTTGCCACCTTCTCCTCCTGCCCTCAGTATTTCTCAGCATCAGGGTCTTTTTCAGTGAGTCAGCTCTTTGCCTCAGGTGGCCAAAGTATCGAGTTTCAGCTTCAGCATCAGTCCTTCCAGTGACTATTCATAGTTGATTTCCTTTAGGATTGACTGGTTAGATCTCCTTGCTATCCAAGGAACTCTCAAGAGTCTTCTCCAGCTCCAAAGTTCAAAAACACCAATTCTTCAATGCTCTGCCTTCTTCATGGTCCAACTCTCACATCCATACGTGACGACTGGAATAGCCAATATTATACATGTCTATACAGGGTGAGGAGGGATGGACTTGAAGAGAGAGAAGAAAAACTGAATGAACAACTCAAATGGTCATAGGAAGAACTTCTATTTATCAAAGTAATATATATTTCCTTTTGAAACAGCAAATACTATTCCCCCCTGGGCAGACTTAGTGTGTCTCACCATCTAGCTATTTCCACATCTGCTCCTTTCTCTATACCTACTATCACCAACATTTACGTGGAGATCTACACCTCTAACCACATCTTCATCCATATTGCCATCATTCTCTCCAACAAAAATTAGGTGTGGAGACCTAGGGACTTTGTGTTCATTTTTCTGTTTTGTTTCATTTCTAGAATGTTTACACAGACTGTGATTCTTGCCTGGTCTTGTAATGAAAGTTGCTCTTTGCTGCATAAACTTCATTTATTCCTGTTTCATCCTCTAAAGCTAGGACATCCACAATCTCCTTCATGTAGGCTTATTGATAGCCCTGATCTTTATTCATCACACAGTTCTCTGAACTCCTGCATAATGTATTACTGTGGCAATAATGAACCCTGAATCTATATGAACTAACAAAAGATGTGGAGTTTGAAATTGTGTCACCCAAATCATCTAGGACACGCAGTCTTCACACTTAAAGAGTGTGATGCCCCATTTTCAATTAAATATAGTTCTTATTTTTTTCATCTTATAAGATAATCTGAGGCTCTCAAGGATTGGGCCATGACTACTCCATCACATGTAGCCCCAGTGAGTGTGTGTGTTAAGTCACTTCAATCATGTCCGACTCTTTGTGATGCTATGGATTGTAGCCTGCCAGTCTCCTCTGTCCATGGGGATTCTCCAGGCAGGAATACTGGAGTGGGTTACCATGCCCTCCTCCAGGGGATCTTCCTGGCGCAGGGATTGAACGTGAGCCTGTTACCTCTACCTGTACTGGGGGGTGAGTTCCTTACCACTAGTCCCACCTGGGAAGCCCATGTGGCCCCAGAGCTATAGGTGAACCAGAGAGGCCTGAAAAATGGTTCTAAGACTTCGTGTTTTAAACTTTTTCATTATTGCAGCCATAGAGTGATCGGCAGTGGAAGAGGAACTAACATGGGGGGAAGTGAAATAACTAGAGCTAACCACCAGACTAAGGGGCTTCCCTGCTGGCTCAGTGGTAAAGAATCTCCTTCTTTAGATTCTCCTAAAGAATCTCCCAGAAGACTCAGGTTCGATCCCGGGCTCAGGTAGATCCCCTGGAGAAGGAAATGGCAAACTACTCCAGTGTTCTTGCCTGGGAAGTCCCATGGACAGAGGAGCCTGATGGGCTACAGTCCAAGGGGTTGCAAAAGAGTTGGACATGACTCAGTGACTAAACAAGAACCACCACAGGACTAAAGTGTGTGTGTGTGTGTGTGTGTGTGCACATGTGTGAAATCCACAAAGCCAAGTTAACACTGGAACTGGCTGACCGGGAGCAGTGGAATCCTCTGTAGACATTGATTAGATTGATTGTCACATCCTCCAGGCCGTGTCCCTGCATCAGGAAAGCTCTGGCAACTGTAAACAACATGCACGCCTGAGCAACTGAACTGAACTGAACTGATGCTATTTTGTGTTTTGAAGATGTCCCATTCCCAACTGCTTTAGGTCTTAGAAATAACATTCTCTAAGAGGTGACCCCTTCCTATCTAGACTAGACAATATGTCCCTGCCCTGAGTTATCCCACTTATCACTTTTTCCTTTCATATGACACATATTATGTTCTGTGTACACACCCGTCTTCTTCAGCAGAGCATGATTCCCCAAGAGCTAGACGGCCCTGTCCATCCCCACCCTTCACTGCACAGAATAAGCGTGGATGCAGCACTGAGGTTCTATCAATGTTTAAATGTTTGAATAAATATATGAATAAATAAAGCTACCCATTAAACTTTTAAGATATCTTTTTCTTTATTTTATTTAAAATTTGCTTTCCATGTTAATTTTAATTAGATTTTATTTGCATATAAGTGAGAAAGAAGAGGAAAGAAAGGAAAAAGCTTCATTTTGGCTGAATCTACATAAGACTTGGTGTAGAAAACAACCCTGTCAACCCAGTCTTTTGACCTTAAACGGTAATCAAACATGAACTCTGAGCTTATCCTCCAGTTATGTAGATGTCATGGCTTAGAATCTAATTACGTAAGTGAAGCCCAATTCTAGAGAAATTTTCATTATCAATACTCATATGTTGAACATAAAACATTGTTGTTTTGGATTTTTTTTAAGGATGGAATTAAAACCCATGTCTAACTGTAAGGTGCTTACATTCTGGTGAGGAGAGATGGATATCTATCTATCTATCTATCTATCTAAATGTGTTTGCAGGTATAGAAACAGTGTCAGCAGCAGTAGAGATCAGAATGAATTTGTACTTGCTAGTGAACAGATGGCAAGGCTTGCACATGTGGAGAAATTGGTGGCCATTCTGGGCGAAAGAAATTACAAGATCATGGTCAGCCAGGGTCTTGTAGCCTGGAGATTGATGCTGTTTTGCTGAAGTAAACAGTCTGTGGAGAAGGGCACTGGGTCATAAACCAGGAGGTAAGGGTTACCCTTACACAGGCCAAAGGGACGCCCAGCCAAGGCTTTCTCTACTGTGTTTGGTATTTGGGGACAATTCATTTTTGCTGGATTTCCTGGAGAAGTTCAGAGCAGTGAACACAGATTTCCTCAATGCAAAACAAAGAATTAAAAGATGTTAGATAAAAGAGACACATTAGAGATTGTTCATGACAGATGAGGAAGCCTAGGGCAGGAAGCTGGAGGAGCGGAGGCCGCTGCCCCTTCGTGGCCGATCTCACAGGTGTTTGTGCTCAGAGCTGGAGAAGCCCAGATGCCGACTAAAGGCCCAATGTCCCCGGGCTCCCCTTCGTTTGCACCTGCAGGTGTTCCTCCCACACAACAGCAGGTGAGAGCCGGGGGCCAGCACAGAGCAGGGCCCACAGGTTCCCAGACACAATTGTTCATGTGATTCGTACATCAAGACTGGTTTTCATTCAGGATACTTAGAATGACTCAACACTCCTGTCCTGGAGGACCTTGCATTCTTAATGGAGCCATATTGAGCGAAGTTTTAGTATGGAGCCTAACACACCAATGTGAAGGGGCCGTGGCTTTCAGAAATAAGTTTACGAGCCTTTAGGGGCCTCCCAGGAGGCACTAGTGGTAAAGAACCTGCCTACCAAAGAAGGACACATAAGAGATGCAGGTACGATCCCTGGGTTGGGAAGATCCCCTGGAGGAGGGCATGGCAATCCTCTCCAGTATTCTTGCCTGGAGAATCCCACGGACAGAGGAGCCTGGCAGGCAGTGGCCCATCGGGTCACACAGAGTCAGACAGGACTGAAGGGACTTAGCAACAGAAGCATATGTGCCGTTTCATATAGACCTTAAACTTCATTTTGATTTTCAGTTAGTTATTTCACTAAGATTTGCTACTTTATCTTTTTTTAAACTTTTTGTTTTATGTTGGTATATAGAATGGCTACCCACTCCAGTATTCTTGCCTGGAGAATTTCATGGACAGAAGCCCAGCAGGCTGTGGTCCATGGGGTTGCAAAGAGTTGGACAAGGCTGAGCAACTAACACACACAGTTAATTCACAGTATTGTGTTAGTTTCAGGTGTGGCTAAGTGATTCAGTTATACACATATCCTCTCTTTGTCAGACTGTTTCCCCATATAGATTATTACAGAATATTCAGTATAATTCTCTGTGTTATATGGTAGGTCCCTGTTGGTTGTTTTGTATATAGTGGTACATATATGTTAATCCCAAACTCCTGATTTATCCCTCCCTCACCAGCTTTTCCCCTTGATAACTGCAAGTTTGTTTTCGAAGTCTGCGAGTCTGTTTCCGTTTTGTGAATAAATTCGTCTGTCTGGGTTCATCCTTCAGCTGCGCACATTGGACCTTCCACTGCTCCGGCAGTCTCCGAGCACCTGGAGCTCCAGGGGAAGCTGTGCCCTACTCTTAAAACCAAACTGGAGAATCAGCCCCCGAGGCTGAGAGAAAATCCGTCTGATCTGGTTACTGACAGAAGAATGAGTGGCTCTACTACTCCTATCTAATCTCCTAAGGAGGCGTTGAGGAGCCCACATGATCTGAGCCTCTGCAGTTGCTAACCCTCCAGTCTCTGTCTCTCTCTCTCACTGTATCATCCTCTCTTATACACACCCAGCTCTGTATCAGCCTTCTAGAATAACTCATGATTCTACGAGGAGTTATGCTCCACCCACTGCCATCAGCTTTTGCATAGAGAACTTCCCTCCCTAGAACACTTCTTGCCTCTTCCTTCCAAGACGCCATGGATGCTGTTTATTGTGTTTGAGACAAGGATAGATTTTCTTACACTTCAATCCTACAACTGTTCAGACTTTATTTCTTCATAGAGATAAACCTCTATGGTAATTGTCCATTCACTTGTTTTACTTTTTCTCCTATAAGACTATGAGCTACTGCTAAGCAAAGGCAGTCATTTTTATTTTTAATCAAGAAATTCTGGGACTTCCCTGGTGGTCCAGTGGCTGAGTCAGCTCCCAATGCAGTGGGCTCGAGTTTGACCCCTGGTTGGGGAATTAGATTCCACGTGCTGCAACTAAAGAGTTCATATGCCATAACCAAAGATCCCACGTGCCAAAGATCTTAGCAGACCTGGTGCAGCCAAATAAATAAATAAAAATACTTTCTAAAGAAAGAAATCCTAGTATCTTTATAATAGGGTAAACAGTGCTGAATAAGGTATTTGGTAGAAATCTCCCTGTTTCCAGAACTACAACACTCACCCGTGAGTATGCATACACAGACACACACACAGGTCTAAGAGCTGAAAAAAATCTCCAAAATCTGATCACCCTCAGGCCACTGAACAAATAATTATTCCCATTTGAAAGATGTTAAAGAGCAGTTGATATCATCTCCTAGGGCAGGCCCAGCCCTGGACAAAGCAGTGGGACAATTTGCTTTGAGAATTCACCTATGCTGGTGTAGCCTCCCTCAGATGGCTTTCACCTCCTCTCTGGAAGGTGAGTGGGGTCTCAGTGCTGACACCTAGAGATCCTGTATTTGTCACCTTGGAAAACTTCAATGTGCTCACATACAGGGTGCCCCAGAGGGTGGCAAAGGAGACTCTGGTCTATATCTACTTCCTGTGGCTTCTTATTAGGACTTGGTATTGCTAAATAGAGATATTTTGAGAATTCCGTGCCCAATCACTGTCATTAATCATAGGAAGGAATTGATGTTTTCAAGTATCTGTAGTGGGATTTTGAGCTTTGAATTTCATGGGAAGAATTGAAATATGATAAATATTGATAACAACTGTAAATAGCAGGCAGCTGAGAAAAACTGTCACTGCTGGTATGTTGAATTACGCAATTGAAAAAAAATCATGAGCAGTATTTCATT
Source organism: Cervus canadensis (assembly GCF_019320065.1). Classification (NCBI taxonomy): domain Eukaryota; kingdom Metazoa; phylum Chordata; class Mammalia; order Artiodactyla; family Cervidae; genus Cervus; species Cervus canadensis. The sequence goes on along the minus strand of NC_057400.1, from coordinate 3,016,019 downwards.
TTACCCTCAGAATAGCCCAGTTAAAGCAGGTGAGACAGAGGCCACTATTTCATTAACAATGAGAAAAGGACATCAAGGTGCAGAGAGGAGGAGCCAGGTGTTTGAAGTCAGGAAGCTGGCGCCAGCTCTCTTGACATCAGGGCAGATGTACTTTCCAGAAGCTGCCACTTCAGTTCAGATCCTAGCTGCTAATGCCCAGATGCCTAATGTGCCCAAATCATTCACACCACTGTTTTATTAAAAAATGCAACCCATACACACGCATGAGTGCACACACACACGTCCTCTCCCAATGTTTCCTAAACAAAAGGTAGGACACAAGTATATTAGAAATTTTTCAAATCAAATTCAACTTCTTTCAGTGCTAAGGACCAGAACACTCCAGCCATTTCACCTAGGAATTTCTCTTCTAAAAATTTACTCTAGATAAAGAGCCAAGGGCACAGATTTTGATGTTCAGAATTATGAAAGTCAATATTTGAAAACAAACCTTGACATTAGAAGAACACTCAGAGAATTTATGTTGTATCCATAGACTGGCATCTTGGGAAGCTGTCAGAATTCTCACTTGCAAAGAATGTTTCACGAGATGTGAGATGTTTGTGACTTAAATCTAAATAGATACATTAAGAATAAATACAAATGAAAACTATATCAAATTGTTATTAGTAGGCATCTTGAATCATACACTTATGGATGATTATGTTTTCTTTGTTTTAGTCATAATATTTAAAAATAAATGCATTTGAGTAATAAAAAATTAAGGTTTATTAGTAAAAATGATAATGCATCTTTTCATTTAGTGTGCTGTGATGAGCTCCTCTTATAGCCCCTATTCTAAGGGGCTAAAATACACCAGTCTCTACATTGTGGAGCTCACATTCGTGTGGGTGGGGGGTTGGAGAGACACAAGTTAGATAATAAGCAATAAACACGCCAAATAAATGACATGACATTTCTTCATTTAACAAACAGTTTATAACGCTTTCTCTGTGCCAGCTGATACTCTAATTAGAAGATGACATTAAAAAACTGTATAGGATACAGAGCTTGCAGGCAAAGGGTGAGTTGCAATTTTAAATAAGATGAGCAGAGGAGAGCTCATCATTGACAGGGTAGCCTTTGAACAAAGTCACAGAAGAGGTGAAAGCCTTGGTCAAAACAGTCCCTTATTTGAAATCTTGGGGCCAGGTTTGTTTTCAGAATTTTTCAAAATTTAGAGATGAAATTACATGCATGTACTGTTAACTAATACTTCAGTGGGGTCCAAGGCAGTACTCTTTATCAAAGGCATTGCTACTGTTGCAGGGAAACATAGGAATATTCACACAAAGTGGTATCTATCAAGAATATATTTGTTGTTTTCATTCAGTCACTAAGTTGTGTCAAACTCTTTGCAACACCATGGACTGCAACATGCCAGGCTTCCGTGTCCTTCACCAGCTCCTGGAGTTTCCTCAAACATATGTTCATCGAGTCGGTGATGCCATCCAACCATCTCATCCTCTATCGCCCTCTTCTCTTCCCGGACTCCATTAGCCCACATCAGTGCAGGTTTGGTTTCTCCACTAAATATGTTGCAGGAAATAGTTGTTTAATTTCAAGCCTTTTTGGATTTCAGAAACACAAAAAAGGGGCTGTAAGATTTTGTGGTACTCTGCAATCTGAGATAACCTTTCATAGTTATTGTCATCACCACGGTGTTCCCTCTTGCTCCACGTGCCTGCTGATAATGACGCAGCTCAGAGACGGACTCGGGCCAGTTCAGATGTCAGTGGATGGTGTGGGTTACTTACAGTCTGTGCTGGTAAGCTAGCACCAGAAATCCAAATGGCCCAGGCTTTCCTGCCAGAGGGGGTTTCTGCTCTGCAATGAAATTTGGGATAGCTTACTCCTGAATGTTCCTCCACTGTAAGAAAATGCCAGTCCATAAAGGCATAAGTATTTTGCATAATCTCCTGATAGCCATCTTGTGTGCATGCTCAGTCAGTCACATGTGACTCTTTGTGAGCCCACAGACGATAGCCTGCCAAGGCTCCTCAGTCCATAGGATTTTTCCAGCAATAAGACCACTGGACAGCTGGGTATTCTGATGGCCGTCTTAAACAGCAACTATTCCAAAGGCAATGCACTAATATGGATACACTTGAGAGATGAATAACATCCACCCTTTGTATTGTGAACATGATTCTGGTACATGTAAGGGATTCATTGAGTATGAGTTGAGGAGATATTTGAGTAAATGAAGATGTCTGGCTGCATGCTCATCCACATGTACTGCTCACTCCTTGCCCCACTCCAGACTCTCCCAGGTAAACTGCTTCATGTTTTCAAGTGTTCTAAGCTACATGAATTCTTTCAAATATTCTCAATTAGTTTTGGCTTCCATATTCCAAAAGCTAATTAAAAAAATACTTTACCATGGAAATGTCACACTGCCATGAGGCAAAGACTTGTTTTGTTCTGTGCTGTATTCTCAGGTCCTTAAACTGTGCCTATAAAACAGTAGACATCATATATATAATATTTATGTATACATATATATATATATATAAAACTTTCACAAGCAACATACACACACACACGTATGGAATTATGTATACATGGAATTGTAACTGTTTTTTACTATATCTACAATTCCATATTTATATGGGAGTCAAGAATATTGGCACAGTTCCCCTTAAACACTCTGAATTCCTATAAAATTTAGGGCAAATATCCTTTTCTACTTTTTGTGCTTTAGGTTAATTGTATCAGTTCAGTTCAGTTCAGTTGCTCAGTTGTGTCCAACTCTTTGCGACCCCACAGACTGCAGCATTCCAGGCCTCCCTGTCCGTCACCAACTCCTGGAGTTTACTCAAACTCATGTCCTTTGAGTCGATGATCCCATCCAACCATCTTATCCTCTGTCATCCCCTTCTCCTCCTGCCTTCAATCTTTCCCAGAATCAGGGTCTTTTCAAATGAGTCAGTTCTTCGCACCAGGTAGCCAAAGTATTAGACTTTCAGCTTCAGCATCAGTTCTTCCAATGAATATTCAGGACTGATTTCCTTTAGGATGGACTGGTTGGATTTCTTTGCTGTCCAAGGGACTCTCAAGAGTCTTCTCCAACACCATAGTTCAAAAGCATCAATTCTCAGTGCTCAGCTTTCTTTATAGTCCAACTCTCACATCCCTACATGACTACTGGAAAAAACCAAAGCCTTGACTAGATGGGCTTTTGTTGGCAAAGTAATGTCTCTGCTTTTTAACATGCTGTCTAGGTTGGTCATAACTTTTCTTCCAAGGAGTAAGCATCTTTTAATTTCATGGCTGCAGTCACCATCTGCAGTGATTTTGGAGCCAAAAAAAATAAATAAATAAAGTCTGACGGTGTTTCCACTGTTTCCCCATCTATTTGCCATGAAGTGATGGGACTGGATTCCATGATCTTAGTTTTCTGATTGTTGAGTTTTAAGCCAACTTTTTCACTCTCCTCTTTCACTTTCATCCAGAAGCTCTTCAGTTCTTCTTCACTTTCTGCCAAAGTATGGTGTCATCTGCATATCTGAGGTTATTTGTATTTCTCCCGGCAATCTTGATTCCAGCTTGTGCTTCCTCCAGTCCAGCATTTCTCATGATGTACTCTGCATGTAAGTTAAATAAGCAGGGTGACAATAGATAGCCTTAACGTACTCCTTTCCCGATTTGGAATCCGTCTGTCATTCCATGTCCAGTTCTAATTGTTGCTTCTTGACTTGCATGCAGGTTAATTGCATACAGTACTTGTTTCCTCGGGACCCATCATGGCTGTGAGGGTTCCATTGAGTTTATTTTTATTTCCAACCAGATCACCCAGCCCTTCTCCAGTCAGTCTTGCCATAAGTCTTACTCCAGCCACTCCACTATACCATTCTTCCAGTCATGGCATTATTTGGAGTTCTTCATATGATATTTCATTTTGATAAGTGAATAAGGAGAAAATGTGAATGTTCAGACATTAAACCTCGATGCAAGAAGGAGAGGAAATCTGCTACCAAGGAGAGGAAGTTTGCTACCAAGTGATCCAAGGCCGTGCCTGTGACAGAGCAAAGGAGCCTACAAAGAATCAAGCTTATTCCCATGGCAGTGAAAATGGAGGTTAATATCACAAACAAGCTGGCTTCACAGCTGCATTATCTGGATTCAGAGCTCTTTAGGATGTGTAACCAGGCCAAATAGCCTGATTTTCTGCATTACTTCTCCTTAGCTTAAAAAAAAAAAAACTTCTTTGTACAAAAGGAAAACAAAAACAAAAAATCGTACCCTTTTCAAGGGCTATCGTGAGTTCTGGGAGCAGGCATAAAATGAACAGGGAGAATGCAGGGGAGAAATAATGCCACTCAGGCTGCAGGCTGACAGCCCAGGCTCCCTCCCATCTGACAGCCCAGGCTATAAAGTAAAACCCTGCAGTTTCTACGGAGCCAGGAAGCACGGGACAGCTCACATCTGGCCAGGCTACCTGAGAGTGTTCTGTTTCTGCCAGAATAGTCCCCTTGGCACTTGTGAGCAGCACAGGGCCAGCTTCTTCACTTCCTGGACCACTCCTGCTGGTGAGAATGGTCATGAGTTTTGACTTCAGTTGCTATTCAATTACTTCTATCCTAGCAGTTGAAAATCTAAGTTTCTGTCTCTCTTACATCCTTTGCATCACTCCAAAACATCTTGGGAACAGTGAAGCAGGAGAAAAAAATCCTTAAGTCTGTCTACTTAAAACAAACACTATAGTGGGACTTCCCTGGTGGTCTAGTGGTAAGGACTCTGCACCTTCACTGCTGAAGGCTGCGGTTCAATCCCTGGTGGGGGAACTAAGAAAGACCCTACAAGCCACGTGGCAAGGCCAAAAACAAAAAGATACCATGGAAAGCAAAGGATTTAATTCCCAAGCAAAACTTTTTTTTTTAAACAAGGCCCTGTGAAATGTATTTCTGATTTTAAAGGAACAGAACTGGAAACTGGAAAGTATATGTTTGCTGTTATACATAAATATATACAAATTTTAATACCTATTATATTTGTCAATGTGCTAAACAAACTGAGACTTGAAATGCAGAGACACAGTTTTAAACATGCCTGAGATGCAAGTATCTCAGCTTCTGTTTATTCATTGTATGTAGCCGTTAATTCCTTACCCAATAAAAATGATAATTACAAGCCACGGACTCTGCTGGTAACTTGCAAATGGCTATTGATAAGGATAACAGGAACACGTAATCTAGAGATACTGCGTTAGGGACTTGGGGTATTTGTTGCTAAGGGCCCCCACCCCTGTTCTGAAGGGCTCTCAGTTATTGTCACTGACACACCCAAATCTATACAGTTATTTTAAGAGTATGCCTCAGGATTTCCCTGGTGGTTCAGTGGGTAAGATTCCACACTCCCAATGCAGAGGGGTTGGGTTCGATCTCTGGTCGGGGCGTTAGTTCCAGCATTCTGCAAATAAAAGAGCCTGCATGCTGCAATGAAAGATCCCACATCCTGAGGTTAAGACTCAGCATAGCCAAATAGCTAAATTTAAAGTAAACTAATAATAAAAAGGGTGTGCCTATTTAGTACCTACTCCTTGCCCATGCATTAAGCTTTGTGCTGGGAATGCACATGTAACAAACTCGGAATGTGGGAAGTGTCCTGAGGGCAGGCGGCACACGAAGAGTGTGGCCCCCTTCAATGCAGGATGTGAGGCTGCACCTAAGATCCCATACTGGGCAGAGGAGAGAGGGTTCTAGGATGTAGAACGAGCACATGACCAGAGCCCATGGGAGAGACAGCCTGCCATGGAAAAAAATTAAAGTTAGCTAGATCATTGAATACAGGGGGAGAGCAGTTCATTATAGGGAGTGGATTGGTCTGGAGTTTGTGATAAGAAGACTTGGGGCTGGTATTAGGAATTTGAGCTGTCTCATAAAAGCAATCCCACACCTTGGAAGATTGCAACAGAGGATGGACAGAAACACATTCTCTCCCGTGTCCTTCAGATTCATCCCACTCTGCCTGCAGGATGACTGTTCCTTCTCTGACCATCCTCCTGAACTTTCTTTCAGGATTTGGTGGTGATACTAACCTTGCTAGAAGGACTTGGGCGTGTGATGAACCACATTTAAAAATCTGCTCTGCCACTTGCTGGATGTGAGAATTTAGACATCGCCTTGCAAAGGTGTTCTTCCTTAATTGGGCCTCCTAATGGGCTACTAATTAAGTCTATGTTTCAACACTTTAAAAATGTTCTCCTCTGTGGTCGTTGTCATATGAATTTCAATTAAATGCCTTAACTCACTGGCCTTGGGCACTTAAGTGGATTGCCAAGATGAAGTCATTTAAACATATATATCTATTTCAAGACTGCTTCTGTGAAAGATAAAGAAGGAACTAGCTCTGTGAAGTTTTCCCATGGAGATGATAATGAACCCTTGTCTCCCCAGCCTTAATAATCCTTGTTTATCCTTCTGTCAAGTGGCTTAGTGATAAAAAAAAATCTGTCTGCCAAGCAGGAGATGTGGGTTCAATCCCTGGGTTGGAAGATACCCTGGAGAAAAAAAATGGCAATCTGCTCCAGTACTCTTGCCTGGGAAATCCCATGGACAGAGGGGCCTGGTGGGCCACAGCCCACGAGGCTGCAGAGTCAGACACGACTTAGAGACCAATCAGCAACGGCAGCATCGCTTTGCTGAGGTCGGCAAAAATCTCAGACCCTGGAATCAAGAACAAACGTGATTAGGTACCAGGGTGTAAGCTGGTGCAGCCACTAAGGAAAACAGTTTGCAGATTCCTCCTAACACTACAAATAGAGTTGCCGTACAGTCCAGCAGTGCCATTCCTTGGCATATATACAGGGACAACTACAACTTAAAAAGATTCATGCGCCCCTATGTTCATAGCAGCATTATATATGATCGTCAAGACATGGAAGCAACCTAAATGTCCATTTACAGACGAATGGATAAAGAAGATGTGGTACAAATATACAATGGAATGCTTCTTAGTCTTAAAAAAGGAGTAATAATGTCATTTGCAGCAACATGGGTGTTCTTAGAGATTATCATACTAAGTGAAGTAAGTTGGAAAGAGAAAGGCAAATATCATAAGATTATATTTTTGTGGAATCTAAAATAGGACATAAATGAACTTATCTATGAAACAAGCTCACAGGCACAGAGCATAAGACTTGTGGTTTCCAAGAGAGAGGGGTTTGGGAGAGTGATGGATAGGGAGTTGGGATTAATAGATGAAAATATTATGTATAGAATAGATAAACAGCAACGGTCTACTGTATGGCACAGGGAACTATAGTCAGTATCCTGTGATAAACGATCATGGGAAAGAATATGAAAAAGAATATATATATATATATATATATATATATATATACACACATGTGTATATAATTGAATCACTTTTCTGTGAGGCAGAAATTAACACAACATTATAAATCAAGTATACTTCAATTATTTAAGAAAAAGAATAGCAGCCATCAGTTTATCCTGGATATACTGCATGTGTTTGTCCCAAAGGCACATGTGTCCTTAGTCATATCATAATGCATTTTCTGGTAAGCATCAGACACTTATTAAGGAAATTGAAACTTCTTAAAGGGCAGATAAGTGGAACAAAGAAAATAAACTTATCTGGCATCCACTCAGAGCATAATGGCAGGTGTTTTTCCTGTGTGGTGATTCATTCACTTAAACTTGACCACATCTGTGAAATGGAGTCCACAGTGAACTGTGACCAAAGCATTTTACAGGTAAGGACTCGGAGCCCGAGAGAGGCTGGTGACTTGCTGGGTGAGCTCTGGCTTGCATGTGTTTTATGTGTTACACACAAGAGTTGTAAAAACAAGGTGTGTCTGACCCCTGGCCCATCCGTGGTCTTTAGGTGAATGGTCCCTTCGTGAAGAAACATAAAAATAAAACTTGATTTTTTTTTTTCCTGAATACATACTACCTGCTAGGCACTGTGCTAAGCATATTGGATCCATTATTCCAGTGAATGCCTCACATAAATCTAGATGGTAGAGTAGGTTCTATTATTCTCCAGATTTTGTAGACGGAAAACTGAGACTTGGGCAGGTGAAGCAAACAGCCCAAGACCTTCAAGAGGAAAAAGTATCAGAGCTGGACTTGCAGATCTGCCTTTTGAGGTCACCTTTGTTATCCATTCCACTTATGCACAATAATGCAATTATTATATAGCAGGTGAAATTAAAGGTGGTATGTTATTTACAGTATTCAAAGTTAACATTGGTTAGTGAGGATTTGCAGAGAAGGTTTTGTGGACCCAGAAGGCAGCATGCAGCAGGCAGGCGATGGGTGGCTGGAGAGTATCCAGAAACTAGAGAGGGAAATGAAGGGCATTCCAAGCAAGGCAACATCATGATCAAGTCAGGGTTTTGGACAAAAAAAGGTCAGATCTGAGGGATTTTAAAGAGAATATCAAGCCAGAGTGTAAATTTCAATTTTGAAGAAAATAGTTAGTTATAGTATTCTATGATACTATACGCCCCTGTGTTTGGTAATAACATTTCTCCTCTAGTTTCCTACAAAAAGAAAAGTTGTAACTCAGAGACAGGCAGATGAAAACCACCCTCATTCATCAACTTTGGTTGCTATGGAAACTCTTGGTGATACTCTGTACAGATTTCTGGAATCAAGGTCATCTAGACTATCCCTGGGGTTGGTTCTGCTTAGAATATTTTAGGACTGATTAGTCAAGCTAAAACTGCCCTCCGGCTAGGGGTAGCGGTTGAAGTTAGGATTACTGACAGCAAGGTTTATAAAAACTTAACCCTTTATAACATAATGACAAGAGTTAAATAATTCATTTTGCTTATTGATTTTTTGAAAAAGGGAGAAAGGATGATGCCACTAATCCAAAAATTAGGAAAAAAAGTAGAAAACTCAAAAAATAAATAGCTATGAATTATGGAATGACCCATGCACAATAAATGCAACTTAATAGATATTTTAAAATGGTAATTTCTATCATTTAGAGAGGACACAGAATGCTGGTTTAAAGTGTGACCCCCAGCAGAGACTCATGCCCGATTCAGGTCCTAATGTGGCTCTCTGGGAACTGAGTGATTAAGGGAGGAAAGATAAACTCTCTAACCTTCCATCTCAACTGAACATCGGGGATATACCCTCCTTCGTTACAAGTTTTGCTCATTTGTTCACTTTCCTTTTATAGTGTCGTCTTCCCCAAGATGGAAAGAGCCTAGTTACTATCAGCTTAATTCAGATTCACCCAGGGTGGACCTGGAGAAAAGTATTCTGCAAGTAGTTTGTCTGGAAAATAAAGGGAGGAGCATCAGAGGCCAGGAAGCCAGTCAGGGAAGAGAGAGCATCACAAAGCATGTTATCCACTAAAGGAGGTCGGGAGAGGTGAAGTAGGAGCTCAGTCCCACTGGAAGAATTTATGGGGGTCAGTGTAGAACACAACCCAGTGGGGTGAGTAGGTTCATCAGTGCTGGGCTGAGGGATGCTTGCAAGGAGCAGTAAGTCTCTGGTACTTCCATCCTTCTATGTGATGGGCAAAGAGGCCTCCCATGGGGAGAGAATGTCTTCAGATAAAGAAAAGAAAGAGGGATATAGGGGAGATGCTTTTTTTAAAAAATATTTACTTATTTAAATATTTTGTTTGGCTGCACTGCATCTCAACTGTGGCACGTGGGGTCTAGTTCCCTGACCAGGGATCAAACTCAAACCCTCGCCTTGGGAGCTTGGAGTCTTAGCCACTGGACTAACAGGGAAGCTCCCTGCAGGGAGAATTCTAACATGTGTAAGTGTTAAAGTTAAGGACATATGTGTGGGTATCACTAGCATCTGCTGTGCTTTCCCTAGCTCAGAGCAGACAGTATTGTCTCCATAAATATCGGTCAAATGAATGACCTATAGGATGAATGACCCTCTAGCACTGCGCTTCCTTCTCTGGTTGCACATTCGAATCAGATGGAAAGCTTTTAAATACCGTTACATCCAGGCCCTAATGCAGGCCAATTAAATCAAAGTCAGAGTGGTTAATAGCCAGGACAGAGAATTACTGCTCTTGCTCAACCAATGCATGAATTCTTTCTACCAAATTCCTGACAGATGGCCATATAACCTCTTTTTGAAACCCTTCTTGGGAGGGACTTTGCTATTCTCAAAAACAAAGCATTCCCTTTCTTGACAGCACTAATTGTTCCAGTGTTTTGTCCTTATATTGAGCCAAAATTCGCCTCTGTACCTTCCATCAGTCATCCACCCTCTGCACTTCTAGAATAAAGCAAAATGAGTCTATTCCATTTTCTACATGACTGCCCGTTAGATATTCAAAGGCAGTCATAATGCCCTAACTTGACCTTCATTTTCCACACTCCAAACACACTTAGCTCTTTCAACAGCTGCTATTCAACCTGCTCTAATCATATTTGAGTTTTCTAATTCACTTTTTCCTGTGGAATTTTCAGTTGAACCCAAGGTCCATGGTTGCATGAGGAAATATAAAGAGGACCATGTGTTAAATGAAGTGTGTGTGTGTATGTGTGTGTGTGTGTGTGTGTGTGTGTAAAAGTTATCAGTGATTGGTTCACTTCAAGTATATTCACTTGAATTGTCTTATTAAGCAAAACAGGACCTCCACTTTTTCTTTCCCATCTCCCAGAACTTGCCTCTTCTAACCATGTTTATTTTTGTCTTTTGGCTAATTCATTTGAACACCTCAGTTCTTACATTGCTTTTAGGGCAATGCAGATATATTTTTAGTATGCATAACATGAATGTTTAGATTGAGGTTTGTCACCTGTCCTTTTGATAAGTACTGAGCCACAAAATTCATGAACTCAAAAACAAAATAAAATCAATATGTTTGCTTTTGAGAGAAAGAGACTTAATTGCTGTGGCACTCCAGGGAAAGCAATTCTGAGCTCAGTGACCAGATCTGCTACAAATGTAGAGGGCGAGCAGATGGACCTCTTCTGGACAAATTTGATGGAATAAGATGGAGCAAGTCTTTGCTGTTCTACAGACAGTCAGCATTATGCCTGGCTCTCTGTGCTCCAACACAAAATAGAACTCCAGTTAGCTTTGCAGAGTGCCTCTAAAAGAAAGTTTGGGGTAAAAGCAATTTTGTGCCAGTGAATGTAACATGATCTCCAAAAACATAGACAAATAGGCCAGTGAATGTAGCATAATCTCAGAAAACACAGATAGAATTGGCTGATGGCTGCAAGCAGTAATCTTGATCTGGAAATAAGATTAAGGCTTTGATTCTCACAGTCAAGTCTGAAACAACTGTCAGGAGAGAGTTTGATATACTGCCAGGGCCAAGGATGAGGCAGGGGGAGAGACAGTCAAGATGACTTGAGAACAAGAGGAAAAACCTGAATCAGAGAAACAGCACCATACCCACAGGGACACCACTGATCATCATAATGATTCTAGTGATCTGTGATTCCCAAGCCTCGGTTGATGCCCCTGTGAAATGAAAGAAGATTATCAGCCAAACAACTATAGTAATGATAGGAAGTAATGTCTGTGTCAGTCCCAGAGTGAGAATCCAGTGAATGTGAGTGTTTCGTCTAATTGTTAAGGGTTAATAGACCTAGGAGGTCTGGGTTAAACCCAAGATCCACATGTACCTAGTCATGTGATCCAGGAAAGTCTTCATCTCTGTGCCTTAGCTACCTCTTCTGTAAAATGGGATTTTAAGAAGACATACTTTGTGGGGTTATAGTGAAGACTGACTGATCTGATGCATATGTAAAGCTCATGGAGTAGAGCCTGGCACATGATAAGCATGCAGAAGTGTTAACTAGCATTTAAGGGTCTGTCCTTAATTGTTTCCCTTTAGTTCCAAGACCTTCAGGGCTCAGGTTTTTCAAGTGTAAAACAGAGGAAGGTTTTTAGAGTCCTTGAAGACGCTGGCTTTATTTCAGTGGTTCTCTGTGCATTGCTGAATTTAACAAATTGCTCTGGGAATCTGGCTGTGGTCTGTCTCCCAAAGCTGCCTTCTTCCTAAGAGAAGAATTTGGGTCTTAACTTCCCAGGGTCTGGCTCTTAGAGTGTATGCAGGGAATGTGTTTCGAACGAATGAATGAAGTACTGCATATAGAAATTCATTAACACCTGTCTCTGTGCCTTTGGGGCTTGGCTTCTCCGCTTCTGTGTGGAGAGGCAGCTGTGCAGGTTCTCAGAGTCGGGAGAGCGAGAGGCAAATTTCAGCTCCTCTGTTTTCTCATTTTCCTGACTTATTTTTCCTTCCAAGTTATTCCATCTTTATGATTCCTTTATTGATGCTTCCCCACTTACCTCTTTTTAAATCTTATTAAATTGCAGGTATAATTCTAATCTATTATACAATTTCTTTCAGAAGAAAGAAGGGTATAAATACCAAAAGATAGATAATACCATTTTTATGATTTGGGATAAGTTATGTTGCTTCTCTGAATCTCATTATTCCTTTGCTACATGGGAACTTACCTGATTTCTCAGTTGGTAAAGAATCCACCTGCAATGCAGGAGATCCCAGTTTGATTCCTGGGTCGGGAAAATCCCCTGGAGAAGGGATAGGCTACCCACCCCAGTATTCTTGGGCATCCCTTGTGGCTCAGCTGGTAAAGAATCCACCTGCAGTGTGGGAGACCTGAATTTAATCCCTCGATTGGGAAGATCCCCTGCAGAAGAGAAAGGCTACCCACTCCAGTATTCTGGCCTGGAGAATTTCGTGGACTGTATAGTCTATGGGGTCACAAAGAGTCAGACATGACTGACTGACTTTCACTTTCACTTTTTCACTTTTGAATGGAATCTATAGGGGGTGCAATTAGTAATCTCTCCAAATATTCTTTTCTATCCCTTTTTCCTTCCAGCTTGAACTCTAATTCTTTTTCAAACATTCACTGTCTTCCACCCATCTGTGTGTGAATGGGAAGACAGATCCCGCCCTCTAGCCTCAAATTCTGAGACAATATGGAGGTCTGGCACCTCTACCAGGAACAGCCTCTGGCATATGATGAAATTCTAGCAAAGTGAAGAATTTCTTTTCCCTAAAAGGCTATGGTTCTTGGCAAGAAATAGCTCATTTTCTTCCTTTGTATATTGCCATAGCTATGTTCATTCTGTTGACTATGAAAATGAAAATAACATGCTGAAGATGGTCAAAGGAAAATACAGGAAAAAACAGGGCATCTTGGTAACACTGTCGGGCCACTGAATCCATCCTGGACTCACCAAGTGTGAGGCAGCAAACGTCCCTGTTGGCTGAAACCAATCAGCTTGGCTTTTTCTATTATAACACAGAGCGCCTTATTTAGAGCATTATTCATGCCATAAAGTGACTGAAGGACTGGAGGAGGTAACAGACAGTGCTTAGTATTTACATGTTGATACCAGGCATGTTAACATTTTCAACAAATGCTGATGCCTCTGCGATAGCTATTTTTTTTCCCTGCTGTGAGATGATATTTTACTTATATCTGCATACTTCATAATTATAGTCCCATTCTGGACATAAGTTGCTGATTTTTAGCCATTTGATGGCCAAATATAGCTCATCACAGCATTCCACCAGGGTAGGCATTTGGTGTTTCTTTCTGTGGGTATACAAAGATTTGATGGATACTTCTTCTGAAGGATAAACATATTTGGGGAAGGACAAGAGATTCTCCTCCTTATCTGCTGCTGCTACTGCTGCTAAGTCACTTCAGTTGTGTCCGACTCTGTGAGACCCCATAGACGGCAGCCCACCAGGCTCCACCATCACTGGGATTCTCCAGGCAAGAACACTGGAGCGGGTTGCCATTTCCTTCTCCAATGCATGAAAGTGAAAAGTGAAAGTGAAGTCGATCAGTCATGTCCAGCTCCTAGCGACCCCATGGACTGCAGCCTACCAGGCTCCTCCATCCATAGGATTTTCCAGGCAAGAGTACTGGAGTGGGTTGCCATTGCCTTCTCCGCCTCCTTATCTAGAGCTTCCCAAATACTAGACTATATTCCTCTTCCTCACAGATATTCTTTATCCTCACAAGTTGCATATGAAATAGACATCAGAATTCCTACCTAAAGATGCTGAGATTATGAGCAGTTAAGAGATTGTCTCAAGATCACACACAAGAGAAATGGCAGAGCTTTCAGTCACATCTACTGACTCCCCAAAACATTCTTTTTTCACCCCATTAGACTTTCCTAAGCTAATAAAGAAAAAGACTGATATTCCCACATGGGAATAAAAAAGCCACAAAGCTATAGTGGGAAGGAGCAGGTCAACACTGGGTCATCAGATGAACCATCTGGGTTCCTCTCTTCCCCCAACAATAAATTCCTGCGTGGTAGATGCCATGTAACTTATTCCTCATCTCCCAGTGTTTGCTGTCTTGCCACAGGCTTTTTCTTTTTCTTTTTTTTTCAGGTTGAAAACAATTGACCATGGTACATAAGCAACAAACTATCAAAACTGCCTACACAGGTGCGCAGAGTGGCGGCCTAACCCACGCCACTCACAGCAGGCTAACCTGACACACGCCTAATGATACACACAATGCAGTTCTGAGGCGTCACAATTAGGTATAAATGGTGAGCTGTTGACATAAATGCCTGCAGTTAGTATTGCTTCTGCACAGGTAGACCCTGTGTTACATTTTGCATTTCTCACTGGTTGGTTCTTTGGGATTTATAAATTAATATCATTGTTGGACAGATTTTATAACTGCAAAATGTGAGGCCTTGGGAATTCATGGCCAAAAGGTTATATTTGTTTATTTGACTTCATTTGTTTGTTTACACTGTACCCTGCCAATTTCATAAAGGCTTTAGGGATCCTCTGCAATAACCACAGACAATGCATTGGGAAAATATGCATATATAAAACACAGCACAAGAGCAAAATCAATAAGAAAAAGAGGTTTAGGCCACAAAAAAAATCTAAAAGTTGACACTGTTTCTTGGATCAAGGATGAGATGCTAAAAACTTTCCTGAACTGTCTAATACATCAATTTATTTCTAATTATCTTAATAACAATCCTGCAAAGAAGATATCCTAATTCTCACTTTACACACAGGTCAGAGAGAGAAAAATGTGTTTACTATTCATTCAGCTAGTTAATTAATAATGCTGAGATTAAAATGCAGTCTGTAAAACTTCAAACTCATAGTCTACTCTGGTGAGTAGGAAAGGACTTTAGGTGAGATTAAGTTGTGGGCAATGATGGGTCTGGAATTTGGAGAAAATAAAAGTTGAATCCAAACATCTAGAACAGAGAGGGCAGAAGTTAGAAGTGGGCAGCCCAGCGTGGTCCATGTAAACACTGGTGCTAACAGGAACTGCAGGAAGAATGCTCTGAGGACCATGAGAACTTGGCAAGCTCTCAGCATTTATTTCATGATGTATTAACAGAAGCGAATACTGCTAGCTCTGTCATGTCTGACCGTTTTTGACCACAGACTGTATCCCGCCAGGCTCCTCTGTCCATGGAATTCTTGAGGGAGGAACACTGGGGTGGGTTGCCATTTCCTCCTCTAGGGGACCTTCCTGAACCAGGAATTAAACCTACCTCTCTTGCTTCTTCTGCATTGGCAGGCTGGTTCTTTACCACTAGTGCCCTCTGGGAAGCTGTCCATTAACAGGAGCAGATGTCAATAAATCTTAAAAAGTATTAAGTATATGAGTGTCAGTACACTGGCATCGTTATATGTTCATCTTAGTTTGGACCATTTCTGACTTGGAAGAGACTTCCATAATTCAAAGAAAGCAAAAATCTTGAAAGAAAACTTCTGTGCTCATTACAAATGCAGGCAGAAACACAAACCAACGTCAACTGCCCTTGGTCACAAAGAGTTAATAATGTCATGGCTTATGACACCCTCGAATGAAAATATGAAAACCACTAAACAGATATTATAATTAGATTTTGGAAATGCTTTCAAAAACCATCCACAGTTTCAACAGATGATGGAAGGTGATTCGAAAATGTCTCATGGTGAGTTGATATTTAAAACATATCCTTAATTATGTCTTAAGATTTAGAGAGCTAGGAGCATCAAGTAAATAAAGAGAAATTATACCCCCAAAATACCAGATGCTCCCAGAATGTGTGGACAAGTGTGAATTGCCAAGTTCACCTCTCTGGAGTCAGACTGTAGTCCTGTGACATTGACTCAAATGACCTTGAACAAATTATTTACTCCTCTCTCTACACATAAAAAAACCACAAGGCAAATCTTTAATCATGCAACGCACTTAGTATTCACAGCACTGAGCTTGGCACATAATAAGTGTTCAGTAAATGGTGGATATTTTTATTCAAATTATTAAATGAAGTGAAGGATGTGGTAGTAGGAGACTGGAGTTGGAACATATAAATAAATTATCAAAAGAGTACATTTTGTCAATTTAGTTTTAGTTTTTCTAGATTCCCCTCCTCACAAAAGAATTATTTTCAAACAACAACAAAAACATGCCTGAGCCCACGTGAAGAGCAGCCACCCCATTGTCGTGGTTCAGTTGCTCAGCCATGTTCGATTCTTTGCAGCCCCATGGACTGCAGCACACCAGGCTTCCCTGTCCTTCACCATCTCCCAGATTTGCTCAGACTCATGTCCATTCAGTCGGTGATGCCATCCAACTAGCTCATCCTTTGTGACCTTCTCCTCCTGCCTTCAATCTTTCCCAGCATCAGGGTCTTTCCAATGGGTCAGCTCTTCACATCAGGTAACCAAAGTACTGGAGCTTCAGCTTCAGCATCCGCCCTTCCAATGAATATTTAGGGTTGATTTCATTTAGGATTGATTGGCTTGATCTCTTTGCTGCCCAAAGGACTCTCAAGAGTCTTCTCCAGCACTGCCGTTCAAAAGCATCAATTCTTCAGTGTTCAGCCTTCTTTATGGTCTAACTCTCACATCCATACATGACCACTGGAAAAACCATAACTTTGACTAGATGGACCTTTGTCAGCAAAGTAATGTCTCTGCTTCTTCATACGTTGTCTAGGTTTGTCACAGCTTTCCTTCTAAAGAGCAAGTGTTCTTTTTTGTTTTGTTTTGTTTTAATTTCATGGCTGCAGTCACTATCCACAGTGATTTTGGGGCCCAAGAAAATAAAATCTATGTCTGTTTCCACTTGTTTCCACTTCTATTTGCCATGAAGTGATGGGACTGGAAGCCATGATCTAGTAGGAACCATATCTGAACATCCCTTGACCCTTACGTTTGCTGTTTCAATACCACCACACTGGCCTTAGCAGTTTGCAAGGAGCACAGTGACCTGCTCCCTCCTGGCCTAGGAAACGTTGCCATGGATGCAGTTACTTTGTTTATACCAAGTAATCATCCTAGAAAACACTTCGAAGAAAACCATATCTATCTACCTACTAAGAATTTTCGCTGACTGTAACTGTAAAGATGAGATTAGCCTTCCTTAAGGAGGCAGGCATTGGAGGCAGCGGGGGCCGGGGGGGGTGGGGGGGGGAGGTGTCTAAATCTGGTTTCCATGAAGGTTTCCAAGGAGGCAGGACAGAAATGCTAGCTATCAGGGGCCATCACCCTACTTAAACAAGCAAGCACCATTCTCCTCCTCCCATTAAAATTCAATAAAAGTGATGTTGACTTTGCTTGAAACTCCCACTTTGAAAGCAAAGTTGTTTCTTCCCTCACATCAACTCTGTAGAAAAGCTAGTGTCTCCTGGTAAACAGCCTTCAAGATCACCCACCTCTGCCCTTGCTCCCGGGGATAGCTCCTCTTCGTCTCTAAATTTTTCCAACTGAAGGAAAGGAGGGAAAATAAGTTTATTTTTCTTCCATGAAGAATAAATCTCTTCTTTTCATACTTCAAATTATTTCCTCTGCACACACTTTTAAAAGAATTAAAATCCCTCCTGACAACAGTCACAACTTAATCATTTTTATTTCTCTGATCCAAGGTCTATGACTCTGTTCTCTTCCTTACTTAGCTGGAATCTGACCAAACATTCCTTTTCTTGTGTCTGTGTTTATCCATGGTATTTGTTTTCAGTGGATTTCAGAACATGAGTGTTCTCCTCATGTTTGGGCTCTGAAAACATTAAGATCCTTGCCAAATGTTACAAAGAGTACCTGCATTCTTGAAGTTATTCAGCCATTCACAAAAAGAGATTTACTCAATTAAGATACATTGAGACACTGTTGTATGTACTCAGACATAGCTGTGAATAGGGCAAGAAGCCTGCCCTCAGGAAATTTACATTCCAGTGAGAGATACAGGCAACAAGCAAATGCAGAGATAATAATGCTATTTTATTACAGGGTTCTTGCCCTCCTTAATCAATAGAAATTGATCAGAGACTATACAAGAGATTCAGGCAAGGCTTTATTGGAGCCCCTGCTGCAGAGGATAAGTGACATGTTCCGTGGCTTGCTCGATCACCCGTGAGGGGAGGCCAGGTGATTCCTCACATGGGGTAAGGGTAGGAGTGAGTCCAAAGATCAGGCGGGAAGACGGCTTAGGTGGTCTGTCCACCCCTGTGGTGGTGTTGAGTGCTGGTGGCATGCGCTGTATTCTGGTTTTGCTCCCAGCTCTTCAGAAGCAGCAGTTGGGGTTTTGCTTTTTTGGTATCTTGTTGTCCGTGATTCGCCCCAACTGCACAGCACACTCATGCATGCTATGTTTTGTCTTTTATAGTTTCTTCGTATTTTGTTGCTCAAGGAGACATTTGTCTGGGTGCAAGCAGTGCTGCAGAGTCCCAGGTCCCAGCTTCTGTAAATAATATAGTAAAATTATAGCTACCTCTAAGTCATAAAAAAAGGAGGAAGGGGGAGAAAAAGAGAAATAAACTCTAGTTAGTTCAGGTACTTTATTTTAGGTAATCTTTAAAGGTTTCTTTGATGAAGTAATATTTGAACAAGTGTCTAAATAAAGTGATGGAGCAAGATATGGAGGAAGAAATTTCTTAGCAAAAGGAGCAGTCCATCAGACTAAGACAGGTTTGGTTAATTGAATGATCTGTAAAAATGCCAAGGTGATTGGAAGGGCAAAAGGGACAGGTAGAGAAGGAAAGGAGGGGTGGGCAAGGACAGATGATGACTGCAGTGCTCCATAAACCACACGGATGGGTTTGGATTTTATCCCAAGTGTGATGAGATGCTACGGGCAGCTTTTGAGCAGAGGTTTACGTGATGCAGTTTAAATATTCTTAAACTCACCTGGGTGACACGGGGAAAGGGAGATCTTAGTCGGGGACAGAGAGGTTGCAGGATTCCTCCTAAGCTACTTGCCGAGTGGGTG
Organism: Cervus canadensis; assembly: GCF_019320065.1. Classification (NCBI taxonomy): domain Eukaryota; kingdom Metazoa; phylum Chordata; class Mammalia; order Artiodactyla; family Cervidae; genus Cervus; species Cervus canadensis. The sequence continues at coordinate 2,996,773 of NC_057400.1, read as the reverse complement.
GGAAGGCGGGATAGTGAGTTTTCTCAGGGAGAAGCTAGACTGTAGATACAGTTGCTATTACCCAGTGCAAGTTCCTGAGCTCCACACACACAGTGAGGCCAAATAAACTAAAGCATTAAACACTGGAGTTTGGAGCACAGAAAGGTTTACTGCAGGGCCATGCGAGGAGAATGGGTGGCTCGTTTTCTAAAAAGCCCAAACTTCTCCAAGGGTCTAGCAAAGCACTTTTAAAGGCAAAGTGAGGGAGGGTTATGGTTGGTTGTTGCGAACTTCTTGGTGTAGGAATTCTTCGTTCTTGCAGCCCATAGGCCAGGTCATGATGTTCCTGTAAACCTCCAACAAGACAATGTTATTATCTGTTTTGCAACTTTTTATCTCTACATGAATGGAAACCTGTTATACTCTTCTCTTGTGGCTCAGTGGGTAAAGAATCCACCTGGCTCAGCTGGTAAAAAATCCACCTGCAACGCAGGAGACCTGGGTTCGATCCCTGGGTTGGGAAGATCCCCTGGAGAAAGAACAGCTACCTGTTCCAGCATACTGGCCTAGAGAATTCCATGGACTATATAGTCCAGGGGGTCGCAAACAGCTGGACATGACTGAGGGACTTTCACTTTCACTATACTCTTAAAGGTCAGTGTCTTGAAAATGGACTATCCTGTATATTTCAGGCTATAGGCAACATTCTTAACCGAAAGCAAAAGCAATAGATTACAAAGTGAAAATCAGTCAGTCATGTCTGACAGTTTGTGACATCATGGACTGTACAGTCTATGGAATTCTCCAGGGCAGAATACTGGAGTGGGTAGCCTTTCCCTTCTCCAGGGGATGTTCCCAACTGAGAGATTGAACCCAGGCCTCCCATATTGAAGGTGGATTCTTTACCAGCTGAGCTGCAAGGGAAACCCAAGAATACCAGAGTGGGTAGCCTATCCCTTCCCCAGCAGATCTTCCTGACCCAGGAATCAAACTGGGGTGTCTTGCATTGCAGGCAGATTTATCAGGGAAGCCCCAATAGAACACAGTGATGAAAACAAAAGAAACAGATTTAACATGAAGTCAGGTTTCTTCTTCTCTGTGACCTTGCAGTCCTCTGTTACATTGCCTGTCCTACATGATGCATACACCATCATGAGACATACAAAGTGTCTAGCAGAACAACTATTGCAATTAATATAAAATATGTTTTCAGTCAATAGACCATAATTAATCTCAGTTGAACTAGTCACTTATGGTGTGTGATTCTGTGCATCAGGTAAGACCTCTGTGGTCTTATTCCTCCTCTGCAGAATACGGATAAGGATAAACACCTCACATGATCGTTTGGAGAATTAAAACCATGTGTGGACGCACCTAAGATGCAGTTTAGTGTTAATAGCTGCAAGATTATGGACAAGTTGCCTTAATCTCTCTTTGGCACAGTTTCTTCTTTAAAATGGAAATGCCTGAAATGTTTGTGATGACCATATAAGAAAATAGTTCTGCAGTTTTTACCTGAGTATCTGACATACAATTCATATTTCAAAATGCAAGGTAATACTATATGTGAAAATAATCTTAAAAAGTGTAGATATATGTGTATGCATGACTGACTCACTTTGCTATACACCTGAACTAACACCTCATTGTAAACCAACTATAAACTCGAATAAAATTTTTAATAAAATAATTATCAGCTGCCCCACTTCTCTCTCACCACCCCTGCCTCATTCACATGAAATGCATTTTCATTTAACAATCTAATTTATGAATGGCTTTAGGTGCCCAACCTAATTAATGTCTGCAGTCCTCTTTCTCTGCCTTTGCATCACTAAAATCTTAAGGAATGGCAGAATGTAGGGTAAGGGACATTAGAAAAGATGTGAAATCATCTTTATCTGCTTCTGTCACTTCCTACTGACCACGGGAAAGTCCTGTTCCATCCCGTACCATCATACCCATTTGTGTCTTCTGTTACTTCATTCCATACATATTCAATGATCTATTCTGTTCCTGGCCACCAGAAACTGAAAACAATGCCCTTCCTAAAAAAAAATTAATAAAAAGCAGGAAAATGTGATATCTACCCTGGAAATACACACAGTTCAGAGCAGAAGTCTCAAACTGATGGCCCATGGGTGGTCCAATGTATAAAAAAATGTATCATTGTTTCCTATATTTAAAATCTGGGATTTTTTACATTAAAATCCTCAGATTATTAATATTTCTTTACAAAATATGAATATTTTAGAATAGTTTTATGGAGAAGTATAGCAGCTGGTTCTCTCTGCATGAGACACGTCCCCTTCATTTAGACATAACCCCTGAAACTGCAGGTTGCTTTCACAGCCAGCCCACTCATTCACCCGTATCACCCAATGTGTGTGCAGAGGATGATGAGTGTGACTCTGAGTCCAAAAAAGAACATAGTCTAGACTAGGAGGCGCTCCAAATATTCAGATCACAGAATTCATTTTTCTGATTGAAACATGATTGTTAATATTCCAAACAAAAGTCTCCAAAGAGTCAGTCATTTGGACTGTGACTAGCGTGCTTGGCTTCATCATCTATCACTCCTATGGCTTAATGTCTGAGAGTTTGTAAACAGGACATGAATTGAATTACATGGCCCGTTGCTTTATTTAAAACCAATGTGCAGTAATCCTGATGAAAGCAACATGTGGAATATTTTATAAAAATAATTACATGCAGTTCTCATTAGAGTCAGTAAGAGCCTAAATCACAGTTAACAATCAAAAGTTTGGAATTAGTTGCATTCACTTGCCTTGGGATTTCAGTATAAGAAGCTAAGGAGGAGGAGATGGACTTTGCTGTCCTCCAGATCTGATCAGGTCTCAAAGAAGCAAGTCATCTTAGACCAGAGATCGTGAAGCCTCATTTGGCTTCATTAGCTAGCATTTGGCTGGTTGTTGCCAGTTTCCCTTCTTGCCTTGCTCTCATATTGGCATCTACTTTTACTTATTCTTAATGATGATAGCAGCTCTGCTATTGTGTCAGAGTGTACATCCTCAGTTGTGCATGGCTGACTCTTTGTAACCCTATGGAATGTAGCCCTCCAAGCTCCTCTATCCATAGCATTCTCCAGTCAAGAATACTAGAGGGGTTGCCATGCCCTCCTTCAGGGGATCTTCCCAACCCAGGAATCAAATTCACATCTCCTGTGTCTCCTGCATGGCAGGCAGATTCTTTACCACTGGGCCACCTGGGAAGCTACTGAACAAGAGAAATCAACCATTTCTAATCCTTGATGTTCCTTTCAATGCAGTGTTTGCCAACAAAGGAATAAATGGGACAAGGGAATTTACAATTAGAATATTTGCATGGACAAAGCCCATTTCATTGTGAACAATGACCCAAGGAGCTCACAAGCTGGAGACTCAACTCTCCCTCTGTCCTTTAACAAAGTTTCCTCAATTTCCTCCCCCAACCTTCCTTCAGGATGGAGTGGTCAGGTCAAGCACTACTCAGCTCCTATTTCGTGTTCCTTTGCATATGGAAGCAGTCTAGAACCAAGGAAGCATGGACATAGCCCCTGGGAAGCTCAGTTCCATCTGAGGTCTATGCCCTACACGGTGGACCATCAACGTACATTTTAACTCGTCTCTTATACTTATGAAGATAAAAAAACTCTTCACTCTTCTTAATATATTATGTTTTTGTCCCATCATTTCCCCTAAACACTCCAAATTAACACTTTCTGTTTTGTAAACTATGCCTCTTAGAGCTTTCTGTCTCTCAAAATAAAAGACTTCTGATCAGTGCTCAGGAATAACCCCTTCATTTCTCTTCCCACCCAAGAAACTTCACTTAAAAATGAAGTTTCACAGTTTATGGAAACCACACAAAATCCAGAGGGAGAAGAAAAAAGAGATTGCTTCTACTCTTGCAAAAGCATTTGAGAGATGGTCCTTGTTTAATATATTTCCACATGTGACTGCAAAGTTAAGATCATACAAGATTGAAAAAGCTTCTTACACTCCAGAGTCCAGTTTTATTTGCAAATTCCAACTGTGCTTATCATTTGGAGTTGTCAAGTTAAAAACAAAATAATTTTTAAAGGTTCTCATTTTTCTCAATATTGTATAAAAATTCCTGAGGGGGAAAAAGAAACAAATATGAAGCATTTCTCACTTAAAAAAATGCTATAAACACAAGGTAGCAAGTTTTATGTGGAAGAAGTAATTTCATTACCATATAGTTTCCCTAGGATTCTGAAAACAATCATGGGACTTGAAGCTTAGACTGCTTCCCTTCAGCTCTCCTTAGGTGTGTGGCAGAGGGCTTGTCTAGACGGGAGCCTCAGGGACAGCCAAGCTGCTTCCAGAAGGGTCAGAGTTACTCTCCAATGTGACAGGGCCAGAGACGGCAGGGACACCAAGAGCTGCCTTCCCCTCCAGGTGTTGGTTGTTGACACCTGAGGCTTGTTGAAGAATGAAAAGGCAGATCCCAAGCGATGCAAGGCCAAAGCAGACAGTCAAACCGCATTTATGGCAAAAATGAAGGAAGGAAAGAAGAAGAAAGAAGGGAAGAGGGAGGAAATCGGGGCGGAATAGAGGAAAGAGAGCCAGGACAGAGGAGGTTAAACATATTCTAATGCTTCTCAGCCTTTTCTGGGAGCACAGCACAGATGAGTTAGTTCTCTGCTGCCAAGGAGGCCGCGAACAGCACTAGCTTAATAAACTGCTGTGAAGATTAAACAAGGCCCTGCTCTGCGGAGCGTTTCTCTGTTAGCCCATGATGATTGGCTTCTTCCTCCTCCCCCTAAGGACGTTTCCTCGGTAGAAATTATTAATCATATCAGGGGGTAGTAAACCAGATGCTGCGATTATAGTTCACAATGTAGTATAGATGGTACTCTTTCATCCTTTCCAAAAGTTTATATAGAAAAGAGAACAGACAAAGGAAAGAGCATGTTTATATTAGGAAACTCAGGTTCGGGGACTGGTGGTGGGTAGAGAGCTAGCCATTCTTTAACTACTTCATTCTTCATTCTTACTTCTCTTTATCCAGGAAAAAAAAAAAAAATCAACAGGTTAGAAAAGGCATGGGGTGCATTCAGAAGGGCATAAGTCAGGAGTTAGACTAAGTTGCCTGGTGATCTTGCTCCTATAATTAGGTCCTTGCAGGTTAGAGGGGAACAGAATTAGGTGAACAGGAAAGGGACAGAAGAGTTGCTTTCACACAGGCTTTGGGCCCTTAGGGAGCAGAGAAAGTGAATGTGAAAGTTGCTCAGTCGTGTCCAACTCTTTGTGACCCCATAGACTATACAATCCATGGAATTCTCCAGGCCAGAATACTGGAGTGGGTAGCCATTCCCTTCTCCAGGGGATCTTCCCAACCCAGGGATTGACTCAGGTCTCCTGCATGGCAGAGGAAAGCTCTAGACTGTTAAAACACAGTTCTCCACCTGCAGGGTGGTTTTTTATACAGACTGTTTTTTGATTTGTTTTTGTTGTTGTTTTTCTTTTCTAGTAGCAGTCATGACAACATAAGCCTAGTTTCCTGCACTCAGTTTATTGGAAGAAATTCATTTTCCTATTAAACTTTCAGATTAATGTTGAGAGAGATCTTGAAGTAAATCTGTCCTGATGTGATTGGAAGGAAGGGACAAGTTAGGCAAAATTCTCTAGATTTTCTCAAGTATCTGCAAGAATGTCATGTCAGGGATTAGGCCCGACCTGAGTAGAAAGAGTAAGATAAGAAAGAAGCCACTCAAATTGTTTAGCATCATCAGTACTACACAAACATTCACATAGATCACCAGCCATCCCAAGTCCTCTGTATTAAAAGTTGTGGTGGTAGTTTACCTGCTATGTCATGTCCGATCTTGCAACCCCATGGACTATAGCCTGCCAGGCTCCTCTGTCCATGGGATTCTCCAGGCAAGAATACTAGAGTGAGTTGCCATTTCCTCCTCCAGGGGATTTTCCCAAACCAGGAATCAAGCCTGGGTCTCCTGCTTTGTAGGTAGGTTCTTTACCAACTGAGCTATGAGAGAAGCCCTTAAAAGTTGGAGTGTAAGTAAATAAAAACAGCATGAGCTATTATCATTATCATTAATGAGGTTTATTCCTTACCAGAAACCAGCGAAAGCATTTATATTAATAAACTGTGAACTGGGATACAATCTACTGCTTTGAGGTTGACTCAGATGCCTCCATCAGACCTTTCATGCCATCTAGTAGCAGACCCAACAACCACTATGCTCTTTAGAGGGGTTCAAAGGCAGGCCCCCCCTCCCCAAATCACAAAGCCCACTTTGGAACTAATAGAGAAGCTGTTCCTACACTCAGCACTGCCTCCGGCCTTCTTTCTTTCTGATTCTCTCTGCTGTTAAATTCACTTTCATGTCTTCTCTCCCACCAGACTGTAAGCCTCCTTGAGGGCACAAGCTGGAGGTTACCAAGTACATTCTTTGGAGTCCCTTTCCTTCAGGGGCTCAAAGTGTGGGGTGAACTGAAGCAGGATCTGAGACCAGCCCTTTCTTTGAGGATTGACTGGGGTGGTAGGTGTCTCTGTGGGGCTGAGTTTGGGGCAGGCACAGGGTAAGTAGAGATGAAGGCCATGGGGATGCAACCAGCAGGGACATGGGTGATGCACCCATACAAAGGTCAATGAACATGCTATAAGAGAAGAATCCAGTTCATCCATCAGCAAAAATTAATTGTGAGGATGATGGAAAACTCCAATAGAGAAAATATCTTTCATTGAAAGAAAACTTCAATATGGGCAGTTTCTACAAAGGCTCTTGAGTTATGAATGGAAACTGCAAAGACTTGACATTTGTTGTGAACTTTCAAGGAACACTGAGCAAAATACAATTATTGATTGTTTTTTAAAAATAATAGCTTGTAATGCAATCATGCATTTCCAGAAAAATCCACTGGCAAACTCCATCTAAGGTCAAGAAACTTTGTTGGGAGGACAGTGCTTCCACAATTTAAGTAAAATAGACAAATGTTAATTCCTAGTTTGTTTTTTATTTCGCTTTGAAGGTGCAGAACAAAACGACAGTGTGTTTAGAGCCTTTTGTCAGAGTTAGGCTGAATATAACTCCACAGCTTACAAAAAGGAGAGTCCATGAAGGCCACCGCCCTGCTTCCAGTGTCGGGGTCACAAGAGCAGAGTGAGGTCCAGCACTTGCCCTGTCACGTGGATGTCTTGCGTTTTTCACGTGGGCAAAGATAATGGGCAGGTGTCTGGGTGAGAGCAACATCCACGTAAAATCTTCAGCCAAGACCAGAATGGCTCAACCGTATATTTAAGGGAGTCCGTTATGTATTCAAACTGCAGAGAGAGAAAAGAAAGGAAGATTTAGAAAAGCAGAGTAGCAACTAACCTGGGACACGGATGGGTGATACTAATAAACAGGCAGGAGGCACACAGAGACAGTGATGAACCTTGGACAGCAAGGAGATCAAACCAGTCAGTCCTAGGGGAAAGCAACCCTGAATATTCATTGGAAGCGCTGATGCTGAGGCTGAAGCTCCAGTAATTTGGCCACCTGATGTGAAGAGCCAGCTCATTGGAAAAGACCCTGATGCTGGGAAAGACTGAAGGCAGGAGGGAGAAGGGGGTGACAGAGGATGAGATGGTTGGATGACATCTTCAACCCAATGGACATGAGTTTGAGCAAACTTTGGGAGATGGCAAAGGCAGGGATATCTGGCGTACTGCAGTCCACAGGGTCCCAAAAAGTCAGACATGCCTTAGCGACTGAAGAGCAATAACAAAACCCGCGATAATACTTCATCTGCCTAGCTTTTCTTTTCTGAAAGGGCATTGGCTTGACTTTTGTTTCAGTCACTGACATAACCTTTCCATTTCTCTCCGTGCCTCACTCTGGGAGAAACCCCAAGGCTCTGACTTGGCCATGTGACATGACTGAGTGCCTGAGTTAGCTTTACAGATACCTTGACAGTATTAGAATCGTGTGCAGATTCTTCTCAGATGAATGGTACCCTGGGACCTGGGTAGAGACGTGCTGTTGAAACACACAGCAGTGTCCTCTGCCTCGTTGAAAGGTGGCAGCTTCTGGATGTCCTCTGCTGGGTAAACTGAGGAGGCTTTCCACAGAGTGTCCGGGACAAACTTCCAGCTGAGGAGCCGCTGGTGAGAGCAAGGCGGCCCCAGAGCGGGGTCACGGTCACGGCGTCGCCAGGGCCTGTGGGGAGCTGTGGCCGCCTCTCCACGTGCGCACACCCATGCCTGTGGCGGAGGGCACACCAGAGCAGGGAGAGGGCAGGGATGCCCACTGGGGTGAGCGGGGAGAGGGCAGGGACGCCCACTGGGGTGAGCGGGGACAGGGCAGGGACGCCCACTGGGGTGAGCGGGGAGAGGGCAGGGACGCCCACTGGGGTGAGCGGGGAAAGGGCAGGGACGCCCACTGAGGTGAGCGGGGACAGGGCAGGGACGCCCACTGAGGTGAGGAGGGAGAGGGCAGGGATGCCCACTGAGGTGAGCAGGGAAAAGCGCCCAGGACGGAGCAGAAAGACAGTGCTGACAGGCCCCCTGGCTGTCCGTCCCTGCCCAGTGACCCTGAGTCCATCCCCCTGACTCCCCTAAACCTTATCCTTTGCATCTTAGACAGGAAACCCTCCAGGCCCTGGTGGCCACATTCTGACCCGTTCACCCTCCAAGAAGCCCGTTACGTCCCTTTCCACTTCACTGACCCCACCTCATATGCTGATTTTTCCATTTCCATGTTGCTCAGGATTATAGTGACATTCCCATAACCAGAGGGTTATGGCTTTTTCCAAACAGGATCGAGTTACAGCAGGAAGGTACAATGTTGCTTTCCATCAGGTAACTTCACATGTCCTGGTGATTCCCTTGCCCTCCACAAATGCCCTCTTTCCCTACTCACTGGCTTAAAGCCACCTCTTCTCCTTGAGCAAGTCTAGGTAAAGAAGCGGAAGTCTAGTTTCTGTTATTTATTGAACACATAAGTCATGGTATCTCAATATACCAGCTGCAAAATATCCTTGCACAGCATAGTTTTGATTACCATGGGCCTCACATTATCTTGCCAACAAAGGTCCATCTAGTCAAGGCTACAGTTTTTCCAGTGGTCATGTATGGATATGAGAGTTGGACTATAAAGAAAGCCGAGCACTGAAGAATTTATGCTTTTGAACTGTGGTGTTGGAGAAGACTCTTGAGAGTCCCTTGGACTGGAAGGAGATCCACCCAGTCCATCCTAAAGGAAATCAGTCCTGGGTGTTCATTGGAAGGACTGTTGCTGAAGCTGAAACTCCGATACTTTGGCCACCTGATGCAAAGAGCTGACTCTTTGGAAAATACCCTGATGCTGGGAGGGATTGGGGGCAGGAGGAAAAGGGGACGACAGAGGATGAGATGGTTGGATGACATCACTGACTCAATGGACATGGGTTTGAGTAAACTCCTGGAGTTGGTGATGGACAGGGAGGCCTGGCGTGCTGCGGTTCATGGGGTCGCAAAGAGTCGGACATGACTGAGTGACTGAACTAAACTGAACTGAACTGAACGTAGCCAGGTCACCACAAACCTTCAGCACTTGGCTAATTTGAGCTATTCTTTCTCTCTATGTATGTGTGTATATATATATATATATATATATATATACACACACATATATATAAGTGTACATGTATATATAAGTAAAGGCCTTGTTATGACCGCTCCTGGCTGGACAGGGACTGTGGAAAGGCAGAGGCATGATGGCGTAGGCTATCTGGCTCTATGCAGGCCTCACCAGAATCTTGGAGTCGTCACGCTGGCTGGAGACGCTCTCAGAGGCTGCCATGTGCACACAGATTCTGTTTTTATCTCAGACTCTTGACCTTCTCCTGTTTGCTTTTGGGAATTCACTGTGTCCCTGGCGTCAAGGCCTGTCTGCCAGAGTGAGAGACATGGTGTCCTCATCCTGCTGGGTGTTCAGCAGGATAAAGGTCAAGCTTTTCTGGGATGTGTGGTAAATGCTCAAACAGGGCTCTCTGAGGAAAAGGCTCCAGAGAGGTTTTCCATCAGTGCACTTGGTTGTGGCTCCTGCTCTTTATTGGCAAAGAGCAACATGGTGCCCTGTCCCACCCACGCACAAGCCACACTCTCTGTCGGCCAACGGCTTAGCTCATTGGCCACACCCATGTGTCCCTCTAATAGCATCTACTATTAATGACACCAGAATGTTTAATGGTTGAGTAATTAAGAGTTCAGTCTTATTTCTGTTTCTCTATCATGGTTTGATTAAATATAGTTCACATTATTTTCAAGATCTTGATGTTTCTGTATCTCAAGTGCTCATATATTATCTCCCGGTTCATCTTGAGTTTGTTTTGGTGTCTTTTTCTACTCTTAATGTTTCCACCTAGAGAATTTCCTTTAGCATTTGTTGTTGTAAGGCTGGTTTGATGGTGCTGAATTCTCCTAGCTTTTGCTTGTCTGTAGAGCTTTGGATTTCTCCCAGAATCTGAATGAGATCCTTGCTGGGTAGAGTCATATTGGTAGGTTTTCCCCTTTCATCACTTTAAATATACCTTGCCACTCCCTTCTGGCCTGCAGAGTTTCTGCTGAAAAATCTGCTGATAACCTTATTGGGGTTTCTTGGGCTGCTATGTGTATCTTTTATTGACCCATATCCACCACCAGGTATAAACCAGGCAGGGGGCAGGAGCTTGCTGTACCGCCCCGGGAGATCAGCTCACTGCTCTGCAACACCTAGAGGGGTGGGATGGGGGGACCCTGGGAGGCAGGCCCAAGAGAGAGGGGCTATATGCATACATACATTTGATTCAGTTCATTGCATGCCAGAAACTAACACTATTATAGAGAAACTATACTCCAATAAAAAATTTATCTAGAGAGAAGCTCCATTTTCTGTCTCAAAACAGCAATGAAAGAATTGCTTGAGAGAATTGGGAAATATATACCATATGAGAGGCATAATTATTATTATTAATTTGGGAGAAACTGTTAAATAACCACTAATGTTTTTACATTTCTCTGTTTCTAAAAAGAACACAATAGCACATGCTCAATTTAGAAAGTGTATGCATTACAAAACATTAGAAAATACAAAACACCAGTAACTGAATGGTTGAGTAATAATTACTTGTAACATTTTAATATCATGGCTTTTATCTTGCCATATTTTTTAATGCTCTCTCTACATATACAGAGAGAGATTCTTACCATATAAGTATATATTAATATCAGTATCAGACACATGTAAATTACATGTACTGAAGCATGCAGAAACATGTGTATAGAAAGAAACTTACATATTTAATATTTAAAGTTTAGCATCTTCATTTTCTTATGCTGAACCTTATATTATAATTTTTCCCAGGTCATTAAATGGTCCTCAAAGCTATGATTCTAAAATATTTAAAAATTATTATAGTGAAAATTCACATACCTGAGTTTCTGAAGCTGAAACTACTATTTCTATAGGAGAGTTTGCTGTGTCCTTCTTATGCTATTCCCAGAATCTCTCTCCTCTTTTCTCATTTCATCATCACACCCACATCCCTGGTCTAGAAGGGTCCCTGCATCTGTCAGCAAATACACCTCTAGAATTCAGTCCTCAGCAACACAACCAATGGTCATTGGATGAGAGAAAGTTTCCCTTGCTTCACATCTCATTATTAAGAGACACGAATTAATTTATGTGGCTGAATTAAGGGGAAGGAAATACCACTTATGGAGCTTAATTATGAAATAACTCAAAGCAGAAAGTGCAGAGCTCTGAAGAGAGCTTCCTCGTAGGAGTTTGGGAACATCTAAGTCAGGCAATATGCATGTTTAAGGAGACAAATAATTATTTGTTTCCTCAAGAAAGACTGCTGGGCCCTCTAAGAGCATAGGAAAATAGACACTGAAGTCAGTTGGATCTGGACTCAAATCCTGCCTCTTGTGCCTGAAAGGTGTGCATCTATACCTAAAATTCTTTCCCTATAAGTTGTCTCCTCTTTGTAAAGCAGTGGCAAGCCCATGACTGTTTGACAGTTGGGAGGAATAGATATGTGAATGCATGAACTGTGCCTGACACCTGGAAGATGTCACAAGCACACACTTCCCATAGAATCACACAATAACGTAAACTGGAGGCAGTGTCTCTCCAATGATTGAATAAAACCCATCCTACTTCTACATAAGCTATTAGACTTTTATTTTTTCCTTTTACTCCCCTTCTTCAGCATCCATTCTTGTCTCACCTGCATTATTGTGTGTATGGAGAGCTGCCTTTTTTCTTAAGGATTAAGGCAACTTCTTTTCCATTGAAACTTTTAAATGTGTAAAAATGAACTCCCTCCACCGATCTGGATAATTGTTAGGCTATAAACTTAATTCTTTTATTATATCTTTGTGTCTAATATTTTAAGTATAAATATTGATTTCCACTAGACCTTATCCACATTCATGTCATCATTTAGTTGATGACCTTAGAAACTGGCTGGTACTCTAATTATAGTCTGATCAATCTGAACAAAATTTGGGGCTTAATTGCAGTTTCCCATATACTGAGATATCTTTTAGTTGTCTGAACATCTTGTTTAATGTTATAGTTTTAATGTGTCCTTGTATATTACCATTCAGCTTGTGTTCCTCTAAGACCACAGAGTCTACTTTGGTCTCAGTCCCTCAGAAGCAGAACTCCTTCATCATCTTTAGCTTGAGATGTTTTTGACACTATGATGGTGATAATGGTGGTAATTATATTTTGTCTGTTTCACTCCTGAGATTAAGGCAGACTTTTAAGTTACCTACATTTTTCTTTAGACTCTAGTTTGCCACAGATTGTATATAAAAAACATTCCTGGCTTCCCTGCTGGCTCAGTGGTAGAGAATCCGCCTGCCAATGCAGGAGACAGGGGATCGGACCCTGGTCCAGTAAGATCCCACATGCCTTGCAGCAGGTAAGCTCGTGTGCCACAACTACTGAGCCTGAGCCCTACAGCCTGGGGGCTGCAAGTGCTGAGCTAAGCGCTGTAACTGCTGAAGCCCATTCACTCTAGAGCATCGCTCTGCATCAGGAAAAGTCACTGCAATGAGAAGCCCTTACCCAACTACAGGGTAGCCCCCACTCACCACAGTTAGAGAAAAGCCAGTGCAGCCATGTAGACCCAGCATATCCAAAAATAAACACACAAATAAACAATTTTTCAAAAGAGCTTTCCTAATTTCCGAGCTCTTCCCACCAAGACTATATGAAAATTAATTCCTTACTCACCTACTCACAATCTGCTCTCAGTTCAGTTCAGTTCAGTTGCTCAGTTGTGTCCGGCTCTTTGCAACCCCTTGAATCGCAGCACACCAGGCCTCCCTGTCCATCGCCAACTCCCAGAGTCCACCCAAACTCATGTCCATCAAGTCGGTGATGTCCTCCAACCATCTCATCCTCTGTCGTCCCCTTCTCCTTCTGCCCCCAATCCTCCCAGCATCAGGGTCTTTTCCAATAAGTCAACTCTTCGCATGAGGTGGCCGAAGTACTGGAGTGTCAGATTCAGCATCAGTCCTTCCAATGAACACCCAGGACTGATCTCCTTCAGGATGGACTGGTTGGATCTCCTCGCAGTCCAAGGGGCTCTCAAGACTCTTCTCCAACACCACAGTTCAAAAGCATCAGTTCTTCGTTGCTCAGCTGTCTTTATAGTCCAACTCTCACATCCTAACGTGACCACTGGAAAAGTCTGCTCTCACCCCAGCTCTTCCCCTTGGCCTTGCTCACACATGCATCAGTGCTCAGTCTATAATCAGATATTGGTACTACACACACCACAGAACCCATTTTACTTAGGGAAATGTGGGCATATTTTTATTCATCTTTAAATCACAAGACAAGAACATGAAAGTGTTACTTCGATTGATAGCATTATTGTCAGAGACTACAATCTACAAAACCAGGAGTGATCAGCATTCAGGATGAAGATGCTTTCTTTAATTATATGAAATGTCAGCCTGCAAGTCACACGGAGTAGAAGAGGGGTCTTACTACAGTTCACCCAAAGACAAATGCACTTCCACCTTCCAAACATTAAAATCCAAATCCTGTGGCTTTAGCAGAATTAATAGGATTCTGATGCATGCCTTATAGGCTTGACTTTTAAATTCCAATAGCTGGCTTCATGCCTGTGCTTGACACTGCTCATCTGCTCATTTCTGCTCCCAAAGGCCAACGTTATCTCAGAATATACTGTTTCCATTTCCATCAAAACCTGGAAGGCCATCTCTGAAAAATAAACCTGTGGATTTTTATTTTATCGTACCAATGTGATTTGGATGATTCCACAGTAAATGAAAGAGATAAAAAAAGATATGATTTGAGAAACCTTAAGACTGTAAATAAGAAGAAAAAAAAGTTTGGTTTCTGGTCTGTTATCCAACAATTAATTTCATGAAATAGTATTCTGATAGTTTACAAACAATGCAGGAAAATACACAGTGGTCTTTGACAGGACTTCAAAGAGCCTGCTGAGCCAAGATGATTTCCATCACAGAAAATCAATTTCCTGTAAATGGTGAAGAAGCAAAGATTTTAGACCAACATCAGATATGATTCTCTAGAGTCTATTTTCTGCTTGTTTTCTGGAAGCACTCAATGGAAATTTGAAATAGATATATTGTACTATTGTCTTTTTTTCTTCTTTCCATGGTCACTGGTGACATCAAAGTTAATTTTTTATGTATATTTTTAGACCCAGATTTCTGTCACAAAATATTTAATATCATTAAATAAATATTGGGTATTTGCTGTTTTCGATGTGATAAAAAATGCTAGTGAGTGATGAGGAAAAGATAAACATTCAGTAATAAGTCTCAGTTACCACCTTCCTATCCTTTGATTGTCAGGAACCCAAACTCTAAATGAGAGATTTAGGAATATTCAGATAAAGCTAAATTTGCATATAAATCCAAAATGAACTGTATTGTCACTTATTATAACTAATCCCAACAATTGATAAAAATCATTTAAAGAATTATGATACTGTTGCATAAGATGTTTCCTGAACACTTACATTTTAAGAAATGTTTCCATTTTCTCAGCTCTGGATTTCAGGAAATAAAAATCACCCCCCTGCTAATTCCAGCTCTGCAATCTAAGTAACAGGAAATGCATCCTCTGCCAGCTCATTTCCTCTTATTGTTCCATTTCAATGGGCCCCTTGGCTACATTTTTGCACCTCTTTCTCCCTCCAGATGTATTGAGCCTAGTAAAAGCCCGCAGCTTCCAAAGGAAAAAGACCCGGGGTCAGAGACACCCAGGAGTACCATGACTTCTCCTTTTGCTATAGAAAGTGCAAGGGAGTCTGAGAGAAGCCAAAGATTTTTATCTGGCAGAGTCTACTCATTTACACTGATACATTAAAAGAAAACAAGGACTGATCTTTAAAAGTCTTTCTAATGTAGTTCTGTATTTGACTTCATTTGAATATTAATTTCATATTTATATTATTTATATTTTATATATAATACTATGTCTTTTGTAAAACCCTTGATGTTTCTTCAAATAGGCATACTAGTTAGTACAGCATTTTGCTTTGGGAGTTTGGTGAATAATTGTAAAATAAATATGGGATATCCCTGGTGGTCCAGTGGTTAAGAATACTCCTTCCAAGGCAGGGAACACAAGTTTGATCCCTGGTGGGAGAACTAAGACCCCACATTACTGTTGGGTGACTAAGACGGTGAGCTACTAGAGAGAAGCCTGTGAGCAGCAACAAAGATCCTTCATGCCTCTACAAGGGTCCCATGAGCCACAACTAAGCCTGACGCTTCTATATAAGTGTGTACATACATACATAATAAATGTTTTATAAAATAATAATCATAGGATGAATAAAGTTAAGGTGTATATGAATTTCTGTTATTAAGTAATTTTATTATATTTCTGAGTCAAAATTCAATTATGTAGGAATTCCTTTCCTTGTCCATAATAAGCTGTGACAATATGGGATTTTATTCAGTATATAAAATATACTGAATATATATATATACATATATATATAAAATTCTCCAGGCCAGAATACTGGAGTGAGTAGCTGTTCGCTTCTCCAGGAATATATTATCTACATGTAGATGTCGGGTGAGTGTATACGCCTCAATTCTGTCTCGTCACAACAAAGATTTGGAGTGACGGACATTACAGCCCTGGGCACATCACAGCTCTTGGGTCTTGGACAGACTGTTATAGCTCTTAAACAAATCAGTGTTACAGCTCTATTTTATTTAGAAAACAGCAGGAGAACCCATGCTCGAGGCATGAGGGAATGTCAACCCAAAGACATGAAGAGAAGAGCGCCCCAGCGCAAGGGGGGGGGGGTGCGGGGAGAGAGAGAGATAGAGCGTGCTTTGGCTCCTCTTTTTATATGTTTTTTCCTCCCCCTGGGCCTGCCCTATGTAGGAGTGTTGTTTGTTCTACCTGAGGTCCTCAGTCAGGTCCTCGGACCTTCCTTTGTTCTATTTTCATGGGCTTTTCCCTTCCTTGTCTTTTCGCCATCGCCGTTTTGGACTCCTGTTTCCTATTCTAACTACCTAACAAAAATACATCTCTACCCAAGTATCCTTTATCTTTATTGTTTTGTGTTTTTGTTTCTAGCTAGCTACTACCTATCTCCTAATAAATTTTTGTTCTAGAAGCAATGCAGCTCTTTGATCTAGAAAACAGGTCATAGGGGTGAAAGAAGCCCAGTGAATTACATGAAAATCATCCTGGACAAAGTAGAAGCAACCTTAATTCCAGTCCTCACTCTGGTCTTCACTGTCTGCTGTGGTTGGACATTAACTTCATTTCCTATGTTCTATTACTTCTTTATCGAATGAAAGTCTTATATCTCTCCCTGTATTACATGTCTGTGGTGGAAAGCAAATAAGATTAACAATGCATTCTAAGATACAGAAAATATTATGCGTTTATGAGATAGTATTATTTATACAATGGTGGTAATAGTATTAGTTATATGGTAGACCTATACTTAAGAAACAGACTAGGCTTCTCTTTCTACATCTTCACTCTTGATTTGATCAGTAACTCTTCTTGTCTCTAAGATATTTTGAAACTCAAAGTTGGCTATGTTACCAAGTTGGTTGACTGGATCCATGCCAGGATCCAAGACAGAGGGTCTTGGCTAAGGAGGTTTCCTTTTCCAATGAGATTTGCACAGCCAGTAATGAAACTGATGCAGAATGGATCAGCACAAGCTTTGTTCAAGGCCAAAGGATGGAGAAGAACCTAGTTTGGCAATCAACTTTTAACCCAGTTCAGGCAGAGACACCAAACATATAGGAGGTAGAGGTAAAAAGGGGAAATTTGGAAAGAATGGAAGGAATATTTATGAGTTATCTAAGAACAGGGGTGTGGTTTAGACCTGGAATTGATGCAACACTCAATTTCAGTCCTTGCATGGGCTTTTCTAATTGTTGTCATGCCAACTGTCAACTGTCCTGAAGCTGGTGAGCATGTCGTTTAGCTGACATATTGTCATGAGTGTATAATAAGGCTCAAGGTCAAGGAGGAGTCAAATCTTCTGCCATCTTGGGCCTAGTCAGTTCTAATGGGTTCTTGTTTATTTTATTTTTTTCTTTGCAGATTCCTCTTGAAGCTTAGATAAAAATAATTGGTTTCTGCTTGAAGGAGGAGCAGGTGTATAATTCTGGGATGACAGCCTTGGTAACAGCTATAGGATAGAAGGGCATGTCATGATTTTAAAATGTGTTGGGAAGAAAGTAATTTAAACAGTTAAGTACAGTTTTGACTTGATTGATACAGGTTTTGCGTGCATGCATGCTCAGTTGCTCAGTTGTATCCAACTCTTTGAAACCCCATGAACTGTAGCCCACCAGGCTCCTCTGTCCATGGAATTTTCCAGGCAAGAATATTAGTATGGGTTGCCATTTCCTTCTCCAGGGGATCTTCCCAAATCAGGGGTCAAACAAGTGTCTCCTGCATTGGCAGGCAGATTCTTTACCACTGAGCAATCTGGCAAGCATATAGGTTTAATTATCTATAATTTTGGGGAAATAGATGGAAGGTTAAGCCTTTCTAGATTGATTCCTTCCCCAAAAAATTAGGCTTGGGGGCACACTTGTAGGCTTTATATTAGTCCAATTCTACTGTGATAGAAAAAAAGATATGTGTTTGTTCCTTATCTGCCAACTTGGTACTTATTCTTCATAGGAGTATTGCTAATTAGCACTGGAAATCACCCTACCATTCTCTTGAAAAGAAATATAAAAAGGCAATTACCCTAAACACAATTGTATATTCCTCCTTAAAAATAATGTCAGGTGAAATTATAAGTAGTATCTCATTTGATTATTTCTAACAGGGGACTTGATTACTTCAATTTTACAGATGAAGAAACTGGGACTCAGGAAAGGGAGGTAATTTGTTGACACTCACAAAGCTGTCAGGAAACTTGAATTTGACCCCAGGTTTCTTGGACTGTAGAATTCATACAATTTTGCTTCTCTCATCTCTAGAAAATTTAAAGGTTATGTCAATCAAGTCAAACATGTTGACCTTGGCACAATAAGTTCTAAAATCCACTTAATCACTGACAAATCTAGGAATTTACCCTTTGGTCTCATCCATCTTGTTCCTAACCCTATATTTTTACTTAAGTATTTGTCAGTTACTTGAAAGTGTTCCCGCCAAAGTTCTCTAATGATTTTCCAAATACCAAGCATCTGCCATTTGGTGTTACCTTCACATTCTTGCAAAGTCATTCTCTGTTGCTAAGGTATTACATTGCCTCTCTACTCATCTTCTGCCTGTGTGTTTAGTATCAATAAAGCAATCTTGGCTGAGCTGTCTT
Organism: Cervus canadensis; assembly: GCF_019320065.1. Lineage (NCBI taxonomy): Eukaryota > Metazoa > Chordata > Mammalia > Artiodactyla > Cervidae > Cervus > Cervus canadensis. The sequence goes on along the minus strand of NC_057400.1, from coordinate 2,977,976 downwards.
CTCTCCTTTCAATCACAAGTTTTCTTCCATTGTGTTCCATACCAGCCAAGTTATTTCACTTCACTCTTCCAAATATTTTATGCTCAAGGTTTGCCTTCCTTACCATGAAACTTCCACATATTGGATATAGAATCTATGCTGTTCATTTTCATAAGCAGCAAAGAAGTAGTAAAGAAATCTCAATATGGAAGACATTCTGCTTATTCATTTTTGTGATGTGGACAGTCCTTAAATATTTGGCTTAGATGTCACTTCTTTTTTTTAGATGTTACTTCTAACAGGAATTCTGATACATCACTATGATTTAGATTCTTCTTCTCTATGGACATTTAATTATGTATTCCAACCACTGAACACAGTGATTGGCATTTAATAAATATCCATTTATGAAAAATAATGAATGAATGAAAAATATGTCTGTAAGTGAAAGTTTCCTTTAAAACTCCTTATTTCTCTAATTCAATTTATAACATCAGCTCTTAAAAGATACAGTCTCTGCTAATTATTTTATGGTCACCTTGAAACCCTAGAAAGAATTTTCTTCTAAACTATTTTCAATAAATAGTTAAAAAGTCTACTTTCCTTTCAAATACATTCAAGTCTCAAGAAAAGTTGAAAATGAAATGTATGTTCAATGTGTTGTAATCCAGTGAAATCAATTGATATTGAATTTATGTCACTATGCTTCTGCTAGGTTGAATAGTTTCCTTTCAGAGACCATCATCCATTGCATTAATCAATCTAATCAAATAGTAAATCACAGTCAATCCTTTCTCACTTGGCAAATGTATAAAACGCATTTAATGTCTTTCATTGCAATCCCAGTGTGGTCGCTTTCTTTCTTTCTTTTTTAAAGGATGATTATAATGAGGTTGACTTAATTTATTCATACATTCATTCAAAACCCATTCTTTAGCGTAACACACAAGGAACCCTCAAAGGCTGAGGGTAAAGAGATGAACGATAGCATCCTCCCCCTCAGATGCTCACCATCACGGTGGGGATGTAGATAAGTGGATAATTATAAGAGATTATGCTAGTTAGGTCCAAGATAGTTAGAAACCCAGGATTTTGACAAAGAATGGAAGAGAAAAATACACGGGTAAAGAAATTTGGAAGATTCCAAAGGAAGTTATGTATTTGCTAAAGGATCAAAGATTCCTGTAGGGTGGTAAGAGGGTTTGGGTGAGGGAGAAGGTGTTTGCAGAAACATTTGAGGGAGACAGAACAATGTGCAAAAGACAAATAGACAAAAAAACAAAAAATGACAAAGACATCTTTGGGACTGAAAATATATTGGCTGGATTATAGGAATGTCATATTTGGATATCTGAGAGAAGAGAAGGAAATAAAGCTGGAAATAGAGGCAGGAATTACTTCTAAAAGGACCACATATGTCCTCCTCAGCGTTTTTTCTCTTGGCAGAGGAGGTGTAAACAAAGAAACATTTTGATCAGATGAGCACTTGGAAGTATGGCTCAGGTGTAGCGTTGCCAGATAAAATACAGTTAAATTCCAGATAATAAATATTTTTTAGGATAAGCACATTCCAAATATTGTGTTGGACATACAATAAAAAAGTAGTAGTCGTTGTTGACCTAAAATTCCACTCTGTGTACCCCGAACTGTGTATGTGTTAAATGAGCTTACTCTGAAGAGGTGTCAAGAATGAACTGGTGAAGAATATACAAGGCAGAAAGGCCAAGTTGGCAGATAAGTTATTAAAGTCTAGATTCAGCACAGCTGTGACAGGGCTGCCCTGCGCTAGATTTCCGAATGTGAACCATGTTGTTATGGTTACTGAGAGTCAGAGAAGCAACGCTTGAGGAGAAAGCCTGTCTGTAGGTCTTTCTATCTTACTCGGAAGTCATTTGATATTTTGGAATGAGTCGATAATTCTACTGGCAAGCATAGACATACACAAAACCAGGGAGAGTGTGGCACGAATGCTTGTCTGCTTTGGATGCCGTGGGATCAGGTGGATGCAGTAGTAATAAAACTTGGGGATACAAAAGCCTGATACATGTATCTTGGTCTCAGGGAGCATTCCGAACACGCACAATACGGGTGTTTGTGTAACGCTTTGAAATTTTCAAATTCCTCTGACACTCATTATCTCAGATCTATACCAAATGGTCTTACAGTCAGGGGTCAACTATTATTAACCAAATTGTCAGATAAGAAAATATGCACATATAGAAATATTCTACCTTAGCTCCCCTATTAAAGTTCTCTCCTCTTCAAATCTGAGTTGAAGCACATTTCTCACCAAAATATTCCTTGTTCACAATTGACTCTCCCTGCCATTTAGAAAGTAGCATTCTTCAGTCTAACACTAGGTGCTCTCTGAGACCTTATTAGATTTCATCTTATGCATTCATTGCCAGCCCCTAGGCTGTAAGCCCCCAAAGGGGAGGGCAAATCCTGGTCCTTTTCAGGAAAACTCTATGAGTATCTTAGGTAGTGTTCGGCATATCCAAGACTTTTAATAAATATCTGATTATCAGACTAGCATTGGCAGACCTAGAAGTAAATAAAAGTTTCTTGATATGCAGCCTTCTGGTCTTTGGGGCTTTCCTCGTATCCCTCCCCCACTTTTTAAAATTTCATCCCTTGTGGAACCAAGCAGAGGTTAGTTTGGGAACAGAGCAAATATAAAAACTGTAGGCTGAAGTATTGTTCAGAAGGTACATCATTCATGTCCCAAATTTAGCGCAGGATGGGCGTAAACCGAACTCAAGGAGCAGTCTCTAGATGAACTGTACCAGGGTGTAGTTTAACAGTGAGATAGAGATGTCCACACCTGACATACACATACCTTCCCAAGATGCCTTAGTCCAAGCCTCAGTCCTTTCCACGCATACCGGGGCTGTGAGTTTAGCCCGCCTGAACCACCACCAGGGTTCTAGAAGAGCTGTCCTGGGAAAGGGAATGTGAGCAGGTGTCTCTGTGTGCAAAAAGGGCTAATTCACCCACTAGGGATCTGCCCCATTATTTGACATTTATGAATCAAGTATCTGCTTTAATTTGTTAGTGTGAGATCATATATATATAACTTCAAATAGAATATGTGCAAAGTGCATTCACTGTATATTGTATAGAACAATCACTCTCCTAACGTGTAAATCAAAATACTCTGGAGAAACTGTTAAAACCTTGGGTCTCAGGATTTCCCATTCAGTTCTTCTGGATGTAGTCTGAGAATTAGAGGATTTAACAAGTTTCCAGATGATACTGACTGCACTAATCCAGGGCCACACTTTGAGGTCCATTAACACATAATTTATAATCTTATGTTTCTCTCTGCATGTATCATGCACACATTGATTTATATATGCATGCATCCATTCCTTAGTTGTATATTAAGTTTAGAGATATACATATACTCTTATATATATATGTTAGTATATTATGTATACTAACTATACTAGATTACTGTAATCTAGTGTAGTTAGATTATACTAGATTAATAACTATACTAAGTCATATACTACAATGTATACTAGATTATATACTATACTATAGTTATATAGTATAGTAACTGTACTAGATTACTAATATATGTTAGCAATCTATGTATACTATGTATACATACATAGTATGTATATACATATACTATGTATACATACATTTAAATAAACAAACACACCTATATATAAATATTTACAAATAATATACATATTTATGGAAGTTGAGTATATATGAACATAAAGATATATACATGTATATGAAAAATTATAAATCCGAATATATAATTATATGCATATACACATGCACATACACATGAGTGTTTGTATATAGATATATGTTATTATAAATATACAAAATATAATATATTTATATAAGCATATGCTGCTGCTTAGTCACTTCAGTCATGTCTGACTCCGTATGACCCCATGGACTGCAGCCTGCCAGGCTCCTCTGTCCATGGGATTTTCTAGGCAAGAGTACTAGAGTGGGTTGCCATGCCCTCCTCCAGGGGATCTTTCTGACCCAGGGATTGAACCTAAGTCTCCTGAATTGTAGGTAAATTCTTTACACTAAGCCACCAGGGGAGCCCATTTAAGTATATATATATATGCTGTTGCTGTTGCTGCTAAGTCACTTCAGTCCTGTCCGACTCTGTGAGACCCCATAGACGGCAGCCCACCAGGCTCCCCTTTCCACAGGATTCTCCAGGCAAGAACACTGGAGTGGGTTGCCATTTCCTTATCCTATATACATACATATATATATATATGTATATATATATATATATATGTAAGAAATATATAATTATGTCTGTAGGTGATATTCATACTGTGTACATACATGTGTGTATCATCAGTGTCTCTTTTGCAGCAAAGCCCTTGAAGTGGAGGATTAGTCACTCAGGTGTGTCCAACTCTTTGCAACCCCATGGACTGGGGCTTCCCAGTCTCTTCTGTCCATGGAATTTTCCAGGCAAGAATATTGGAGGAAACGGATTGCCATTTCCTTCTCCAGGGGATCTTCCTGACCCAGGGATCAAACCCAGGTCTCCTGCATTGCAGGCAGACTATCATCTGAGCCACCAAGGAAGGTCTTAACAAAGGCCTTAGTAAGTCAAACATCAAGCTTCCTACTTCCTGTCAAACTTGTAAGAAACAGTGCTTAAGTGTTCCAATCTCAAGGTAGAGCTGTCTTCATACTAGTCTCTTTAAATTTTATTAGCAGGGTGATCTTTTCAATTTCTCTGGAGTCTTACCCATATTTGTCATATTTCACATAGGGAAGTGTTGAATTACACAAGCACCATGTTCTTGCAGAATCACCAGGATCCTTCTGTAAAGTCAAATTTCAGTCATTTCACTTTTTTCCCTTCCTCTCAAGAGACAGTACAATCTCTCTCATGTTTAACTGGCAAAATTAATGAATATGTAGTACAAACTTAATGTGTTGTGTGCTCCTGGGTCATATCTTCTCCCTCAGCTGGAAGTATCATTTTCATCCAAGGCAAGCATTGTCTTTGTAGAAGGAGAAAATGAGAACCATGAGTTTGGGGCCTGATGATTTGGGGATGCATGGGAAGCAGCAAAGGAAATGAAAGCCCCAGTTTCACCAGATTTTTTGGGACACTCAGTATAATAATAGCTCCTTTCTTCCTGATAAGCTACCACTATCCTTCTTGCTCCAAAGATCTTCAAACACAGTGGAAGAAAGAGAAGAGGGACCTGGAAGAAGGAAAAGAAAAAAAAAAAAGTCAAGATAATATACAGAGTGTTGTATATTACCAGTCACTGTGCTTCTTAGTCAGGACTAACCTCTTTGTACTTCATATCACTATATTACGATAAATATTATCTTTCCCACATGACTCTGTTAGTGGGAGCTCAGGGTCTTTTGGGCTTCCCTTGTGGCTCAACTCGTAAAGAATCCTCCTGCAATGAGGGAGACCTGAGTTTGATCCCTGGATTGTGACAATTCCCCTGGAGAAGGGAAAGGCTACCCACTCCAGTACTCGGGCCTGGAGAATTCCATGGACTGTTAGTCCATGGGGTCACAAAGAGTTGGACACAACTGAGCAACTTTCACTTTCAGGGTCTTTTAATAGAATGATGAAAGACTCTCAACTCAAAGTAGAAGAGCCAGAATTTGAACCAAGATCAGTTTGATCCCAAAGCTGAGATTCAGAAATTTATATCAGTGATTTCCTCAAGTGATCTGCAAGAGAGGGTTAGAAAATAAACTTCCCTGGGAATTTACCCACGTGCATGTGTCCCATTGGAGATAGGAGGAGGAATCAGTTTGGAATGCAAGGGATGAGAAGTGAGGTATAGGTAGTGAGCTGCTGGCATCAGCATTTATTAAATACAGAACACTGAGCTGCCCGCCCACGACTCTCCTTGGTATGAAGTCTGAGGTCCGTGTACTTTTATGTTGGTGGCATTTATTGGCGGGGTTTGACCAATACTTCAATAAGTTCACAACAAGAAATCAATTGCCCAACTCGAGTTGGCAGTACGTAAAGTTAGTCTAGGGCTTCCCTGGCGGCTCAGACAGTAAAGAATCTGCCTGCAATGTGGGAGACCTGGGTTTGATCCCTGGATCAGGAAGATCCCCTGGATAACGTATCCTACTGGTGATGCCAAAAGCTCAGCCTCTCTGTGCACCTGTGCTGGATCCAATCTTGGAGACAGAGCTTTGCATGAAGTAGAAAAGAACAGCTTAATTGATTTGCCTGGCAAAGGGGAACTGCTCTCAAAAGCTGTGTTTGATAAGGTGTTTTATGGGAGTAACAGTTCCAGGGTGAGGTTGCTGATAAGATTAGGATATGTTCAGGGCCTACACTCCTTTAATCTGGCCTCCGGTGGTCTTTCTCTGGAATCAAATGCTGACACATTCCATTTGTTGGGTTTTAATTCTGAAAAGGGTCTTAAAGACTTTGTCTTATGTGTCCCTTGAGGTGGAACCAGGAACCTGCCCCAAAGCTGTACTTTTGTTTCTTGGTTGTTCCTTCCTGACCTCTGCATCCCTTCCCTTCCCTGATGAGAAACTTAGATCTGCCATTTGGGACTCAGGGGATCTCATGGAAACTGAACAGAAAGGCTCCCATGCCCAGGAATCTTACAGGGTCCTATTCCATTTCACTAGTTCTATAATGCATGAATTTTATTGTATAGGAAATAAATTTTGTTTCATAAAATATGATAAGGTTAAATGTAAATAATGCAGAAAAGCAGAAACACTGACTCAGCACCTGAAATTATACATAATCAATGGTGAATCATCTGAGATTATGGTTTATTACAGAGGTGGGAAAAGGTCCCTAAATATCTGCTCAGGGAGTGAGGATGGACACAGAAATGAGAAGACTGAGGAGTGGGAGTCAAAGTGTTCTGATCTCACTAGTTTCCTGGCCTCTAACCTTCTGAGCTGATTTTTAACAGGAAATGGGAAGGGTTGATTCTGGGGATTGGGGCCCCATCTGCACAAAGGCCTTCCTGGCAGCCTTTCTTTCAAGAAGAGTTTCTAGAAAGATTATCATTGACCCATGTGGAAAACAAATCCAGAAGGTAGGAAAAATAATGGTGAAGAGGTTTATGAAATCAGCTAAATCAATGTTTCCAGTGATGCTTGGAGAAATTTAAAAATCATATCCCCTTAAAAGTTGTAGAGTGATTCTTAAAATTAAGCAAATTCATTGAAATATCTGTTTATAAATGAGAGAGAGAACTACTTCAGCACTAGCCAGAATTAAACAGTGGCATCTGTCACATTTTGGACATTCTGCTGTCATGAAGAATGAACTTGATTATGACCTAAGGGATTTTACATCTGGATTTCTTAAATCTGGCCTAAATGATTGAACCCAAGACCATGTATAATGTGATTTCAGTATTTTGAAGATTAAGCCTTTCATCAGTTCTTCAATGTTTCCTTCCATCAGTCAAACTGAAATTAACCAAAATGTTTAGGAAATACTTACTCTAATCAAGTGCATTCTCTAGAAAAATTACAGATTGTCATTTTTAATTTAATTCCTGCCATTTATGCAAAAAATATTCAACGGACACCTGGGTCAGGCATTCTTTTAGGTACCGGACATACAGCAATAAACAAAACAGAAATTTCTGACCTGTTAGGTTTACATTCTAGTGGAAGGAAGTACAACAAATCAGTACAGTGTGTGATATTCTGAGTATTTCACATGTTTAAAACTTTCATAAGGTCTCCTAGGCTTTGTTATCAGGTGGCTCCAGGAGTCATGGCTAACCCTGTGAGAAATAGAGGCCATACACCTTGGAGGGGTCTTCAGACACCTACTCTGAAATTCCCTGGTCCCTCGACCCTGGACAGGCCACTGAACAAACCAGTTCCTACAGCTCCAGTATTAAGGTTATCATGTTCACCTTGAAAGTTATTAAGAGTTTGATAGAAGATTATCTATATACAAAAGAGTATGAAGGAACTAATAATAATGATCTTCACAACCTTCCTGGATAATCTTCTTTATCATACTCTTATTCACATGATAAACTCATGATAAATATGATAATCCACGTGATTACCCAGGGGGAGAAAAAGCCCTTGCATCTAGAGAGACTGCTCTTGCTTTATCTAGTTTTGTTTGTATTTATTAGACTGGACAGGAGTCTACATTTTCAGAACTAGCAGGACATTTGTCATTAGATTGCTAGTAAATTTGAAAACACCTTATAAGGTCAGGGGATTGCTATTCTAGACGTATAAGTGATAATTAGTTCATCTAAAGGACCTGAAAGAAAGAACGTGAAGTCGCTCAGTCGTGTCCAATTCTTTGCGACCACATGGACTATAGCCTACCAGGTTCCTCCGTTCATCGGATTTTCCAGGCAAGAATACTGGAGTGGGTTGCCATTCCCTTCTCCAGGAGATCTTCCCAACCCTGAGCTTAAACCCGGGTCTCGCGCACTGTAGGCAGACGCTTTACTGTCTGAGCCACCAGGGAAATTCATGAGGATTAAGGTATTTGAGACTGAGTTGTCATCAGCACCAAGGCAATGGCAGCCCACTCCGGTACTCTTGCCTGGAAAATCTCAGGGACGGAGGAGCCTGGTGGGCTGCAGTCCATGGGGTCGCTAGGAGTCGGTGACGGCTGAGCGATTTCACTTTCACTTTTCACTTTCATGCACTGGAGAAGGAAATGGCAACCCACTCCAGTGTTCTTGCCTGGAGAATCCCAGGGACGGCGGAGCCTGGTGGGCTGCCGTCTGTGGGGTCGCACAGAGTCGGACATGACTGAAGTGACTTAGCAGCAGCAGCAGCAGCCATCCGCACACGGCCACGAAAGTCAGAGCAGAGGAGGCGTCGCGCCCTTACTCAGCTTTCCATCTGCCTCCTGTGCCGCCTTTAATCAGGTCTTTATTTTTTAATTAATGTTTATTGGAGTATAGTTGCTTTACAATGTTCTGTTAGTTTCTACCATACAGCAAAGTGAATCATGTATATGTATATATACGTACATACATATATATATATATATATACCCTCTTATTTTGTATTCCTTTCCTCTTTAAGTTAGAAAGAGAAAAACAAGTATATTAATACCTATATGTGCAATCTAGAAAAATGGCATAGTTGATCTTATTTACAAAACAGAAATAAAGACAGAGTAGAGAACAAATATATGGACACCAAAGGGGAAATGGGGAGTGGGATGAATTGGGACATTGGGGTTGGCATAAATACACTATTGATATCTATCTATCTATCTATCTGTATAATAGATAACAGGTCTTTTAACCTCAGTGAGCTCTTTTGTGCCCGGAAAGTTAGAAAACATTACCAAGTTGCCTACCTATCTGTAGTGCCTTTGAATCGAGGCTTCTCTCTAAAGAAAAAATAAAATATAAAAGCTGCATGCTTGAATTAAAACTTGCAAATTTCATCTGTCTACTGGACCACTTCTCTTAATTATCTTTAAGGTTGAGTTTCTCTCTTTGTTCCATAATATATATGTTATTTTAAAGAATTTCTTGCTTTGTGGATCTGAACAGGGATAGGATATGAGCTCACAATTGGTAGCAATGATCTTTATGAGCAAATTTCAAGGGCAGTTGGGGAAGTCAACAAGAGGCATTTTTATGAGTTAGACGCAGCAGAGGGTGGTAACCAACACTGAAGGCTCTATTAGGGGTGAGGTGGTGAGTGTAGTTTCCAATAATGCACTTTTCTCATGTGTCAGTTGAGACCGCAGTTGACAAATTATCCACACTGGCTCCACAGGACACTTACTGGGTCAAGGATCTTAATCTTAAAAATTCAGACATATTCCAGACTTACAAATAACTTCTTCATTGTAAAAAAATTAATCAAAAATGTATGTGACAAGAGAAAAAACTCAATCAAGGTACTTGTGCTCCTGGAAGAGACACAGACTTGGAAATTCCTTATACTGTACCCAGATCTCTGAAACTTCCTCTTTATTAAAACTGGAACAAGTGTGTAATAACCGATGTTCATTCCATTCATAAGACCATGTTATATCTACTGATCAATACAGTTGTTAACAACATATGTGTTACATATCTCTCTACATACAGTCTATTCCACCATGATATATATGCTTATAAATGCAGCAAATCTAAGCATTAAGTGATTGTTCTTTTATTGGAGGTAGTTGAGATCAGCCTGAATTGATCTTTTAAGCTTGGTCTCTCTTCCAATTTTAAAACAAAAAGACCTCAGGATCATAGGACAAATGTTCTGTTTTACTAAGAAAACTGTAGTGAAAGAGAGGTAATTCAGCCAACATTGTGAGGCTTACTACAGGCAAGACAAGGAATAGAGCTCAGGTATCCTTCTTTCTGGCCATATTTATTTCTGGCGTGATTTTGATCTTCAATTTTTTTTTTTCAAATATGTTACCAATGGCATCACCGATTCAATGGACATGAGTTTGAGTAAACTCTGGGAGTTGGTGATGGACAGGGAGGCCTGGCGTGCTGCAATTTGTGGGGTCGCAAAGAGTCAGACACGACTGAGCGACTGAACTGAACTGAACTGAATTTATTCTTTATTTCCCTTTTCTTAAAGAGTCAGAATCCTCCAAAGGAAAGTTGTCTCTGTGTTACTGGTTATGAAACCATATTTTTTTGGCAATTGTTGATGTTGACAGAAATAGATGTCTTGGGGGACATCTGTCTTAACAAGTTAGTAACGGGCAAGTATAATTATTACTAAGAATGATAATTGTATTCAGCCTGAAGAACAGATGTTATCCCTTTGGTATAAAGTGTCCTGATGTTATTAAAATCTGGAGGTCAGTCATTATTAAGAAACTAGGATTTCTGGTCTTATTGAAATCTTAATATTAACTACTGCTCTAAAAGTAGTAGTTTTGTATAGGTTACTTTGGGGCTTCCCAGGTGGCTCAGTAGTAAAGAATCCGCCTGCCAACACAGGAGACACAGGTTCCAATCCCTGTGTCCAGAAGATCCCCTGGAGTAGGAAATGGCAACCTGTTACAATATTCTTGCTGGGAAAATCCCATGAACAGAGGAGCCTGGAGAGCTGCAGCCCATGAGGTTGCAAATAGGTGGAGGCGACTAAGTACACCTTCAGGCTACTTTATCAAGTTAAAAGTGATCATAAACATAGATGACACAGTTGATTCAAAGGAGATGAACCAGATCTATAAGGAAAAAATAATATATATTTTTCATTTCTTTTTTATTTAATGTCTTTTTAAAATTTTTGTTTTATTTAATCTAATACATCTTGTGCTTTCTTCGTAAAGCAAAATAAACAAGGATGAAGTAATTAGTATTTATAAGATAATAGTCTTAACTTACTCTTTTATTCAGAATTAAAATTCTTGATATATCCAGATGCATAAAATATAGTAATGATGTGTTCACTGTTAAATCAATAAATTTTTATACAGTCTAAACTAGAAACAGAACTTGTTTTGAAATTTTAATACTCTAACATCTGAATATTCCCAAGAAATAATTTTAACCATCTGTAAATAAGATTATCCAAGTCATATCACATTAGAAATGTTGTTGACATTCAACATGTTCAGCAAAAGTGTATTGATTTCTCAGTATGAATGCATATACCTCTCTTGCTTTGTTATATTGGAAGGAGAATGACTCTGATTCATCATTGAAATGAATTGTTTTGAAATAAGCAGAAGAAATGTAATATTTTATAATCAAAGAGTGAAATCTCCCAATTGAAATCAAACCCAATTTATATGAGGAATAAAAAGAAAGAAAGAAAAGAGGGAAGAAAGGAAGGAAGGGAAAGAAAATACATTTGAACCAGCATTGTATAATTTCCTTGGGCCTCCTGATATTGGAGGAGATGTTAATACATAAAGGCACTTCAGATGATGTTATCTAGAAGGGAGAAGGTTGCAATCATCCTCCATTATTCCAAGGGATAGACTGTGTAAAATAATAAGCTTGTGTTCTTTGAAGGAAGCGAACAGTAAAACTTGACACAGAGCAAAAGAATTTGGACTCCACATTTATACATTCACTCAGCACAGAGGTCCTGAGTGCCTTTTAGCAGAGATCTGTACATGAGAACAAGGTGAAGATGAAGATGTGGGTGTTGTTCACATGAATTTATAGTCAAGTTTAAGAGACAAGTATATTTCCAAATTTAACAATGAAATAGGCTAGCTGACATAGGCCATCAGAGAGCAGTAGAGATCACAGAGGGATAACAGCTAATCATACCTGCCTGCCACAGGTTCAAATCTTTCGAAAGTAAAACATCTTTGCGACCCCACGAACCACACCACGCCAGGCCTCCCTGTCCATCACCAACACCCGGAGTCCGCACAAACCCATGGCCATCAAGTTGGTGATGCCATCCAACCATTTCATCCTCTGTCATCCCCTTCTACTCCTGCCCTCAATCTTTCCCAGCATCAGGGTCTTTTCAAATGAGTCAACTCATCGCATGAGGTGGCCAAAGTATTGGAGTTCAGCTTCAACATCAGTCTTCCAATGAATACCCAGGACTGATCTCTTTTAGGATGGACTGGTTGGATCTCCTTGCGGTCCAAGGGATACTCAAGAGTCTTTTCCAACACCACAGTTCAAAGGCATCAATTCTTTTGCACTCAGCTTTCTTTATAGTTCAACTCTCACATCCATACATGACCACTGGAAAAACCATAGCCTTGACTAGACAGACCTTTGTTGACAAAGTAATGTCTCTGCTTTTCAATGTGCTGTCTAGATGGGTCATAACTTTCCTTCCAAGGAGTAAGCATTTTTTAATTTCATGGCTGCAATCACCATCTGCAGTGATTTTGGAGCCCAGAAAAATAATGTCAGCCAGTTTCCACTGTTTCCCCATCTATTTGCCATGAAGTGATGGGACCAGATGCCATGATCTTAGTTTTCTGAATGTTGAGCTTTAAGCCAACTTTTTCATTCTCTTCTTTCACTTTCATCAGGAGGCCCTTTAGTTCTTAACTTTCTGCCATAAGAATGGTGCCATTATTGATATTTCTCCCAGCAATCTTGATTCCAGCTTGTGCTTCATCCAGCCCAGCATTTCTCAGGATGTACTTTGCATATAAGTTAAATAAGCAGGGTGACAATATACATACAGCCTGACATACTCCTTTTTCTATTTGGAACCAGTCTGTTGTTCCATGTCCAGTTCTAACTTTTGCTTCCTGACCTGCATACAGGTTTCTCAAGAGGTCAGCTGGTATGGTATTCCCATCTCTTTCAGAATTTTCCACAGTTTATTGTGATCCACACAGTCAAGGTCTTTGGCATAGTCAACAAAGCAGAAATAGATGTTTTCCTGGAACTCTCTTGCTTTTTAGATGATCCAGCAGATGTTGGCAATATGATCTCTGGTTCCTCTGCCTTTTCTAAAACCAGCTTAAACATCTGGAAGTTCACGGTTTGTGTATTGCTGAAGCCTGGCTTGGAGAATTTTGAGCATTACTTTACTAGTGTGTGAGATGAGTGCAATTGTGCAGTAGTCTGATCATTCTTTGGCATTGCCTTTCTTAAGGATTGGAGGGAAAACTGACCTTTTCCAGTCCTGTGGCCACTGCTGAGTTTTCCAAATTTGGTGGCATATTGAGTGCAGCGCTTTCACAGCATCATCTTTCAGGATTTGAAGTAGCTCAACTGGAATTCCATCACCTCCACTAGCTTTGTTCATAATGATGCTTCCTAAGGCCCATTTGACTTCACATTCCAGGATGTCTGGTTCTAGGTGAGTGATCACACCATCATGATTATCTGGGTCGTGAAGATCTTTTTTGTATAGTTCTTCTGTGTATTCTTGCCACCTCTTCTTAATATCTTCTGCTTCTGTTAGGTCCATACCATTTCTGTCCTTTATTGTGCCCATCTTTGCATGAAATGTTCCCTTGGTGTCTCTAATTTCCTTGAAGATATCTAGGACTGTGTAGGATATCTTAAAGTGTCAAAACTGAACTCTCCATTGGTAAGTTTTTTGCGTCATCTCAGTTGATCTCAACTTTTACCTTTCCAGTTGTCAAATCAAAACCCTTAGATTTCTCTCGACTACCCTCTTTCTCCTACATGCCCGTGCTCTGTGAGGTCATCACACTGACTCTGCCTTCAGAATGCATCCTGGGTCTTGCCTCTTCTCACCAGTCCCTTGGCTGTCTCTTTGTTTCAAGCCATTATAATAGCACCTTGCCTGATCTTCTTGGGCTGAACTTGGCCTGTGCCCAATAGAACAGTTGTGTAACTGCCTTAAAATACAAAGTATATCATGTCATCTCCCGCAGCCTCCCACCACTGGATTCCATATTACTCAAAGTAAAAGTCCAGGCCCTTAGTGACCAACAAGCCCTCACGATCTAGCCAGTGATGTCATGGACCTCACACCCCGTGCTCTTCACCCTCACTTTTCTTGTCCCAACAGCCACAATGCTGGGCTTTTGTCCATCAGTTCCTGTACCCGAATGTTCTTCCCTTAGATATTACCTGGGCCACCATCCTCGACTCTGGTCAGATGTTACAATCATAAGGAGTCCTAGCCAACCCAGCTGGTTTAACATCCCACCTCATGTCTCGCTTCCCCCAATATGCCTCTCCTCCTGTGTGGTTCTCTTTTTCCTTTGTTTCCTTGCATGTATCATTTGCAAACACGCATTGCATACTAGTTCCCCAGGGCTGCCATAACAAATTGCCAAAAACTGGGTGGCTTAAAATCACAGAACTTTATTGTCTCACAGTTCCAGAGGATAAAAGTCCAAAATCAAGATGCAAGCAGCCATGATCCCTCTGAAATATCTAGGGGAGGTGCCTCCCTACCACTTCCGGCTTTTGGCAGATCCAGACCTTCCTTGGCTGCAGATCCAAACCCCAATCTTTTTCTTTCTCTTCACGTGGTTGTCTTCTGTGTGTCTGTGAGCCTCTATGTCACCACATGACATTGTCCCTGTATGCCAGCGTGTGTGTATCAAAACTTACCTCTTTTTATAAGAATACCAGTTACAGTGGATCAAAGCTCACCCTCCATGACCTTCTCTTAATTTAGTTAAATCATATTTGCAAAGACTCTATTTCAGAATGTCATGTACTCAGTTCCTGAGGGGTCCACATATCTTTCTTTTTTTGGTGGGCTAGGTGAGGAGACATGATTCATCCTCCACCCAGTGGTTTACCTTATATTTTATTATGTCCATTATTTATTGTCTGTCACCACTGGCCAAGAGTAAGGATTTTCCAGGCCAGGAATCTGTCTCTTTTGTTCACTGATGTATCCCAAACATTCAAGGCTGTGTGGGCCCATAACAGGTTTTCAATAGAAATTTGTTCAATAAAGGGAAAGTTTGAAGTGTAGGACATAATGGGATTTCACTCAGCCAGCATGGGGGGAAAAAAAAAAGAGTTGTCTGTGAAGCTCTGGTCCTGATTGGACTTGTGGAATCCACATTCTACCCTAATAGTTTCTTTTCCCTACTCCATAACCTGTTTATGAAATTTGAAGCTCTTGTTTTTAAACCAATCCCTGTTAAGTATTCTGAGTTTCAGACCTGGAGTTTCACTCTTCAGCACAGGGTTGATCTGTACCTTGGAAAGGAAGGGAGAAAGGGGAGGGAGGAGACTGGGATGGAGGGAGACATGCGAGGTTGCTAAACCTCCGCCCCGAGCAGACCTCAGCAAAGAACAGAAGTGAGGCCCAGCAGGACCATGTGTGGAACTGGCCTTCACCAGCTCCAGGTCACAAGTGGCCTGATCAACCTTGGCCCCGAATCTCTCTGGCTACAGCTCTGTGCCTGCTCAGCGCACGTGGCCCCCCCCTCTCTGCCCAGAGCCTGCGAGTACATCCAGGCCCTTTATGATTTCCAGGACACAGCTGCTGTAGCATCATTTCCAATTGCCTCCAATCCCCACACCGCTTTTGTTCTCTTTGGGTTACTGAGCCTTTCCAACACATGGTACATGAGCACACTCTTTACACGGTCCCCAGATGATCCAGCCAGCTATGAAGGGGCACAAACAGGAGCAAGCAGCTGTCATACACATGAATAAAACCCAAATTGCATGTGTTACAGGTTTAAACGGGATCTACTGAGACAGGTGCATCTCTTCATGTGACCCGATGGGGTCTGGTTTCTCTCACTTAGAACATGCAGTCATTAGACAAGGAGGCACACAATGGCCCTCTTTCTGCTTTCTTTAAAGGCTGCAAGTAATTTCAAATATTTGAAAGTAGTTTATGTCCATTTATTACACCAGTGGCAAAACTATCTCATTTGGAAATAAAAGCATATTTTAAAAAATTTACTTAGAATAATTTAGCTATATTACTAACTTTATAACAATAATATAATATATATCATATAATACTATGTATGTAGTATAACCATATGTTATATATGTATGTAATATAACCATATATTATATATAATAGTACTTATTATATATAACATTATTAAATCAGTGACAAATACATCTCATTTAGAAATAGAAGCACATTTAAAAAAAAGTACCTAGAATAATTTGGCTATAATGTTATGTGTGTGTGTGTTAGCCGCTCAATTCTGTCCGACTCTTCACCACCCCAAGGACTATAGTTAGCCAGGCTCCTTTGTCCGTGGAATTCTCCGGTGAAGAATATTGCAGTCTGTTGCCATTCCATTTAAATTTTTTTTTAAAAATTATCTAGAATAAATTAGTTGTGACTTTGTAACAATAATATAATAAAAGTATATATAATATAGCATATATAAGTATATGGAATATATAACAGTGCACACTATGTTTAAGATATTATTAAACCGGTGACAAAGCTATTATATATTGTTTGAAAATAAAAGCATATTTTTAAAAACTTACTTAGAATTATTTAGTTATAACTTTGTAGCTTTATTGAAATAATATAATAAAATAATATATAACTAACAATATACATTATATATAACATAGTATATATTACAAATGGCATTATATGTATCATACATAACATTATCCAAAGCCATTATGTATAATCATATATATCACACAATACAACAGTATTATTATGACAGTCATAATGAAAGCTCCATTAATTTCAGCATTAATCTTTCAGAAAAGAATATGTTTTAACATTGGCACAATGGACAAAAACATAGAGATGAATGGCAGGACAGCAGAAGTTGTTTGAAATATCCCAATTCAGAAAGGGATTGTTGCTAAAACATGTGAGAAATCCTGCACATCACAATCAATGACTAAAAGGACAACCACTCCCAAAGAAAAAGGACAAACACACAGATCATAGTCACTTTCAGAAGAAAAACTCACAAAACATAAAAAAGCATCTGAAAAGAAGCTCAATCTTTTTAAAAAATTAGTAATGCAAATTTAAACAAAATGATTACTCTGGAAAGAGGCCAACCTCTGTGCAAGTCCAAGGGTTGCTGTGGGTGGGTGGCTTGGACAGTGTGGCCTGGGGTGTCCCTGCTGGAGAGCTAGCTGCTGGGGACCCTCACACCTTTGTGACTCTGGAGTCCTCTTTTGGAAATTCTCTTTCAGGCCCCTGGAGGGACACTCCCGTCAATACTTAGCTTAGCGTTTTTTAGGGCTCCAGGGAGGGACTTCCCTGGTGGCTCAGATAATCAATATCTGCCTACAATGCAGGAGATTGGGGTTCAGTCTGTAGGCCAGGAAGATCCTCGTGGAGAAGGAAATGACTGTATCCACTCCAGTCCTCTTGCCTGGAGAATTCTATGGACAGAGGAGCCAGGCAGACTGCAGTACAGAGTTGGGCATGACTGAGCTACTAACACTCTCCCGGGCCCCAGGGGACATATGCGAGGTTCAGCACCCCTCGCTGCCGGTAGGGGTAAAATAAAAATACTGTCAATGAACCCCCCAGAGGGCAGCAAACCTGTTCTATAAACGGCCTGAAAGTAAGCATTTCTGGATCTGTGAGCCAGAGGGTCTGTTTTGCCATTGCTCAGCAATGCCACTGCAGCAGAGGACACAGCCCCGTGGAGGAGACCCAAGCGGATGGATACGGCTGTGACCCAGTAAAATGTCACTTACAACAACAGGCAGCAGGCTGGGTCTGGCCTGGGCTGTAGCTTGTCCATTCCTAGATAATATAATTTTGCTTACAATAGCTGTTGATATATGTACATATAGTTTAAAAAATAATTTAGCGAGACTAAATGTAATAAAATATACACATCAATCACGTAAGAAGGATTGCTTCTATAGAATGGAGAAGGGAACACGGATGATATAAAGGAGAATAAGATATGGGAGGGAAAAAATAAGAAGGGAACCTAAAATTAGGAATATCGTTAACTCAAGTTTCTGTGACTAGGATAAATTCCGTTTTTTTCTAGGCGAGGGCAAACAAGCTATGGCTTGGAATAAGCAGCTTTAATTTGCTCTCAGTTTTTCAAAATAAGAGATAATTTGTAAAGTGCATCCAAGTTGCCCACTGTGAGTTAACGTGGAATGTGGACCTCTGACTTGACGATGCACGTAATTGCCGCAGGGCATCATGGTACTTCATGCAAAGTCATTTTTACTGCCCTTTTGAAAAATAAATGGCACTAGATAAAAATAGCTGTGTTTTTTTTTTTTTTTTTTTTGGAACAGGAAATCATGATTTGAAAAATGTCCAAAAGAAGAAGAAAATTGTCAAGTTACATATACAATGGCTTAAACTGTTCAAGATACTGCTTTCCATAAGGAAGAAAGGAGTGCTATTTTTAAGAAAATCTGTCTCTATGTGAGATGGAGTAAAGGATAAGCATATTAGGATGCTTCAAAGGAAGTTATTTGAGTCAACTTGAGATTCATATCTTGGATCTTCTACTTCATAGCTAAATTACTAAACTTCACCAGTATCAGGTTCCTGTTATGATAAAGGTATACCTTGAAGGATTGTTTTGAGGGTGATGCACTCAATTTCAAAAGTAAGATGATGGATGGACCTAGAGATTATCAAACCAAGTGAAGTAAGTCAGACAATGAAAGACAAATACCATATGATATCACTCATATGTGGAATCTAAAAAACTGGCACAAATAAACTTATATACAAAACAGAAACAGCACAACATAGACAACAAACTTATGGTTACCAGAGGAAAATAGAGGGAGGGGAAAATTAGGAGTTTGAGAGTACCATAAACACACTCAGTTCTCAGTTCAGTCTCTCAGTCGTGTCCGGCTCCCATGAATCGCAGCACGCCAGGCCTCCCTGTCCATCACCAACTCCCGGAGTTTACTCAAACCCATGTCCATCGAGTCGGTGATGCCATCCAGCCATCTCATCCTCTGTCGTCCCCTTCTCCTCCTACTACATATAAAATAGATAACCAACAAGGACCTACTGTATAGCACAGGTAACTCTACTCAATATTTTGTAATAACCTATACGGGAAAAGTCTGAAAAAACTAGATATATGACTATGTGTAACTAAATCATTTTGATGCATACCTAAAACTAACACAACATTGTAAATCAACTGTCCTCCAATTAAATAAATAAATAAATTTAAAAGTAGAAATAAAAATGGGATGATTGCACAGTAGTACTCTTACTGTGAAAGATATGCTATGAGTTTGTATGAGTAGAAAGAAAGTGAAAAAGTCACTCAGTTCTGTCCGACTCTTTGCTATCCCCGTGGACTCTGCAGTCCATAGAATTCTCCAGGCCAGAATACTGGAGTGGGTAGTCTATCCCTTCTCCAGTGGATCTTCCCGACTCAGGAATAGAACTCGGGTCTCCTGCATTGCAGGTGGATTCTTTACCAGCTGAGCTATTAGGGAACCCCAAGTTTTCCTTTCTATTGTTCTCCTTATTTCCATGCAAAGTTGATGTCTTCAGTAACCCGTACTCATTTACTGAAAGATGATGGTTGCCACAAAAGGATAGCATATTTTGTGGAAGTACTACCAGTGTATTGCTCTTGAATCTCAGAGCATCTAGAAAGCATTCCAGTTCCCACTGTAAATACTCATGTAACAACAATAACAACAAAAACATTTTTAAGAGATTAATGAAAAGATGAGCTAGTAAAGCAGTTAATTAAACAATTAGTAAAGGGCAAAGGAAATAAACCATGATGGCCAAAGTTCACCCAGGGTCACACACAATGTCTCAGTATAAAAATTCCTCCAATAAGCTGTAGACTGTCACCTGCTTTAGTCCTTCCCAGACTTTTCTTAAAGATTCAGCCCCAGCCTGTATCACAGCATCTTTTGGTGGTGAGATGGGCAGGATGCACACACTTTTCAAAAAGCCACCAGGTGAAATGGTAGGTGGTCTGAATCAAGGACCTCTATGCAGTGTCTCAGGTTCCTATATCAGTTCTGAATAACTTATATACTTTCATCTGTACATCAAATATTTACTTCATCCTTGTAGATGTTTTTTATTAAATTGAGTGTATGTAAATGCTATTGATAAATTATGTGAAATACATGGATAATAACAATGTATATGTATCTCTATGCCCCCACCTCAATTTAGGGAGAATGACATTATCATGTGGCAGTCTATCAGTCGCAATTCATCTTCTCTTTCTTCCACTTTTGCAGATGCCCCATATCCCGATAAACGTTGCTTTGATTGTTACCTTGCGTTCCTTTAAAAAGTTTTTTAACACCTACAGTTCTATGTTTAGCTTTATGTGATTTTTAAACTTCATATAAATAGATCATTTTGCTGCATTTTCTTGTAGGAGTTGATTTTTTCATTTGTGAGTTTCATAGATGTTTCTGCATGTAGCTTCAGTGTGTTTTCAATGGGGTGGTTTTCCTTTGTAATCACATACAAGGCTATTTATGCATTCTATTGTTAGTTGATATTTATGTAACTTTCTGTTTTCTGCTCAGTTCAGTTCAGTTCAGTCATTCAGTTGTGTCCAACTCTGTGACCCCATGAACCGCAGCACACCAGGCCTCCCTGTCTATCACCAACTTCCGGAGTTTACTCAAACTCATGTCCATCGAGTTGGTGATGCCATCCAGCCATCTCATCCTCTGTCGTCCCCTTCTCCTCCTGCCCCCAATCCTTCCCAGCATCAGGGTCTTTTCCAATGAGTCAATTCTTTGCATGAGGTGGCCAAAGTATTGGAGTTTCAGCTTCAGTGTAAGTCCTTCTAATGAACACCCAGGACTGATCTCCTTCAGGATGTACTGATTGGATCTCCCTGCAGTCCAACGGACTGCTCAAGAGTCTTCTCCAACACCACACTTCAAAAGCATCAATTCTTCGGCACTCAGCTTTCTTCACAGTCCAACTCTCACATCCATACATGACCACTGGAAAAACCATAGCCTTGAGCAGACTGACCTTTGTTGGCAAAGTAATGTCTCTGCTTTTTAATATGCTGTCTAGGTTGGTCATAACTTTCCTTCCAAGGAGTAAGTGCCGTTTAGTTTCATGGCTGCAGTCACCATCTGCAGTGATTTTGGAGCCACCTCAAAATAAAGTCTGACACTGTTTCCACTGTTTCCCCATCTATTTTCCATGAGGTGATGGGACCAGAAGCCATGATCTTAGTTTTCTGAATGTTGAGCTTTAAGCCAACTTTTTCACTCCCCTCTTTCACTTTCGTCAAGAGGCTCTTTAGTTCCTCTTCACTCTCTGCCATAAGCGTGGTGTTATCATTCCAATCCCAAACAAAGTCAGTCCCAAAGGATGCTCAAACTACAAAACAACTGCACTCATCTCACACGCTAGTAAAGTAATGCTCAAAATTCTCCAAGCCAGGCTTCATCAATATGTGAACTGTGAACTTCCAGATGTTCAAGCTGGTTGTAGAAAAGGCAGAAGAACCAGGGATCAAATTCCCAACATCCACTGGATCATTGAAAAAGCAAAAGAGTTCCAGAAAAACATCTATTTCTGCTTTATTGACTATGCCAAAGCCTTTGACTCTGTGGATCACAATAAACTGTGGAAAATTCTTCAAGAGTTGGGAATACCAGACCACCTGACCTGCCTCTTGAGAAACCTGTATGCAGGTCAGGAAGCAACAGTTAGAACTGGACATGGAACAACAGACTGATTCCAAATAGGAAAAGGAGTGCGTCAAGGCTGTATATTGTCACCCTACTTATTTAACTTATATGCAGAGTACATCATGAGAAATGCCAGGCTGTTTTCTGGTACATGATGGTAAATAATGCTGCACTTACCACAGTGCATTTGCGAAAACAAGTGTTTAAAGTATGCACCTAGCAAGGTGATTCAGTGGTCATAAGTTGTATGTATCTTGACCTTGTTAATAATATCCAAATGTTGTCCAAAATGGTTTTATCATTTTACAAGTGATTTGTAAGCATTCCTGTTGCTATTTATTTTCACCGACTTCTTATGGTAAGAAGTTTTGTTTTGTTTTAAAATATAGGGAGCAGAATAGTTTTACATTTCCATTTTACTTCTCATTTCCCTAAATAATAAATTTTTTCATTGTTCAATTTATGAACCATATATATATATATATTTAGTTTCTTTTATTTTTTTTTAGTTTCTTTTTAAGTTCTTATATTTTAAATATTTTTCTACTGGACCATCTGCCTTTTAAAAATCTATTTATAGATACTATTTATATATTAAGGATTCTAATGTCATGTCAGTTATATGGTTGCCAAAATTATCTCCCAATCTGTGACTTGTTTTTATTCTATTTAATGTATTTTTTTAAATGGACAGTCTTCCATTTTTATGTTGTAGAATTAGTTCATTTCCTTGGTAATTTGAATTTTCTGTATTTTGTTTAAAAGCAAGTTTTCTACCTCAAAGTCATGAAGACATTCTCTTAATAATTTTTCTTTTTTTTCTTTTTCGTTCTGGCTTTTACATTTAAAGCTTTATCTTTGTTGTTGTTCAGTCCCACAGTAATGTCCAACTCTTTGCAACCCCATTGACTGCAGCATTTCCTTGTCTTTCACTGTCTCCTCGAGTTTGCTCAAACTCATATCCATTGAGTTGATGATACCATCAAATCATCTCATTCTCTGTTGCCCCCTTCTCTCACCCTCTGTCCTTCCTAGCATCAGGGTCTTTTCCAATGAGTTGGCTCTTCACATCAGGTGACCAAAGTATTAGAACTTCAGCTTCAGCATCAGTCCTTCCAATGAATATTCAGGGTTGATTTCCTTTAGGATTGACTGATTTGATCTCCTTGCTGTGCAAAGGTCTCTAAAGAGTCTTCTCCAGCACCACAATTCAAAAGAATTAATTCCTCAGTACTCAATCTTCTTTATGGTCCAACTCTCACATCTATCCATACATGACTGCTGGAAAAACCATAGCTTTGACTACATGAAACTTTGTCTGCAAAGCGATGTCTCTGATTTTATTATGTTATCTAGGTTTGTTATGGTCTTCCTTCCAAGCAGCAAGTATCTTTTAATTTCATGACTGCAGTCAACAACTGCAGTGATTTTGGACCCCCCCCCCCCCGCAAAAGAAAAATCTGTCACTCTTTCCACTTTTTCCCTATCTATTTGCATTGAAATGATGGGATGAGAGCCATGATCTTCGTTTTTTTGTTTGAATGTTGAGTTTTAAACCAGCTTTTCACTCTCCTCTTTCACCTTCATCAAGAGGCTCTCTAGTTTCTCTGTGCTTTTTTCCATAAGAGTGGTATTATCTGCCTATCTGAGGTTGTTGATATTTCTCCCACAATCTTGATTCCACCTGTGTTTCATCCAGCCTGGCATTCTGCATGGTGTTCTTTGCATATAAGTTAAATTAGCAGGGTGACATACAGCCTTGATGTACTCCTTTCCCAGTTTTGAATCAATCTGTTGTTCCACGTCCAGTTCTAACTATTGCTTCTTAACCTACACGCAGGTTTCTCAGGAGACAAGTAAGGTGATCTGGTATTCCCATCTCTTTAAGAATTTTCCAAAGTTTGTTGTGATCCACACAGTCAAAGGATTTAGCATAATCTATGAAGCAGAAGCGGAGAAGGCAATGGCACCCCACTCCAGTACTCTTGCCTGGAAAATCCCATGGACAGAGGAGCCTGGTAGGCTGCAATCCATGGGGTCACTAAAAGTCAGGCACGACTGAGCGACTTCACTTTCACTTTTCGCTTTCATGCATTGGAGAAGGAAACGGCAACCCACTCCAGTGGTTTTGCCTGGAGAATCCCAGGGACGGGGGAGCCTGGTGAGCTGCTGTCTATGGGGTCACACAAAGTCGGACACGACTGAAGCGACTTAGCAGCAGCAGCAGCATGAAGCAGAAGTAGATGTTTTTTGGAATCCCCTTGCTTTTTATATGATCCAACAGATGTTGGCAACTTGATCTCCGGCTCCTCTACTTTTTCTACATCAAGCTCGTGTATCTGGAAGCTTTCAGTTCATGTATTGTTGAAGCCTAGCTTGAAGGATTCTGAGCATTACTCTACTAGCAGGTGAAATGTGCAATTGTGTGGTAGTTTTAATATTCTTTGGCATAGCCTTCCTTTGGAAATGGAATAAAAACTGAACTTTTCCAGTCTGTGGCCACTGCTGGGTTTTCCAAATTTGCTGGCATACCGAGTGCAGCACTTTAACAGCATCATCTTTTAGGATATCAATAGCTCAGCTGCATTTCCATCACCTCCACTAACTTTATTTGTAGCACTGCTTCCTAAGGCCCACTTGACTTTGCACTCCAAGACTTCTGGCTCAGGTGAGTGATCACACCGTCATGGTCATCCGGGTCACTAAGTCCTTTTCTGTACAGTTCTTCTGTGTATTTTGCTACATCTTCTTAATATCTTCTGCTTCTCTTAAGAAGAAGAAGTGAAGTCAAGTCGCTCAGTCATGTCTGACTCTTTGCGGCCCCATGGATTGTAGCCTACCAGGCTTCTCCATGCATGGGATTTTCCAGGCAAGAGTACTGGACTGGGTTGCCATTTCTTTCTCCAGGGGATCTTCCCAACCCAGGGATCGAACGCAGGTCTCCCACATTGCAGGCAGACGCTTTACCCTCTGAGCCACCAGGCAGCTTCTGTTAGGTGATGCATTATTTTGTGTGTGGAGTAAGTAGCAGTTCATCAGTTTCATATATATCAAAATGGATTTTTTTTCAGCATCATTAGTTGTAAAATATATTCTTTCCTTACTGATCCATAGCAGGAGTTCTATAATGAATCAAGTGTCCATATATTTCTGGGGGTGTGACAAGTTGATTGATGATTGATTGGTTTTCTATTTATTAACTTATTTTTTGCATTGGTAATGTTCTTTCTCATGACAGTACTCACACTGTCTTAATTATGACAGATATTTAATAAGTATTTACAGATACCAGGGCACTCATTTTTTTCTTTGCTGGGAAAATCTTGCACATTTCTGGGTCTTCACTCTTCTAAATAAGCTTTGGTATTAGCTTGTTAGAGTTTAAAAAGAGGAAGGACAAAAGAGAGGGACAAAAGGCAAAAAAAAAAAATTCAGATGTGGAGTTTGGATTAATGTTTGAATAAATTTATATATCTATTTAGGGAAAATGACAATTGCCAATTTTACAATATCAAGCCTTCATATTCAGATATAATGAATTCCTTTCCATTTGTTTGGGTCTTTTAAAATGCCTTTTAAACATTTTATAATTTTCTACACCCTTTATTAGATTTATTCAAGACTCTTGATACTACTATAAATTTTGTTTTTAAAATCATATTTTCAATTATTTGCTGCTGGAGTTTATAAACAAAATTGATTTTTATACATTGATTTTCCCTCTAACAACTTGACTGATGCTCTTATTAATTCTAATAATTTCTCTGTAATGGTTTAGGGTTTTCTAAGTTTACAATCATATCACTGGCAGATAATGAGAGTTATGCTCTCTCCTTTCCAACGATAAGAAATTTTCTTTCTTTTTCTTTCTACGCTATTGTAACTGGGCTTTGTGTTGAGTAAGAATTGTTCATGATGGCTGTGTTTGTCTTAGAAATAATACTACAGGAATGGTTTCAGTTGTTCATTATTAAAGATAATGCTTGCTCTGTGGTGAGAAACTCTAGTTAGAATCAGAATTAGCCTGAAATCTGAGGAAATGTGAGTCTGATGAAAAGTTAAAAGCAAGTAAAGACAGGAAAAATGGTGCTCTGACTATATAATATGACAAAAAATTAGTATTCAGAATATATGATAAACTTCTGAAAATCAACAAGATAAAACAAACAACACAATAAACAAAAAAAAGAAAAGCAAACAAAGTTGGCAAAAAGTAGAAGAAATTTAAATGGTCAATAGACTATTAGAAAGACACCCTCCCATAATCTAGGAAACATTATTTACCTGACATGTTGGTAAAAATAAAGCATCTACAATATCAAGTGTTCAGAAATATGTGGAAGGAAGAAAAGCTGTCTGATATTGCTGGCAGTGGATGTAAATTGACACAATCACTTTGAAGAATAATATGACAATTTCTGATAAAAATTAAAATATACATATATTATAATCCAGAATCCTTATTTCTGGATATACTCACACATTTACATAAGGATGTTTATTAAATAGTATTTATAATACTGTAAAATAACCTAAATTCAATAGAAATGTGGATATTCACAAATGTTGAATATTCACATGATCAAAAAACTCAAACAAAGCTTTAAAAGATTGAGTTAGATTTAGGCTTGTGATTGTGGGCAGATGAAAAAATAAATTTTGACTGGAAAATTTAAGTTTCAGAATAATTTAACACTGACTTTCAGTTTTATAAGGTTAAGTTTCATTTTGTTTTATAAAATTCCAAATGATCCTGAAATTCAGAAATTTCTGAGAAAATTTAAATTTGGGAAACCATAGCTTCTTTCTCTTTTATTCTACCCCTCTTCCTCCCTTTCTTCCTTCTTTTCCACTGTTTCTCCTTCCTTCTTTCTTTCTAATCTTTTTCCATTCTTTCTTCTTTCTTTTGTTTGGAGACTGGGCTGGGGTACAGAGGTGGAGGTTGGTGAGTGATTTGCTATGAGGGGATAGTCAGCAGAGAATTGAATTGAATATAGATCCACTTGTATTGCAGTATTATTGGCTCTTATAACAATCATTTCAAAATGTCTCTTTTTTTTTTCACTATTTGTTATCTTTGGAAAACTAGCTCATGAAATGTAAGTGTTTAATAATATTTGCAGTGCTGGGCAAAAAAAAAAAAAAAGCATCTCTGTCTTAACTTTATGACTACTAATGAAAAAAATAACAAAGGAGGAAGATCAAATTTTCATAAAATGCAGTGATATTGATCCTATGCAATGATTTAGTTCAATTTCTAAGTTTCCTTCTCTTCCAAAGAATATTGGATGTTTTGAAACACTTTTCAGCCATTGCTCTCCAGCGAGATTATACTGGATCTTTTCCTTCTTCGTGGTGGAAAGAATTTAAGCATTTGCTTCCATGAGTCAGGATCCTAGGGAGAAGACTCATATCTTAGCCTTCTACATGATATCAGGGTGCAAAACAATGTCTACTGTTGATATAATTATTTTTAAAGATCACTAAATTGGGGTGACAGAACAAAGTCTTCAGAAGGAACCTGCCAGAACCCTCTCTCAGGTACATACACTACTTATAAACTTAGTTAAGAAAGATACAAGCATGATTAAAGGGTAGCAGTTTATAATAATTATAGAAATTATATTAATCAGCTAATCAGGATATATTTCACTACCACTGACTCTTGGAAAAGAAAAAGAATAAACAATTGCTAAATCTTTACAATAAAATGAGATTTCTAGGGGAAAAAAACAAACACTAAAAATAAACTACCATATGACCCAACAATTCCACTCCTGCTATGTATCTGAAAAAAAAAAATTTAAAAACTAATTCAAAAAGATACATGTACTCCAATGTCCGCAGCAACACTATTCACAATAGCCAAGATATGGAAGCAACTAAAGTGCCCACCAACAAATGAATGGGCATGGAAGATGTGGTACATATCTATACACTGTAATATTACTCAGCCATAAAAAAAGAATGAAATTCTACAAATTGGCCACAACATGGATCGACCGAAAAGATATTATGTTTATTGAAAAAGTCAAATAGGGAAAGACAAAAACTATTTGATATCACTTGTATGTGGAAACTTAAAAAAAATAAAAACACAGCAAATATATATATATATATAGTGAATATAAACACAGCAAATATATATATACACATATATATATATGTATATAGTGAATATAATAAAAAGAAGAAGCAGACTCACAGATATAGAGAACAAACTAGTGGTTACCAGTGGAGAGAAGGAAAAGGAGGTGGGGCAATAAAGGGGCATGGGATTTTTAAAAATGGTTCCTATGAGATGGTATGAAATCATGTGCAAAACCACTGAAAATTGTGTTAGTCGCTCAGTCATGTCTGACTCTTTGTGACCCCATGGTCTGTACATGAAATCTCCAGGCAAGAATACTGGAGTGGATTGCCATTCCCTTCCCAGGGGATCTTCCCAACCCTGGGATCGAACTCAGTTTCCTGCATCGCAGTCAGTTTCATTACATCTGCGCCACCAGGAAGCCCCCCAAATTGTAAAGCATTACACGATTCAAAGAATCTTTCATTCAATGAAAAAAAAATGTCTTACAATAAGCTAAGTCCTTTATATGTGACCACATTTAATTTTCCTCAAAACGGTCATACTATATAAGGGTATATGTTTCATTTTATATCAAAGAAAATGAAGTTCAGAGAGGTTAAGTAGGTTATTCAAGGGCATGCATCTGAAACCCTGCTCCTTTTACACTGTATTCATCTCCCCACAGAACAGAGTAATGCATAGAGCTCGTTCTGAGATTCACCGTCTAGTTGGAGAGACTGTCAGTAACCATCATGTAACGTAATAAGTGACAGGAGCCACCCACAGCCAGCCACCCACAGCCAGCCACCATCCTGGTTCCAAAACAGGAAACATTAATATAATTAAGGCCTTCAGGAATGTGTGCTGGAGGGAAGCCATATTTGACTTTAGGTACAGATTAGGACTTTGTATACTTGGGTTTGTTCTGAAATATCTTTGATGTAAGCTTACAGAAACAATAATTTCAGGCCATATTCCATAGTATTTTTCTATCTTAAGTATGCAACTTGGCAAAGAATTGTAAACTCTGTCCATTAACCTTATCATTAATCCTGTTTTGCTTTGCCTTTTTTTTTTTTTTTGCCTCCCAAATGGTGTTTGGATAATTGAAATTGGAGCCATTTTTTAAAAGAAGCTTCCTGAAGCATACCTTCAAAATGTATGCAATAATGTAAAACAGTCTGATACTAACTCAAATATTAGCTTAATCGTGTACATGCCCCAAATTTCCAGAGAAGGCTAATATGAAAAATATTAATATAATTATTTAAAACTCTTTCCAATAGACTCACAGACACTCAGAACAGATTTGTGGTTATCAAGAGTGAGTGGAAGTGGGGAAAGAATGGATTGGGAGTTTGGGATTTATAGATGCAAGCTGTTATGTAGAGAATAGATAAACAACAAGGTCCTACTGTATAGCAAAGGGATCTATATTCAGTATCTTGTGATCAACCATAATGGAAAAGAATATGAAGAAGAATGTATATAACTGTATAACTGAATCACTTTGCCATACAACAGAAATTACCACAACATTATAAATCAACTCCAGTTAAAATAGATAAGTAAATAAAATATTTCTAAAATCAAGATGATACCACTCTACAAGCAGAAAATGAATAGGAACTAAAGAGCCTCTGGATGCAAAGCTAGCTTAAAACTCAACCCTCAAAAAACTAACATAATGGCATGAGCTCCCATTGCTTCATGGCAAATAGATGGGGGACAAGTGGAAACAGAGGCAGATTTAATTTTCTTGGGCTTCAAAATCACTGTGGACAGTGAATGGAGCCACAAAATTAAAAGACACTTGCTCCTTGGAAGAAAAACTATGACATACCTAGAGAGAATATTGAAAAGCAGAGACATCACTTTGCTGACAAGGATCTGTGCAGTCAAAGCTATGGCTTTTCCTCTAGTCATATACAGATGTGAGAGTTGTATCATAAGGAAAGCTGAGTACTGAGAAATTGATGCTTTTCAATCATGGTGCTGGAGAAGACTCTTGAGATTCCCTTGGACAGCAAGGAGATCAAACCAGTCAATCTTAAATCAAGCTTGAATATTCATTAGAAGGACTGATCCTGAAGCTGAAACTCCAATATTTTGGCCACCCAATGTAAAGAGCTGACTCATTGGAAAAACACCCTGATGCTGGAAAGACTGAGTGCAGGGATGAGAGGCTGGATGGCATCACCAATTCAATGGACATGAGTTTGAGCAAACTCTGGGAGATAGTGAAGGACATGGGTAGCCAAGCATGCTGTAATCATGGGGTTGCAAAGAGTTGGATACGACTTAGCAACTGAACAATAACAAGAAAATCAAGATAGAAAAATATATTATACCAGTCATTTATGGTCCTTCTAGCTCTAAACTGAAGCTTCTCCCAATTTCTTATTCTCAATATGACTGTTGCAGTAATAATTCAAAATTGACACCAGAGCTATACTGAAAAATGAGTTGTGAGTGTTAGCACACACCTCACAAAAGCAATACAATGGTCACTCTGAGAGCTCTCCAAGGAAGGCCTTGGTTTCTAAATGGAGTTTTCATGTCAGCATTTTTTCAGTACTATAAAGTTAAAGAATCAGTTAAGTTCAGTCACTCAGCCATGTCCAACTCTCTGTGACTCCATGGACTGCACCAGGCTTCCCTGTCCATCACCAACTCCAAGCATTTACCCAAACTCATGTCCATTGAGTTGGTAATGCCATCCAACCACCTCAACCTCTGTCATCCCCTTCTCCTCCCACCTTCAATCTTTCCCAGCAGCAGGGTCTTTTCCAATGAGTCAGTTCCTAGGATCAGGTGGCCAAAGTATTGAAGTTTCACCTTCAGCATCAGTCCTTCCAATGAATATTAAGGACTGATTTCCTTTAGGATAGACTGGTTGGATCTCCTTGCTGTCCAAGGGACTCTCAAGAGTCTTCTCCAACAACACAGTTCAAAAGCATCAATTCTTTGGCTTTGACATAGTCAATAAAACAGAAGTAGATGTTTTTCTGGAACTCTCTTGCTTTTTTCAATGATCCAACGGATGGTGGCAATTTGATCTCTGGTTCCTCTGCCTTTTCTAAATCCAGTTTGAATATCTGGAAGTTCACAGTTCATGTACTGTTGAATCTCCTCTGACCGTGGTGTTTTCCAGTCAAGAATACTGGAGTGGGATGCCAGTTCCTTCTCCAGGGGATCTTCCTGAGCCAGGGATTGAACTTGGGTCTCCTGCATTGCAGGCAGACGCTTTACCAGCTGAGCCACCAGGAAGGCCCATACTGTTGAATCCTGGCTTGGAGAATTTGGGCATTTTTTTTTGGCTAGCATGTGAGATGAGTGCAATTGTGCAGTAGTTTTAACATTCTTCAGCATTGCCTTTCTTTGGGATTGGAATGAAAACTGACCTTTTCCAGTCTTGTGGTCACTGCTGAGTTTTCCATATTTGCTGGCATATTGAGTGCAGCACTTTCACAGCATTAATTTTTAGGATTTGAAATAGCTCAACTGGAATTCCGTCACCTCCACTAGCTTTGTTCATAATGATGCTTCTTAAGGCCCACTTGACTGCATTCCAGGATGTCTGGCTCTAGGTGAGTGATCACAGCATCATGATTATCTGGGTCATGAAGATCTTCTTTGTACAGTTCTTCTGTGTATTCTTGCCACCTCTTCTTAATATCCTCTGCTTCTGTTAAGTCCATACCATTTCTTTCTTTTATTATGCCCATCTTTGCATGAAATTTTCCCTTGGTATCTCTAATTTTCTGTAAGAGATCTCTAGTCTTTCCCATTCTATTGTTTTCCTCTATTTCTTTGCATTGATTAGTGAGGAAGGCTTTCTTATATCTCCTCGCTATTCTTTGGAACTCTGCATTCAAATGGGTATATCTTTCCTTTTCTCCTTTGTCTTTCACTTCTTTTGTTTTCCTTGCTGCTTGTAAGGCCTCCTCAAACAACCATTTTGCCTTTTTGTATTTATTTTTCTTGGGGATGGTCTTGATCACTGCCTCCTGTACAATGTCACAACCCTCTGTCCATAGTTCTTCAGTAACTCTGTCTATCAGATCTAATCCTTAATAGGTCTAATCTGTTTGTCACTTCCCTGCATAGTCATAGAGAATTTGATTTAGGTCAGTAAATCTTTAATCCTATTTTCTTTTGAAGGTCTGAGCTGTGTTCCCTCCCTGTTATTTGACCTGAGGCCAAACTATGGTGGAGGTAATGAACATAATGTCCTCCTTTGAAATGTCCCATGCATGCACTGGTACACTCAATGCCCCTAACCCTGCAGCAGGCCACCACTTACCCACGCCTCCACCAGAGACTCCTGGACACTCATGGGCAAGTCTGGGCCAGGCTCTTGTGGGGTCACTGCTCCTTTCCCCTGGGTCCTGGTGCTCACAAGGTTCTGTCTGTGCCTCCCAGAGTCTGTTTCCCAGCCCTGTGTATGTTCTGGAGGCTCTATGGTGGGTTAACAGTGACCTCCTCCAAGAGGGTCTATGCCATACCCAGGTCTACTGCACCCAGAGCCCCTGCCCCTGCGGCAGTCCACTGCTGACCCACACCTCCTCAGGAGACACCCAAACACAGTCCTGTCTCAGTCTCTGTGGGGTCTCTGGGTCCTGGTGCACATAAGGTTTGTTTGAGCTCTCTGAGCATCTCTGGTGGGTATGGGGTTTGATTCTAAATGTGATTTCACCCTCCAACCATCTTGCTGGGGCTTCTCCTTTGCCCTTGGATGTGGGATATCTCCTCAAAGTCACCCCAGCACCGCGCAGCCATGCTGAGAGAGAATAAAAACTCTCATGTGAGTCTGTGAGTGGAACCAGCTGGTCAGGTGAGGCCTGGACTCGTGGATATGGAGATAGAAAGGTCGGCTTGAGGAGCAGAGTTTACACATCAGCTTCTACTTGGTTCAAAGGCACACCGAATCTGAATGTCCACAGCCAAGACTGTCTAGGTCCCCAAGCCAAGTAAACGCCTGAGACAGCCAGGAAGTTCAGTGAGGCAGGGAGAACTTAAATCTCCTCTGTCATGGAAGACAAAAGTCCAGATTCCAAGAAGAAGGAACCAATTACTTGCAGTTCCAGGAGCAGAGACAGCGGAGCGGAACTGACCCTAGGCTGACCAGCATTCTCTTTTCCTTCCTCTGTGCGTCCTGTTGCTTCTGTAGATCCTGGGGATCTAGTCTTGCAGGAGTTCAGGAAAATTCCAAATTCCACATAATAAAATATCTGAAAGGGAACTGGATGGGATCTCCCTTTGGAAGTTTTTGTTGTACATCATTGTTCTCTGCTGAGTAACATACTTAAAGTTTGGCTTCAATATACTGATAAGTATTTTAACACTGTTTGGTAGTGTATATGGAGAAATAACTTGCTTTTTTCCTAAATATTCCAAGAGTGCAAGATTGTTTGAGAGGCTGAGAGCAAATGAATAGAATGAATGGACTGATGTATCTTGGGTCAGTTCTGCAAGATGGTAATAAGGTGGTTAATGCCTATAGGGATTGGACAGATCTAGTGCCAATCCCAGCTTTGTGACCTTGGACAAGCTACTTAAATGCTCTGAATCTGTGTCTTTATAAAACCAAAATAATAATGCCTAACTCATAATTAGTATTAAGAGGAGTCAATGAATTAATTTTCATAAGTCCCCTGTCACCACGGCCTATGATCAAAAATTTTTGTCTATGATCAAAAATTGACATGTGCTGTGATCCTGTTGGCAGGGCTTCCCAGGTGGAGTTACTGGTGAAGAACCCATCAGCCAAAGCAGGAGGCACCAAGGGATCGAAGGTCTGATCACTGGGTCAGAAAGATCCCCTGAAGGAGGGCATGGAAGCTCACTCCAGTATTCCTGCCTGGAGAATCCCAGGGACAGAGGGGCCTGGTGAGATACAGTTCATAGAGTTGCACAGAGTTGGACAGGACTGAAGTGATTTAGTACACACACATGTGATCCTGTTGGCAGGTATGGAAACTAGGATGGTTTATATGTGGCCTCATCGCAATACACTTTGTGACAGGAAAAGAATCTGCCCATATGGTGCCCACACGGATAACACTCGTTTCTTCCCTATCACCCCTCTTTCCTTGACCATGGCACTGGGACTGCTTTGCCAAGCTCTCCTGTGTGCTACCACAAGAGTTAGTCAGATGCCAGAGGTCTGAGGTGGACCAGGGAGGCAGTTACCTGAAATATGAAATGAGAGGCGCCTAGAGGGAGAGGGCTTCCCTGGTGGCTCAGCTGGTAAAGGATCCACCTGCAATGTGATCCCTGCTTTGGGAAGATGCCCTGGAGAAGGGAATGGCTGCCCACTCAGTAATCTGGCCTGGAGAATTCCATGGACTGTATAGCAGCTTTCACTTCATTTCACTGAGAAAAGAGAGGTCACGAGTGTTAAAAGCTTTTCTAATCCACTTGTGTGGCTCATGGACCAGCAGGAAGAGACATTTGGGAACATATTCTTGAATCAGAATCTGCACTTTATCAAGATCCCCTCGTAATTCATGATGTCAATAAGATTTGAGAAATTCTGTTCCAAGAAGTTCCCCAAGAAATCAAAATTAGGTGTATAAACCAAAATAGATGATAAAAGCCATGAGGATGTTGGAACAGTGTTAAGCTGTTAAGTGTTACAGGGAGATGACCGCAGTAAAATTTCATCAGGTTCTACCTCTTTTAAAAGCACAGGCACGACAATAAAGATACTATCCAATCCAAATCTCAATTAAGATCAAACGCGGGCCAATAACTAACTTTTTTAACTTGTCACTATTCATATAAGTTCAGTCCAAATCTGCTTGGCAAACATAATATTTAGTATCAAATGGCATACATTCGCATCTTACTAGTACACTAAATTTGCTTTCCAATTAAAATGTTGTTTAAACAAACCAGAATGCCTTTCCAAACACATTGTACTGACTCTAGGAAACTAGACTCTGTGACCTAGTTCATCAAAATGCACTTGAAAAATTCTGTCTGGAACTCTCAGACCAATGCTACGCATCCAAGGTTTTATATTCTTCATTCTGTCTTTTTTCTTCCAAGGCTTGACTCATAACCACTTGAGATAGAGCTAAAGCTGACAGAGAAAGTGAAAATCCTCTCCTTCTTGCCCGGAGGAAATGCTTGGCAGAAGATTTCCAAGCTGTACTGTCATCAAAGCTAAACTTAACCTTGTTCGGGAAGAGAACCCTTAACTTTCAAACTGACTCCTTGTCAGGTCCCTTCAGCTTGCAAAGTACAATGTTAGGGGGGAAAAAGAAAAAAAAAAAAACAAAAAACCGAAGAAAGAATAGCAAAGGATGCATTTCATCACTGAGACGATGACTTCTCATGTTTGGCAAAGACATTAAAGTTAAATGTCTTGATTCACAGGCACTTACTACTCCCTTCATCTCCATTAATCTCTGCTCACAGCTTTGAGATACACCACTACTGTCTCCAGCAATGAAATGAAATTATAATTGCTTTTCAGTGTGTTTTTTCTCATGTTATTTGATTGCTAAAGATTTCTTCCAAAATGGAGATATTTAGTGAACACAATACAATGTATTGTCTTGCTATTTTTAATCTGTTATTGTATAATTTGAAGGGTTGGGTATGGGAAGAATGGAAATTGAACTCATCTGACCGTGACAGATTTGCAAACTCTGAACACAACTCACAGTTTATTGATGCTTTTAAATTACAGCACCAAATACCTGGACATGTTCATATAACATTTATAGCATTTTATGTCTTCACAGCTACAGCCAACGTTTGCTTAAGAATCACAAAAGTAATTCAGGATGAGCAAGAAGAGCATTTTATGAGGAAAAGTAGAACATTCTGAAGCATTTTGCCTGAAACAGCTTTTATTTTTATCCTGTTCCCCAAAAATCATTATCTAGAGACCTGAAATGTCTCAAAAAATCATTATATTTGGGTGCCTAGTGGGTCATTTCACAGAGTCCTGTAAGATCATATTTGCTAACAAATGGGAAGAATCTCTGGACCACAGAAACATTTGGTGAAATAAATTTATCTGGTGTAACTTACTCCTTCCTCTGTCTTCTGATGAGCAAATATTCTCTAGAGTTTGATCCAATAAATTATATCCAAGATTTTTACTGAGTTCCATAAAAGGTAGCATTTCCAAAATTGAAATCTCATAATCTGAGGATCTCAGAATAATTACTATTTATATGCTTATATTAAATTGCCTTCTCTCTAGAGCCTTTGCTGGGATCAATATTGTTTGAGTAACAGCATACACAGGAATGCCCAGAACAAAAAGGTCAGATTTGGGACTTAGCCCTGAACTATGCCTAGTTCCCTCCCTTTTAGAAGAGGGAAAGACATAAAGCCAAGCCATCTGTCTAAATTTCAGAGAAACAGCTGGTCAGATGGGGCCACTCATACCATTTATTGGTCATGTCAGCCTAGTTTCCATCCCCAAATATGAAAAACCAGACAAGTAGAGGCCTAGTGATAAATTAAGGGGGATGATAATTGGGAACTGAAAGTATTTTCATTTCTCAATTCCAGAATTCAAATTTGTGTACTCTCAAAATGTAATCTAAAAAATCTTTACAGAGGCCTAAGGATAGTCATCATTACAATGTTGTATTTAATATATAAGTTAATGCAGATCATTAGTACATTTTGCCTCATTAATTGGGCTGTTCTTATGTGCCAAACACTGTTCTTTTTCTTTGTGTCTCGTAATATTCCTGATTTTTCACAACTCCCCTTTGGAAAATAGACACTATCAGTTTCATTTCCAAGGAGGAAGCTGTTGCACAGAAAAGAGAATGGATTTGCCTGAATTCACCAAGTTGGTCCTTAGGATGACAGATTATACAAGCAGCATGCTGGGGCCCAGAGCTGGACCCTTTTCATTCTGCTTCACACTCCACGCCTGTCAGAGCTTGGGTCCTCAGTGGGCTTAGCAGTCAGGGCCCCCTCCATGTGTTAAGGTTTATCCTCAGTACCCTCAGAGCCTTGGTTTATTTTACCTGTGAATAACAGGGGATTTTGAGGTTAGACCAGGTAATTTGCCTTCCCAGCTAAGACCTCTGTGATGCTGATAACTGCCCTCGTTTGCCATACAGTCACCTTTAAGACTGACTACCCACCTGAAATGTTTTTTTCCCCAAGATCAAATAAAGTCAGTATTTGGAAATCACACACATATTAAAAATAGCAATGATGATTAATCAAGATTCACCTTAAGCACTCACAACTCAGAGTCTTTATTTTTAATTTTTTAACTGAAGTCTAGTTGATTTACAATACTGTATTAATGTCTGCCGTAGAACAAATTGATTCAATTATACATATATAAAGTCATTATTTTAATATTATTTTCCATATGGTTCATCACAGTGTATTGAATATAGTACCTGCAAGAACTCACCGCCTTGATTTTCCTACTATGTGATGTGGGCAAACAAGTATCTATAGTGTTGCCCTGAGAGTTCCAGTTTTAGAAAACTGTTCTATACCTGCCCATATTTTCAATCCCAATATAGGACTATTCTCCATTTACCCAAAATTTTACTTAACATATAATGATTGAGCAACAGATCTGTGATCATCATTGTGAACAGTGATGACATTAGAAAGATAAGTAAGGAGTGCTCCTGCTTGCAAAGAGCTGGGGTCCTGATGTGTGACAAAATCATCAAAACAAAAGCCCATCATTGTGACGTTCCTCCTAGAAAGGGTTGCATAAGACAGCAAAGACGTCAGAAAGAGAAAGTGGTTCTCTCTGTCTAGATGGATCAAGGCATGTTTCTGGGAACACCTACATACTGTGTGGGGATTAGGGTTGGCGAGTGGGTAAAAGGAAGACAACTTGGGAGACATTCAGGATAGAATCACATATAGAGGGGCCCAGAGTGGTAACACAGCATTCTCTGCAAGCTGCCAGGAATTTGGCAAGCCTGAGAATGGACTGAGGAGTAAAGAGTGTCAGAAGAAAAGTAACCATGTGTCTGATCATGAAGAGATATATAGAAGCAAGGGAATAGAGTTTCACTGTGAAGGCATGACGGACTACTCACCTCAGGTCGGTGGAGTAGTTCCTTTCTCCTGAATAGTACTCATCACTCCCCTCTCTTTGGGCAGTGAAGATGGCAACTTCTTACTTGCACCCCAGTGTTCAGTTCAGTTCACTCTCTCAGTTGTGTCTGACTCTCTGCAACCCCATGGACTACAGGATGCCAAGCCTCCCTGTCCATCACCAACCCAGAGCTTACTCAAACTCATGTCCATCAAGTCGATGATGCCATCCAACCATCTCATCCTCGGTCGTCCCCTTCTCCTCCCGCCTTCAATCTTTCCCAGAATCAGTTCAGTTCAGTTCAGTTGCTATATGTCCTACTCTGTGACCCCATGGACTGCAGCATGCAGGCCCTCCCTGTCCATCACCAACTCCCAGAGTTTACTGAAACTCATGTCCATCGAGTCGGTGATGCCACCCAACCGTCTCATTCTCTGTCACCCCTACTCCTCCTGCCTTCAATCTTTCCCAGTATCATGATCTTTTCCAATGAGTCAGTTCTTCTCATCAGGTAGCAAAGCATTGGAGTTTCAGCATCTTTTAATTTCATGGCTGCAGTCACCATCTCCAGTGATTTTGGAGCCCCCCAAAATAAAGTCAGCCACTGTTTCCCCCTCTATTTGCCATGAAAATGATGGAACCAGATGCCATGATCTTAGTTTTCTGAATGTTGAGCTTTAAGCCAACTTTTTCACTCTCCTCTTTCACTTTCATCAAGAGGCTCTTTAGTTCTTCTTTGCTTTCTGCATATCTGAGGATATTGATATTTCTCCCAGCAATCTTCATTCCAGGTTGTGATTCATCCAGCCCAGTGTTTCTCAGGATGTACTCTGCATATAAGTTAAATAAGCAGGGTGACAATATACAGCCTTGACGTACTCCTTTTCCTATTTGCAACCAGTCTGTTGTTCCATGTCAGTTCTAACTGTTGCTTCTTGACCTCCAAACAGATTTCTCAAGAGGCAGGTCAGGTGGTCTGGTGTTCCCATCTCTTGAAGAATTTTCCACAGTTTATTGTGATCCACACAGTCAAAGGCTTTGGTATAGTCAAAACAGAAATGTTCACAGAAACACTATTTACAATAGCCTAGACATGGAAACAACCTAAAGGGACAAATGAATTGAGATGATGTGCTACATATAAACAATGAAGTATTTTTCAGCCATAAAAAGAAGGAAATAATGCTATGTGTAGCAACATGGATGAACCCAGAGATTATAGTAAGTGAAATTAGCTAGATAAAGACAAATATTATATGACATCTCTTATATGTGGAATATAAAATATGACATAAATGAACTTATTTATGAAACAGAAACATATTTACAGACCTAGAGCACAAGTCTTCAGTTGTCAAGAGGCAGTGGGGTGGGGGGCATGGATTGGGAATTTGGGATTAGCAGATGCAAACTATTATATAGGGAGTCGATAAAAAACAAGGTCCTACTGTATAACACAGGGAACTATTTTTAATATCCTGTGATAAACACAGTGGAAAAGAATATTTTAAAAATGCATCTCTTTATAACATCTTATGAGTTGCCATCTGAGATATATATACAGTACTTCCCTGATATTACTCATTATATTTATCTTAAAGAAAGGTGAGAAATCTTATGTATCATTTGGAAATCATTCTGATCTGTGATTCATTCATCATCTCTCTTTCGCTTGATTTAAATGTGTTAATTTTAGAAACTGATTTATCAACTTCCCAAGTCTCTAAGATAACAATAGAGAGAGATTCATTAAAACTAGAAAGCTTGACATGATCCTTCACGTTTACCTGCCTTTCATATCAGCAGGCATTGATGATTCCTAGGTGACCAAATTGTCATAACTTCTCCTTATCTCAATTCTAGTTTTTCACTTCAGGCCTTTTACTTTCTTTTTTATTATAGGATTTGATTGGGTCTCCGTGTTAGCAGGGTTTTACCCTCATCCTCCTACCCTGTCCTCACCCCAGATATGCACATGTGTACACTAACATCCTAAAATACAAATTGATGTGACTGTCTCGTGCAAAGCAGTGCTTCTCAGCTTTTTAAGCTTAAAATCCAAACACAAAAATACAGAGGGCCCTACTTAATGTATCACAAGTTTTTTAATAAATAATATATAAGGACTAGAAAGAGATGCAAGTATTTTCTATAGCCTCATCCCTCGTAATGTTATATAAGAGCTGTGCTTCCTGTCCACCATAGACTCATCAGTCTGTGGACCAGACAGCATAATGCCTGGCGCATTGTGCTTAAGAACTATTAAATGCATCCAATAAAAAAATATGCGTAAAACTTAGAAAGTGCACTGTGTTTGATCTTGAAATCTAGTAATGCATAAACAGGATCGCTCCTGGTACAAAATCATACTAGGTACCCTGAAAAGCTGATAAAACACAGTGTTAAAACCAGCTGGATGGGCAAAGTCAAAAACGTATAATAGAGGGTATAAGAAAGATCTTTCATTAAGCAATGACTAGAGATGATGAGCTTGAATCTAAGGAAGAATAAAGGATATAAAATAGAGGGAACTAACATGTATCCAGTTAAGTGCCATGGGTTAAATATTTAACATGAATTGTCTCTTTTTGTTCTCATAACAAGCCTGGATATAGTTGTGATCCCCATTATACATACAGAAGACTGAGATTAAATAAATTCCCAAAGGGCATATAATTAGCAAGCTGCAGAGTCAGAATCTGCATTCAGACTGGGCTGGAATCCAAAGTCTGCCTATTTCCAAATATACTGCAGTCTCTAACTAGCCCAGAACACACACACACACACACACACACACACACACACACAGAACTCAGTTGTGATCTTGAAGTACCACTGTTGCTGTCCCTGAGCTGGCATTATTTTCTCATCTACAAAGACCAGTGAGAATCAATATTTGTTCAAGTTATTGGCACATGTTTATCCCATCCACTCATAAATGGTTGGCATTCGCCCTCATGCGGTTGTGATATCAGCCAGCTGGCCATTCCTCAACTCAAGCCTATCTTTTCAATCAGGCATTGTTCCTGAATTCTAACGAATAGACTGGTGACACACAGGGTTTGTAGTGTTTCCCTTAGGGACTCTATGCCTAGACCCATTAGAGATGAAGAGGAATGTATATGTGTTGATCAAGCTGCATGCAAAGATTGTGGTTTCTTGAGTAACCAGGATTTTCAGTGTAATTTTGAACCACTCAATGCAGGATCCTGATTAGCTATTGGAAGTTTAGCTCCATCATATTCAAAAAAGAACAGATATCCACTGAGAAAGACTCCGCCAAGGAAAGAGATTTTCAACTCTGATTAGCACTGAATTGATGGAAGCACTATGTTTATGAAATTCTCAACTTGTTGCCTTTCCTTCATTTTAAAATCCTGTGCATAATCATTTGAACAATGTGCTAAGTAAGAATATATTTCCCTGTAATTTTTAAAAGTTTTAATTATATTTTTCCCATTTTGCCAATCTTATCATTATATACATCCCATTGGTTCATGTATTTAGCTTTGCTTAAAAACCCCCAAAATTCTGAAAGTGATTCGGCACTACTTTATAATGGTGTGTGGGTGTGTATGTTTGTTTGGCTGTCTATTGCATGGAATATCAATGGGTG
Source organism: Cervus canadensis (assembly GCF_019320065.1). NCBI lineage: Eukaryota > Metazoa > Chordata > Mammalia > Artiodactyla > Cervidae > Cervus > Cervus canadensis. The sequence continues at coordinate 2,936,292 of NC_057400.1, read as the reverse complement.
GTGATGGGAAGAGCAGTACAGGAGTATATAGAAACAAAGTTGAATTTAGGAAGTTTCTAAGTAGATAAAATTTTATTACCTCAAAGATTTCCTTTTATCAGTCTCTTTTAAAACTTTTTCAAGTAATCTAGCCACCAATTTCAGCTTCTCATACTTTGGAAATCTCTAAGCCTTTCCATTATGAATTTTACCATTTCTACCCAGCAAAGATTTCACACCTTCTAGATCATTCAATTAAGAGGGACTATTCATAATCTAAAGATTTAGTAGGTTTAGCATATTTGAATTTGACAATCTTGAGTGGTTCTTTTGGAGGAAACGGTCCCCTGACCAAAGCTTGTGCCAACAACAAGCTCTGTATTCCTGACCCCTGCTCGTTGGAAGTTACCCTCTGACTCTGACCCTCTGTGAGCACTCTCCCTGCCCCCACCCCCAACTGCATCAGTGGCACCCAGCTTAGACTCAGCTTGGACCTGTTTTCTGTTCTTTCATTTCCCTCTTTGTTCTTTCATTTCATGATGCTACTTCTGAAAAATTGAAGGTTGGCCTGCCTAATACATCTTGGTGAAGAAAATACGTTGAAAACAGTATATTAGAAAGAATGGTTCGATTACAGTAGAAGTGAAGTGAATGAAGTGAAGTCTCTCAGTCGTGTCCGACTCTTGCGACCCATGGACTATAGCCTACAAGGTCCCTCCGTCCATGGAATTTTCCAGGCAAGAATCCTGGAGTGGGCTGCCATTTTCTTCTCCCGGAGATCTTCCTGACCCAGGGATTGAACCTGGGTCTCCCACATTGTAGGCAGACACTTTACCATCTGAGCCACCAATGAGAGTAAATCCCAGTGTAAATTCAACAGACTTATAAAATCATAGCATGATAATTTAGAAGCATGAGTTAGGATCAAGTAGTGGGAAAAGGAGAAAAAAGTAAAGTGAATATATATCTGAGAGATCTTTCTAAGCAATGGCAACAATAAATAGGACTTATAACTTTCACCTTTTCTCTCAACAAAAAATTGTTGGAAATTTACATAGTCCTTGATGTTAAGTACTATAATTTTAAAAAATCCTTGCTCAACATGACACTTTATAGTCTACATATGATTAGTATATCATATAGCTCCTATCTAAGGAGATTAAAAAACATTTTTAATTAGATTAAATCATTGATAAATTAAATTTAAGAATAGAAAAGTAATAATAAAAAAAAAAAACAAAGCAATCAATTGTGAACTTGCTATTCCTAACCTGAGAATAAAACAAAACAAACAAACAAACAAAAAAAACAGTGGCAGTAGGGAAAAGGAAGTAATCAGAGAGGAAAAATATTTAGGTAGGTATGTATATGTTTTTCTATTTAATCTGTGTTTTTTATTGACTTTTATTGGAGTGTAGCTGCTTTACAACGCTGTGCTAGTTTCTATTATTCAGCAAAGTGAGTTAGCCTTGTGTATACAAGTATCCTCGTTTTTAGATTTCCCTCCCTTTCGGTCACCAGAGAGCATCAAATAGAGCTCCCTATGGTATACAGTAAGTGCTCATTAGTTATGCATTTTATATATTTTATACATCAGTTCTGTTCAGTCCTGTCACTCAGTCATGTCGGGATCCCTGCTATCCCATGAACTGCAGCACACCAGGCCTCCCTGTTCATCACCAATGCCCGGAGTTTACCCAAACTCATGTCCATCGAGTCGGTGATGCCATCCAACCATCTCATCCTTTGTTGTCCCCTTCCCCTCCTGCCCCCAGCCTCTCCCAGCATCAGGGTCTTTTCAAATGAGTCAGCTCTTCACATGAGGTGGCCAAAGTATTGGAGTTCCAGCTTCAACATCACTCCTTCCAATGAACACCAAGGACTGATCTGCTTTAGGATGGACTGATTGGATCTCCCTGCAGTCCAAGGGACTCTCAAGAATCTTCTCCAACACCACAGTTCAAAAGCACCAATTCTTTGGTGCTCAGCTTTCTTCACAGTCCAACTCTCACATCCGTACATGACCACCGGAAAAATCATATCCTTGACTAGACAGACCTTTGGTGGCAAAGTAATGTCTCTGCTTTTTAATATGCTGTCTAGGTTGGTCATAACTTTTCTTCCAAGGAGCAAGTGTCTTTCAGTTTCATGGCTGCAGTCACCATCTGCAGTGATTTTGGAGCCCCCAAAAATAAAGTCAGCCACTGTTTCCATTGTTTCCTCATCTATTTGCTGCGAAGTGATGGGACCAGATGCCATGATCCTAGTTTTTTGAATGTTGGGTTTTATGCCAACTTTTTCACTCTCCTCTTTCACTATCATCAAGATGCATACAGTCCATGGAATTGTTCAGAAGGCCAGAATTCCGAGTGGGTAGCCTTTCCCTTCTCCAGGGAATCTTCCCAACCCAGGGATTGAACCCAGGTCTCCCGCTTTGCAGGCAGATTCTTTACCAGCTGAGCCACAAGGGAAGCCCATTGTATATATGGTAGTATATTTATGTCAGTCCCAATTTCTCAATTCATCCCACTCTGTTTTTCCTGTTTGGTAACCGTAAGTTTGTTCTCTACAACTGGACTCTTATTTCTGCTAGAAAAATGCTAGAGATGAGCTTATTGCTGGGCAGGTATATTTTGGAGCCATTGTGTTTGGGCTAATTATGGGATACTCGTGTACAGGTGTTCTTAAAAAAAAACCAAGGAGGAAAGAGCTAAACTCACACAAGATAATCAACTGGGAGACTGGCCCTTGACAGTCTCTGACGCATTTCTGCCATCATTTTAGGGATGGGAAACAAATGTTCAGATGGACAATGTGTACAGAGTCACACAGACTTCAGTCATATTCTGCTTGGACACGGAATGGAGCATGAAAAGAACAGAGAAACTTGTAGGTTGCTGACCCACCCAGAATGAATGGTGTCTACTCCTGGCTGTACCACAGTGGCCGCTGGCCACCTAGAAAGGGGGGCTGCCCCAGAGGCAGGCCAGAATGATGGCTACCTATGCTGCTTTGTTCTGGTCTTGTTGTTCAGTCACTCAGTCGTGTCCGACTCTTTGTGACCCCATGGACTGCAGCACGCCAGGCTTCCCTGTCCTTCACCATCTCCCAGAGTTTGCTCAAAACCCATGTCCACTGAAGCAGTGAGGCCATCCAGTCATCTCATCCTCTGTCATCCCCTTCTCCTTCTGTCTTCAGTTTTTCCCAGCATCAAGGTTTTTTCTAGTGAGTTGGCTCTTTGCATCAGGTGGCCAAAGTACTGTTATTGTCTTAGTGGGTTTGATTATGATAAATTCCTAGCAAGCAACTTATAAGTGAAGATCAGTACCTCTAAACAAAGTCTTTCCTAAAATCTTGAATAGAATGATTTTTAAAGCCAAGAAAAAATTCCAGAGCCATCTTGTTATTCCCTGGACAGGACCAGACTCCATTGTGATGCCCTGTCTACACCCCTATCCATCACCAGTCATGACTGTGAAGCAATGTGGAGTGTGTCCATCTCTACTATGATAGAGGAATTAGTTAAAATTGCTTTTGCTATCGTGAAAGCCTGACAAAAACTCTGACACCTGGAATGTGCCCAGTTAAAGTCTGTTGATTGAACAAATGAACAAACTCCGCCATTTGCAGTAGAGGAATCTGAAACACATAAAGATAAAAATGAGAGCAGTTCACAGTGAAGGGAAAAGAGGACCCAGGATTCCTGGATCCCAAGCCAAAGGTCTCCTGCATGTAACTGATCACACCCATTAGGAGCTTTATGCAAATTAATGGATTATCTTTCAACCCAGAGTACATGCTCGGCTTCTTGAGCTTAGGGTCTATGTCCTTGACTTAATTCTGTCCTCCCACAGCAAAGAGCAGAACCATGCGTATCCAGCAGATAATCAAAAGGCAAGTAGAACGGTATTACGGTGGAGATGGATGTCAGGATAAAGAGGGTTTGACCTTCCTTTCATGATTCATTTCAGAGAGCCATGTTTCTTGGTCTGTGCATTTTAGAGTAATTTATCTTTTAGGATTTCACTGTGGAAAATGGGGAGGATCAGAGTCAAGAGTAGTATTAGAGTATTTATTTTTGTTGTTTGCTAAGTGAAATTATAGGTAACAAGGTAAAAAAACAAATGAAGCTAAAAGCATGAATTGACACTTCTAAGCCTCATTGTCGGCACTATACAAAACGCCTGCTTTATGTCTTTTAAACAAAGTGGGCCATTAATGTGTAATGCTAAGAGGAATTTTATCTCACCTATAAATAGTGAATCCCTTAAGCTCCAAATCCCCATATACAGACAATTTACTCTGGTAATCAAGGCGATGTTCACAATTTAACTTCAGTTACCATCTGTAACTCTATTGGTATTTTAATAATAATGAATAAAAATATACACTGGCAAACAAAAACGTTACTTAAAGTAGAACCATCTTAAAGAGTCAATGATAATTTCTCAGAAGCTGTGTAAATATCATATTTATGCAGAACTCTCTTTTGTGCCTTTACCTTTTAATTAATGTCAAAGAAAACCTTTAATATTTACACATACATGTATATTGAGGGGAAAACTATCCCCACTTCTTCCAATTAAAAATATCAAAGAAAATGCTTCCCATGAATATGCAAATATTAATAAGGAAACAGATACATTTCTTTCACTTGGTCTCCCTTTGTGGGCTTTCCTCCCCCTTTTTGGAGGAGTGTCAAAGAAGTAAAGAAGGCAAGAATAAGTGAGAAGAAATGCAAATTCTTATGAAAATTATACACTATTCTTCAAAGTTTTTCTGTTATCCAGAAAAACTATACCCTTCCTTTAGCAGAAAATAAATCATTTGTTAAAACAAACGCTACGAAGAATGATACAACTAATGCTTACCAGACTTACGCACAGGTGGCATATTCTGACCTAGTGGTCACCATCTGGGGTTGAGGAAACCTGAATTTCCACCTAAGCCAGTCTGTTAATTAACTGACCAGTCCTAAGCAGGCCTGTCATCTCGTACACCCCGAGGTCCTCATTTGTAGTTGAAGGGCTTGAATTCCTTATTTTCAGAGTTTCTTTCTGGTTCTAACATCATCTCAGTCTGTGAATGTAGAGCTACATCATTTGCAAATAGGACTAGGGGTATCCAACACCCATTGATGGGAAGAGTTGAATGTTATAATACGAATGGTCACATTTATACTTATGGATTTTTATCTCCCTAGGCTTGAGATGCATTTCGAGGTGGCCTTTATGGTGTAAAAGAAAACAAGATAACCATAAAGTTATCTGTTGAAGAAAAATGAAGAATAGAATTGTGAATTGTTGGTGTTCCGTCGCTAAACTGTGTCTGACTCTTTTGTGACTCCATGGACTGAAGCCCTTCAGGCTCCTCTGTCCATGGGTTTTCCCAGGCAAGAATACTGGCGTGGGTTGTCATTTCCTTCTCCAAGGGATCTTCCTGACCTGGGGTTGAACCCATGTCTCACGCATTGACGAGCAGATTTTTCACCGCTGAGCCACCAGAGAGGCTCCGAAAACGTGAATAGAAGTTTGCATTTTAACTAGGGCTTTAATTTCCCCTGATTTTTGCAGCACATCTCTGAATGGTCTTTTTCAGGGAATATTTTGAAAATATTCCACTATGCCAATGGATCTGTGAAGCACGGATCATTTCTAGAAAACTAGTCATGGTGTCTCTCAGTTTCCGTGTTCCACAGGAAACCTGACTTTTAGTCTTGCCTTATGTTCCTCCTACATTTCAAACATCTCTCTCCCTCCTCAAATTTCTTCACCCTCTCCTCTCTCTTCCTGTAAATACAGATAAACATCCACCACACTTTCGGAAGTACCGACTGATGGATTTAGCGTGCAAACACACTGTCAGAAGGCTGAGACATGAGTGGTGCCTAAAATTCAACAACATGGGCCTGCTTATTTAAAGCCTGAAGGGATGGTGAAGCAGATGGTGCTTCGTGTCTTCCCTCCCCTGCCATGTGTTTACTGCGATCGCCCAGTCTCAGGAAGGCTGCCAATCCGCAGAAGGGAAGGACTGCCTGGTGCAGTGCTGTTTTCAACCCTTCTCTCCCTTCCACTTCCTTTCCTTCCTCTCTTCAGGTTGACCACAAACCTTCAGTGCAAAGAGCTTCTGGTGACATCAATTCTTGTGCAGGTTTTGCAACATAGACACGAGATTCCCAGGAATAAAATTGTTGAAAACGGTTGCTCTGGATTGCAAGCAGATATTACACACAATTAATATACTGTTTCCTGGGCTCATTCTGTGCCTTATCTTTTAAAGGGAACTTTGTCCATCTCTTCTCATTCCATCTGTAAAGTGATTCTGTGGCTAGATGTGGCAGAGATGAGTCGATTTTGTGGGCTCATTGAATTGGAATATATTTTCTGGAGTCACCAAGGCAAGAGAAGAAACCAGTCTAGAATGGGAAGCTTGCAGCTTTAGTCATCCTGACACTGTCCACAATCCCAAGCAGTCCCAAAGGTGGAATTTTCTAAAAATTAATTACAGTTCACTCTTGAAGAATGTGGGTAGAGGGCTGAGAACCCCCAACACATTGGGAAAATCAGATTCTGCATCTATGTTTTCAGCCAACCGTGGACTTGCAGCACTGTACTTCATACTTATTGGGGGGGGAAAAACCCTCTAATAACCTAAATGGGAAAAGAATTTGGAAATGGTACACGTGTGTGCATACCTGAATCACCTTGGTGTACACCTGAAATTAAAATAACATTGTGAGTCAGCTACACTCCAATACAAAATAATTATTTTTTTAGAAACTATATATTAAGTCTTAAAACTCAAAAAAAGATAAAAAGTATACTTCTCTCTAAAAAAAATCTGGTATAAGTGGAACCATACTCTTCAAACCCATGTTATTTAAGTGTCAGCCATGCTGTCCTCATTTTTGCTGTATTGTTTCTCCTGTTTGTGTGTGTGCTAGTGGTTCAGTTGTGTCTGACTCTTTGAGACCCCAGGGACTGTAGCCCATCACCAGTCTCCTCTGTTAATGGAATTCTCCAAGCAAGAATGCTAGAGTGGGTTGCCTTTCCCTTCTCCCTGACCCAGGAATTGAACCTGGGTCTTGTGCATTGCAGGCAGATTCTTTACCATCTGAGCCACCAAGGAAGCCCTTCCCCTGTTTAGGACAGGTCTAAAAATAATGCACATTTCTGGATTGGGAATGCTTATATAAACAAATTCTTAATTCCTAATGACAAAGGGTAATTTGATTACCAATTTGAGTCCTGGTCTATTTTCAGTTTAGGTGAGTTGTCAGGTCTGTTCATTTGATATAGAGAAGAAAAAGGGAAGTACTTATTGGCCTGAGAGGGAAGGTCTTTCTTCATTTCTGATTGGAAACTTTCCCATTCTCATCACTTTCAGAGACAGGAGAGCAAAAGCTCAGTCTCGTTTTCTAAAAGCCACTGCAATGTCCTGGGTCCATGAGAAAAGGTGTCCTGAAGAATCTCCTCTGGACCTTTCTATTAGCACAATTTGTTTTCAACGGGTTTACCAATTCCCAAAGTGGGAACATTGACCCCCACAAATGGGGATATAAGGAAGGTACATTTCAGAAAAGGAACTGGGCCATGGAGCAGTAGTCACTGGTGTCAGGAGGCCAGTGGGGATGAATGCTTCTCCCGAGACCTGGTGAAGGGCCCTCACTGCCCCGGGGGTGGAAGAGATGAGAAAAACCACTTCCCTGGACGTCTGAGCCACTGGGTACCCATGAAACTGACTTGGGTGTAATATTGGTGAAATTTTCCTCAACTGTCTCATCCATTTATTGAATTTGTTTATGTCTTCATATTTTTAAGTGGTCTCTGAGCTTCTTGAAGTCTGAGATTCAGTTTTACTCAAATGTATCCCCAATGCCTACTTAAGGTCAAGCATAAAGTGGGACCCTATAAATATTTATTGGGTTGAACTACATTGAAATGATTAGATCAGTTTAGATTAGATCACTTCACTTAGGGGGAAAAGTGGGATTAGGAAGCACAATACTCAAAAATGTCATCAGTGACACATGAAAAAAATTCATAAAAGATCTAATAAAAATGTTAGCAGTAACAGCAAGATCCTACTGTGTAATAAACTATAATGAAAAAGAATATAAAAAGTAATGTATAGGTATACGTACAACTGAATCACTTTTCTGTACAGCAGGAATTAACACAACATTGCAAATCCACTATTCATCAATTTAAAAAATTGAAAAAAACGGTAACAGTGTTTTACACATGTTATATGTTTAAGAAATGCATAACTACTAGAATAAAAACTTGTTCAGTTGCCAAGTTATGTCTGACTCTTTGTGACCACATAAAATGCAGCACACCAGGCTTCCCTGTCCTTCACTATTTTCCGGAGTTTGCTCAAACTCATGTCCATTGAGTCAATGACACTATCCAACCAGCTCAGACTGTCACCCCCTTCTCCTCATGCCCTCAATCCTTCCCAGCATCAGAGTCTCATGGACTAGACTTTCCAGGCTCCCCTGTCCATGGAATTCTCCAGGCAAGAATACTAGAGTGTGTAACCATTCTCTTTTCCAGGGGACATTCCCAACCCAGGGATCGAACACTTATCTCCTTCATTTTAGGCAGATGCTTTACTGTCTGAGCCACCAGTGAAGCCCTAATAAATATGGCTCTTGGCTTTTGAAAGTTCTTCAATTTGCTTCAGAAGTGAGTGTTAGAAGGGTTGTGAGTTATTTGGAAGGGTTATGTGTGTGTTAGCCACTCAGTCATGTCCAGATGGAGTGGAGGGATGTTATCTGAAATTGGAGGGAGCTGTAACTACTGTTGTGGGTAAGGTTCATAACATAACTTCAAAGAGAAATGCTTTGTGGAGTTTCATGTGTGTGTGTGTGCACGTGTTTGGTATATTCCACTGGGGCTCAGGTCCAGTTGGGCTCAAGCTTTGGCATTCATTGGTTTCCTGATGATAAAACCAGCATAAGCAAATGGAATATTTCCATTATGTTCAAATTGTTTACTAACATTAAATACAGTAGCAGATTCATGTTTCTGGACAAGTGTGTTGGAGGGGTACATGCATCCCCCTCAGCTGCATCTTAGCCTTCAGTAAGGTGGCCCCTGAGTTCTGCTTTCTGTTTGCAGAATGACCATAACTACAGAGTTGTTCTTACCTCTGATTTTTGTGTTATTACTCTTCAGTTTGATTCTGGCTCTATTTTGTGTTTGTCAAATACCTCAAAATATTTTTCAAACATTTGTGTTTGGGAAAAACTTGAAATATAATTTGCCAGTTGATTTTTTTAACACATTGAACAAATAAAAATCCAATCCTTATGTTTCTCATTAATTTTCATGCAATTAGATGAAATACTGCTCTCTAAGAATTTGCTGGGTAAACAAGCAACCTCATAATCGTATGTACATTTCCTTTTAAAAATGTCAACTCAGCTCTTCCTGAGAGCCTTTGATACCATGAAGTTGATCTTCAAACGGAATAACATGTTTCAAACTTGTTTTGACTGAGGTATATATAGATTTCATGGACTCATTTTGGAGTGTTCTTTAAGATCAATTGTACAAAACAAGTGGTAAGAATTTTGGTACTGTGATGTGGATTGATTGATTTATTCCTTCATTTCTTCATTCCTTTCCTTACTCACTGATTTCATTCTTTGCATAAACCTTTATTGAAAGCCTATTACATGTCAGATTATTTGCTAAGATCCCCCAAAGAGTTTGTGACCTGTTGGTGAATGCAAATAAATGAATGATTGCAAACTGTTTGTATGCTAAGTCCTTCAGTCATGTCCAACTCTCTGCCATGCCATGGACTGTAGCCCACCAGGCTCCTCTGTTCATGCAGAACCTCCAGGCAAGAATACTGGAGTGGGTTACCATTTCCTCCTCCAAGGGATCTTCCTGACCCAGGAATCAAACCCTGTCTCTCACACCTTCTGCATTGGCAGGCAGGTTCTTTACCCCTAGCACCATCTGGGAAGCCCCTAAAAACTAACTCTTTAGATGGCCAATATTCTAGTGAAGAGAAGAGTCCTGTACGCGGGATTGAATAGTCAGGGCAATCAGAGGAGAATATCTACATTGTCAAGACCACATTCCTGTCCATGCCCACCATCTGAGCAGGATCAAAGAAGACCTAGAAAGCCTATCTACCACATTTAGGGAAGACTGGAAGGGTAGCTACTGAAGGAAATGTCACATTCAAGATTGTACCAGATTGAGGACTATTCTCTATTCTTTCATATAACAGATATGAATTATTAAATTTAGGAACTCATTTTCCAAAGACTTTCATGCAACTGGGAGTGAGATATTCTGAATTATTGTGTCCCTCTAGATAGAACTATTATAAATAAGAGTCTTTAGAAGCTGAAGATGAGAGAATAAACAGTGTTCCCCATCTTAAATAGTCTCCGCCTTATAAAAGAAGCTCACTAGGCATAACTTGAGACGTTGCTCAAGGGGCTGATTAAAGAAATGAAGCAATAGTTGGATTTTGAGTTAGACAAATCTGGGCAAAATTCTGGCCACACTATTGTCTAGATTTCTGACCTTGGACAAACTACTAAACATGACTGAACTTGAGTTTCCCCAACTGTGAAAGAGATTTAACGTTAGTCTTTTCAAGGTTCTTGTGAGAAGGAGATGAAATACCACATGGAAAGGACGACTACCAACCTTGTTGAGAGCAGGAAGATAATAAGTAGTGGTGGTGAATTCCTTGAGTCCTCTCTTAATGAAATACTTCTTGCTAATGAATTTTTCTCTCTCTCTCCGCTTTTGTTTTAGACAACTGTGATGACCCGTTAGCATCCTTGCTCTCTCCAATGGCTTTTTCCAGTTCCTCAGACCTCACTGGGACTCACAGCCCAGCTCAGCTCAACCGAAGAGTTGGTAAGTAGGTGGCAAACTAGTGTTCAAGAAAAGAATGGGTACAGAGAGATTAAAATGGAATAAAACCATGCTTCCCAGCACATAATGCATATTCAAAGTACACTGGTTACTGTTCCCCTAAATCCACCTTATTTCTCTCTGATTATCCTAAGAGGACTTTTGTGAAAATTTTTTTAATTTGCTTTATTTTTATATTTCATGCATCAAAATAAATAGCTATCAAATATATTATTATAACATTTGATCATAACAAGAATGAAATCTATCAAGGTTTTATTCAGTAGTTTTAATTTTTACAATAAAATAACTGTTCATAGTTTTAAAAATATAAAACAATATTAAGTGACAGCTTTTAAATTCAAAAATAAGTAATGCTACCCTCTGGAGACAGCTATGCTTAAAAGTTGACTGTGTATTCTTACAATATATGAGCAAAGGAAGAGCAGGTAGCTTTAACTAATATTATGTGAAATACCTTTAACAAATATGGTGATGGATCTCTAGACAGATATACTTAAATCATATTTATAATATATATATTGTTCTATAGTTCATTTTTTTAATTTCCAAAAGTTTTAAATATCTGATGATATTTATTTACACATCTAGTGAACTCACTAGAGTCTTTTTCTAATTGAAAAAAATATTTTTATGCAGTTTCAAGAGGTACACTGGTCTAGTAGAGTTCACAATAATTGACTTATATATGAGGTAAATATATATAAAAAAGGTAAATATATATATGTAAAGTTTATATATATATATTATATTGATTTATATATATATTGATTTATATATTTTTTATGTATATTGATTTATATATCCCATTTATATATACAGTCAATCACATTAGTAAGTTTTCCAATGTTGATCCATCTTTATATTTGGGAGTCAAGTCCTAATTCACTGTAATGATATTGATATTGTTTTTATAAAGCAAAGAATGATTTAATTTGTTCAGTTCAGTCAGTCAGTCAGTTCAGTCACTCAGTCGTGTCCAACTCTTTGCAACCCCATGAATCACAGCATGCCAGGCCTCCCTGTCCATCACCAAATCCCAGAGTTTACTCAAACCCAAGTCCATCAAGCCGGTGATGCCATCCAGCCATCTCATCCTCTGTCATCCCCTTCTCCTCCTGCCCCGAATCCCTCCCAGCATCAGGGTTTTTTCCAATGAGTCAACTCTTCGCATGAGGTGGCCAAAGTATTGGAGTTTCAGCTTCAGCATCAGTCCTTCCAATGAACACCCAGGACTGATCTACTTTAGGATGGACTAGTTGGATCTCCTTGCAGTCCAAGGGACTCTCAAGAGTCTTCTCCAACACCACAGTTCAAAAGCATCAATTTTTCGGCACTCAGTTTTCCTTATAGTCCAGCTCTCACATCCATACATGACCACTGGAAAAGCCATAGCCTTGACCAGATGGACCTTCGTTGGCAAAGTAATGTCTCTGCTTTTCAATATGCTGTCTAGGTTGGTCATAAGTTTCCTTCCAAGGAGTAAGCGTCTTTTAATTTCATGGCTGCAATCACCATCCATAGTGATTTTGGAGCCCCCAAAAATAAAATCTGACACTGTTTCCACTGTTTCTCCATCTATTTCCCATGAGGTGATGGGACAAGATGCCATGATCGTAGTTTTCTGAATGTTAAGCTTTAAGCCAACTTTTTCACTCTCCTCTTTCACTTTCATCAAGAGGCTCTTTAGTTCCTTTTCACGTTCTGCCATAAGGGTGGTGTCATCTGCATATCTGAGGTTATTGATATTTCTCCTGGCAATCTTGATTCCAGCTTGTGCTTCCTCCAGCCCAGCATTTCTCATGAGGTACTCTGCATATAAGTTAAATAAGCAGGGTAACAATATACAGGCTTGATGTACTCCTTTTCCTATTTGGAACCAGTCTGTTGGTCCATGTCCAGTTCTAACTGTTGCTTCCTGACCTGCATAGAGGTTTCTCAAGAGGCAGGTCAGGTGGTCTGGTATTCTCCTCACTTTCAGAATTTTCCATAGTTTATTGTGATCCACATATTCGAAGGCTTTGGTGTAGTCAATAAAGCAAAAATAGATGTTTTTCTGGAACTCTCTTGCTTTTTCATTGATCCAGTGGATAATGTCAATTTGATCTCTGGTTCCTCTACCTTTTATAAAACCAGCTTGAACATCTGGAAGTTTACAGTTCACGTATTGCTGAAGCCTGGCTTGGAGAATTTTCAGCATTACTTTACTAGCATGTGAGATGAGCGCAATTGTGCAGTAGTTTGAGCATTCTTTGGGATTGCCATTCTTAGGGACTGGAATGAAAACGGACCTTTTCCAGTCCTGTGGCCACTGCGAGTTTTCCAAATTTCCTGGCATACTGAGTGCAGCACTTTCACAGTATCATCTTTCAGGATTTGAAATAGCTCAACTGGAATTCCATCACCTCCAATAGCTTTGTTCATGGTGATCCTTCCTAAGGCCCACTTGACTTCACATTCCACGATGTCTGGCTCTAGGTGAGTGATCACACCATCGTGATTATCTGGGTCGTGAAAATCTTTTTTATACAGTTCTTCTGTGTATTCTTGCCACCTCTTCTTAATATCTTCTGCTTCTGTTAGGTCGCTACCATTTCTGTCCTTTATTGAGCCCATCTTTGCATGAAACTTTCCCTTGGTATCTCTCATTTTCTTGAAGAGATCTCTAGTCTTTCCCATTCTGTTGTTTTCCTCTATTTCTTTGCATTGATCACTGAGGAAGACTTTCTTATCTCTCCTGGCTATTCTTTGGAACTCTGCATTCAAATGGGAATATTTTTCCTTTTCTCCTTTGCTTTTCACTTCCCTTCATTTCACAGCTATTGGTAAGGCCTCCTCAGACAGCCATTTTGCTTTTTTGCATTTCTTTTTCTTGGGGATCATCTTGCTCCCTGTCTCTTGTACAATGTCATGAACCTCTGTCCATAGTTCACCAGGCACTCTGTCTATCAGACCTAGTCCCTTAAATCTATTTCTCACTTCCACTGTATAGTCATAGGGATTTGATTTAGGTCATACCTGAATGGTCTAGTGGTTTTTTCCACTTTCTTCAATTTCAGTCTGAATTTGGCAATAAGGAGTTCATGATCTGAGCCACAGTCAGCTCCCAGTCTTGTTTTTGCTGACTGTATAGAACTTCTCCATCTTTGGCTGCAAAGAATATGATGAATCTGATTTCAGTGTTGACCATCTGTGTGATGTCCATGTGTAGAGTTTTCTCTGTGTTGTTGGAAGAGGGTGTTTGCTATGACCAGTTCATTCTCTTGGTAGTACTCTATTAGCCTTTGCCCTGCTTCCTTCTGTACTCCAAGGCCAAATTTGCCTGTTACTCCAGGTGTTTCTTGACTTTCTACTTTTGCATTCCAGTCCCCTATAATGAAAAGGACATCTTTTTTAGGTCTTAATTCTAGAAGGTCTTGTAGGTCTTCATAGAACTGTTCAACTTCAGCTTCTTCAGCGTTACTGGCCAGGGCATAAACTTGGATTACCATGATATTGAATGGTTTGCCTTGGAAAGGAACAGAGATCATTCTGTCGTTTTTGAGATTGCATCCAAGTACTGCATTTCAGACTCTTTTGTTGACTATGATGGTTACTCCATATCTTCTAACAATTCTTGCCCATAGTAGTAGATATAATGGTCATCTGAGTTAAATTCACCCATTCCAGTCCATCTTAGTTCACTTATTCCTAGAATGTTAATGTTCACTCTTGTCATCTCCGGTTTGACCACTTCCTCGATTTGCCTCGATTCATGGACCTAACATTCCAGGTTCCTATGCAATATTGCTCTTTACAGCATCGAACCCTGCTTCCATCACCAGTCCCATCCACAACTGGGGTTTTTTTTCTTTGGCTCCATCCCTTCATTCTTCCTGGAGTTATTTCTCCACTGATCTCCAGTAGCATATTGGCCACCTACAGACCTGGGGAGTTCATCTTTGAGTTCCCTATCTTTTTTTCTTTTCATACTGTTCATGGGGTTCTCGAGACAAGAATACTGAAGTGGTTTGCCAGTCCCTTCTCTAGTGGACCACATTCTGTCAGACCTCTCTACCATGACACGGCCGTCTTGGGTGGCCCCACACGGCATGACTATTTCTTTGAGTTAGACAAGGCTGTGGTCCATGTGATCAGATTGGCTAGTTGTCTGTGATTGTAGTTTCATTCTGTCTGCCATCTGATCCCCTCTCTCAGTGCCTACCATCTTACTTGGGTTTCTCTTACCTTGGAGGTGGGGTCTCTCCAAGTTTGCATAAGGTGCTTAAATCATGAGATTAAGCAGGGAAAATGTATGTACTTCAATTTAAGTCATCTGAATTCACAATTTTGCTCCTAACCACCACACTAGCAAATTGACTTTTTAACACAGGTTAAAGAGGGGTGTATCAGAAAAAAAAAAGGGAGGGGGGTGTTCAGGAACTAGTCTGAGAGAGCTTAAATGGTGAAGATGGTATTTGCTTACAGGTTCTGTGAGCAACTGTAAGTCACTTGCCTGCTCTCAACCCAGTTTCTTTCATCTGTAGAGTGGACCAGTAACACCTGCCTTAAAGCCTCATGTGCACACAGAGAACAGACTCACATATTCAAAAGTTCCTTTTCACTTCAGGGTAGTGACACCTGACAGGGTCACCTGACAGGGAGATTCACTTATCATTTCAGTAAGAAACACAGGTTGGCAAGTTTTATTTATTTATCTTTGACTTCACTGGGTCTTCACTGCTCTCTGTGGGCTTTCTCTAGTTGCAGTTCCCTGGCTTCTCATTGTAGTGGCTTCCCTTGTTGCAGAGCATGGGCTCTAGGACAGGCTCAGTAGTTGTGGCACATGGCTTTAGTTGCTCCAGGGCATGTGGAATCTTCCCCAACCAGGGATAGAACCCGGTTCCCCTTTACTGGAGGGCAGATTCTTATCCACTGGACCACCTGGGGATATCTGGCAGATTTTAATACAGGCTCTTCCACAGGGCATCCTGAGCCAGACTTAATCTTAGTCCCACCCAATTGTGCAGTGGCAGAAGGACATGATGGTCTCGGTAGCTTCTCGGGAGTTTCTGGGGAAGCTGTGAATCTGGTAATAGGTTAGCTCCCCCACCGCACCCACCCTTATGAACGGATATTGACAGAACACACATGTCTCTGCTTCAGTATATTATCCTGCTTACAGGGGAATCTGGGTGCCTGAGCCCAAGGCTAGCACAAGCGTAGGCAGAGAGGGAACTGACTTTTTCTTCTTCTCCCAGGTAGAGTGTGAATCAGGAAGACCATGCCGGAGATACAGTCAGAGAGTCGGGATGCATTGGTCTAGAAGCCACCATCCAGCACAGCTCCCAGGGCTGACAGCTTCCCTTCCTTCACCAGGCCAACTGTTACCCTTAGTGGAAGTTAAACGCAGACTCTAGGAGACAGTAACTTACTAGTTCCCATTCATGACTGGACGTCTGAATAACCTATGTGCTTAGTCGCTCAGTCATGTCCCATTCTTCGTGACCCATGGACTGTAGCCCGCCAGGCTCCTCTGTCCATGGGGATTCTCCAGGCAAGAATACTGGAGTGGGTTGCCATGCCCTCTTCCAGGGGGTCTTCCCAACCCAGGGATCCAACCCAGGTCCCCTGCATTGCAGGCAGATTCTTTACCATCTGAGTCACCAGGGAAGCCCAAGAATACTAGAGGAGGTAGCCTATCCCTTCTCCAGGGATCTTCCTGACCCAGGAATCAACCCAGGGTCTCCTGCATTGCAAGTAGATTCTTTACCAGCTGAGCAACCAATGAGCTTTATAAGTAGCAATGCTGAGTCCCACCTCCCAGATATTCTGAATAGTCTGGGATGGGACCCAATAACAAATATTGATAAATAAAATAAACACAAACTTTCCAAGCGATTCTAAAATGCAACAAGAGTTAAAGGTTGCTATACTGAAGGAATTTGTGAATAACATATCTTGAATACCTACTATGTGCTAGGTTCTGTGCTAAAACTCTGGCACATAGCTGATAAAAATAGACACATACCCTACTCAAAAAAGTATACATGGATAGCACAAATTATCATATAATGAATAGCTAACATTTGTGGTTAGTGATAATGTTGATTTTATTATTTTGTCATATACATATTTATATATCTATGTACGTGTATGCATGTGCTCACTCGTGTCCAATTCTTTGCAACTCCATGGACTGTAGCCCACCAGGATCCTCTCTGTCCATGGAATTTTCCAGGCAAGAACACTGTAGTGGGTTGCCATTTCCTGTTCCAGGGGATCTTCCTCCCAGGGATAGAGCTAGTGTCTCTTGTGACTTCTGCATTGGCAGACATATTCTTATCAGGACTGTGTCACCTGGGAAGTCCTATATATTTATATACACAATATAATTGATGTATTATGTGCATTTTATACATACACATATGTATATTGTAGGATATATAAGGTGAGTTAACACATATGATTGGATATAATACATAGAGTCATATATATATAGAGAGAAAGGTAGACATATGCATGGTTAGTTTTATACATATATAAAGCTAGTGTGTACATATATATGTGTGTGTGTGTATACACAACCCATATGCAATAGAATAAATATACAATGCATATACATGTATGCATATCTGGGTGTGTATAGTATTATGTGTACATATACATGCATATGTATAATACATACATAGAAAACAAGTATCATAGTATAATTATAATAAAAGTTATACTAAAAATATTATATAAAATTTTATGGTAATGTTATTAAGATTTTATCATTTATTTTCTAAAATAAAGTTGAGAAAATTGCAATATTTAACTTACATTGAAAAATATTACCATAAAGTAATAATTTGCCTCCTAAAAACAGACTTAAAAGGAAAGTTATGACTAACCTAGATAGCATATTGAAAAGCAGAGACATTACTTTGTCAACAAAGGTCTGTCTATTCAAGGCTATGCTTTTTCCAGTGGTCACATATGGATGTGAGAGTTGGACTATAAAGAAAGCTGAGAGCCGAAGAATTGGCACTTTTGAACTGTGGTGTTGGAAAAGACTCTTAAGGGCCCCTTGGACTGCAAGAAGATCAAACCAGTTTATCCTAAAGGAAATCAGTCCTGGGTGTTCATTGGAAAGACTGATGCTGACGCTGAAACCAATACTTTGGCCACCTAATGTGAAGAACTGACTCATTTGAAAAGACCCTGATGCTGGGAAAGAGTGAGGGCAGGAGGAGAAGGGGACGACAGAGGATGAGATGGCTGGATGGCATCACCAGCTCAATGGACATGCGTTTGGGTGAACTCCGGGAGTTGGTGATGGACAGGGAGGCCTGGCATGCTATGGTTCATGGGATCACAAAGAGTTGGACACGACTGAGCGACTTAACTGAACTGAACTGAAAAACAGACTTTTGTGCCATCTGGTCTAGAAGTAGAGCCCTGTCTAATGAACCCTTTTTTTTACATGTCCTCCTTTAAAACTTTTTTTTTTTTAATTTTAGAAAATGAAAAACATCAAATTTACCCAAAAGAGCAAACTGTCCCACTTGATTTGAAATATAGGATAATGTTGGATGTATCAACACAAGGAAATTTCGAAGAACATCTTAATTTCAATTTGAATTCTCCATATAGTGTTTTCAACAGCAAATTTGCAGCCAGATGCTAAATAATTACTACTCGCAGTTATTTAGCACAAGAGACACTAGTCCGATTCCTGAATCAGGAAGATCCCCTGGAGTAGAAAATGGCAACCCACTATAGTATTCTTGCCTGGAAAATTCCACGGACAGAGAAGCCTGGTGGGCTACAGTCCAGAGTTACAAAGAATCGAACATGACTGAGCTACTAGTATTGTCATTATCAGGTTTGGCCCCTCTGTGTATGGATGGATCCTGTGCCTAGTTCGTAATCCTTCTGTGAGCAGCTTTTGTCTACCAGCACACAGCTAAAAATCACAACAATATACTTAGCATTCACCATGAGCCATCACTGTTCAAAGTCATTAAGGCATATCAACTTAATTCTACAATTACTCTCCATTTGGGTATTATTATTGTTATTATCTTGATTTCATAGACAAAAATGTTATGGCACAGCGAGCAAAAAAAAATACTAGAATAAAAACTCTAGATGGATACAAAACTAGTTGATGTCTTACAGGATAATAAAAATGATGGGGTTATGCTTCTCTGTTTGACAAACATAGATGAGTTAACATACAACTTCATAATATCTAGGGCTTTCCTGGTGACTGGGATGGTAAAGCATATGCCTGCAATATGGGAGACCTGGGTTCAATCCCTGGGTCAGGAAGATCCCCTGGAGAAGGAAATGGTAACCCATTCCAGGACTCTTGCCTGAAAAATTCCATGGATGGAGGAGTCTGTTGGACTACAGTCCATGGGGTCGCAAAGAGTTGGGCACGACTGAGCGACTTCACTTTTCATAATATCTAAGGTCTAATAAGTTAGTGAATAGCAAAACCAAATGACATGAACATTCTCCTTGAGAATTAAGCAATCCTTGAGTAGACTTGTTAAAAATTGCCCCAGGATAATGTTGAAAGGACAAATTGCAACTCTTTTCTGATTTCCAAGTTTTAGATTTTCTTTTAATATACTTCATTCACTCATTCATTAACTCACTTATCCCAAGATTTCACGAATTCCTTCTACTCTATCTCATTTAGCCTTCTATGCATTTGTCAAGGAACTTGTTAGTTTTCTGTGGCAGATGAATCCACTTTGTAAAATCCTTGACTTCTGTAGAGCTAAGACTCTCTCATTGAAATGAGTGTGCCCAGTGGCAACCTCCTGGGTCCTCACTGATGAACTGTTTCACAAAGATAAGCCCCTTGCAAGTCCTCAGACACCATGTAAAACTGCCACATCCTCTGGGAATCGTATACATCTTTGGCATACACTCAACATAGGCAGTGAAGGACCACTTCACCTCCGGTGTGCTCAGAACTCAAGCATGCACATTCTGACCTACACCAGGAAAAAAGGAGGCACATCTGGTAAAGCTGTCACATCTGAAGCAAAGATCAACTCAAAAGTTGAAAAGTATAGGAAAGGTGTGCTGATGGGTACCCTCAGACTGTGAGTAAAGCAAGTCTGAGTTCTGTTGGTGACAAACGCATCTTTCTGTTAGAAAACTCACCCATGGAAACAGGCTTTGACCTTAGATACTGCTGTGACTGTTGAGATCTGGGCAACTCATTGGACCAGGAGGGAGAATAGATGGTTAAAACCCACTCTAGTAGTCTTCACACTGGTATCTCATCTAAGGAAGAAATTGGCCAAATGGGACGTTTGCTCTCTCACTTTCATACACTCCTCACATTTCACCCACACACAAAGAAAGAACAAGCAAAAAAGAGAACTAATTACTTTTGAAAGAAATGACAAAAAGCATTAAACTGGGGATCAGATCACCATTAATGGAGGCTGCCAGGTCAATCTGTGTACTTGTGGCTTAGGAGGGATCTGACTTTGTCAAATGTGATTTGTTTTGTGGCAAGAAATCTTTTGATCTGGGCTTAAAGTTGACTGGGCTGTGAGAAATCTTTACTGTCAGCAGGGAACATGGGAGCTGGTGACACAGCATGAAGCTGCTGGGCTGTGGGTTAGACCCATTTGAGAGAAAGGGGAAATTTTTACATCACTCCATGTGATGAGAAGACAAACAGGAACAGACGTCTCTGACCCCATGAGAGGAGAGATTTGTATTTTTCTTTCCCATCCTTCCCTCCCCCCACCACCAACAGAAGTTTGCAAACAATCACATTCATCATTTTAGTTGAAATTTTAGCTCTTCTTCCTCACTCAGTGTATTTTTGAGATGCTTGCCTGTGTAAGTTGAGATTGTGTTTCTGGCATGACAATTCTGTTGCCATGGAGAATTTGCTTTCTTTTTTTTTTTTTTTAATCAGAGCATTTTCAGCTTCCTAGGCTCATGGAGGAATGGAGAGGCTTCAAAATCTTGCCTCCCTTTAGCACAGAATCAATACACATTTCTTCTTTCCCCCTTTGGCAGTGTTTGGGTTGCAAAAAGCTAAGGACCACTGAAGGTCTTTGGGATGCTGATTTTCATTTCGGTGTCTGGTCCCTCCTGAGGAGATGTGAATTGGGAACAATTCAGGAATCAGGGTCCTCACAATTAGCAGGATGTCAGCTGTCTGGGGACTTGTTCCAGATAGCTAGGTGACAATCCAGGGGACCCAGTTTTACTGGCAGCATTACAATGCCTGCTTGCCAAAGATAGTACTAGTCTCCAACTAGATTGATTGAGCCAGACGTGATGTTGATATGGTCTGATCTGTTCAAAAAGACAGTGTGGTGTACAGCAGTGTGTCATTGCGTTCTACTTTTTCCCTTTGAAGGGCTCTCTCCTTTTTTTCAGCACCTTTTCTTTTTTCTTCTTCTCCTGTCCTGACTGCCCCCAGGCATGGCAGACATCAGGTTCTATGCTTGCCTTTGTTGCCTTATATGCACACTCTCTTCTCCAAGTGCGGACTCTGCATACTAACATGGGCATCACCTGGGAGCTTGTTGCAAATATAGACTCTCAGAGTCTCCTCCAAAACTTCTGGATCTGAACCTGTGCTTTAAAATTTGTTGCAGTCACATATTTGAATTTGAGATGCATTGTGCTGGTCCATACCTGAAAATGTCCCTCTTTCAATTCTTAATCAAGTTTGGCTAAGTCATTATAAATAGGGAATCATGCTGAGAAATAAAACCTTTAGCTTTATTTTTATCATCATGTCAGTACTCTAAGATAGTTGGTATTGTTATTAAAGATTAGGAAAGAGATTCAGAGAGGTCAAGTCACTGACCTAAGGATATACAGCTAACTGTTAGTAAGACTTGCACCTGAATCTGTCTGCCTCATGTTCACTAACGTCTTTATTTATGTTTATCTGAGCTCTTGGTTTAAATAGAAGTGTTGTTGACACAATAGTCAATCCTTTCAGGTAATGTTGGCATTTCAACTAGGGTTGTCGGTATTTTAACCACAAAGACTGGATATTCAGGTATCAAGGAAGAAAGAGGGATATAAACTCCATGGCCCTGAAAAATCATACTGTGTAATATGCCTGTGGGCAAAACTAACCTGACCTACATATTTAAATAATGCCCTAGGCCTCTTCTCTTAGGAGGACAGCTATGGATCATTGAAAGTACAGCATAGAAATCTTCTGCTATTTAATAGGAGCCTTGGGACCTTGTCTCAAATGTAGACAAATACAATGTGATGACCCTCTCTCTATTTAGGCAGGATCATTGCAAAATTAAATTATGTTA
The DNA here is from genome assembly GCF_019320065.1 of Cervus canadensis. Taxonomy (NCBI): domain Eukaryota; kingdom Metazoa; phylum Chordata; class Mammalia; order Artiodactyla; family Cervidae; genus Cervus; species Cervus canadensis. The sequence goes on along the minus strand of NC_057400.1, from coordinate 2,914,106 downwards.
AGAGGGAAAGGACAAATCATATGAATACTTTTGCTCACTAATGATATGCTGCTTCTATGACTCTAAACATCAGTATTTGCCACAACAAAAGTAATACATAAGCCACGCAATTCAGCCTTTATTTTGCTCCTGTGACTGATCACTTCTCTTGAAAAGCCAATTTGATATTATTTCTACGAGGCAACCTTTAACATGCTAGTCAGTGAATCACCAATCTGATGTTGCTAAGCTAATAATTTGCAAAATGACAAGCTCTGCAAATCATTAGTTTCCTGCTCTTACTTAACTTAAAACATTGCAACTTAAACATATAGTAGTGAAATTAAGAACTGGACAACTGAAGACATATATTTGTCTAGTGATTGGCAGTATACTACTGTATTGACAATGAATGTCACACCCAACTGAAAAGAAGTTGCATTTGAACAGTGTATTGTTTGGTGGATACTCTTGTTGTCTAACAAGCAATTCATTTGCTCAATTACTCTAGAAGATGGCTTTTACCTAAGACATTGTGGAAATAGTATTAAAAAAAGATCAGCTAAGAAACATAAATAAATAAATAAATTTTATAAAGATGAGATAAGGATTACTGAATCCACCCCATGAAAGTATGAAAAGGCAAAAAGATAGGACACTGAAAGATGAACTTCCCAGGTGGGTAGGTGCCCAATATGCTACTGGAGATCAGTGGACAAATAAGTCCAGAAAGAATTAAGGGATGGAGCCAAAGCAAAAACAACATGCAGTTGTGGATGGGACTGGTGATAGAAACAAGGTTCAGTGCTGTAAGGAGCAATATTGCATAGGAATCTGGAATGCTAGGTCCATGAATTAAGGCAAGTTGGAAGTGGTTAAACAGGAGATGACAAGAGTGAACATCGACATTCTAGGAATCAGCGAACTAAGATGGACTGAAAGGGGTGAATTTAATTCAGATGACCATTATACCTACTACTGTGGGCAGGGATCCCATAGAAGAAATGGAATAGCTGTCAGAGTCAACAAAAGAGTCTGAAATGAAGTACTTGGATGCAATCTCAAAAACGACAGAATGATCTCTGTACATTTCCAAGGCAAACCATTCAATATCACTGTAATCCGAGTCTATGCCCTGGCCAGCAACGCTGAGGAAGCTGAAGTTGAACAGTTCCATGAAGATCTACAAGACTTTTTAGAACTAACACACACACACACACACACACACACACACACACACACACTGTCCTTTTCATTATAGGGGACAGGAATGTAAAAGTAGGAAGTCAAGAAACACCTGGAGTAACAGACAAGTTTGGCCTTGGGGTACAGAATGAAGCAGGGCAAAGGCTAACAGAGTTTTGCCCAGAGAATGCACTGGTCGTAGCAAACACCTTCTTGCAACAACACAAGAGAAGACTCTACACATGGACATCACCTGATGGTTGACACCAAAATCAGATTGATTATATTCTTTGCAGCCAAAGATGGAAAAGCTCTATACAGTCAGCAAAAACAAGACTGGGAGCTGACTGTGGCTCAGATCATGAACTCCTTATTGCCAAATTCAGACTGAAATTGAAGAAAGTGGAAAAAACCACTAGACCATTCAGGTATGACCTAAATCAAATCCCTTATGACTATACAGTGGAAGTGAGAAAAAGATTTAAGGGACTAGGTCTGATAGACAGAGTGCCTGATGAACTATGGATGGAGGTTCATGATGTACAGGAGACAGGAATAAAGACCATCCCCAAGGGGAAAAAAATGCAAAAAGGCAAAATGGCTGTCTCAGGAGGCCTTACAAATAGCTGTGGAAAGAAGGGAAGTGAAAAGCAAAGGAGAAAAGGAAAGATATATCCATTTGAATGCAGAGTTTCAAAGAATAGCAAGGAAAGACAAGAAAGCCTTCCTCATTGATCAACGCAAAGAAATAGAGGGAAACAATAGAATGGGAAAAACTAGAGGTCTCTTCAAGAAAATTAGAGATACCGAGGGAACATTTCATGCAAAGATGGGCTCAATAAAGGACAGAAATGATAGAGACCTAACAGAAGCAGAAGATATTAAGAAGAGGTGGCAAGAATACACAGAAGAACTGTACAAAAAAGATCTTCATGACTCAGATAATCATGGTGGTGTGATCACTCACCTAGAGCCAGACATCCTGGAATGTGAAGTCAAGTGGGCCTTAGGAAGCATCACCATGAACAAAGCTATTGGAGGTGATGGAATTCCAGTTGAGCTATTTCAAATTCTGAAAGATGATGCTGTGAAAGTGCTACACTCAATATGCCAGCAAATTTGGAAAACTCAGCAGTGGCCACAGGACTGGAAAAGATCAGTTTTTCATTCCAATCCCAAAGAAAGGCAATGCCAAAGAATGCTCAAACTACCTCACAACTACACTCATTTCACACGCTAGTAAAGTAGTGCTCAAAATACTCCAAGCCAGGCTTCAGCAATACATGAACCGTGAACTTCCAGATGTTCAAGCTGGTTTTAGAAAAGGTAGAGGAACCAGAGATCAAATTGACATTATCCACTGGATCATCGAAAAAGCAAGAGAGTTCCAGAAAAACATCTATTTCTGCTTTTTTGACTATGCCAAAGCCTTCGACTGTGTGGATCACAATAAACTGTGGAAAATTCTGAAAGAGATGGGAATACCAGACCACCTGACCTGCCTCTTGAGAAATCTGTATGCAGGTCAGGAAGCAACAGTCAGAACTGGACATGGACCAACAGACTGGTTCCAAATAGGAAAAGGAGTACTTCAAGGCTGTATATTGTCACCCTGATTATTTAACTTATATGCAGGGTACCTCATGAGAAACGCTGGGCTGGAGGAAGCACAAGCTGGAATCAAGATTGCCAGGAGAAATATCAATAACATCAGATATGCAGATGACACCACCCTTATGGCAGAAAGCAAAGAAGAACTAAAGAGCCTCTTGATGAAAGTGAAAGAGGAGAGTGAAAAAGTTGGCTTAAAGCTTAACATTCAGAAAACTAAGATCATGGCATCTGGTCCCATCACTTCATTGCAGATAGATGGGGAAACACTGGAAACAGTGGCTGACTTTATTTTTCTGGGCTCCAAAATCACTGCAGATGGTGATTGCAGCCATGAAATTAAAAGACGCTTACTCCTTGGAGGGAAAGTTATGACCAAACTAGATAGCATATTAAAAAGCAGAGACATTACTTTGTCAACAAAGGTCTGTCTAGTCAAGGCTATGGTTTTTCCAGTAGTCATGTATGGATGTGAGAGTTGGACTATAAAGAAAGCCGAGTGCTGAAGAATGATGCTTTTGAACTCTGGTGTTGGAGAAGACTCTTGAGAGTCCCTTGTACTGCAAGGAGATCCAACCAGTCCATCCTAAAAGAGATCAGTCCTGGGTGTTCATTGGAAGGACTGATGCGGAAGCTGAAACTCCAATTCTTTGGCCACCTGACGCAAAGAGCTGACTCATTTGAAAAGACCCTGATGCTGGGAAATGTTGAGGGCAGGAGGAGAAGGGGACGACAGAGGATGAGATGGTTCGATGGCATCACCGACTCAATGGACTTGGGTTTAGTTAGACTCAGGGTGTTAGTGATGGGCAGGGCGGCCTGGCGTGGTGCAGTTCATGGGGTCACAAAGAGTCGGACATGACTGAGCGACTGAACTAAACTGAACTGAACTGAATCCACCATATGGGCTGAAAATGGTGACACATAACCAACGCTAAGGAAGCAGAATAGTTTATACGAACGTTGAATTCATCTTTCTCTAGGATTCAAATTTAAATGCCCCTTATCCTATGGGCCTTCTTTCCCTAGGGCCTATTCCCAGTGCTTCAAACTACACTTATCTGACTTATAGTATTCAGTTGTGCAATCAGTTGATTATATCTGGGTTTGATTTTTCTAATCAATATATATTTTTGATAAAAGTCAATATTTTATAAAATAAGCTTTATCATTTGTTTTCCTAAGAACTTACTTCTAATAAATCTCTTCCACAAATATATCCAGAGCAATCAGTTATTACCCCTGGGATATATTTTTGTGGGTAATTTAGAGTGTAAGTAAACTTACATTCTAGTAAGTAAGCTTACTAGTGAGAGAAAACTCACTAGTGTGAAAAATTCACTAGTTTAAAAAATACTAAATTACTAGAACTAGGCGCATGGAAATTGAGAAGTGTCTGTACTTCTATTTCTTGAACATTGTGGTAGTTACAAGGGTATTCACCCAGAAATCATTTAAGCTAAATATTTGCTGGGTGAGATTTTTCTATATCTGTTTTTTTTTACATTTTCAAAAGAATGAAAAATAAAATCTATTACTCTACATAAAAGTTAGTCCTCAATGAGGACAGGCTCCAGGCCTGATGAACTCAGTTAAATGATGTCATCCTCAGTATCAACATCATTCTGGAGCTAATAAGCTGTCCAAGTCTGTTGACTAGACACATCAATGTTCTTGGAAACAAAGGGACCATGACTTGGTTTTAAGCCATCAAATTGTCCTTTCTCAGAACAGCAGTATAATGAGCATCACCAAGGAATATATTAGAAAATGTAGATTTTCTGTATATTTATGTAGATTTATTAGAGATTAAATCTACAATAAATGTATATTTATTCTATACCACCTGAGTCAGAAACTTTGGCAGGGGGACCAAGAAATTTCTATTTTTCCAAGCTCTCTATGTGATTCTGGTGTGCTAAGGTCTAAGAACCTCTGCTTGGGGCAGTGGAACTCTTCCCAGCCCCAACCTCACCCAGTCACTCTTCTACTGCATCACCAGCAGGTTTTCTGTTCACTTTTAAACCCAACCACAGTCAAAAGTGATGGGGCTACCTTGACTGGCCTTAGACTAATCATATGATGTGGAGTAAGAGAACACATGATGATGTGTCTTCTCTCACCTCTTTCTCTTATTCACCTTGCTATTTTGTTGGGCTATCTTGCACATTACCAACCAAAGAAATAATTCCCTGATGGAAATTTGAACTGAAGCCAGAGGGTTTATTTTCTTTTCTTTGAACCCAAGATGACACTGTTGTGGTAACGATGACACTCCTTAACTATTTTGTGCCCATGGTCATGAAATCTATGAGTTGATGTATATTATCTTAATCCTTGGTAAAGTAGATATCAACAATACTATTTTCATAGAAGCAGAGAAATTACTTCTCAAAGTCACAGAGTAGAAAATGACTCTTTCAGCTGAGACACAAGACAGACCAGGGACCGTCTTTCAAGCAAAATGGCCTCAGGAAACCAAGATTCAGCTGTGCAAAACACATGCTGCTCATGAAAGATAAGCTTTAATTGATAATGTCAACAATATGAGGTCTGCTGTGTTAAATGACTTTCAGTTTCACTTCTCCATTTTCCCTTTGAAGATCTTATGAGTCATTTTTTTGTTTTGTTTTGTTTTTTGTTTTCTCTATATGTCTGAAAACAGAGTGTCTTCTCTGTCTGCTCAATCTTCTACACTGCTTTACTCATGGGTGGAACTCAATAATTATATATTCATTAAATGAGTAATAAATAATCCACTAAACATCCTCTAGGTCTGAGCAGCCAATGGATAGAATTAAATTGTATTGATTTGCCAAATTAAAATAGAGCTCAGCTTCCACTACTTTATAAGAGAAATTCTAACACAGTGCTAGCCAACAGAAATGTATGCAAAGATTGGATATTCTATAACTGTGCTGCCTAACAAAACAGTCACTAGCTACACACAACTGTTGAAATATGGCTAATGCCACTTAGGAACCAAAGTCTTCATTTAAGTAAAATTAAATTTAAATAGACATAGGTGGCTAGTGGCCACCATATTGAACAGTGTATTTCTAGAATCTTTCCACATTTGATATACGTGACCCTCTCACCTAAGTATCTAAAAGTACTTAAGTATCTAAAAGTACCTAAGTATCTAAAAGTGTTTTTATGTGTATGTGAATCAATCCTTGTCCTGTAAGGGGCATAAATGTGAGATATCCTCCTTGGGACCAAACTTTACATTTTTTGGAATTCCAAATATCCTCCTGCCTACCTTTCTCACTTCTTATGTAACTTCTGAACTTTGAAATGTGCAGTCAGAGATACTTTTCTCTTCCATGAGGACCTTCATGGCTCCACTCTTTATAAGGGAACATAGTTATAGCAGGACATCACAGAGAAACTGTCTAAGTAAAGAGTATCAGAACCCTTCCAAGCAATAATACAGCTCTCTTCCATAAACACAAGCAGGTGTGTCCAAGGAGACACACTGTCACAAAGGCTGTTAGCGTCTGTATTTCTTGGACTTCACCACTTCACTACGAGAACAAGACCTTAGAAGTGGAGCTGAGATGGGACTTCCTGTTCAAATTATTTCTGGGGCAATGATCTCTGGAGACAGTTTGTGCTGGAAGATGGCAGGTGGTGGAGGAAGCTAGCAAGATATGTGATCTCAACTGAAGTCTAGGGATGCCAAGGGGAAGTTCTAGACCACAGATTGCACTGTGAATATCAGTTGCCTTGAGACAGTGGGAACAACATTTAGAACCTTGTACTCATCCATAATTGGGGTACACTAGGACGGGAAGTGGAGGCAGACAGTTAGAAGAAGGAACAGATGGTTCTAGTTGTCAGTGAGCACACAGCTGGAGATTGACTCCATCTGCTGAAGGGGATCAGAGTGGAACCCTAAGGACATCCCCAGCAGAACCAGTTCTGACCTCAATAATAACACTTTCCCTTCTCTGCCCTCTTGACTTCCTATGTCTTAAATACGACCATGCCCTCCAGGAACATTCAATCAATACTTGACCCCAATGTCCTCCAGGTTTGTTGGTATAAGCCAAAGTGCATCCTACACGGTGGGATTGAGCTCACCCACAGGGCTGGCTGGCTCGTGGATGCACCATGGATTAACTTCCCTTTCTTCCCTACCTCATCTCCATGGCCCTCACCTGGCTTCCTAGGGTCAAGTTCCCAAGTGAACTGCTTATACTCAACTCCATGTCTCCTAGTTGACTTCTGAGGAAGCCAAACTAAGTAACCCACAGAGAGTGCAAGCTTTCCCCTGCCTCCACCATGTATCGCTCCTAGGGACTCCTTAATTATGATAACGGGTCTCATTTGGATCCAAATTCTCCCTCTTTTATATGAAGCTCCTCTTATGATTTTCTTTTTTTTTCTCCCTGCAAATTGGCCTCAACATGATCAAAAGGCAAATGAAAATGTGCTCAACATATCTAATTATTGGAGAAATGAAAATCAAAACTACAATGAGTTATCACCTCACACCTGTCAGAATGGCCATCATCAGGAAAAAAAAAATCTACAAACAATAAAAGCTGGAGACGATGTGGAAAAAAGGAAACCCTCCTACACTATTTGTGCAAGTGTAAATTGGTGCAGCCACTGTGGAAAACAATATGGAGATTCCTTGAAAAACTAAAAATAGAACTAACATATGACCCAGCAATCCTGCTCCTGGGCATATACCTGGAGAAAACCATATTTTGAAAAGATACATGCACCCCAATGTTTATTGCAATGCTGTTTGCAATAGCCAAGACATGGAAACAATCTAAGTGTTCAGTAACAGGTGAATGGATGAAGAAAAAGAGGTACAACAGTGGAATACTATTCAGCCATAAAAAGAATGAAATAATGCCACTAGCAGAAACACGGATGGACCTAGAGTTTATCACACTAAATTCAGTAAGTCAGACAGACACAGACAAATGTCACAAGATATCTCTTATATGTGGAAGCCAATTAAAATGATACAGATGAACTTATTTACAAAATAGAAACAGACTCACTGATCTGTGAGAAATCAAAATTATGATTACCAAAGGGGAAACTTAGAGGGGAATGATAAATGTAGTGTAAACACATACACACTACTCTATAAGGAACGTCCCAGGTGGCTCTGTGTTAAAAAAAAATCTGCCTGCCAATGCAAAAAATGTCAGTTCGATCCCTGGGTCAGGAATATTCCCTGGAGAAGGGAATGGTAACCCACTCCAGTATTCTTGCCTGGGAAATCTCATGGACAGAGGAGCCTGGTAGGGTACAGTCCATGGTGTCACAAGAGTCATACAGGACTTAGCAACTAAACCACCACCACCCACTACTATATATAAAATATATAATCAAGAAGGAATTATTATTTAGTACAGGGAACTCTATGCAATATTCTGTAATAACATATAAGGGAAAATAATCTGAAAAAGAATGGAAATTTATATATTGATATATATGTATGTGTGTGTGTGTGTGTGTGTGTGTGTGTATACACACTCAGTTCAATTCAGTTTAGCCACTCAGCCATGTCTGAGTCTTTCCAAGCCCATGAACTGCAGCATGCTAGACCTCCCTGTCCATCACCAACTCCCAGAGTTTGCTCAAACTCATGTCCATTGAGTCGGTGATGCCATCCAACCATCTCATCCTCTCTTGTCCCCTTCTCCTTCCACATTCAATCTTTCCCAGCATTAGGGTCTTTTCAAATGAGTCAGTTCTTTGCATCAGGTGGCCAAAGTCTTGGAGTTTCAGCTTTAGCATCAGTCCTTCCAATGAATATTCAGGACTGGTTTCCTTTAGGATGGACTGGTTGGATCTTCTTGCTGTCCAAGGGGCTCTCAAGAGTCTTCTCCAACACCACAGTTCAAAAGGATCAGTTCTTCTGTGTTCAGATTTCTTTATAGTCCAACTCTCACATCCATACATGACTACTGGAAAAACCATAGCTTTTACTAGACAGACGTTTGTAATGTAAAGTAATGTCTCTACTTTTTAATATGCTGTCTAGGTTGATCATAACTGTTCTTTCAAGGAACAAGCATCTTTTAATTTCATGGCTGCAGTCATCATCTGCAGTGCTTTTGGAGCCCCCCAAAATAAAATCTGTCACTGTTTCCACTGTTTCCCCTTCTATTTGCCATGAAATGATGGGACCAGATGCCATGATCTTAGTTTTCTGAATGCTGAGTTTTAAGCAAACTTTTTCACTCTCCTTTTTCACTTTCATCAAGAGGCTCTTTAGTTCTTCTTTGCTTTCTGCCATAAGAGTGGTGTCATCTGCATATCAGGTTATTGATATTTCTCCCAGCAAACTTGATTCCAGCTTGTGCTTCATCCAATCCAGCATTTCTCATAATGTACTCTGCATAGAAGCTAAATAAGCAGGGTGACAATATATAGCTTTGAAATACTCCTTTCCTTATTTGGAACCAGTCTGTTGTTCCATGTCCAGTTCTAACTGTTGCTTCCTGACCTGCATGCATGTTTCTCAAGAGGCAGGTCAGGTGGTCTCGTGTTCCCATCTGTTTCAGAATTTTCCACAGTTTGTTGTGATCCACACAGTCAAAGGCTTTGAGTAGTCAGCAAAGTAGAAGTAGATGATTTTCTGGAACTCTCTTGCTTTTTAGATAATCCAACGGATGTTGGCAGTTTGATCTCTGGTTCCTCTGCCTTTTCAAACCTTGTCTAACTTGATGAAACTATGAGCCATGTTGTGTAGGGCAACCCAAGATGGACGGGTCATGGTGGAGAGTTGTGACAAAACGTGGTCCACTGGAGAAGGGAATGGCAAATCACTTCAGCATTCTTGCCTTGAGAACCCCATGAACATTATGAAAAGGCAAAAGATAGGACACTGAAAGATGAACTCCCCAGCTTGGTAGGTGCCCAATATGCTACTGGAGATCAGTGGAGAAATAACTCCAGAAAGGCTGAAGAATTGGAACCAAAGCAAAAACAATACCCAGTTGTGGATATGACTGATGATGAAAGTAAAGTCCGATGGTGTAAAAAGCAATATCACATGGGAACCTGGAATGTCAGGTCCATGAATCAAGGCAAATTCGAAGTGGTCAAACAGGAGATGGCAAGAGTGAACAGAAACATTTCAGGAATCAGTGAACTACATTGGACTGGAATGGGTGAATTTAACTCCAATGACCATTATACCTACTACTGCGGGCAAGAATCCCTTAGACGAAATGGAGTAGCCATCATAGTCAACAAAAGAGTCTGAAACACAGTACTTGGATGTAATCTCAAAAAAGAATCATCTCAATTCGTTTCCAAGGCAAACCATTCAGTATCACAGTAATCCAAGTCTATGCCCTGACCAGTAAGGCTGAAGAAGCTGAAGTCCAATGGTTCTATGAAGACCTACAAGACCTAACACCCAAAAACGATGTCCTTTTCATTGTAGGGGACTGGAATGCAACAGCAGGAAGTCAAGAAATACCTGGAGTAACAGGCAAATTTGGCCTTGGAATACAGAATGAAGCAGGGCAAAGGCTAATTGAGTTTTGCAAGAGAACGCACAGGTCGTGTACACACACACACACTCACATACATATACACACATATACACACACATATACACACACACACATATACCCACACACACATACACACAGACACATATATATACACACACACATATATATACACACACACATACCCACACACACATACCCACACACATATATACACACACACATATACACACACATACACACATATACACACATACACACACATATACACACATATACACACATATATATATGACTTACTTTGCTGTACATCTGAAACTAACACAACAGTGTAAACCAACTATTTGTTGTTCTTGTTTTAGCTGCTAAGTCATGTCTGACTCTTTTGTGACCCCATGGACTGTAGTCCAACAGGCTCCTCTGTCCATGAGATTTCCCAAGCAAGCATATTATAGTGGATGGCCATTTCCTTTTCCAGAGGATCTTTACCACCCAGAGATTGAACTTGTGTCTCCTGCATTGGCAAATGGATTCTTTACCACTGAGCCACAAGAGAAGCAAACCAAATATACTCCAATATCACATAAAAATTCAAGAAATAGGGCAACTCCAGATCTTCCTACTGGTTTTTACACATTTTGAAGGCCACAGGGTGTTTGAGTTCCTACTTACTTTTCCCCCAAGAGGCTCCCTAGTCCCTAAATAAATGTGTGAATAGAAGTGTTGGCACTTTGGCCAGAGCCATCCAGCAACACCTAGGTCCTACCACACATGTCCATGGGCAACAGGATAATGCCCAGTTACCAGTCAGCTTGAAATTGCCCAGTTTCAGCCAACAGCCTTCCATCCCCAGAAGTCCTTTCCCAGCCACCTATCCTGTTCTACATGGAAGAGCATCACATGTTGTGTCAAGGTGTGAAGGTTATGAGCATGCTTGTGAATGTTGATTTTACTCTTACCCACACTGTATAAAGTGTCCTGTTTATAGGAGAGTCCCAGCAGAGACCTGTGTATAACATTTTGTGCCCATTTCCAGTGTGTGACATCAGTGCAGTCTCATTTCCCTTCCTGAGTTAGAAGGGGAAGTCAGTGTAGAAATGGAGGTAGTTCTGTCTTCTCTACCAGTTTTTCTGTTATGTGAGTGGAACCTAGCCTAGCATGTAAAGTTAGGTAGAAGTACCATGCTTTGCAAGGTTGAACAGGGAACTGGATCTCTTGTCTTACTTAAACCTTGCTTAGAATTCTCCCTAAGAATAGCTACTTGCTTACTTAAACATTGATCCCTGTTGAAACCTCAGGCAGGGTTGAGAAATCTGCAAAAGTTGGTTGAAGATCAGTGTCTCCATATAGTCTGGGTAAGCTAGGTTATCCTTTAAGCCTGACTTATTCTCTGGTAAATGGAAGTTAAAATACTATTGCTGATGGCTATAAGAATCAAGTGAAACACTGAAAGAGGTGAAGTGTAAATTATGTTTCTAGAGACAATTGCTATTATAAACAAGGAAGAAGGTGAGCATGCTCTGTCCATGTTGCTGAGACGCCATGCAGCTGAGTGGTTAAGAACTTGGCTCTGAGTTCCAGTTTTCTGAGTTTGAATTCCCTGTTCTGCCACTGACCAGTTGTGTGATCTTGGAAAAGCTGACCAACCATTCTGGCCTGTTTTCCTTCTGTTAAGTGGGGATAGTGATACTAGTATCAACCATGCAGGGCTCCTGGGATAATAAGTGAGGTCATGGTTGTCAAGGGCTTGCAGTTGTATTGTGCGCTGAGAAAGGACCATCCTACAGTCAACTAATACTGTGAGTGAGTGAACACTCCAAGGGCGCATGGAAAGGATATGATGATCAGAAGCAAAAGGATTAATTGGTAGTGGAAAAAAAATTGTTCAGGCAAGAACAGAGGTGGGTATTTCTGAATTCACAAATTTGATATTTCCTTTTTAAGTCTGACTTTAAGTTACCATCTGTTTTTAGAGGTGAGGAATTGGGGATCAAATTGGAGGAGTGTCCATCTTTAGATCCAGAGGCAATTTCATGTTGCTTTTTTGTTTGTAATCATCAAGAATAGCATGTTGGGTTTAAACTAACTTGGATCATAAAACAAATAAAGAATTCAACTCTTCTCAGTAAAATAATCAAACTGAAACTTCAGAAACTCTTTCATCCAGTGTCTCTCAAACCACTTAGCATGTCACAAATACCTTTCTCAAGATACAGATTTCTGGGTTACGCCCCTGCATCAGTTATCAAGGAGTGAACCAAAGAATTTGTCATCTTCACAAGCACTCCAGGTGCTTTCTGATGATGGAGCACAGTTGAGAATTGCATCCAATCTAACGTCAGGACCTGAGTTGGATCTTGAACCAGATATCTTGAATTTCATTTACATCTTCTCCTCTAAAGTGAAATCACACAGCGTGTAGGGTATGATGCTTGGAGTGTGCTAAGAATAAACTAAGTGATAATCTTCAAATTATTCAGGATCCCATGTTCTAGATTCTATACAAATCTAAGGTGAAGTTATTTTTCCCTTAAAACTATATTTTTCCTATGAAATTGCGTTAAATTCCTTTCAATTCAAAATGTAGGAATTGTGGAAATTGTAACTGCTGATTATTGATGCCGCAGCCACAATGACAGAGCCCTGCCTAGGTTAATACCCACAACAAGCTGAGTGCAGGGTCTGTGTGTGCATTACACCTCAACCTGCAGAACAATTAAGAAGCAGAAAGCTAGTGTGGGCACAGTGTGTCTTAAGAGTAACTGCAAATAGTGTCTTCAGGCTACTCTCATCATTTGTGAAAACACATTTATTGTTTGGTGGAAGGAACAAAATGTTTGCCATAGTAACCACAGCAACCCCAAGTGTCTTGCCTATTAGCTGTAATGCTGGGAGCATCTTCAACAGCAGGGGAAAGGCCTTGGCAATTATCACCCAGAGAGCGTCCCTCCATTTTGAGAGCTTAGGCTGAAGTTCCTGGGCTTGGAAACTACTTAACTTGATGTGTTAATGAATACTAACATCAATTATTCCAATTTGGTTAATTTGGGGAGGATTAATAAGCTATGGTTTTCTACTGTGGGCAAAAGGAAGCTGTGATTTTCTTTAGACAAATTTGAAGGAATATTTTCACCATTACCCACTCCCCCTTTTGTTTTGCTTGGATTTGATTTGGTTTGGGTTTGGGTCAATCTTTTGTGATTGTATTCTTTGTGAGATAGTGGGGAAAATGACTTATTTTATTTCTTCTATCACTGACATAAATTGTTATCATATATAACTATAATAAGAATACTTAGAATAAATGAAGGAAAAACACTAGACAAGGAAGTCTAATTGTGGACTCAAGGGTAAAGGGAAATAGGTAAGGTTTGAGGATTTTTGTATCAAAAATTGTGATGGTCACACAGAGCTTTATATTATACCACTGGTTCTCAGGTCACTATATATATTCTTCATGCAATGAGCCATATAAAAATGAGTCTTGGTTTATGAAAGAAAGACATGCTGATAATAAAAGTTAGGTTATATGCAAAAAGCATAAAAGAATAAAATTCTCATATTTTCATCTCTCAGAAGAAATCACCATACACATTTCTTTTTTATCATGCTTTAATACTATTGAGGTGATACAACTTATACAATCTTGCTTTTTTCACTCAAGAAGAGACAGGTCTCATGAAATGGGCGGCAGGAAAAATTGAGTTGAAATAAAGAGTAGGTTCAGAATAATTGTAGATTTCTCGGAAAAATAATATCTCCTCCTACTTGGGCCTCCCTGTCAGTTTTGAGAAGTTGAGAGAGGATAGAATCGATTGGGAATCATGGACATATTGGTTACTGCAAGAGTGATTGATAAAAATATCCTTCTGGAAGTGACAGATCAGAATTTCTGGTTGAATGTCTCCTCCCTGTGTTTTCCTTCTTTATTGATTTTTGGGCTGTTAGAATGTTTTTCTGTTATCTAATTGTCTCAAATAGCAGTGCTAGAGTCATGAGTCCCAGGTGTTCTACAACTGCTGGATCTCAGTTTCCCCAACTATAATATAGGCATTATTCTATTTACTCCACAGGATATTCTATATGTATTAAGATAGGTTAAACTGCAGTGTCAGATAGATTTCAACATGCAATAGCTTAAAGAAAATAAGTATTTAGTTCTTGTTAATAATGTAGTTAACCTGTGATGGTGCAGGAATCTAACATCTTTCCATGCTGAGATCCTGACATCTCCTAGGTCCTTGTTGGCCCTCTATCAGTGTGAAAGGAGAAAGCAAGTGGGGGAGAGACCTGATGGCTTGCGGATGGCATATCTTCTTTCCACTCACATTTTTATTGGGGAGAACTTGTCCATAAGGCTATAACATGAATGGTATTGGGAGCTGAAAAGTACAGTTAATCCATCCACCCTCCATAGTCCTATTACTACAAAAGGCGAGAATGGATATTAGTGAATATCAGTAATATCCAGCAACGTATTCATGTCTAGCAAAACACTGAATAAAAGACATTCCAGAGTGAGGACTGAGCATACTTCCTTTCTTTCTTTCCCTGCATTTGAATCTGAATCTACTCAGAAGAGTGAAAAAAAAATATTATCAAACAAAAGGTTAAAAGCACCGTTGCTGAAATTTGGCCAGATTGAATCTCAGAGAATGACTTGGAGGCAGTAGGAAGAAATAGCTTTATTGAAGGCCCATGTTTACTGAAGGAGTCCAGGCAACTAGTGCTTAAAAGACCCGAATACCCCCAAAGGATTTCAGAGACAGGCTTTTAAAGACAAGGTGAGAGGGGTCCCTGTGTGGGTGATCAGCTCATGGATATTCTTCTCATTGGTTGGCGGAGAGGCAACCGTGAGTCAGCATCTTCACATTTCTGGTTCTAACCGGTCTGGGGTCTGCATGGTTATGAACAGCATATCATGAACTTCTTCCGTCTGGTGGGGATTTAAATATCTGCAGAACAGCTCACAGAATGTGACCCAGGCTATCTATAGTGCCTGAGGAGGAACCGAAGGTCCTTGACTTTGTTTAATGGCTGAAGTGTTATTATTTGCCCTTACTTCCTGTTTTCCTTTCTTTCTGTTTTCTCATTTCTCTCATTAAATTTATTTGTCTGTAAGGTTTGTCTACAGACAAATGGCAGGCAGAGGACATGGGGTGGGGGGAGTCTATTCTGAGAAGACCTTATTGCGTCCTGCTCAGTTAGAGTCATTATTGATTAGTGACTAAGTCATGTCCAACCCTTTGTGACCTCATGGACTGTAGCACAGCAGGCTTCCCTGCTCTCCACTGTCTCCTAGAGTTTGCTCAAATTTGTGTCCATTGAGTCTGTGATGTTATCTAACCATCTCATCCTGTACTGACCCCTTCTGCTTTTGCCTTCAATCTTTCCCAGCATCAGGGTCTTTTCCAATGAGTCAGCTCTTCACATCAGGTGGCCAAAGTATTGGAGCTTCAGCTTCAGTAAGAGTCTTTTCCATGAATATTCTGGGTTGATTTCCTTTAGAATTGACTGGTTACATCTCCTTACTGCCCAAGGTACTCTCAAGAGTCTTCTCCAGCACTACAATTCAAAAGCATCAATTCTTTCATCATAGTACTAGCTAATTATTGGGAGAAAATCAATTGATAACTGGTAGAATATGCCTTATGACCAGAGTAAGGTCCACTTCATGTTCTATGCCCACTTTGTTCACAAGCCCGTTCCCGGGTTGTGTCAAGCTCTCTCTGCAATGAGCAGCCAGATGGGGCTCAGAAAGTTCTCAGTACCAAGAATGGGTCCAATTGACTCTTCCTGAGATGGCAAGAATGTAGTGTGGGACATGACTAAAATGATTTTCAATGACATACATTGACATCAAAAGGGGTTTATTGGTTGACCCTTCTAAATTAAAAAATCCAGTGAGGCAGCCAATCCAATGCCCTGAGCAAGGTTCTTAACAAAAGGTTCTTATTTCTTTTTTCTTTAGTTGAAGTGTAGTTGATTAACAATGTCATGCTAGTTTCAAGTGTGCAGCATGGTGAATCAGCTATGTATCCATGTATACCCATCTTTTCTATTACAGGTTATCTCAGAACACTGAGTATAGTTCCCGTGCTATATATTAATAACAGATCTTTGTTCTCATAGTGCGTATCTGTTAATCCCAAACTCCTAACTTATGCATCCCCCCCTTTCCCTTTAGCAGCCATAAATTTGATTTCTATCTTGGTGGGTCTATTTCCATTTTATATTCTGCATTCATTTGTAACATTTTTTTAGATTCCACATATAAACAATATCATATGATATTTGTTTTTGTCTGGCTTACATCACTATGATAATCTCTAGGTCCGTTTGTGTTGCTGCAAATGGCATTATTCCATTCTTCTTTATGGCTCAGTAATATTCCATTCTATATACATACCACTTCTGTATTCACTATCAGTTGATGGACTCTTAGGTTGCTTACATATCTTGGTTATTGTAAATAATGCTATGGTGAACTTTGGGGTTTATCCATAGCATAGACATTCTACAATAGGTCCTACTCAGGATTTAGATGCCTTGTAGACTCTTGGATCAGTAAGAATGAATACATACCTCTTTCTTCTTATGTAAAATGAAAACAGAAAACTTAGGCCACTAGTCTTCCAAAGAAGGAAGAGATTATATGAATCTTCTGCAGAATTCCAGTATGTCACATGATAAAATTCCAGGGCCCAGAGGTTTAGGTTTATATGCTAGACAGTTCCTGTGTGTCAAACATATGGACTCACAGGGAGACCCACGCTGGGACCTTCTCTTTCAAGTCTTTCTGCGACGTTGCACATGGTGTTTTCTTGGCCTTTGTTGGTCTCCCCAGCTTTGCTTCACCTTGTTTGCTGGGAAAATGACCATGCTTGCTTCAGCTTGCAGCTCCACTATCACTGTCTCTTGGTCTTTCCGATCACCTACTGAGGCATTCTGTAATCAGTGCTTCTATTGAACCTTGTGCTTGCTTCACTGAAGGTTTTCTTTCACATCACATTACATATTTTTGTTTGTGTGTCCCTCTCTCTCATTACCCAACACACTCCTGATTCTCAGTGAGGATCTGTTGAATGAGTGATCACTAACTTTTTAAAGACATAGTTAATGATCATGAATCTTTGCATCCACAGAAAAATGTCTGACCCATGGCAGATTCACAGCATGTATTTGGAGAGAGCTAAGGATCAGGGAACAGAAAGGGAGGAATGAAAGAAAAAAGCAGAGAAGAGAACAAGAAAAGACCAGTCAGACACAGGATATAAGTCATGTTAAAGGTTAAGGTTGTAAAAAAAACAGAAAGTAGATCAAATAAATCCCATTAGGAATCCAGAAGAAGAAAACTGTAATAATAGACAGGAAAAGGGAAAAATCATAAAGGAAACAGCATTTGAGTTGAATCTTAAACCACAAAAGAGAATTTAATGGAAGGGGACAATGAAAATTGGGTCAAGAATGTTTTGTGCATCACTGTTTACAATAGTCAGGACATAGAAGCAGCCTAAATATGCATCGACAGATTAATGGATAAAGAAGATGTGGTCTATGCACATAAGCGAATACTACTCAGCCATGAAAAGAATGAAATAATGGCATTTGCCATTTGGATGGACCTAGAGATTATCTTGCCTGGAGAATCCCAGGGATGGGGGAGCCAGGTGGGCTGCCGTCTATGGGATCGCAGAGTCGGACACGACTGAAGCGACTTAGCAGCAGCAGCCGCAGAGATTATCATTGGAGAAGGCAATGGCAACCCACTCCAGTACTCTTGCCTGGAAAATCCCATGGATGGAGAAGCCTGGTAGGTTGCAGTCCATGGGGTCTCAAAGAGTCGGACACGACTCAACGACTTCACTTTCACTTTTCACTTGCATGCATTGGAGAAGGAAATGGCAACCCACTCCAGTGTTCTTGCCTGGAGAATCCCAGGGACGGGGGAGCCTGGTGGGCTGCCATCTATGGGGCTGCCCAGAGTTGGACACGACTGAAGCGACTTAGCAGCAGCAGCAGCAGCAGCAGCAGAGATTATCATAGGGCTTCCCTGGTAGCTCAGCTGGTAAAGAATCCACCTGCAATTAAGGTGACCCCAGTCCGATTCCTGGGCCAGGAAGATTCCCCTAGAGAAGTAATAGGCTACCCACTCCAGTATTCATGGTCTTCCCTGGTGTCTCAGATGGTAAAGAATCACCTGCAGTGTGGGAGACCTGGGTTCGATCCCTGGTTTGGGAAGATCCCCTGGAGGAGGGCATGGCAACCCACTCCAATATTCTTGCCTGGAAAATCCCATGGACAGAGGAGCTTGGCAGGCTACAGTCTATAGGGTCACAAAGAGTTGGACATTACTGAGTGACTAAGCACAGCACAGCAGAGAAATTATCATACAAAGTGAAGGCAGAGAAAGATAAACATAATATGATATCACTTACATGTGGGATATAAAAATGTCATACAGATGAATGTATATACAGAACAAAAATGGACTCACAGACATAGAAAACAGTCATGGCTTCCAAGGGAAATCATGGTGGAGGGGGATAAACCAGGAATTTGGGAATAGCATACAAATTATACAATATATAGGACCTACTGTATACCACAGGGAACTCTACTCAATATTTTGTGATAACCTAATTGATTTAACCTATAAGGGGAAATAATCTGAAAAAAATGAACATATGTATAGCTGAATCACTTTTCTGTACTCCAGAAACTAATGCAACATTATAAATCAATTTATAACCCAATAAAAATTGTTTAAAGTACCAGGGGTTTATGAAGAGAGGTAGGACATGTTTTGGGGTTATAGAGAGGTTTTAGCTGAACACTGTATTTTTGCTTTGTTTTCTTTTGTTTTTCTCTCTGAGAGGTGGAAGTCGCGGCTCTGTGAGATGTTGCTACAGCTCTCTCTCTCTCTGATGCTGTTCCAGGAACTGGCGGTTGGTCCCCAGCAGATTCCAATGCTCAGCAGTGGCTCCAGATGGACCTGGGAAACAGAGTGGAGATTACAGCAGTGGCCACGCAGGGAAGATACGGCAGCTCTGACTGGGTGACGAGCTACAGCCTGATGTTCAGTGACACAGGACGCAACTGGAAACAGTACAAGCAAGAAGACAGCATCTGGGTAGGACATCTTTTCTCATCAGCTGCATAAAAATGAGATGCGATCATGGTAACCAGGGAACGTTTCTGTCATTTTCCTCTTTGCAGATTGCCAGGATCTTGATAACTGTTGAGTGCCCATTCAGAAATAATTAGACTTTGTCTAAGTCCTATCTCCAGCATGACTCCAGTTCATAGGGAAATGAGGATATCTGTTGCAAAAAGTTGAGTGTTTTCCTCTTTTTCTGGTAACTTGGGAAGTTCGCTGACTGGGCCTCAGTTCTTTCTTCAATAAAAACAACTACACCACAGAAGTCTGATCACTGATGAGAAGGTACTGGCTGACTGAGCATGTGTTTACTATTTATTTATTATTTGCCGAGTACTTTACGTACCTTGCAATGATGGAATTAGCTCAGTTATGTAACTCAACCAGAGTTATCCAGTTGGTGAATCTTGACCTGGGACTCCATAGCCTGGTCTGATTTTAAAGCCAGTATGTTCCCCTGCCTCTATTCAAGTTTTGAAAAGAATTTAAAAGGTTATAAATACAAAACAAATATAAATAGAATGATTTTGTGTTTATAGACAATCTTCAGCTTGGAAGTAAAGGACAGTTTGGTCCAAGTTGTACAAAAAAATTTCGTTCCAAAACCCCAGGCCCAAGCTCTTGACCCCAAAAGAACAAGTGAAAGACTGTCCCCAAATTACGAGGTGGGGAAAGGGAGTTAGAGATAGAGAGCAAAAGGCACCCAGAGGAGGTTTCTGAAACTCATGCACTAAATAAAACAATGTATTAGTTCACGTTGCTTTTCCTTTAGGGAAGAAAACCTCACCAGACATTTATTTTTTTCTAAATGTATGTACTTAAAATGTGAAGATTTGGCAGTTGATCGCATTATCTTTTCTTCTCATAATCTTCTCAGATTTCTTCCCTCTTAAATCAATCCTAATTATACTTTCAAATTGATGTTTGCACATGCATATTTCTATACTGCTCTCATTCTTTTGGAAAAAAAAATTCTATTTTATATTCACTGTTATTTGTTAATTGCCCACTCATCACTATTCTTAATTGAAATAATAGTAAACTGTGGATTAAGATTAGTTATGGCAGACTGAATCTGGAGGCTATTATAGTAGTCATGTTTATTTTGAGTTGTTTGTCATATTATGTGGTAATATTTATACAGAACATGGATTTTTTTCATTTTACAAATAGTCTCTTTTGGAGACTAGTGTTTTGTTTTGTTTTGTTTTGTTTTAAACTTTGAAGACCCCATAAATTTTACAGGTTTTTTTTTGTTTGTTTTTAGTTTGAAAAGAGAAATAAATACCCTTTCCATTTTGAAGAGCAATTTTAAGGTTTTATGTTGACTTGAGAGGACAGATAGACATGAGGGTATTTATTTTCTTTGGCATTTTCAATCAGAACTGGTTGTTTCTCAGATTGAATTGAAGTTTTGAGGTCTTTTGTTTAAATATTTTTAAAATCCTGAGCTTCATTTCCTTTAGAATAAAATAACTTGCTTTCAGCTTATCATATGGATCAGGACGTATTTCAAGGATGAACAGTTTCTCTTGGCTTGTTTCCACAAAATCCCGAGCCCCTTAAAGGCAGGGTTCTGTCTTATAGGTCCTTGCAGCCTCCATGACAATTGTTATTGGAGACCTAACATGAACTATTTTTTGGATGGTTACTGCAAGAACTGCAGAATTACCAGGACTTTCAGAATTGGAGGGAAGGAGACTGTTCCTGTCCCTTACCTCAGCCTCAAAATAGCCTTGATCTTTGGAAGGAGGCAAAAGATGCCAGGTGGGTGGAGGAGAAGAGGCAGCAAACCATTGTGTGTAGCACAGTGGTAAATTCTAGCTAAGGCCTCCCCAGAGAGACTTACAATGCCTTCAGGGCACTTGGGAGAGGAGGCAGCTTCAGGACCAAATTGCCAGATGCAAATTACCAGGAGGAGAAAAGACCTGTGAAGGGATCATCACCACTCCAGTGACAGTGGGCGGGGACATCATGATGAGCCAAGCACAGTCACAAGGCTCAGATGTTGAAAAAAAACGCATGTCCACTTGTGTCCCTACTGAGGAAACTAACAGCCACTGAACAAAAATCACACATTTCATTTGGAAGCAAATGTCATTCTACATACAGACAAAGGTGTTATATATTCTGGAGATTTAGTATGAGCATCTCTGTAAACACGAGGCACGAGGCCCACAGAGACCCAGCCAAGGTCATATAACCAGACTTTGGAGATGCCAGACTGCAAAACTAAGTTTGGGTCCTAAATATGCTCTATTGCCTAACTGTACTTTCTATTGCTTCTTTACTACACTTGATTTTTTTCTAATTTTCACAAAACTGATTTACTTTTCTCTCCTTAACCTTTGTCAGACCCACTGCAAAAGAAGAATGGCAACCTCTATTGTCTATTTCATGCACTACTTTTAAAATATAAAAGTGAGAAAGCACTAACGCAATCTAACTGTGTTTTTTACACATTTTAAATAGCGCTCAAATTCTCTGAAACTGTATATAGGCCTTATAGAAGGCCATCAAACAGACACTCAGAGTATTTTTACCAAACATTTCACAAGCATATGTAAGATCTGAGTTGTGCCTACTATTCATTGATATATCCAACAGATTGTATTATTGAATAAATAAGTTACCTTGAGAGTTTTTCTTTTTTTGTTTTAAATTTAAAATTATAAATCAGACTATAGACTCACAAGAGTTAATCTTGATAAACAAGATAAAAGCAATAGCCAAACAAGCAAGTTTAAAAAACAAAAACAAAAAACAACTCTTTAAATGATTTAACTTTTCAGAAAAAAGTCAATACCCCACAACATCAATACAAAGTATTGACTGGATTAAGAATGCTGTATCACAGAAGTAGAAAATCTCTTGAATGAGACTTTCACAAGTCTTTTGAAGATCTTCAATTTTCAAATGAGATGGAGTTTGTAATGTTTATTTAAAGTTGATTTACCAAGCAATACAATTATAGCATTGTACCCCTCGGATGGAATACCAATTTACTAGTACTCAAGAGGTTTATTTTATTTTGCAAAGTTTCCTTCAGAACAAGAATCCTTGAAATACACCTGTGCAGCCTACAGCAGTAAATATGCTCTAAAAAATCCAATTTGTGGAATTTCTGATCTGGCACTGAACGGAATGTTGAGGAATGAGGCCACTGAGCAGCTGCTTAACGATGTATCATGATTGATGAGTAAGCCAAAGTCTCCACCTCACTAAGTAATCAGATGTGAAAGCGTCTCAGGGACAAACTTAGCAAGACTTTTAGAATCTTCAATTCAGTTTAGTCCACTTCAGTTGCTCAGTTGTGTCCGACTCTTTGTGAACCCATGGACTGCAGCACGCCAGGCCTCCCTGTCCATCACCATCTCCCAGAGACCAAACTCATGTCCATGGAGTCGGTGATGCCATCCAGCCATCTCATCCTCTGTCGTCCCCTCCTCCTCCTGCCCCCAATCCCTCCCAGCATCAGGGTCTTTTCCAATGAGTCAACTCTTCACATGAGGTGGCCAAAGTATTGGAGTTTCAGCTTCAGCATCAGTCCTTCCAATGAACACCCAGGACTGATCTCCTTTAGGATGGACTGGTTGGATCTCCTTGCAGTCCAAGGGACTCTCAAGAGTTTTCTCCAACACCACAGTTCAAAAGCATCAATTTTTCAGTGCTCAGCTTTCTTCACAGTCCAACTCTCACATCCATACATGACCACTGGAAAAACCATAGCCTTGACTAGACGAACCTTTGTTGACAAAGTAATGTCTCTGCTTTTTAATATGCTGTCTAGGTTGGTCATAACTTTCCTACCAAGGAGTAAGTGTCTTTTAATTTCATGGCTGCAGTCACCATCTGCAGTGATTTAGAATCACTTTTAGATTTAGATTTTTTTCTTTATAAAATTCTTTGTGTTTTTCTGTATTGTGAAATTTTCTTTTTTAAAATTTATTTTAATTGGAGGCTAATTACTTTACAATATTGTAGTGATTTTTGCCATACACAGACATGAATTAGCCATGTGTGTACATGTGTTCCCCATCCTGAACACCCCCTCCCACCTCCCTCCCTATCTCATTCCTCTGGGTCATCCCAGTGCACCAGCCCTGAGCACCCTGTCACATGCATCGAACCTGGACTGGCTATCTGTTTCACATATGATAATATACATGTTTCAATGCTATCCTCTCAGAAAATCCCATGCTCACCTTCTCCCACAGAGTCCAAAAGACTGTACTATATACATCTGTGTCTCTTTTACTATCTTGCATATAGGGTTATCATTACCATCTTTCTAAATTCCATATATATGTGTTAGTATACTGTATTGGTGTTTTTCTTTCTGACTTATTTCACTCTGTATAATGGGCTCCAGTTTCACCCACCTCATTAGAACTGATTCAAATGTATTCTTTTTAATGGCTGAGCAATAGTCCATTATGTGTATGTACCACAGCTTTCCAATCCATTCATCTGCTGATGGGCATCTAGGTTGCTTCCATGTCCTGGCTATTATAAACAGTGCTGTGATGAACATTGGGGTACATGTGTCTCTTTCAATTCTGGTTTCATCGTGTGTATGCCCAGCAGTGGGATTGCTGGGTCGTATGGCAGTTCTATTTCCAGTTTTAGAAGGAATCTCCACACTGTTCTCCATAGCGGCTATACTAGTTTGCCTTCCCATCAACAGTGTAAGAGGGTTTCCTTTTCTCCATATCGTCTCTAGCATTTGTTTGTAGATTTTTGGATAGCAGCCATTCTGATCAGCATGAGGTGGTACCTCATTGTGATTTTGATTTGCATTTCTCTGATAATGAATGATGTTGAGCATCTTTTCATGTCTTTGCTAGTCATCTATATGTCTTTGGAGAACTGTCTGTTTAGTTCTTTGGCCCATATTTTGATTGGGTCGTTTATTTTTCTGGAATTGAGCTGCAGGAGTTGCTTGTATATTTTTGAGATCAATTCTTAGTCAGTTGCTTTGTTTGCTATTATTTTCTCCCATTCTGAAGGCTGTCTTTTCACCTTGCTTATATTTTCTTTTGTTGTGCAAAGTCTTTTAAGTTTAATTAGATCCCATTTGTTTATTTTTGCTTTTATTTCCATTACTCTGGGAGGTGGGTCAGAGAGGATCCTGCTGTGATTTATGTAGGAGAGTGTTTTGCCTATGTTTTCCTCTAGGAGTTTTATAGTTTCTGGTCTCACATTTAGATCTTTAATCCATTTTGCATTTATTTTTGTGTATGGTGTTAGAAAGTGTTCTAGTTTCACTCTTTTACAAGTAGTTGACCAGTTTTCCCAGCACCACTTGTTAAAGAGATTGTCTTTTCTCCATTGTATATCCTTGCCTCCTTTGTCAAAGATAAGGTGTCCATAGGTGTGTGGATTTATCTCTGGGCTTTCTATTTTGTTCTATTAATCTATATTTCTGTCTTTGTGCCAGTACTATACTGCCTTGATGACTGTAGCTTTGTAGTATAGCATGAAAACAGGCAGGTTGATTCCTCCAGTTCCATTCTTCTTTCTCAAGATTTCTTTGGCTATTTGAGGTTTTTTGTGTTTCCATACAAATTGTGAAATTATTTGTTTTTGTTCTGTGAAAAATACCATTGGTAGCTTGAGAGGGATTGTATTGAATCTATAGATTGCTTTGGGTGGTATACTTATTTTCACTATTATTGACTCTTCCAATCCATGAACATGGTATATTTCTCCATCTATTTGTGTCATCTTTGATTTATTTCATCAGTGTTTTATAGTTTCTATATACAGGTCTTTTGTTTCTTTAGGTAGATATAGTCCTAAGTATTTTATTCTTTTCATTGCAATGGTGAATGGAATTGGTTCCATAATTTTCTTTCTGTTTTCTCATTGTTAGTGTATAGGAATGCAAGGGATTTCTGTGTGTTAATTTTATATCCTGCAAGTTTATTATAGTCATTGATTAGCTCTATTAATTTTCTGGTGGAGTCTTTAGGGTTTTCTATGTAGAGGATCATGTCATCTGCAAACAGTGAGAGTTTTACTTTTCCAATCTGGATTCCTTTCATTTCTTTTTCTTCTCTGGTTGCTGTGGCCAAAACTTCCAAAACTATGTTGAATAGTAGTGGTGAGATTGGGCATCCTTGTCTTGTCCCTGACTTTAGGGGAAATGCTTTCAATTTTTCACCATTGAGAGCAATGTTTGCTGTGGGTTTGTCATATATGGCTTTTATCATGTTGAGGTATGTTCTTTCTATTCCTGCTTTCTGGAGGGTTTCTATCATAAATGGATGTTGAATTTTGTCAAAGGCTTTCTCTGCATCTACTGAGATAGTCATATGGTTTTTATCTTTCAAATTGTTAATGTGGTGCAATACATTGATTAATTTGTGGATATTAAAGAATCCTTGCATCCCTGGGTTAAAACCCACTTGCTCATGATGTATGATCTTTTTAATATGTTATTGGATTCTGTTTGCTAGAATTTTGTTAAGGATTTTTGCATCTAGCTTCATCAGTGATATTGGACTATAGTTTTCTTTTTTTGTGGCATCTGTGTCTAGTTTTGGTATTAGGGTGATGGTGGCCTCATAGAATGAGTTTGGAGGTTTACCTTCCTCTGCAATTTTCTGGAAGTGTTTGAGTAACATAGGTGTTAGCTCTTCTCTAAATTTTTGGTAGAATTCAGCTGTGAGGCTGTGTGGTCCTGGGCTTTTGCCTGCTGGAAGATTTCTGATTACAATTTTTATTTCCGTGCTTGTGATGAGTCTGTTAAGATTTTCTATTTCTTCCTGGCTCAGGTGTGGAAAGTTATACTTTTCTAAGAATTTGTCCATTTCATCCAAGTTGTCCATTTTATTGGCATATAGTTGCTGATAGTAGTCTCTTATGATCCTGTGTATTTCTGTGTTGTCCGTTGTGATTTCTCCATTTTCATTTCTAATTTTGTTTGTTTGATTCTTCTCCCTTTGTTTCTTGATGAATCTGGCTAATGGTTTGTCAATTTTATTTATCTTCCCAAAGAACCAGCTTTGTTGATTTTTGCTATGGTCACTTTTGTTTCTTTTGCATTTATTTCTGTCCTAATTTTTTAAGATTTCTTTCCTTTTTCTAACCATGGGGTTCTTCATTTCTTCCTTTTCTAGTTGCTTTAGGAGTAGAGTTAGATTATTTAGTTGACTTTTTTCTTGTTTCTTGAGGTAAGCCTGTATTGCTATGACCCTTCCCCTTGGCACTGCTTTTACAGTATCCCATAGGTTTTGGGTTGTTGTGTTTTCATTTTCATTCGTTCTTATGCATATTTTGATTTCTTTTCTGCTTTCTTCTGTGATTTGTTGGTTTTTCAGAAGCATGTTGTTTAGCCTCCATATGTTGGAATTTTTAATAGTTTTTTTTTTTCCTCCCCTGTAATTGACATCTAATCTTACTGTACTGTGGTCAGAAAAGATGCTTGGAATGATTTCAATTTTTTTTAATTTACCAAGGCTAGATTTATGGTGCAGGATGTGATCTATCTTGCAGAAGGTACCGTGTGCACTTGAGAAAAAGGTGAAATTCATTGTTTTGGGGTGAAATGTCCTATAGATATCAATTAGGTCTAACTGGTCCATTGTATCATTTAAGGTTCATGTTTCCTTGTTAATTTTCTGTTTAGTTGATCTATCCATAGGTGTGAGTGGGGTATTAAAGTCTCCCACTATTATTGTATTATTGTTAATTTCCCCTTTTATACTTGTTAGCATTTGCCTTACATATTGCAGTGTTCTTATGTTGGGTGCGTATATATTTATAATTGTTATATCCTCTTCTTTTTGGATTGATCCTTTGATCATTATGTAGTGCCCCTCTTTGACTCTTTTCACAGCCTTTATTTTAAAGTCTATTTTATCCTATATGAGTATTGCTACTCCCGCTTTCTTTTGGTCTCCATTTGCATGAAATATCTTTTTCTAGCCCTTCACTTTCAGTCTGTATGTGTCCCTTGGTTTGAGGTGGGTCTCTTGTAGATAGCATACATATGGATCTTGTTTTTGTATCCATTCAGGCAGTCTTTGTCTTTTGGTTGGGGCATTCAACCCATTTACAATTAAGATAATTATTGATAAGTATCATCCCGTTGCCATTTACTTTGTTGTTTTGGGTTTGAGTTTATAAACTTTTTCTGTGTTTCCTGTCTAGAGAAGATCCTTTAGCATTTGTTGAAGAGCTGGTTTGGTGGTGCTGAATTCTCTCAACTTTTGCTTGTCTGTAAAGCTTTTGAATTTTCCTTCATATCTGAATGAGATCCTTGCTGGGTACAGTAACCTGGGCTGTAGGTTATTCTCTTTCATCACTTTAAGTATGTCCTGCCATTCCCTTCTGGCCTGAAGAGTTCCTATTGAAAGATCAGCTGTTATCCTTATGGGCATCCCCTTGTGTGTTATTTGTTCTTTATCCCTTGCTGCTTTCAATATTTGTTCTTTGTGTTTGATCTTTGTTAATTTGATTAATATGTGTCTCGGGGTGTTTTGCCTTGGGTTTATCTGTTTGGGACTCTCTGGGTTTCTTGGACTTGGGTGACTATTTCCTTCCCCACTTTAAGGAAGTTTTCAACTATTAATTCCTCGAGTATTTTCTCATGGCCTTTCTTTTTGTCTTCTTCTTCTGGGACTCCTATGATTCGAATGTTGGGGTGCTTAACATTGTCCCAGAGGTCCCTGAGGTTGTCCTCATTTCTTTTAATTCCTTTTTCTTTTTTCCTCTCTGCTTCATTTATTTCTACCATTCTATATCTACCTGACTTATCCTATCTTCTGCCTCTGTTATTCTACTGTTGGTTCTCTCCAGAGTGTTTTTGATCTAATTTAATGCATTATTCATTGTTGATTGACTCTCTTTTGTTTCTTCTAGGTCCTTGTTAAACATTTCTTGCATCTTCTCAATCCTTGTCTCCAGGCTATTTATCTGTAACTCAATTTTGTTTTCAAGATTTTGTATCATTTTTACTATGATTATTCTGAATTCTTTTTCAGGTAGACTCCCTATCTCCTCTTTTGTTTGGTTTGGTGGGCATTTATCATGTTCCTTTGCCTGCTGAGTATTTATCTGCCTTTTCATCTTGTTTAGATTGCTGTGTTTGGGATGGCCTTTCTGTATTCTGCAAGTTTGTGTTTCCTGTTTATTGTGGAGGTTCCTCACTGTGGGTGGGGTTGGACGGGTGGCTTGTCAAGGTTTCCTAGTTAGGGAAGCTTGTGTCGGTGTTCTGGTGGGTAGAGCTGGATTTCTTCTCTCTGGAGTGCAATGGAGTGTCCAGTAGTGAGTTTTGAGATGTTTATGGGTTTGGTGTGACTTTGGGAAGCCTGTATATTGAAGCTCAGGGCTGTGTTCCTGTGTTGCTGGAGAATTTGCGTGGTGTGTCTTGCTCTGGAACTTGCTGGCCCTTGGGTGGTGCTTGGTTTCAGTGTAGGTATGGAGGTTTTTGGATGAACTCTTATCAGTTAGTATTCCCTGGAGTCAGGAGTTCTCCGGTGTTCTCAGGTTTTGGGCTTAAGCTTCCTGCCTCTGGTTTTCAGTCTTATTCTTACAGTAGCCTTAAGACTTCTCCTTCCATACAGCACCTATGTTAAAACATCTAGGTTAATGGTGAAAAGATTCTCCACAGAGAGGGACACCCAGAAAGGTTCACAGAATTACATGGAGAAGAGAAGAGAAGAGGGAGGAGGGAGATAGAGGTGACCAGGAGGAGAAGAGGGGGAATCAAAAGGGGAGAGAGAGATCTAGGCAGTAATCAACTTCCTAAGTGTTCTCCACAGTCCGGAACACACAAAATGATTCACAGATTTGGGTAGAGAAGAGAAGGGGGAGGGAGAAGATAGAGGTGACCTGGGGGAGAAAAAGAAGAGTCAAAAGGGGGAGAGAGTAATCAAGCCAGTAATCACACTCCCAAGTAAAAATGGGTACTGAAGATTGGATTCTTAAAGGTACAAAATTGATAACAAATACCAAAAAGCAAAGATTAAAAATCTAGAGTAGAGGTTAGACTCTCAAAAATACAATATTAAGAAAAATCACAAAAGTTATAAAAAAATGTATATGAAGTTTGCTTTTAAAAATAGGGTCTTTTTTTTGCAAGGTAATAGTAGGTTATAAAAATGAAAATTAAAGGATTAATAGAGGACTTAAAAATTTTAAAAATAATAATAAAATTTTAAGATGACAGTAGTAAAAAATATATCTAGGAATTTCTCTGGAGCTGTTGCGGGCAGTGTGGGGTCAGCTCAGTTTCAGATAGTTCCTTGTTCCAGCTTATACTTCTCAAGATCTATAGGCCCCTTCCAATGTAGTCGGTGCTAACACAGGGTTTTAATCTGTTGCACCTGTCACTTTCATAGCAGTTACCTCTTCTTTGTTTATTTTGGCTTCCTCTGTTTGCAAGTCTCTCCAGTGTCTAATTTCTGCCCTGACACAAGGGGGCAAAGGTGGTCACTTATTTAGGCTCACTTGTTCAGTTGTGCTGCGGGGAGGGAGGAACACCGCAAACAAACATCACTGGCGTGTGGGGGGAATGTGTGCAGTGTCTGGGCCACGCTGGGTTTGCCCCCGCTCACAGCGTGTGTGCTTTCCCCGTCTACACTGCTCAGGCCCCAGGTTGCTCTGCAGGGGAACTCTCTAAAGCGGGCCCCGGGGTTGCGTGCACTTCCCAGGTCTAAGCGGCTCAGGTTCAGGTTCTTGGGTACTCCACAAAGGCGCAGACTCAGTTGGGCCTGCATTTTGTGCCCTTCCCAGGTCCAAGCAGCTCAGGCGACCAGGTGCTTCGCAGGTGCACTCTCCCCAGGTGGGGAGTGCGTCTTGTCACCTCCCCCGGCCCAGCCACTCAGTTTCCTGGGTGTGCAGCGGGCGCACCGCCTCTGGTGTGCCGTGTGTCTCTTCTGGGGAGCTGATCTCTGGCTGCGAACCTCCCGGCAGAAGTCAACCCTCCAGAATACCAAGAAGTATTGGCTAGCAGTGGGGAGCCTGCTCGCAGTTTGGTAGAGGATGCTGACTCTGGCGCCGATATTGCCCCTTTCCTGCTCTGGCTGCCGCCCACCTGCCTCCCTGCCTCCAGCGGAGGATGGGCCGGTCCGCAGCCAGCTAGCTCTCCTCTGGTATTTGCTCAATCCTTTGTTCTGTGAGCGGGCCAGCAGTGCCTTAGGTTAAGGTTTTTCACAGGATAGTTTTTTCTCTCTCTCTCTCTTTTTCCCTCTCTCTCTCTGGCTATCCCACAGATTGGGTTGCTATCTCGTGTTAGCTCCCTCAGATTGCCCTCAGGGCATTCAGGCCCGGTCCTTACCCTAACCAATCCAGCTTGTGCTTCCCTGTTCAGCCCCCACTTGCTGGTGGCAGATGCGAGCGTCTGGGCTACTTCTGTGCTGGGAGTTGCCATTAGGCACATGATCTGTGGGTTTTATTTATTTTTCCTCCCAGTTATGTTGCCCTCTAAGATTCCAAAACTCCCCACAGACCTACTGGTGAGAGGGTTTCCTGGTGTTTGGAAACTTCTCCTCTTTTAAGACTCCCTTCCCGGGATGGGTCTCCATCTCTAACTCTTTTGTCACTCTTTTTACCTTTTATATTTTGTCCTACCTCCTTTTGAAGACAATGGGCTGCCTTTCTGGATGCCTGATGCCCTCTGCCAGCGTTCAGAAGTTGTTTTGTGGAATTTGCTCAGCGTTCAAATGTTCTTTCAATGAATTTGCGAGGGAGAAAGTGGTCTCCCCGTTCTATTCCTCCGCTATCTTAGGACCACCCCTAGATTTAGATTTAGAATCTTAGCACATCCAAAATCTGGTTTGATCTCCTTACTGTCCAAGTGAGTCTCAAGAGTCCTCTCCAACACCACAGTTTGAAAGCATCAATTCTTCAGTGCTCAACCTTCTTTATGGTCCAACTCTCACATCTGGGTATGACTACTGGAAAAGCCATAGCTTTGACTATCTGGACTTTTGTGGGAAAAATGATATCTGTGCTTTTTAATATACTATCTATATTTGTCATCGCTTTTCTTCCAAGGAGCAAGTGTCTTTTAATTTCATGGCTGCAGTCACCATCTGCTATGATTTTGGAGACCCCAAAATAAAGTATGCCACTCTTTCCATTGTTTCCCCATCTATTTGCCATGAAGTGATGGGGCCAAATGCCATGATCTTTGTTTTTTGAATGTTGAGTTTTAAGCTGGCTTTTTAACTCTCCTCTTTCACCTTCATTGAGAGGCTCATTATTTCCTCTGTGCTTTCTTCCATTAGGGTGGTGTCATGGCATATCTGAGGTTATTGGTATTGCTCCAGGGCAATCTAGCTTGTGATTCATCCAGCCTGGCATTTCACATGATGTACTCTGCATGTAAGTTAAGTAAGCAGGGTGACAGTGTACGGCCTTGATGTACTCCTTTCCCAATTTTGAACTAGTCGGTTATTCTCTGTACAGTTCTAATTGTTGCTTCTTGATCTGCATCCAGGTTTCTCAGGAGGCAGTTAGGGTGGTCTGGTATTCCCATTTCTTTAAAAATTTTCCAGTTTGTTGTGATCCACACAGTCAAAGGCTTTAGTGTAGTCAATGAAGAAGAAGTAGAGGTGTTTTTCTGAAATTCCCTTGCCTTCTCTATGACCCAGTGGGTGTTGGTAATTTGAAGTCTGGTTCCACTGCCTTTCCGAGTCCAGCTTGTACATCTGTAAGCTCTCAGCTCATGCACTGTTGAAGCCTAGCTTGAAGGGTTTTGAGCATGATCTTGCTAGCTTGTGAAATGAGTACAGCTTCGGTCCTCAGTCACTTATGCATCAGTGTTCAAACCCTGATTCATTCGAACACAATTCACTCATGATTTATTTAAGCATGAATCCACCTATGTCTCCTACATACAACATGTAAATGCTCCAAACGTACATTCCCCTTTACATGCATTTATACGTTCCTTTATATTCTGCTATTTATCACTCTGACATTTCAAAGATGGCCACCAATGCATGTGTTTTGATATGAAGTCCTCTATTTTTATTTTTTTAATGTATTGTTTAATTTTGCTTCTTTAATTTTATTGAAGTATAATAGATTTACAATGTTCTGTCAATTTCTGCTGTAAGGCAGAGTGATTGTTATACATGTGTATATATCCTCTTTATTTAAATATTTTATTTGCTTATTTGAATGTGTCAGATCTTAGCTGTAGCACATGGGATCTTCCATTGTGGTGCATGATCTCTCTAATTGTGGCCTGAGGTCATAGCTGCTCCAGCACGGGGGATCTTAGTTCCCTGACCGGGGACTGATCCCACATCCCCTGCATTGCAAGGTGGATTCTTAACTACCAGATCCCCAGGGAAGTCCCCACATTCTTTTTTTTTAAGTATTATTTTCCATTCTGGTTTACCACAGGATATTGAGTATCGTTCCCACAGCTATACAGTAGACCTTGCTGGCTTTCACAAGTCCTTCTTTTAAACCACCTCATCCACATTGCTGTTGACTGATCTTGTACAAGTTAATCAGGATTCTTCTCTTTCCACATCTCTGAAGTACATTATCTGAATATACTGCATTGTATCAATATCGAGTTTAGAGCTTTCTCTTCTAACATCATGTGCCACTTCCCAAACACATCAGCCTTTCATGATAGAATCCTTTGGCCTGGATGATAAGATGGTCTGTGATTTTATGTAGCTTTCTGGAGTCTGTCTTTTATGAAAGGGTTTGCATATGCTGCTTACCACCTCTCTCACATAAAGGTCAGTTGAAACAATGGATTATACATTTGGGTTGTCTGTTCCCTGATTTCACCCTTGAGTGCCCTCTAAACTCTCTGGGAGAAGCTCTCTGATCTTCATGATTTATACACATTTATTCTGTCAATTTGGCCCTAAAACATCCTGAATATTGATCACTGTCTGATATAGTATTTCAAGCCTACCAATTTCAGAAAACAATTTGAGAGTGAGAATCTCATTACCATCAACATATATCTTTTAAACTCTCATTAGACACCATATGCCATGCTGTGTATTAGAGATAACAAGGAGCTTGAAGATGTGATTAACCCTTCCCATGGATGTGCAAAACCATTAAGGACATGCTGCAACCCAGCCTCTGTGTATAAGTAGCATGGATGGTATTTTAGATGCACCAAGCTGTCAAGGTGTGCTTAATAGTATATGGGTGGGAGGAACTCTGATGAGTTGAAAGAGAAGGGACCAGGTTTAAGTTACTTTGCCTTCCTGGAAACTACAAAATGTGGTATGCCTAATAAAAATTACATAAAGCTAGGAAGGTAGAAGAAGGAAATTGTGGGAAGAGAAGAGCATTCATAGGAGGAGTGTTACCTAGCTGAACTAGGGTCCTCTTGCTTGACTTGCAGCAAAGTCAATCTACTGACACTGGGTTGTGATGGAGGAAAGTACAGTATTTATTGTAGAGCTCCAAGCAAGGAAAACAGGCCGCTCATAGACAAAAGACCTGAACCCCCAGTGGCTTTTGGAGATAGGCTTTTTAAGGACAGTGTGAGAAATGAGTGGCCAATCAGCTCACACACAATTCTCTGATTGGTTGATGGTGACGATATGGTACGATGTTCCAGGAATGTCGATCATCAGTGTTCTGGTTCCAATCCATCTGGAATCTACAGGCTGCTGGTCAGCATGCAGTTAACTTCTTCCATCTGGTGGAGGTTTTAGTACCTGCAAAACATACAAGAACATGGTTCAGAAAGATATCTACAGCCCTTGAGGAGGAACTAAAGGCCCCTGACTTTGTTTTATGGCTAAACTATTATTATTTTGTCTAACTTGACTGCTTTTCTTTGTCTCTGCGTAGTCTCACTTCTCTGATTAAATTTGCTCTTTGGAACTTAAGGGAGGCCTCAGAGGCTAATGATTTTCTACAAACAAGAGGGGGAAATATGAGGGTCTGTCCTCAGGAAGGCCTCACAGGGTCCTGCTTGGTTTAGAAGAAATACTACAAGAAAAAGCTTAAAGGAAAAATACAAGACACCCAAATTAATAAGATTAGGTACAAGATTTCCCTGGTCATTTGTACAAGGTAAACCTGGAGAGGGAGACTGGCTAGACTTGTAGCCTATTAGTTTCACTGTATATTCTTTAGCTATAGACCAAAGCAACTATGTCATTCTGTGTTCATCATTTTGTTTTGACATTTTTTTGTTAAATCATAAAGACCATCAGAAAATACTATTAAAACATTTTTCAAGATTTTGTTAATAGTTCCTTTATTCTCCCTTACACACATAAATGCCTAAGCTTTTAATATAGCTGCTCATTTCCTAGCTGGACATTCTTAATAACTCTTTTAAGAGCTTGGCATGTTCAGAATCTTGCCCCTATTTTAATGGAGACCATTAATGCAAAAGCAAGGCATCACCATGCACCAGGTCAAGGGAAATGCAGAGGCTTTTGATTAGGGTCAGATTCCAGATTTATCATTACTTATATGGTTACTTTAATGACCTTGAAAATGCTACTCAGCCTCCTTGGAGGGATCTTGTCTCCATCCATGGCAGGCATATATCTGGAAACTTTCAGACCCTTTACAACCATTTTTCTACACTTCTCTGCTCAGACTCCTTGGTTTATGCCCTGCCTTGTAGAAATACACAGCAGTAAGCCCTGAGCATCACTATGGATCCAGTTTAGACCAGACAAGTAAAATTCTTCAAAGTTTAATACATGTTTCCCTTGAATAATCCCGTTTCTATGCTAAGCATTTTTGTTGACCTTCGATTCTCTTATTACCAGATAAAATTGTGCAGAAAAGGGGAGTGAGAACAACTGGCCAGTCAGCACTGTGGAAGCAACAGCTGGTCTTTACCTCAAACCAGCAAGCATCCCTCCAACCCTCTGGCTCCACACTTAGCCCTTGAAAGTTCCTCACGGATGCCCATATGTTTTCCCTTCTTAATGTTATAAATGCTGAAATGTTTCAGAGAACTTCCCAACATGGGGTCTACCCTCTTTCAGGAGTAAATACCTTCCACACATTTACACATGTGGCATTTAAACACATCACATGGACAGAGAGTCAACATGTAGTCTTTGGGATTAATATTCATACAGACACTTTCTAGGGGACAGCAGATGTTTGCAGTCTCTACAAACTGGTTGCATTTGTAATGGGATAGGATCCAGCAGCTTATATCAAAGCAAGGAGGATGATCTGCTTAAAATTAATTCTTCTAAATCTACCATTTTTAAATTAATCTTATCACTAAGGTACTTAGTGGTTCACAGGAAACTTGATTTATAATTGTATTTCCAATATTTATAAACCAGTTCAGTTTTGGAACTACCCTTCTTAGATCAGAAAAAATGAGTTAGTATCTCAGCTGTAACATGTAGCAAAGATTTAAATTTTCTTATGTAAATATATTAAATTATGCTAGCTAGATAGAATAACTACAAAGAAGGACTCAACTATTCTTTATTTATTTACTATTCAACTACCATGATTTTTTTTTTCCTTTTTCTTTTTACATAGATTATCTCAGGTTTTAAGTCTAATACCTACAGATTCTGTGACTTTGATAAACACCTGAAACCCCAGGAAGCTCGGTTTCCTCCTCCGTTAAGTGAGTGTAGTGAGTGCACTATGTCTGTAAAGCAGGGATTCTCAAAAATGGATGTGTATCAGAATGCCCCGCAGGCTTGTTAAGACACAGGCTGCTGGGCCGTTCTCGGGGAGCTTCTGATCCAATAGCTCTGAGGTGGGGCTGGAAATGTCCCTTTATAACCTGAAGTTATAAAGGTGATACTGGCATCGCTGGTAAGGGGATCTCGCTTTGAGAACTAGTGTGTAAACTATGAATGGATGAATGCCTATAAGGTTTACAATCACTTTGCTCTATACCTGAAACTAACACAACATTGTATATCAACTATACTTCAATTAAAAAGAAAGAATAGGAAAAAAAAGAAAAGAAAATAGATAAACAAGGATACATTGTACTGCACAGCAAATTATGGCCATTACCTTGTAATAACTTGCAATGGAGTCTAACCTGTAAAAATACAGTCCCTATGCTGCACCGCTGAAAGTAATTCGGTCTTATAAAGTAAATCAACTATACTTCCATAAAAATCACTTATCTACAAAAATCAAGTGAACCTGAAACTCTCATGAGATTGCTAACCTGCCATACCCCAATACAAAACAAAAAGTTTAAAGTTTGAAAAAAAGCAAATAAATGATAAAATTGCTATGCCTATTAAATGTAGGTACAAGTGAAATACCTGGTGATGATACCCAGAGTACCTCATCTCTCTGGTTTCTTTCTTTAGAGTTTTGCATCTAAAATGGAAGCAAGTTTTAATACACCAGACTTTTTTTTTATTTTTTAAATAAACTGAGTACTCAGTGAAGAAGGTGAGATCTCCTTGTGATTACTGGCAAAGATAGTTACCCACCCAGGCTCATTAAAGACAATTAGCTGAGAGTTCTGTTCGCAGACAGAAGAGCTAGGGGAGTTACTGACGCCTCAAGGAAAGGGCTCTAGTCCAAAGTCTGAAGCCCCAAGTGTCTGCTTGGCTCTAGCCAGATGGAAAGATTCCAGGCCAGTGGGGACCTCGAGGAGTCTAAGAGTCTCTCAAGTGTTTTTTAAAAAGTCCAAAGGAAAGTAAGCTTCATTAAGTTTATTATTTTAATGATAGTGGTTGATACTAAGGGGAAAAGCATAACATAGAAGCCACAAGTTTCTATTCCTGTTAACTACTGTTTCCAGTTTTGTTACTTCAATGTTAATAAGAGGAGGGCGCTGCAGGAGCTGATTCTGTGTTTCCAATCTGACCAAGTGCTATTGTTCTCCGCGGAGGGCGGCCTCCCCACAGCCTTGTAACCAGCGGAACCACTGCTCTTGTGGTGGCT
Organism: Cervus canadensis; assembly: GCF_019320065.1. Lineage (NCBI taxonomy): Eukaryota > Metazoa > Chordata > Mammalia > Artiodactyla > Cervidae > Cervus > Cervus canadensis. The sequence goes on along the minus strand of NC_057400.1, from coordinate 2,876,819 downwards.
CTCTGAACTCCAGGGATGAGCTGATTGATAGCGCTAAATTTGTCTAGACATTAGCCTTGGCAATAATGGTCTAATTTAAGGATTCCAGAATTACTTGGAAATGAAATCTCAAGTCCATAGTAAAAGGAAACAGTGCTTTTCTGTTTTATTTAAGTACTGGAAGGAGCGAGAAGGACTCAGAAAAATTGGGCTGAAATTACTTTGACCTGAACACCACAGGTGCTTTGTTGTGTGGGAGGGAGATATAGTTGCAAATAGCAGTTAAAAAAAAAATCTGTACCAGAGAATCGTGGACCTCCAGCATCCTGTCTTATCTGATTGTAATTTAGGATATCAAGCATCTGTTAGGTGCATTCTGCATAGAATAAATTAAGGAGACTACAAGAGTAAGAACGTAGAAATCCTTAGTCAAAGGTGAGATAAATACATGGAAAAGTACATAGTGAAAAGATATGGGCAGATGGGCATAGAGATGAGAGCATGAAGTTTCTGACTTGTCCATTAAAAAAGTGCTATGATTTTTATTCACATTGACTCTTTTGATCTGGCAGCTGTTCATTCATCATTGTGTCCTATCTGTCCCCATTTGTGACCCAGTGCAATATCTGAGGGTCAGAATCCCGTTAAAGGACTGAAGCAAAGTAGGAGGAGCAGAGGGAGGCTAAGAAGGTAAGCCTGGACAAGTTAGTGCCATGATCTGGTCAGCTCAACTTCCTTTGTGTGATAACATCCGTGGGTATGAAAGTCTCTAAGGATAGGTCAGAAAATGAAGAGCCCTGAGTAGAGTAGGGATCCACGACAAAATCCTCTCTTTTATTTATTTTGTATTGAAATATAGTTGATATGCAATGCTGTGTTAGTTTCAAGTATACACTATATATATACATATACATGATTTTTTATATTCTCCTCCCTTATAGGTTATTAAAAAAATATTGAGCAGAGTCCCCTGTGCTGTACAGGGCGTCCTTGTTGATTATTTTATATATAGTAGTGTGTATATGTTAATTCTAACTTCCTAATCTATCCCTAACCCCCGTCTCCTCTTTGGTAACCATGAGCTTGCTTTCTACGTCTGTGGGTCTGTTTCTGAGTGGGGGTGAATTTCTGCCTAAAGTTTCTATGCCCTGGTATCCCTCCAAACTTCCCCTACCTGGTGCATAAGTCTGTAGGTGTTGTTTTTCAGACACTGTTTATACGAGTGCTTTGAGTATGTGAGAATTTAAGAAGGGGTGTGTACGTACCAAGCCATAGCTTGGGAAGGGCACCTAAACTACTTGAATAACAATATTTGGGGATGATCTTGTGCTTGCCAGCCATACTTGGCCTGGCAATCTATCCTTTGGTCCCCATTCCATCCAGCCGGTTGCCCTCTGGCACTCCTGTCCAGAAACACCGTGGCTGCCATCACTGGGGCAATGTGGCATCTGCAGGTGCCTTCCAGGGGGCTCATGGTGAGGAAAAATTGCTCTGCTCAGCTGAGCCCAGGTTACCTCATCTCTGAGGCATCCCTGGGACAGAGAAGCAGCCGCCCAGCATGGCCTGGAGTCCGGCGTCTCCTTCTTCAGTACAGACCCTAATCTGTTGTTAACACTTGCTTTATATGTACCTTCCCTTCTTCTGCATTATGCGCTGGACTTTTTCTGACACGGACTGCCAGTGAGTGAATAATTCCTAAAACAGCTAAATGACAACTCAATAAATGGCTTTGTCAATTTTGTATAACGAAGTCAAATTCTCATAGTAGAAAATGCAAAATCTTCCTTCTTGTAACATGGTAGAGAGGTTTTAAAAATAAATGTCTAGTTGCATGAACTTTTTGAAATATTTGCAAAATCAATAAGACTACTTTGTAAATCTTATTTCTAGAAACTTGAAATCTTACAGACTACCTTTATTGAAATGTAAAGATCTGAATGAAAAGTCTGCTATTGATAGAATGTTACCCTATTATTTAAACTAGAGGTGGCAAATTGCAGATATATATGTACATATATACATATGTGTGGGTGTTAGGTATATACACATATGTACACATACATATATATATACATATTACTATTTAAGATAAATGTACATATATTTATAAATTTAAATTATATGACTATATTTATAGATTTGGGTATACATATATTTATCTTTAAGTACATTTAAATTAACATATATGGTATATACATATGTATATTCATGCATATATCTTTAAATATTAACATGTTTCATCCTGAAATTTCTTTAATTGTAAATGCTGATCTTTCAAATTTTTCTACCTCTCTGACAGAAATTAAAGGATTTAGAAGATTATTGCTCCATTTATTTTGTATGAAGACTTTGATATTGGAATTAGATATCACAACAGTAATATGTGTGTGTGTGTGTGTTAAGTCACTTCAGTCGTATCTGAGTCTTTGTGACCATGTGAACGGTAGCCCACCAGGCTCCTCTGTCCATGGGATTTTCCAGGCAAGAATACTGGAGTGGGTTGCCACGCGCTCCTCCAGAGGATCTTCCCGAAACAGGGATCAAGCCCTCATCTTTTATGTTTTATGTTCCCTGCATTGGCAGGTGGGTTCTTTACCACCAGCACCACTTGAGAAGCCGGTAGTAACACACACATTCTGGCAATTTTGTAAAGCTGTTTCCGCTGCTGCTAACTCGCTTCAGTCGTGTCCGACTCTGTGCGACCCCATAGACGGCAGCCCACCAGGCTCCGCCGTCCCTGGGATTCTCCAGGCGAGAACACTGGAGCAGGTTGCCATTTCCTTCTCCAGTTCTGTTGCTCATTGCCAAAGCCTTATTCAGACAACATATTACTTTCAAGACATAATGACCCAGCAAGACTCTAACATTTTATGGTAGGGATTACCTTTGAATAAGAAGCACTGTTTGATAAGATTACAGATTTATTGTTTTTCCATCAATAAGTCATGTCCAACTCTGTGATCCCATGGACTGCAGCATCACAAGCTTCCCTGTCCTTCACCATCTCCTGGAATTTACTCAAACTCGTGTCCATTGTGTCAGTGATGACATCCAACCATTTAATTCTCTGTCGTCCCCTTCTCCTCCTGCCTTCAATCTTTCCCAACATCGGGGTCTTTTTCAGTGAGTCGGCTCTTCACCTCAGGTGGCCAAATTATTGGAGTTTCAGATTCAGTATCAGTCCTTCTAATGAATATTCCGGGTTGATATCCTTTAGGATTCACTGGTTTGATCCCCTTGCTGTCCCAGGGGCCCTTAAGATTCTTTTTCAGCAGATAGATCATAAATAGACAGATAGATAGACAGGTATAGATATAGATATCATTTTTCCTGTATCTACCTTTTAGGCATACTAGAAACAATGGTACTAGCAACATGTATTGGGTGTCTACTATGGACCCCATTTGTGCTGACTGCTTTTATAAACTCTGCAGAAGAGTGATCATTTCCACCTAAAGAGGGGACAACAGGGTTTGTGGAGTTAATCACAAACCCCGCCCCAGGCTAATAGCAGGACTGAGATTTTAAAAGGCGCCCTCTGAGTCCAAAGTGCATGCCCTTCTCATTACAGGGCTCATCCCTAATCAACAAAAGCACTCCCCTCCTGCTGGTACACAAATGTGCCAGCTGCTTTCCTTTAAAAAGTAGCTATCACCATTCTTTGAGGCTGGCATAATCCTTTGCTTTTTCTACTCAGGATGACCCCTGATGAAGGAACATATTAAGGTTTTATTGAGTGTGTTGTTGTCATTCCATGACTTGGGTGGTTTACTTGTTCAAAACAGGGGGAAAAAAGCCAAAGAAAATAAATGAATGCATTTTGGAACTAACTGGACACTACTTATCAGACTTTTGGAAGACTGAATAATAATAATAAGGCAAGTAGACTGTGAATCGTTTTCCACTTGCAACTACTGTTTGTTTATCTAACACTCGATAGAGTGCTGTCAGCACCCTGGGGCTGTACTCCATGGATTTAGATATGAAGATGATGGGGAAGGAGGACTTTTGATTCAAACTGTATCAGGATTATATTATTTCACTTGAATCTCTTTTCATTTAAAAGTAGTTAATAAAAAAATAAATAAATAAATAAAAGTAGTTAATAGAATACTTCTTTGTGAATAGATTTAGAACATGAATCTTGGATTTAGGCAAAGCTGAGTTTGAGTCTTCGCTATTTAAAAATAGTATCACCCCTTACTTTGCCAACAAAGATCTATCTAGTCAAAGCTATGTTTTTTCCAGTAGTCATGTATGGATTTGAGAATTGGACTATAAAGAAAACTGAGTGCTGAAGAATTGATGCTTTTGACTGTAGTGTTGGAGAAGACTCTTGAGAGTCCCTTGGACTGCAAGGAGATCCAACCAGTCCATCCTAAAGGAAATCAGTCCAGAATATTCATTGCAAGGACTGATGCTGAAGCTGAAACTCCAATACTTTGACCACCTGATGGGAAGAACTGACTCGTTGGAAAAAACCCTGATGGCTGGGAAAGATTGAAGGCATGAGGAGAAGGGGATGACAGAGGATGAGATGGTTGAATGGCATCACCGACTCAATGGACATGAGTTTGAGTAAGGTCTGGGAGTTGGTGATGGACAGGGAGGCCTGACGTGCTGCAGTCCATGGGGTTGCAAAGAGTCAGACACGACTGAGTGACTGAACTGAACTGAACTGAACTTAACAGCATTTATCTCTCAGAGCCTTGATGTTCACTTCTAGCCAAGTTTAATAAACCTCCATTAGAGTGATGCAAGGATTCACTGAGCTATCAATGTATCCAGATTCCAATGTCCCTGATGTGTAAACAGTCATCAGATTAGCAACCCTTGAGTTGTTACTGGAAGCAAATTTGAACACAGACCAATACTTTCTCAGAATATCCAAAGGCACCTTTCTTTCCTCAGGTATAAAATGATATTTACTTCAAAGTATTCCTGTTCATTCTCCCAGTATGTTTTCTAAGCCAGTGGCTTTAGTCAACTCCAGAGGATATAACATGCTAGGTACCTGCTGGTAAGAGGAGAGCCTTTGTTGCTCTGAACAGTTAAGTGTTTCACTTATTGGGAGTAATGCAACTCAGCTTCCTCCCAGGATGGATGAAATACCTGCCATTCTTGTAGGTAGACACGGGTTACTAAGTAACATGACAGAAAATGTAAGTGGGTCTGAAAAGGTCAACCATGCGAAGGGCTTGGAATTTAACTCTGAGCAGATTTGTAGCTATGGATATTTTGTTTAAATCAACTCCTAGGAAGATCATTTGAGTGTAGCTTCAAAATCAAAGCTGGGGCCTTGGTGCACAGTGGATTCTTATGACAGATGTCTTGGTAAAGGCTTACAGTCTCAGGAATCATTCATCAGTATCTATTCTGGGCAATAGTGGGTAATAGAAGAACATCATTTATTCCATTCAAAATGGTCTGGCTAGCCAGACAAAATGAGTCAGTTGAAATACTTACTTTTAACTGATTTCCAAAAGTCCAACCTTGTTTTGCAGTTTGTTTTACTGCTGATACATATTCCTTAAACTATCTTTTGGACACTTTTTAACTTGCACACAGACTTGTAGAGGGTTGAACAGTTTCCCCACTAAATTCGTGTCCACATGGAACCTCAGAATGTGGTCCCTTGTGGAAATAAGGTCTTTGTGAATGTAGGCAGTTAAGGACCTTGAGGCGAATCACCATGGAATTAGGGAGAACTCTAAATCCAATGACTGGCATTCTTATAAACGGAGGAGAAGACACCGAGAAACACGAGGAGGATCATGCAAAGTTGGAGGCAGAGGCCGCAGAAATGCAGCTACAAGCTCAGGAGCACTACAGATGGCCAGGAGCTGTCAGAAGCTAGGAAGAGACGAGGAAGGAATCTTCACTACAGGATTCAGAGAGCGTATGGCCTTGCTTAACCTTGATTTTGGACTTCTGGCCTCCAGAACTATGAAATAATTTGTTTTAAAGCCTCTCAGTTTGGCTAATTTGTGTGGGAGCCCTAGGAAACTACTTCATGTACTAATTTGAGGATTCTGCTATGATTCCACACATGAATCTCTGAGTTTCCCTACTGAAGTATGGACTGTGCACATCAGCTTCTTTAACAACCTCTCCTATTTCTCCACAGCTCCCAGCGCAGTGCAGCCACGGGTTCAACAGAGCCATCACTTGCTGTGCCTAGTAATGCTTCTCCATCTTTAAGACTTTACACTCTTACTAACACCGTCACTTGGAATTTTCCTGCAGTCCCCACCATGTCCCTTCAACACATACATCTCCACTTCTACAAATGTTCTCATCGTTTAAGATTCAGTTCAAATATTATCCCAGACCCCCAGTGACACTTCTACGTTAATCACTTTGAGTAGAAGTGACCTCTTGCACATCTTTCTTTCCTGTCTACTTTGTTGTGTCATCTCTTAGGATGGTAAAGAATCTGCCTGCAATGTAGGAGACCCAGGTTTGATCCCTGGGTTGGGAAGATACCCTGGAGAAGGGTATGGCTACCCACTCCAGTATTCTTGCCTGGAGAAGTCCATGGACAGAGGAGCCTGGCGGAATACAGTCCACAGAGTCACAAAGAATCAGACCCAACTGAATTCCTAACAGTTTTCTCTTAGGACTTAGAGCAATTCTTCTCTTTCTTTTGTTGCAATCCCTCCAAATACAGCTCCATGGGAGTTAGTCTTGTACATGGAACTGAGCAGGATGATTATGGAAGACAGCGTCCAGTCTGGTAGGTAGCTCCATATGTCTACTTTGACTAGCATAAAGGTTGAGGTTAGTAGATGCACACTTTTACACAGCAAATGAATAAAGAAAGCCAGTATAGCACAGTGAGCTATATTCAGTATCCTGACATAAAACATAATGGAGAAGAGTATAAAAAAGAATGTATATTTGTGTATAACTGAGTCACTTTTCTGTAAAGCAGAAAGTAACACAACATTGTAAATCAACTATATTTCATTTAAAATATAAATAAATAAATAATATCCCATAATAGAAATACATTGACTGTTTGCCCCAGCTGCCTCACTCCACAGTGATAAAACTGAAATGTTCTCTAAAATGACATTTCCATCATTATAAATATGACTTGAAAGCCATGAATTGATGCATTTGCTAGAGATTATCTTTTGCCCATAGCTCATTAAAGCTTTCCTGCTATATCACACATATTCCTAGGAACAGCTATATGGAAGCCCCCACACAACAAAGTGACCCCTGCAAATGACTTGACTTGAGAAAAATACCCACAGCAAAGCAGATCACATAACAACTCTGGGTGGCTACAAATCTGAGATGTGGACAATGAATGAACTATCTTGGAGGGGGCAGCCAGGGTTGTCAGGGAAAAGAAGAGAGTGCAATGTCTCATTAATTTGTTCCTGGCAAACAGTTTTCAAGGATTTGCCACAGTGATGCTCCAAGAATATGCTCTTTGTATATGACCAAAGACAATTTGACAACCATTTCAAAACAGTAATTGTTGGATTAATGATACTACCGAGGAATAAGGATTCATTATACCTAATTTGGAAGATTGTGAATATAGTGCCTACATGGGTTACAAGGTGGCAATTGGGCAAAATGGCTGGGCAAATGCAAGATGACATTATTATGGTGCCTCTTTGATGTCTTAGATATACAGGACCTTCTCTCGCCCTTAATTATTTGAAAAATATTAAGCAAGACTGCATTTAAGGGTTGAGTTCTAATTGAGTCTACCTGTGTGCTGTTCTACAGGCAGAAATTGGCCTTCTGGTTGCTACAAAATATTACAGGAAAATAGGAGGTTGTGACTGTGCTATCCCAGTGCTCTACTTAAAGAGATTCCTCCAAATAACAAGGAGGTACAGAGAACTTTATGGCAATTGTCTTCTAAGAGCCACATATTTCTATGATAGTGCAAATATTCCTCTGTGGCCATTTGAAATTAAATAATGAAGAATCATTTTATTTATATATTTTGAAATATTATTGTAGTCAACTTACAATGTCGTGCTAATTTCTGCTGTACGGCAAAGTGATTCACTTTACACACATGCATGTTCTTTTTCACATTCTTTTCCATTGTGCTTTATCACAGGATATTATACTTCCTACCTGTAGTAGTTTACATCTGCTAACCCCAAACTCAGTCTATCCCTCCCCTACCCACCCTACTTCTTGGCAATCATAGGTCTCTTCTCTATGTCTGTGAGTTTGTGTACGTTTCATAGATAAGTTCATTTGTGCCACATTTTAGACTCCACATAAGGGATATCATATGCTGCTTGTCTTTTTTTTTTAACTTTTAATTGGAAGATAATTGCTTTACAATGTTGTGTTAGTTGCTGCCGTATCAGAATGTGAAGCAGGTATAAGTATACAACTATCCCTCTCTCTTGAACCTCACTCCCGCCCCACACTCCCGCCCCACACTCCCAACCCCACACTCCCACCCCACTAGACAGTCACAGAGAACTAAGCGGAACCCCCTGTGTTATCCAGCAGTTTCACACTAGCTTTATTTTATACATGGTAATGTATCTGTGCGGCTTCTTTGGTGGCCAGTGGTAAAGAATTCTCCCTCCAAGGTAGGAGATCTGGCTTCAATCCTTAGGTCAGGAAGATCCCCTGGAGAAGGAAATACCAACCCACCCCAGTGTTCTCACCTGAAAAATTCCATGGGCAGAGGAGCCTGGTGGCCTACAGTCCGTGGGGTCTTAAAAGAGTCAGACATGACTTAGTGACTAAACAACAGCAATGTATGTATGTTGTTACATGTACATTTGCTATATAGTAGATACACCACATGCTACCCTCCCAATTTGTCCCACTCTTCCCCCAGTTTGTGTCCAAAAGTTCATTCTCTACATTCGCATCTGTATTACTGCTGTGCAAATAAGGTCATCAGTACAATTTTTCTAATTTCCATACATATGTGTTAATATGCAATATTTATTTTTCTCTTTCTTCACTTTAGGTGACAGATTCTAGGCTCATTCACCTCACTGTAACTGATTCAATTTTGTTCCTTTTATGGCTGAGTAATATTCCATTGTGTATATGTACAACTTCTTTAACCACTCATCTGTCCATAGACATGTAAGTTGTTTTCATGTCTTGGCTATTGTGCTTGGCATATAGTGCTTCTATGAACATAAGGTTGTATGTATCTTTTTGAATTATACTTTTTTCTGGATATGTGCTCAGGAGTGGAATCACAAGGACATAAGTCAAGTCTACTTTTAGTACTTTTGGGAAATCTCCATACTGTTCTCCATAATGGCTGAACTAATTTACATTCCCACCAGCCAACAGTGTAGGAGGGTTTCATTCTCTAACGTGGAATAATTTTAAATGCATATATCGGTAAGCAGCGATACTCTCAATGAGCATAGCTTAATGTGTTCCAAAATATAAAATACGTTGGATGAGATAAATACTTAGAGTTTAAAAAGAAAGGTTCATTCATCCATGAGTAGACAAAGATCTATATACTGAAATTAAAACACCATGCAATGTAAAATAGAATCTTTGCCTACAGATCTAACTCCAGGTAAATATAGCATATTTCACATGTGCTTGCTCACACACACACATAAACACACATACGCAGAAATGGAGTATAGTTTTCACATCTTAAGTTATGTTGACAAATTACTATGTGTAGTTGATTTACAATGTTGTCTTGGTCTCAGGTGTAGAGCAAAGTGATATATATATATATATATATACTTTTTCAGATTCTTTTCCATTATAGGTCATTACAAAATAGTCAGTAGAGTTCCCTGCACTATACAGTAGGTCTTTGTTGGTTATCTATCTTTTATATAGTAACGTGCATATTTTGGCCTTCCCTCATAGTTCAGCTGCTAAGAATCTGCCTGCAATGCAGGAGTCCCTGGTTTGACTCCTGGGTTGGGAAGATCCCTGGAGAAGGGATAGGCTGCTGACTCCTTTATTCTTGGGCTTCCCTGGTGGCTCAGATGGCAAAGAATTTGCCTGCAGTGAGGGAGACGTGGGTTCGATCCCTGGGATGGGAAGATCCCCTGGAGGAGGGCATGGCAACCCACTCCAGTATTCTTGCCTGGAGAATCTTCATGGACAGAAGCACCTGGCCAGCTACAGTCCACAGGGTCACAAAGAATCAAGAATCAGACACAACCCAGAAAGGAAGCACAGAACAGCACAATATGTATATGTTAATTCCAAACTCCTAATTAATCCCTCTCCCCTCCCCTTTACTGCTGCTACTGCTAAGTCACTTCAGTCGTGTCTGACTCTGTGTGACCCCATCCCTGGGATTCTCCAGGCAAGAACACTGGAGTGGGTTGCCATTTCCTTCTCCAATGCATAAAAGTGAAAAGTGAAAGTGAAATCATTCAGTCATGTCCGACTCATCGCTACCCATGGACTGCAGCCTACCAGGCTCCTCCGTCCATGGGATTTTCCAGGCAAGAGTACTGGAGTGGGGTGCCATTGCCTTCTCCGCTCCTCCCCTTTAGTAACCATAAATTGGTTTTCTATGTCTGTGGTTCTGTTTTTGTTTTGTGAATAAATTCATTTTTATCTTTTTTTTTTTTTAATTTCACATATAAGCAGTGTCACACAATATTTGTCTTTCTCTGTTGGGTTCACTTCATTTAAATATGATAATTTCTAGATCCATCCTTGTTGCTGCAAATTATTTTAGAAACATTCCCTTTAATAATATCATTTTTAAATATCTTACAGTCAGAGTCCTATCTTTTTATTTAATTCTTTTCCCCCTATGGGGATACATCCCTAATTTCATTTTTATTTCATGTAATTTATGTTAAAGTATAACTTTACAATAACATTAGCAAGGATCAAGGCTCACTGTATCATAAATTTTTTTATTGCAATTTAAAAGATGAAATAGCTATTCTGAAGAGTGACGTCCATTGATTCTAAAATCCATTAGGGCCATAGTTACTGGGCAATTCATTGACTCTAGTAACAGAAGATGTAGTGACTTCATTTAAATAAGGACATCTCTAAAATACAGGTCTTCTCCCAGCAGACTCAATCACCTTCATATTTTCCTACAACTGTCTTTTGAAGAGGACATATCACAGTTTGTTTCAGCATTTTTTATCTGTCTCTCTTCCAAAAAATGAATTTTGAGAGGAAGGAGTAAACTGCAACTGATGTAAGTATTCCAGGGATGATTGATGACAGTGATGATAATAACTGGTGGCAACAGCATTGTTCATTCCCTATCCCTGACCCCAACCTCACTCACAGTTTACTTTCTGAGCCCCACCGCCCAGACTGGAGGCGATGAGAACCTCATTCTCAGGAGGTGGTTCCCCTGCCTGCCGCCTGCTGCAGTCTTCACCTTGTAACCAGGCCACTTTACTTGCAAGCTGCAGGCAAGATGCTATTTCGGCAGTGACATTTCTTTCTACTTGGCTGCCAAAAGCAGAAGCTGTTCAAGTACCAGTCCTGAAACACTTGAATAAGAGAAAAACAGTGCTGTATGTGTGGTTGGAGGGATGCAGGTTTGACCCAAGCAGGATTTTCTAACTGAGAGGGACAGGGAAACTTGAGAACATTAGACAAGCACAGCTCTTGGTTTCATTGTGATGATTGTAGCTGCTTATTAGTTATTTATAGCACACGCATTCTTAACAGAACTGACTTGGCTTGTAAAAAGGTAGCTACTAGGAAAGTGTGAAATAATCCAACACATGAATCTTGGGAAGGAGAAAATCAATCCCATGTAAGGCTAATAACAACAGACAATATCAAACACATGGCAGATATCCCTGTGATGAGTATCAATCATCTTTGCTACCATTGCTGTTGCATACAAACTGCAACATCCCTCTGCAAAATTAAAGAAATCAAGATAGGCACGCTTAGTTCCTCAGTTATGTCCAACTTTAGACCCCATGGACTATAGTACACCAGGCTCCTTGCCCATGCAATTCTTCAGGCAAAAATAATGGACTGGGTAGCCATTCCCTTCTCTAGGCTATCTTTTCAAACCAGGGATCGAGCCTGGGTCTCCTGCATTTCAGGAGAATTCTTTCCCATATGAGTCATTAAATGTTGGCAATGTAATCACTGGTCCCTTTTTACTTCTAACAAACCAACTAGATATTTTGCTGGTCAGTGAGAGTAGATGTTTTTGATGAAGGATAGAACAGGAGTTTCCCAATTTTCCCAGGCAGCAGCAACAAATAACCCTGCTCTTCAGGGAGGTTACATTCATCAGCAAGTGGCCTGGAATGCCCACCCAAGAAGGGGACAGATGGAGAGCAGCCAGGAATGAGAAATAACGCCCTTGTTCAAGAAAGCTCACTTGGATAGAAGCCCTTGTCTTTACAATATGCAGAACACGGACTTTGTGTATTTGTCTCATTCACCCCTGGTAGATGAGCCCTGAAGGGTACGGATGGTAAAATGTAAATACCACCCCTCCTCCACTCTCTGCCAAAAATTAGTTGGCTTCATGACCACCCTGTCTTGGGGATCCTAACAGGACTGTCAAAGGTCATGCATGATTTGGAGGCTCATTGCTCTTCAGTGACATTCTTCTGTATGTGAAAATTGCCCCTAACTTCCTACCAAAGAGGATATAATGATGTCAGAAGCATATTGCCTATGTAGGCACAAAGCCTGCCTTTGAATCTTCACTCAACCAACAACTTGCCTGTGCCTTTGGGGCCATTACTGTACTTCCATACCCAGCTTCCTTTTCTGTGAAACTCAAATAACATTGTCTCTCACATCAGATTATCTGGACATTAGAGATAAAGAATGTAAGATGTCCATAGCACAGTAGATGATCAACAGAAAGTGGACGTTATTAGTCTATTTTGCCTTATTCTAATTCATTTTGCCATACACAGAAAGACTATTTTCAACCCCAAGAGGTCAGAGTAATGGAAACCAGCCTGTCCTTGGGGACTCTTCAGATATTCAAACCATGGGCACTGATAACAGACTTCTGACTGATTAACAAAAGGAGTTCATTTAAACCATGTAAATATTTGAATCAATTCCTGTGAGTAACTGCTAAACAAAAAGCACAGAAAAGATCCTCCAATTGACTGTCTCTCAGTAAACCAAGCAATGGCCAAATGTGTCTATCTATCTATCTATTTATATACATACACAACACACACACACATACACACCAGTTTTGGTGGTCAATGATCAATATTAGGTTTATCTAGACACCAGAAGTAGACCTATTGATACTTCCAAAAGCAATGTGAATGTGGGTAGCCAGAGCATCAGTCCCATCAAAGATCCTATTGGAAACTCTAGGATCAGATAGATGGGAGGCCAAGACGGGTATCAACCAAGGCCAGCAATAAGACTGAATTTTATGTGTCAAATGGAGGTTGAGTCATGAGGGTGGAATGGAATAAACCAGATCTGGTCCAAGGTAGAGTCATGAATGATCCCTCCAACTAGTTCTAGTCACGTTATGAAATAAGGCCAGGGATAGATCAGACAATTGCCAATCAAAAGGCTGCCCTAGACATTCTTACATTCTTGTTATATTGTTTGCAAATTTCAACATCCTGGAATCTATAGTACTATTGTATATGTGTGTGTGTGTGTGTGTGTGTGTGTGTGTGGGTTGATATGCCTGTGGGTTTGAATCTATGTCTGAATTTCTGAATGTGTATTGGGGAATACAACCATTCCTTTTCATGAGACACTTACTTTGTGATGAAGGCCACTTGGAGTGTTAATAACACAGACCTCATAAGAGATCCAGAGCCATTGTTCAGACCCATTAATGGCGTTGGCAGAGGGTCCAGGGGCCTTCTCTCTCAGGTGTGTCCACTGGAAATGTGTAAATTCGCTGTTTGGGGAATGAAAGTTTTGAGACAAGGATCAGGATAAACGTTTTGAGCCTTTGTCACAGTTGTGAGTTGCACAGTTGTCCTGTCCTCATCCAGGCAAAGAAGGGCCATGAGTAAAGCTGCACTGTGCATACTTCTGTCCACTGGAGTCCTTACATGAGAACTGTGCCATTCTAGAACTGCTCATAGGACACTAGTTTGCTTCATCTCAATTTCAGGAAGACACAAATGGATGGCAGGGCCTCTGCAGAGTCTGACGATCCTAAAATCCTCACTGGCTATGCCAATGAGGTCATGATCCCCTCTTACGTTCTTTAAGTACAAATTGGCACTTTGGCACCCACTTGTGCAGCATCTACTTATCCATCACTGCCCTTCATACCAGCCACTCTTAGAACTTAAGAAATTCTGCTTGAAAAGGAAGCTTTGTGCCCGGGCTTCCAAGAAGCATCCAGAGATGAAAGAATGTGGGTCCTCAGGACAACATGCCTAAGAGAGATGACAGCAAATTAGGGGAAAGAGATGGCTCTCTGGCAAGTCTTTTAGGGGAATGAATGAAACTAATTCAGGAGTAAAGGATCCTGACATGAAACTGGAGCTGGTGCCATGCATATGTACAGTCAGGCTTAGCTAGGGGACAGAGGGCTGATTTGGGAGTCTGGGACCTATCTTCTGCCCCAGCAGCTCTGGCTAGACTACCCAAAAGGCCAAAATGGCCTTCACATTTCCATTTGCAGTCTGAAAATGGTGAAAAGAGAGGACTCAGTCAGCTGGGATTTGCATCAGTGCAAAATCAAGTAGTCTAAGTGGAGGACACAAGAGCCACAAGGAGACTAACCACAAAGTCTCAGATGTGTCCTATGCAGTCAGCCTTCTCTCTGCTGTCATCCAGAGCTCAGCCTCTGGGGTCCCACAGACAGGCTCTGACCCTCATTAGCTGTTTGAATTTAATATGACGTGAAGAGTCTTTTTGAATTAAGGTTTTCTTTGGGTAAATGTGTAGGAGTGGGACTGCTGGATCATATGGCAGCTCTATTTTTGGGTTTTTAAGGAACCTCCATACTGTTCTCCATGGTAGCTGTACCAATTTACATTCCCACCGACAGTGTAGGGGGGTGTGCACCCCAGTGTTCACTGCAGCATTATTTACAGTAGTCAGAACATGGAAGCAACCTAGATGTCCATCAACAGACGAATGGATAAAAAAGGTGTGGTACATATATACAATGGAATATTACTCAGCCATTAAGAAGAGTGAAATAAGACCACATGCAGTAACATGCATGGACCTAGAGACTGTCAGACAGAGCAAGACAAATATCATATAATATCACTTACAGGTGGAATCTTATAAAAAAAAAAGAGTAAAAATGATCTTATTTACAAAACAGAAGCACAGTCACAGAGGTAGAACCCAAACTTATATTTACCTGGGGGTAAGGAGGGAGGATAAATTAGGAGATTGAGATTAAAATATACACACTACTCTATATAAAATAGATAACCAATAAAGACCTACCGTACCGCACAGGGAATGCTACTCAATACTCTATAATAATTTACATGGGAAATGAATCTTAAAAATGAGTGGGTATATGTGTATATATAAGTGGTTTATTTTACTATACAGTGGAAAGAAACAGAATAGTATAAATCAAGTATACTCCAATAAAAAAACAATTTTAAGTGAAGAAGTTTAAAAGACTGGTGTGATTATTAAGTCTTATTTCCTGAGCTTTGTATATGGTCAAGTCTCAACCAATGGCAAGTGAGGCTTATCTATAGAGTTGGAGGAAAGTGTAAGGTCTTTTACATTATAATAGCCCAGCATCACCATGCCTGCTAACCAGTTAGAGCTATCTGGTCTATGCGATTAAACATGACCATTTTAAAAAAAACTGAGTCAACATGTTATTAAACTGGATGAGACCAACCTCTTGGCATTTATGGATATAGTATCTTTTTCTTTTTTTGCAGACTTCAGAAAGAGATTTGGCTCCATTTGGCTCTGAGAGAGAGTTAAACTTTGCCTTCCCCCCAAAAACAGAAGTCGGGCAGCCCTCAGAATGATTTATATATAGGTCTCTGTTGCATAAAACCTCATTTCTTCAGTGCATTTATCAAAAGGTTTTTCCGATGTGTGTCTTGTGTAGGACTTGGCTGGTGTAATCCCCTCAGCCTCCCATGCAGAAGGTGTATTTCTGCTGAAAGTTTCTCTTGACAGGTCTTCGGATGATCATATTTGACTGATGAGTTGGTACTCTCCCTTTAACTATTGCACCATGAACTTAATATCATGTGTTTGTTCCCTGCATATTAATGTCCTGGTTTTCATGTGCAGATGAAGTGAAGCCATAAAACTCAGTACTGTCAGCCAATTAGAATTCATCTGACAAGCGATACTTTGTCTTTTGTGTGCTAACCCAGGATCAGGGTGAAAAGACAGCATCTTGTTTGCCTTTCCAAAAATACACCCCGTAGAATAAAAATTGCATATGCTTTTTGCTGGCTTAAGCATAGTATGGATTTATTATATGGAGAAGAGAGATGAGAGATTAAAAAAAAAAAAGGCTGTGAAGGCTTTAAAATTATTTACTGTCCTCATTAACATTAGGAAGCAGGCGTTATCTGATCTATCTCTCCTGATTTTTATGGTGAAATTCTATTTTAAGATTCATAATTTTTACGCATTGCCTGATCCTGCACAGAAAATGCACACTGCATGGAGCAGAAGATTGCCTGATGGATGTCCAATTGCCTTCTCAAAAGTACATTGGAAAAGTTGAGAAAATGTTTCCTAACAGAAGGTGAAAATTGGATCCTAAACAGAGTGGATACTGCTTAGAAGAATATTTGGAAAGGAAAGGCTGTTGAATTTATGTAGCATGAACATTTAGAGTAAAAATTCAGATCCTCACCTTTGGGGTCATGGTGATTAATTTCCATTCCAAACGTAACTCTTTATAGGCAAGAGATTCAGTAAATATTCCCCTGTGACCAACAGCCCTGTGAGCTGTGGGCAGAATTAATAAAGCTGTCACGATTTCTTTGGAATATTGCATGTCTCCTTGTATGTCATTTAATTGTGAAGTGTAAATATGCAAATGGCACATCAGAAAAACTAAACATATTAGTCTTTAGGGCTTCAGCTTCTGTTTCTGCACTCGTTTATCAATTTTGGTTAAATTAGGGGAGCGCATTTTGAGAAGAAAATATATAAAATTTATGTAGTTTTCCAGGAGAATGACTTGCATTGTTTATACAGCTTAAATATCTAGGGAGAAATATATATTTTTCTAATATGCAGCTTTGGATAGCATAGAATGTTCTGTATATAAGATTATGTTCACAGCTTGGGGAATTTGGAGAAAATGCTCCTGGTAAGCAAAGTGTTTTTAAGAAGAAAAAGTAGAAAACCCAGGAGCAGAGGGAAAACATAATGCAACTTAGTCTCTCACACTTTAAAATAATGCAGCTTTTAGTGCAGATTCTAATCTAATCCAAGAGAGGCCTCTCTCAGGAAGATTCTGGTTACATAGGATAGGATACACAGGCTGAGTGAGAAAGCTTCTAGTTACATTAAGATCAAGCTCAATTCTTCGCAGCAATGCCTTTCAGTACAAATGAATCTTCATTTTAAAGGAGATCAGCTTTCTTTTGTAAATAAGTTCATTTGTATCATCTTTTTAGATTCCACAAATAAGTGATACCATATGATATTTGTCTGTCTACTTAAAGACACAGAAAACAAGCTCACAGTGACCAAAGGTAATAGCAAGAGGGTGGTGAGAAATAAATTAGGAGTTTAGGACTAAAAAATACACAGTACTGTATATAAAATAGGTAGACAAGAAGGACCTACTCTATAGTGCAGAGAACTCTACTGAATATTCTGTAATAACCTATGGGGGAAAAGATTATGAAAAAGGAAGTGTGTGTATAAATATATAACTGAATGACTTTGCTGTCCATCTGAAACTAACACATTGCAAACTATACTTTGATTTTTGGAATTAAACTGTATTTAAAAAATGAAAGCTTTTTTTTAAAAAAGAGAGGATGACAAAAGTGAAGTAATAAAGATGCATGTCAAAATTTAAAATTAAAACAAAGAGACCAGGCATCCTAAGAGTGAACTTGGGGGCTGACACTTACCTACCTAGGTACTTCCAACACTAGTTGAATCACTCTGCCTTTGGGTAAATAGATGTTGGCAAAGAAAAGAATAAATCAGTGTTATGTGATGGTCAATACTGTCAAGAAAGAGGACTGCCCTTTTAAAGAGAGTAACAAGAAATTTGTAACTGGTTATAATTGAATATGATTAAAATAAAAGTACTGATTTTTGTTTTTCATTTTGTTTTTCCCCGCCATCTGAGTATCCATCTGAGAAAAAAGATTAACACATTTTCTTTGCTGACCAGTTAGTGTTGCTATAAATATCCTAAAATTAACTTTGAGCCAAAGGTAAATATTATTGTTCCATTTTATTGGTAAAAATTTGTGAGTCATAGAGATAAATGAATTTACTCTGAACTTCCCTGGTGGTCCAGTGGTTAAGACTTTGTGCCTTCACTGAATGAAACACAGGTTCTATGCCTGGTCAGGGAAGATCCTGCATGCCAAGCAACGTGACCAAAGAATAAAATTTAAAACATTTTTTTTTTTAAGTTTAAGACATCTTTGGGAAATAAAGGTAGAGATTTTTAAGTTTCACTCCAATTCATACAAGGAGGCAGTGCTTCATCTGACACTTTTGCTTGGGAATATTACAAATGAATATCACATCGTCACAAACGCCTATGTACATACAAGCTATAATTCACGCCATACAAAGTTAAGAATTTGCATGTTAAATAACTTGTGATCTCTCCTTCACTGTTCACAAATACACTTTCTTTTCCATTTTTTTTTTTTAATTTTATGTTGGACTGTAGTTGATTAACAATGCTGTGTTAGTTTCAGGTGTACAACAAAGTGATTCAGTTATAAACATACATGTATCGATTCTTTTTCAAATTATTTTGTCACTGAGGTTATTACAGAATATTGAGCGGAGTTCCCTGTGCTATACAGTAAGACCTCATTGGTTATCTATTTTACGTATAGTTGTGTATATTTGTGCTGTGCGCTCAGTCATGTCTGACTCTTTGCAGCCCCATGGATTGTAGCCCACCAGGCTCCTCTGTCCATGGAATTTTCCAGGCAACAATACTGGAGTGGGTGGCCATTTCCTGCTCCAGGAGGTCTTCCTGACCCAAGACTGACCCCATGTCTCTTGTGTCTCCTGCATTGGCAGGAGGATTGCTTACCACTAGTACCTCCTGAAAGCTAGTGTGCATATGTCCATCCCAAACTCCCAGTTTATCCTTCTGTAACATGGACATCTGGGTTCAGATCAGGGCAAGTGATACACAGCAACCTCTTCCTTTCTCACCACTGACCCATCCAGCGCATCCCAGCGTCAGAGCTCGCATTTCCAACCTCTGCACTTACTTCCTCCCACGCTCAGCTGACCCTGTTCATCATGCCTTGGTCCTGTGGGTACCCACACTAGTTTTGTGCCCTGGCCCCTCTTCCCTGAGGAAAGTGCACCCCAGGTGAAGCCTACACAGGCCCTGAAGTGGTTTAGATAATTCTGAGGTCTGGAGACCCTGAAAGAATCGTGGTCTAAACTGGGATGGAGGAAGAAGAGCAAAATTTCCCGGTAAGCTCTTCACCCATCACAGTCCTCATCAAGGGAGAAACTCAAAGCAGGGCTTCTTTATAGAAGGAAGCCCAGGGCAGGGGCCCCTCCTACCTGGTCTAAGGGAGATACTACTATATACTATAGATATAGCATATATAGTATATATCTATACTACTATATACTATAGATATACTATAGATATAGATACTACTGAGGGAGATCCTGGAAGTCCTGATGAAGGGAATTGATTCAAACGAAGATCATGTGAAGATTTTAGTTCACATGTGAACCTAAACTGAAGAGGAACTAAACTAAAGAAAGTGAAAAGGAACTAAAAAGCCCCTGATGAAAGTGAAAGAGGAGAGTGAAAAAGTTGGCTTAAAGCTCAACATTCAGAAAACTAAGATCATGGCATCTGGTCCCATCACTTCATGGCAAATAGATGGGGAAACAGCAGAAACAGTGTCAGACTTTATTCTTTGGGGCTCCAAAATCACTACAGACAGTCATTGCAGCTATGAAATTTTAAAGGACGCTTACTCCTTGGAAGGAAAGTTATGACCAACCTAGACAGCATATTTAAAAAGCAGAGACATTATTTTGCCAACAAAGATCCGTCTAGTCAAGGCTATGGTTTTTCCAGTGGTCATGTATGGATGTGAGAGTTGGATTATAAAGAAAGCTGAGTGCCAAAGAATTGATGCTTTTGAACTATGGTGTTGGAGAAGACTCTTGAGAGTCCCTTGGACTGCAAGGAGATCCATCCAGTCCATCCTAAAGCAGATCAGTCGTGGGTGTTCATTGGAAGGACTGATGTTGAAGCTGAAACCAATAATTTGGCCACCTCATGTGAAGAGTTGACTCATTGGGAGGGACCCTGATGCTGGGAGGGATTGGGGGCAGGAGGAGAAGGGGACGACAGAGGATGAGATGGCTGGATGACATCACCGACTCGATGGACATGAGTTTGAGGAAACTCTGGGAGTTGGTGATGGACAGGGAGGGCTGGCGTGCTGCGGTTCATGGGGTCACAAAGAGTCGGACATGACTGAGTGACTGAACTGAACTGAACTGAAGATCATGTGACCAGAAACCTGGTATTCTATTCATTTATATACATTTTTTGATGTTGTAGAATTAATATGTATTGCCATGGAAAGATTTTCATAATATATGTCCAGTGAAAAAATACAGGTTACAAAATAATATACACAGTATGAAACTTTTGTTTTAAAACCTGTGTATGTGATATAAAAGATCCAGAAAGCTGTATATCCAGTGTTACAGATGGTGTCTCTGGGTGAGGAGAATAGCATGGATTTTTCTCCTTTTAAGCTATTTTTTCTACAAGTATACTATATAGCATACTTGTATATACTGTATATACAAGTATACTATATAGTGCTTTTATAATAAGAAAACAATTAATTTTCACTTTTTAAAGGAAGGTACTGTTTTTAATGTCTAGCTTGCTGACTTCCTAGTACTTCCAAGAAAAAAGAAGTAAGCACATGAACCTGACTAATGATTTCAAGAATCCTTTTCATGTAAGCAAACGATTTCCCGAGCCAGGACTCAGTTCAGAAACCTGAGGTCCCTGTGTGCCCTTGAGAAGTGGCCACCAGCCCCAAGTCAGGGCTTCCCTTAAGCTTAGATGGGTTGATAGTTTTCTTTCTCTGGCTCTTCTGGAACTGAGCCTTCAGAGCCCAGGACACCCATCTGCTTGTTGCACCCATGATAAGATGCTCAGGGCTCCGGATTTCACAGCCGCACACCCAGGGAGCAATAGAAGCTTTCAGATGCTTTGTGTCTGCCATTCCTGGAAAACAGCAGCCACAATAAGCACCAGGAAGAGGGATTTTTTCTCACCCATAGTTTGAACGTTGAAAATGATAAGAGAGAAAGGCCTCTGCAGACTGACCCCAAAAGCAAAAGCAAGCTGAACAAAAGTGAGCCCTGAACATAAGAAGATAAGGCAGCTGCACAATTGGAAACTGGCTGTAGGATATCCATCTATTGAAGTCACAACCTTATCTTACAGCACACACTGAAGTCAAAAAATGTACATAATAAAAATATATCTCAAGGTTTCCATGATTAAAATAGGTCAAGACAGCCAATCAGATGGAAAGAAAATAAGGAAAAGCCTGACTGAATTGGAGAACTGAAGGTGTTGTCTGGTCAGACAGATAGCCTACTTACTTAAACCGTGTCAACACATATTAATAAGGACAAAGAGGTGCTGTAATATAGGAAGCAAAACAATTATTCCAATATGTATTTACAAGTATAAAGAAGATATCTCTGAATAATTTTTAAAAATCAGATGTCAGATCACTCAGGAGGGAATATGGCAGCAATATTGCTTAAGGACCATGAGTTGCATAGGCATACCCCTCGTCTGGAAAACTGTGGTGAGGCTGGAACAAAGGTACAGCTCTTATGTCAAGGACTGGCAGAAGTGAATGGCTAGAACAGTCCAGCCTTATTTCACTCCAAGACAGCTCAGGGTCACCTCTGTCTGACATAGTACCTGAGTTCTGTAAGTTTTTAAGGAAGTAAATGAGAATGCCTGTTGAGTGAATGATCTGGCAATTTTTAAATTTGTAACTCCATTGACTTTGCATCTTTTTAGACTAAGACAAGATGTGGCTATATCAAAATTTCCTTTGATAGGAAAATATGCCAATAAGTTTATTTGCATCATTTTTTAGATTCCACATAAATATTAGGGGAGGGATAAATTAGGAATTTGGGATTAATATACACACACTACTACATATAAGGTAGATAATCAACAAGGACCTACTGTATAGCACAGTATATACAGTATACTCTGTATATACAGACTCAGTAGTCTGTAATAACTTACATGGGAAAAGAATTTGAAAAGAATGGACATATGGATGTCTATAACTAAATCACTTTGCTGCACATCTGAAACTAACACAAAATTATAAATCAACTATACTTCAATATAAAATTAAATTTAAAAAACTATGCCAAATATTCATGTTCCAAATATCAAAATGATATAGGTGGTCATATCAAAATGACTTTATCTGAATATCAGATCCTCTTTTCTTCTACTCCAGTATTCTTTCCATTAGAATAGGTATGGTTAAGCAGCTCAAAAGCAAAAGAAAAACTACCCAATCCCAAAATGGTCAGAATGCTTAGAGGCATTTCCCCAAAGATATACAGATGACCAAAAAATACACGCAAAGATGTTCTACATTGCTAATTATTAGAGAAATGCAAATCAAAATTACAATGAGATGTTACATCACACCCGTCAAAATGACCGTTATTTTAAAAATTTGCAAAAGATAAATGCTGGAGAGGGTGTGTAGAAAAGGGAACCCTCCTACACTGTTTGTGGGAATGTAAATTGGCATAGTCTACTGTGGAGAAGCAGTATGCAGGATTCTTTAAAAAACTAAAAATAGAGCTACCTTGTGATCCAGCAATCCCAGTCTTGGGCATATATCCCAAGAAAGGATACACGCGCCCCGATGTTCATAGCAGCGCTGTTTACAATAGCCAAGACAGAAAGAAATCCGAATGTCCCTGAGAGCTGAATGGTTAAAGAAGTGGTACATACATGCAATGGAATATTGCTTTGACATAAAAAAATTACCAAATAATACCATTTGCAGCAACATGAATGGATCTGAAGATTATCATACTCAATGAAGTAAGACAGAGAAAGACAAATATACAATATTCCTTATATACAGAATCTGAAAAATAAATAATTACAAATGAAGTTATTTACAAAATAGAAACAGGCTCAGAGACTTAGAGAAGGTACTTATGGTTGCCAGGGGGTGGAGGGAGGGGGAATGGGATAAAATGGGAGTTTGGAATTGACATGTACACACTGCTATATTTAAAATAAAATGCCTAAAAAAGAAGAATAAGTATGTTTATCACGCTGAATACACCTCGTGTTTGCTTCTAAAAATTAGGGTCATCTATCTCATGAAACAGAACTTTTTGACTGCTTGGCTGTGTCAAGGAATGGGTTGTTTTTGTCCAGACTCTTTACTTCTGTCAGCAGTTGGAGATGCTGCCTAGGGCCCAGGTTGAGTTTCTGTCCCAAAGACTGGACCATCTTCTACCACACTGTAAAAAAAAATCATTGAGTGTTGTGATTTGAGAAAGTTTGAAAACATCACCTGATGTGTCCAGGAAAGAGAAAGATGAGACTGGGTTGAATAAAATCAGAGAAAATTTATGGGGAAGGTTTGACTGAGCCAGCTCCCCGCAACTAGAGGGCGGCCCCCATCTGCCACAACTAGAGAGAGTCTGCATGCAGCAATGAAGACCCAGCGCTGCCAAGAATAAATGAATGAACAAATGAAAAAAGGAAGAAGAGATTAAATTCTATGTGAGAGGACTAACCAGAGACACAATTAGGTCGCACAATTAGATGGTCAGTGGTTGGGAGCACATGTGACATTCTGAAGGGGCACGTTCAGGTCACAACGTGACAACTCAGACCAGCTCTGTGTCCAAAAGGACTGAGTGGCGCGTGGCTGCACAGAGAGGCAGAGATGATCTGGGGCAAGATGGGACATGACTGAAAGTGGGGTGTGGAAAAATGCGTCACTTAATTGCATGCAGGACTGATGGGAAGAGAAGAAAATAAAGTCCAGGAAATCTAAGAGTCTCCGAATCTTTAACTTTGCAGTTTTCATCTGAAAATTTGGCCTCCAAAAGAAATAAATTTCATTTTCTCCCTCTTTTCAAATTTATTTTTTTAAACTAGTTTTCTATTTGAGAAATTCATCTTCGTTTTATCTTTAGGTTTTAATTGTGTGTGTGCCTATGACATAGACTTATTTTTCTTGTCCCTCCATATTTGAGATGGCTATAGATAGCTATCATCAAAAATTAAACAGAGAAGGAGCTTATTTCTAAGATATTTTTAGTTTTCCCAATTCTTGCTCTGGACGTTTAGTTTTCATTTATTTTCTTGTGTTCAGATAAGATGGATTGCTTTGGCTTATGAAGTAGGCACTTTCTCTAGCAATAAACTTTACTTTTAAATATGTTATGAAAGTGGATTGAAATGGTCTTTAATAAGAACTGGCTGTCGCATATACACATCAGACATTTTTATAGAATGTGCTTACAGAAAGGCAATCTGAAGACTAAGAACTTTTCAGAAATCATCTGGCCTACCCTTCACCTCTTCAGAGGAGCTTAGGAAAGGAAAGGAGAAACAGTATATTAAAACATTAACATTTAGAGTCAAAATATAACTCTAACTTTATTGTCTCATAGAAAAGAAGGGAGTTAGTGAATTAAATACATTTTAATACAACTTCTTTGCCAGTCATTAGCTGTGTGTGTTGATGATCAAATTACCAAAGTTCTCTGAGCCTGTTGCCTCATCTGTGAAATGGGTCGCACAGTGTAAATAGTCCACCTGCCAACGCAAGAGACTGAGGTGCTATCCCTGAGCTGGGACGAACCCTTGTTGTAGGAGATGGCAGTCTGCTGCAGTCCTCTTCCCTGGAAAACTCTATGGAGAGAGGAGCCTGGAGGGCTACAGTCCATGGGGTCGCAAAGAGTCAGACAGGACTGAGCACGTGCACATATTTACTTTATAAGACAGTTGCAATAATCAAATGGCACAGTGCAAGTATAACACCAGTCTTGAAGTAAGCACTGAAGAAATCGTACATGCAGGCACGCTAAGGCACTCGGCGGCATCCTACTCTCTGCAGCCCTATGCACTATAACTCGCCAGGCTCCTCTGTCCGTGGGGTACTCCAGACTAGGATACTGGAGTGGGTTGCCATGCCCTCTTCCAGGGGATCTTCCCAAGTCAGGGATGGAATCCACGACTCCTGCATTGATGGTGGATTCTTTGCCCAGAGTTACCTGGGAAGCCCAATCATAAGTAGACTTTATTATCTTATTAAGATTATTCTTATAAAGATGAATTTGGAGCATGACAGCCAAGATCATTTGGCTTTGTTTGGAAAAGTCATGAATTCATTGCATGACTCTGGTAAAGAATATCTCTAAGCATCAGATGAGTCAATGCATGATCCTGGAGGTCATTTCTTCAGGAACTTTAGCTCTTGACCTCATTTGTCCAAAGAAAGGCTAAAACGTAGAAGGAGGACTTCCCAGGTGGTGCTCACGGTAAGGAACCTGCCTGCCAATGCAGGGGACGTAAACATGCCATAAAAGGTGACATAAGAAATTCTACCCCTGGGTCAGGAAGATCCCCTGCAGGAGGAAATGGCAACCCACTACAATACTCTTGTCTGGACAGTCCCATGGACAGAGGGCTCTGGTGGCCTATAGATCACAGGGTTGCAAAGAGTCCGACACAACTGAAGCGACTTAGCAGAAAACATAGGAAGAGTGATGAGAGTCTTGATTCTGATACTTACTAACCGCGCAGACTTAAGAAAGTTACTTAAATTATCATGCTAAGAGTCCTATGAGTATTAAATACAATATACTGTGCAACATAACCACCATGCTAATTAATTTCCTGCCCTTGGTCCCTTACATGTAACATCAGTATGCTACGAGACTGGTCTACTTACCAGGAATATTTTGGATTCAGAAACTACAGTCGATGACACAACAGTGTATTTTGGATGATTATACTGATGTGGGCTAAAATTAACAATAGTTATCAAAGAATGGTGACCTGATATGGAGCAGTGGATGAGCAATGGATACCCTAGTGGCTTAAAGAGAAAGACAGACTTCGAGATTTCCCCATATTGAATATATCATATGCTTTCTCGAGTATATTATTTGTCAATGTCCAGATTTGAGACTTACAAAGATTTTCTCAGCCATGGCTATTAAAATTGCTGACTAGAACAACTCAAATTTCTATTTCTCATTCAGAACTGTTATAAAACGTGCTTCCATTTGGGATGCTTTCTTTGTTTACGCACCCTGGAACCAGAGCTGGGCTTCTGGTGTGGTCTCAGCCAGGAGTCCCAGAAGGAGACTAGTGGGGAGGGGGGGTGCCATCTCGTAAAATCTGTGCCCCTAGTAAGTTACTTCTTATCCTCACATTAGCTCTGAAACAGACATTAAACAGACATGTGGATGTTGATACAGAAGTAACTTGTATACGTGACAAAAGAGTTGGTATAGGCTCACAGACCCGTGTGACTCCAAAGTATATAAACCATGGCTATCCCGAAGAAACAGAAGGCAAGCTACATATGCAAATATACATTTTCTTGTGTTTCATTTAAAAAGCAAAAACAAGCAGTTGACATCATTTTACTAATATTTTAAAGAACCCAGTATACCAAAATATTATTTTAACATATGTAGTGTAAAATCATTAATCAGATATTTATCTTTTTTGTATTAAGTCTTTAAAAGAGAGCATCTTTTTTAACCCCTTTTGCATGATTGACACACAAAATACTCTCCCTATTTAATGTATATACAGCTTGATGAGTTTGGAAATAAATACACATTGTGAAACTATCACCAAAATTTATACCATAAACATATCATCACTAAAGTTTCCTTCTACCCTCTTTTTTATTATTATTTGGGGATGGGTTATGTGAACACAATATAAAGTCTACTTTTAACAAATCTTAATTACACAATTCAGTCTTGTTAACTGTAAGTGCTGTGCTATACGGGCCTCCCCGGAGCTGGTGGCTCAGTCATAAAGAATCCACCTGCAACATAGGAGACGCAAGAGACATGGATTTGATCCCTGGGTCAGGGAAGCTCCCCCAGAGGAGGGCATGGCAACCCAGTCCAGTATTCTTTCTGGGAAAAGTCTACGGACAGAGGAGCCCAGTAGACTATGGTCCATGGGGTCGCAAAGAGCTGGACATGACTGTGTGACTGAACTGGACTGAACTGAAGATTTATTCATCTAATGTAACTAAGACTTTGTATTTTTTTACTAATACATCCCTAGCCCCTAGCAATCAGCATTCTGTTCTCTGCGTCTATGAACTTGACTATTTTAGATGCCTTATATGAGTAGTATCATATAGTATTTGTCTTCTGCATCTGGCTTATTTCACTTAGGGTAATGTCCTCCAGGGTCATCCATGATGACACAAGTGGTATGATTTCTTTCTTTTCTAAGGCTCAGTGACATTTCTTTGCATGTGTATGCCACTTTTTCTTTATCCATTTATCTGGTAATGGACATTTTCTACTTTCTTGTCTTGGTTATTGTGAATAATGCTGCAATGAACACGGTCATGCAAATATCTCTCCATGATCCTGATTTCAACTCCAGCTGATACACACTCATAAATTGAATGGCTGGATCATATGATAATTCTATTTTTAATTTTTAAGGACTCTCCATTTTGTTCCCCATAGTGGCTGTAACAAGTTCCATTCTTGCCAACAGTGTGCAAAAGTTTCAATTTCTCCACATTATCAGCAACACTCATACATTTTGTGTTTTTGATAATAGCTACCCTATCATGTGTGAGGTGATATTGCATTGTGGTTATGATTTGTATTTCCATGATGATTAGTGATGCTGAGCACACTTTCATATACCTGTTGGGCCATTGTATGTCCTCTTTGGAAAAATATATATTCAGTTCCTTTAATCAGCTTATTTTTTTATTGAATTATAGGAGTTCCCTACATATTTTGTATATTAATCCTTTATCAGACATATGACTTGCAATTATTTTCCTCATTGTATAGGTTGCCTTTTCATTTTGCTAATTGTGCAGAATTTCATTTTGCTTCTTATGCAGAAGTTTAATATAATCCTGTCTATTTTTTTCTTATTTCTATGCCTTTGATGTTATAGCCAAGAAATCGTTACCAAGACCAATGTCAAGAAGTTTTTCCTCTCCGTGCTTTTCCTAGTAGCTTTATGACTACAAGTCTTACATTTAAATTTTTAATACTTAGCGGAATCCAAGTAAACTTTGATCCATGTAAACTTTATCAAAATTCCAATAACAGGTTTTACTGAGATAAAAACATAAATGCTAAAACTGGATATGAAACCACAATGATGCTGATTAGCCAAAGCAGTTTTAAATAAGAACAAAACCCAAAGCTCGAGACATCACATTTCCTGATTTAAGATTTATTACAAAGCTGCAATAATCAAAGCAATATAATAATGGCATAAAAACAGACATGTAGACATGGAACAGAGCTGATAGGTCACTTATATACAGTCAACTGGTGGTCAACAAGGGTGCCAAAAACATGCAATTGGGAAAATATAATCTCTTCAACAAAGGATGTTGAGAAAACAGAATGTTCATGTATGAAAGAATAAGACTGAACTCTTTTCTTACGCAAGAGCACATTGTGATTCAGATGAGTGATGCCAATTGCTAAATAATCACATGTGGGACAGCCAGGAGGATGCTTTCCCTAACCTGCTCTGCCTCTCTGGCCACCCTACCTTTTTAAACACGCGCTGTACACAGCATCTCAGTTATTGCTACACTTTAATTTTCTAATGTTCATACAGACTGAAAGAAAACAGATGTGAAACAAACAGAAAATTTTCCTTTGTATAAACTTCCCTGTACTTTTTCCAATATCGAGTTTCTAAATATCATTATCTGAATATGTATCTCACTACCATTATCTTAAAAACTCAATGCAAACACTTAAACAACATTTCTGCTTATGGACCACAAAACCCAGCATGCTCACCCTTTGCTCTGAGCTCCTACTTTCAAAAGCAGCATATAAATAGAGACACAGACATAGAGCACATGGATATAAAGGGGAAAGACGGGACTGGGATGACCTGAGAGGTTGGGACAGGCATGTATACACAGTAGATACCATGTAGAAAATAGATATTGTTTTAACGGTGTAATGAGAACCCACTGTAGCACAGGGAACTCTGCTCAATGCTCTATGGTGACCTGAATGGAAAGGCAAGCTAAGGGGATGTATGTATAAGTGCCGATGATTCAGTCTCCTGCAGAGCAGAAACTAAAACAGCATTGCAAAGCAGACATACTCCAAAACAAATTCATTTAAAAAAAGAATAAAGTCTGTAAAATCACAAGGGAGTTTCAAAATTTACTTATAGATGGTACATTTTGAGAACTAAAAGGGAAATTCCATTTGGTTATTTAATACATGTATTATTTATTTATTAATAAGCATTTAATGTATAATTGAATTTTTCCATCAGAAAAAAACAGCCCATGTCGTACAAGCTACATAACTTCTTTCACATAAAAATTATATTTATTTCTCATTGTTTTAGCTGGAAACAGGAAGACATATTTTATGTTTGTTTTGACATCATTATTGTTTACAGTAAAAATGAGATTGCAACATCTAACTAAAGAGAAAAGCAGTTTATGAGACCCTCCAGCATGGGCCCAGATCCTGCTTCCTCATCCTTATGGCTCCATCATCTCCTAGATGTCGATGTCTCATATGGAAATATTTGAGTCTGTTTAATTTCTGGCCCACTGATCTTGTGTCACTCCTTATCCACAATCCATCCTTCTCTAGCTGCCTTCATTCTTGACACACTTCTTCCTCTATGTCATGGGAGAAGTACCTCTTCACCATGATTTTTCTCACATGGGATCAGGCAGTTTTCTTGGCTCTTGGAACAATTGGATTAGCCAAAAATTGCATTTGGGCCTTTTATAACTTCTTGTGGAAAAACCCAAATGAACTTTTTGGCCAACACATACATACGTATATTTTTTAGTTTCTCCCATCATCTCTAGCATTAATTTCAACTGCTGCTTGTTCACTGAGCTTTGGAACTCCACACCCTGCATGATACAGGTCTCATTAAATGACTTCCCTGATGGCCTATCAGGGACTCCGGCCTTGTACCTGGTCCTCAGCTTTTTCCCCACTTGGATTTTTCGTGGGCTTCTTATTTGTTTGGCCGAGCTTTGCTGCCAGTAGAACTGTCTTTTGTTGTTTAGTCACTAAGTCTTGTTCAACTCTTTGTGTCCCCATGGACTATAGCCCTCCAGGTTCCTTTGTCCATGGGATTTCCCAGGCAAGATTACTGGGGTGGGTTGCCACTTACTTCTCTAAATAGAACTATCTAATGTCTGTCAAAAGCTCATCTTGTTTTTTTCCCCTTAATTTCAAGTGCCATGAGGTTTCTCAGGAACCCAGGATCCTTATTCAGCAAGCTTCACATTGAAACATTCTGTACTCCTGAGAAATATTTTAAGAACCACAAAAGTCAAAGGTATATGAGAACAACTTCTTAAACAAGAGTTTCCCCATGAATTTAGTCATACCATGGGTGGTAGGATGAAGTTCTGATTTTAACAGGTACAGAGACTAGGAAATGAAAGGGAAAGAAACCTAATACATGTCTTAGGAGATCTCAGTCAGGCTTCTGATGGGGAATGAATAAAAATAAAAAGCCTTCAAAGGAAAGATTTGATCTCTGGTTTTAACTTAAAGGGGATTCCCTGGTAGTTCAGCTGGTAAAGAATCTGCCTGCGATGCAGGAGGGCCCGCTTCAATTCCTGGGTCGGGAAAATTTGCTGGAGATGGGAAAAGCTACCCACTCCGGAATTCTAGGGCTTCCCTGATGTCTCAGCTGGTAAAGAATCCTTAAAGAAAGGTTTTAATGATCCCATTATAAACCTAATTAGGAAAAAAATGGATCAACCTATCACTCAGTTGCATTTATGAAAACATGGCTGTCAGTTTATTTAAAATTACATCTAGTTAATGTCAAAATATGGATCCATCAAAATACATATATGATCAGATTATGGACCCAGCCCAAGGAGAGGATATTTCAGCCCAAACTTCCAACAGGACTGAACTTCCAAGTCCAGTCTTAGTGAAAAATGTTTCCCTTCTAGGGGAGTTTAGCTGTTTTAATGAAGTCTAACTGGGCTTCCCTGGTGGCTCAGATGGTAAACCATCTGCCTACAATGCAGGAGACCTGGGTTTGATCCCTGGGTTGGGAAGATACTCTGGAGAAGGAAATGGCAGCCCACTCCAGTATTCTTGCCTGGAAAATCCCATGGACAGTGGAGCCTGGTATGCTACCTTCCACGGGGTCGCAAAGAGTCAGACAGGACTGAGCGACTTCACTTTCACTTTTTCACTTTTCAAAGTTGAACTAGTTAAACACGTGACGTGTTCTTTCTTCGCAAATTTATCTATGAGAAGGGATTTAGGACTATTCTTCTCCAGACTGATCAGCAAAACAATATTTGGGGAGTGGCATTATTTGGGGTTGTAAATGTTTTACACATTTAAAGAACAATACAGATAAAAAAAAAAGTGTACTCAGGTGAAAAATTATGACAGTAAGCATATTAAAACCAAGTCAAATGGAAAAGGGTGAAAAGTAATACAGATATCCAATCTAAAGCCTGTTATTTTGGCAAGATTGGAAGTAGGTGATATGTGGTTCCCATGATGAGAATAAAAGCCACCGTAAAGATAAAGGGACTCAGGAAACACCAGCCAGCCAGACTACCTCCTGCAGGCAACGGTGTCGACCCGAGATGAGGGAGCTGAGCTGAATGACCTTGAAGGACCCCTCCAGCCTTGAGATTCTATCTCAAAATATTCTTCTCCCATAACCACATGTAAAACATAAATGTTGCTTCCTGAGATACAACCAAAAACCGATTGCTTTTTAATCATGTCAGAAAAGGGGTTGCCTGCTAGTTACGAGTTTATACCTTGACCTGGGGCTTCTTTCATCACAAATAATCAACACAGTACATTGCCATGCAAGGCAGCATTGACCTCAGCACATTTTCCTGGATTCATCTTATTAGATGGAAGGTGGAAAGCCTCTCTTTGGCCTATGGGCAAGGAAGGTTTATTGATTGCTCTAGTCATGAATAATCTGCAGCTAAAGAAGAGAAACCATAAGAGTCCTATAAGATGTAAGACCCGGTGGTCGGTTTGCTGTTATTTTAAAAATGGGCACAATATTCAAGAGCCATGTAGACACTTCAACAGTCTATATGCTTATTCCTGCCTCCAGGAAACCCCAATATTCATTTCTTATATAAGTAATTGTGTACTGACAATTCTCATTAACTTTCAGCTCCAGAAATTTTACTATATACCACTCTGTTACATTAAAATAAACATTGAGCAAATCATCCTTGTTATTAGTAGTAGTAGTATTGATGACTTCAGCACATCAGTTAGAAATAGGTTTATCTGCTAGCAAGAACAGTTTTACTCTGTGTGTGTGTGTGCATGTGTGTGTGTGTGTGTGTTTCTGTATATGAGTGTGCATGATTATTTGTCTTCGCAATTAGAAATCTCACTACAGGCAATTCAAGGGCCAGTAGAACAAATGCCAGGGAATTGCTAAGTGCAGGAGCCAGGATTGAATCTTCATCAGGCCAGGGTCAGGGCCTGTGCCTCCACAGTCATAACCATGTCAACATACCGAAGAGGCCAGCCTCAGGAGCCAGGTCATCCCATGACTGATCTGCCAAGTGACCCTGTGGTTCAGCCAATGGAACATCAACATTCTTATTGTGTTAAGCTCTCAGTGTCAGTTCATCCTCCACTGGATACTTGGAGCATAAATGTAATTAACACTAAGAAAGTTGAAGGAACTTTTAGGACTTAAATGGCTTGTTTTACAAACGCAGATGAAGCCAGTCTCTGAGTTAGACAAGATAATAAGATCATTGATTTGCTCAAAATATCCAAGATCATTAGGCCTAATAGACCCAATGCTATATTTTAAGACAGACTTTGAAAATAACAAGTTCATAATAATCTATAAGCAGATTCTGCTCATTTAATTAATTCCCACTGAAGGAATCACAAATTATTTTAAAAGAATTACTGGAAAAATGTGGTAATTCAGTTTAGAAAAATAAGGCCTTTAGTCCTACAGAGAAAATCCAAACAGATCTTAGAAAACATTTACCTTTGCCTAAGTATTCATGATAGTCAACTCTATATGGAAATTACCAAATCTTAATAACCCATATGGCCAATTGTGTGTCTCCTTATCAGTCCACAATCAAAGCAAAGCCCTAGACAGGCAATGAATTCAATATTTTCTGCAAATTAGAAGAAATTTGAACAAACAAGCCTCAAGAGGATGATATTGTATCTTTCCCGAGTGATCAAATGTTTAAGATGAGGTAGTGTGGTTTCATCAGACCCAATCATGTCACTCCAAGATATGGTTTCTTTTCTTTTTTGAAAATGTTATTGGAGTATAGTTGATTTACACTGCTGTGTTAATTTCTCTAAGATGAAATTTCTTACTGAAGAATGATGACATTTGACAAATAAATTAAGCTAAATCAGTGAAATATATACCCATATTGGGGCCTCCCTGGCAGCTCCGTGGTAAAGAAGCCGCCTGCCAATGTAGGAGACACAGGTTCAATCCCTGGAGAAAATCCCCTGGAGAAGGAAATGTCACCCTACCCAAGTATTCTTACCTGGAGAATTTCATGGACAGAGGAGCCTGGTGGGCTACAGTCCACGGGGTCACAAAAGAGTCAGACATGACTTAGTAACTAAACAACAATAACAATACCCATATTGAATTAGAGTTGGTGTTCATCCCCTGATTTTACCAACACATTGAATGAATCTCCTTTTACAGCCCTCCTTCCAATCCTCTCATTCTTTTCACACTCCCCCCTTTTAATTATGTCCTGTGTTCTTTATGACCTTCCCTGATGGCTAAGATGGTAGAGAATCCACCTGCAATGCAGGAGACCAGGTTCAAACCCTGGGTCGGGAAGAACCCCTAGACCTCTTAAAAAGATGCTTTCCAGTAATAGACCACATGTTTTGTTTATGCTTCAGGTTACAAAATATGTGTAATTTTTTTCTATTCATTCCTTTGCTTTTATATTCAGTATCTACTGAAGGATTCCTAGGTGTCAATAGTTTGGCATCATTCTCTCTGGAAAACTGAAAAAGAGAGGTTCTGGAAGGTACCATCACTAGCTGCCCCAAAGCCCAGTAAGAGCTAAAACTAGAATGACCATCACTAGTGTCCTGGGGAAAGTCCTGGTTTAAGCCTATTTTCTGACCATAGCCATTTATGATGAGATTTTCCATCTTATGGTGTTCTGGTTTGGAAAGCTAAATGTACTTTCTAATTAGAACCATAGGCAACGTGGTTTTATAAGTTGGTAACCACGTCAGCCTGTCTTCCCATTTTTTGTGCAGTCTCTAATAGTTAAGAAATCTTAGGTCCTGTGATTAGCAAAGGTGGTGCCATTGCTTTTGTGTGAATATGAGCCCTAATGCCCACCAGAAAAGAGTAAACTACCTAGAACACTCTCTGCAGTATTAGCTTGTACAATAAGAGCAATTGTAACTAACATATGTTGTTCAGTAGTTCTGTCATGTCCAAGTATTTGCGACCCCATGGACTGAGGCACACCAGGCTTCCCTGTCCTTCCCATCTCCTGGAGCTTGCTCAGACTCATGTCCATTGAGTTGGTGATGCCATCCAACCATCTCATTCTCTGTCATCCCCTTCTCCTCCTGACTTCAATCTTTCCTAGCATCAGTGTCTTTTCCAATGAGTCAGTTCTTCATATCAGGTGGCCAAAGTAACGGAGCTTCAGCTTCAGCATCAGTCCTTCCAATGAATATTCAGAATTGATTTCCTTTAGGAAAAGGAGAAGGGAATGACAAACAACTTCAGTATTCTTGCCTTGAAAATCCCACGGACAGTATGAAAAGCTAACATTTATTGACTCTATATTAAGTGCCAGGCTGTGTGAAGGGCCCTCAGCCATCACTGAACTCTCAGCAACAATCTTAAGTTGAGCATGTTGACATCCATTTTCTTATTGAGGACACTGAGGTTCTAATAATTGAAGTGAGATGCCCAAGGGGCCCAAATATAACCTCACTGGAACTGAACCAAGGGATGATATTTATGGATTCATTATTAAACCAGTTCTAAGGCAATGGCAACCCACTCCAGTACTCTCGCCTGGAAAATCCCATGGACAGAGGAGCCTGGTCGGGTCACGAAGAGTCGGACATGACTGAGCAACTTCACTTTCACTTTTCACTTTTCACTTTCATGCATTGGAGAAGGAAATGGCAACCCACTCCAGTGTTCTTGCCTGGAGAATCCCAGGGAGAGCGGAGCCTGGTGGGCTGCCGTCTATGGGGTCACACAGAGTCGGACACGACTGAAGCGACTTAGCAGCAGCAGCAATTCACAAATTACACAGAACCTAGTCTCACTTGGTTGGGGATATGGTAGGGACAAGGAACATGGGTGGAGCAGGAGTCACAACCGTTGTATTAAATGAGCTTGTGTGGTTCCTCACTCTCTCGTGGAACCTACTGGATTCAGGGACTCCTAGCATTCTCTCTGACCACCTCCTTATCACTCCCCTTTCCCATTCCTGCATATGCATATGACCTTCTTTGTCACTAGAAAATGTTGTGTGTTTAACTTTTGTCCTATGACTTTAAAGTTTTGAGCATCATCTTTTATCTAATTCCTAAACATACAGCTTAAACATCCACCCAGTGTTTGCTTGTAGAAAGCTTAGTGTCCCAACACATAATAGAGAATTTTTACTGATGGCTTTCAAGACCTGACTGATATTCTTAATCTCCCATTTTATTTTTAAACGTCTTTTCTCCAGCTTTATTGAGATGTAATTGACACAGAAAGCTCTGTAAGTTTAAGGTACAGGTGTTGGCTTGAAACAATTATATTGCAAAACAAATATATTGCAAAACAAATATATTGCAAAACAAATATATTGCATATATATATCATGTTAGCTAACACTTCCATCATATCACATAATTACATTTCATTTTTTTGAAAAAGAACATTTAAGATCCACTCAACAACTTTCTAGCCCCACTCTCTTTATTTTTCAATTTTTATTTTATATTGGAGAATAGTTGAATAACAATGTTGCTTCAGTTTCAGGTGCAAAGTGATTCAGTTACACAAATATCCCCCTCTCTTAAATGTCCCAGCCACCTTCTCTGATCACTGCTTGCCACACACTTACTACAGTTTCACTTGAACGAGTCTGCTGGACAGAGTGGACTGTTGCCGAACATTTGGTGACATAGAGAGTGAGCGCGGTGTATTGGAAGGAAACCACGCCGCAGGGGAAGACTGAGTGTCAGTCTCCTGACGTTCATCCGCTCTTCTCCAGCTCTGGGTATCTTACTGGCCTCTCCCTTCATCAATCCGCATTCCCTGGAAACATCAGATCTTCAAATCAAGGTCCTTCTCTTATTCCATCTTTCCTCATAGTCCCAGGTCCCAGAAAAAACATTTTTTTCCCTACAGTTATTAAATAATTCCAAAAACAACACACAAAAACCTCCCTCTACAGCCGAATAACCACTTCACCCAGAGAAAGTCAATTCCTTTTGCTGCTGAACTCTCTATGTGACTGCCTTTGTCTGTACTTTCTTACAAGCACTACATTCACTGCGCTGTCTTCCCAAACAGAGGAGCAAGCTCTCTTTCTTCTGTACTATTGTGGAACAAGGAAACCCTGACATCAGCTTTTAAGCCAGCAATTTTCTTCTAATGATAGAAATAAAATATATTTAATTAATCACTAGAAATGTATTTATTGAGCACCTGTAATGTTTCAGAAATGTGGCAAAGATTATGGGGCTATAAAGCAGCATGATATACAGACCCTCAAGGAGATTTCAAGTCAGCTGAAGATAGTATATTTTCCAAGAGCAGATAAAAAGAAGAAAGAGCATAAAAGGCTAGATATTTTTCCCACACTCCCTTCTCCTATCCAGTTAGCCAAAACTGGTTTGAAGATTAAAAGGAAAGCATCTATGGAAAGAAATACATTCTTTAAACTTCATGTGAATTAAATGATAATAATCCAATGCTTATATTTATTTTCCAAGTGCTCATATATCCCTGGAGTAAGTGATGATTCCTGGAGTAAAACATGCTTTGCAAAAACATATTTTAACACTATTTTGTTAAATATCTTAGTGCACCCAAAGTAGAAAACATAGTCTAGTGAAAGACACTTTATCATGGAAAGTTTAAGATGAATAATTTTGGTTCAAAAAGAGATAATTGTTTTGTTTTTTACATTGGGAAGTGTTTAAAAGACTTCCATGAACATAAAGCTGGTGTCATTCTATAAATCAACCCCAAGGAAAAACCAGCTAATTGAGCAAACTTGGCAAAGATGCGTTCTCATGGGATCAATTAGATAAGAATAGGAGAAATGAGCTCCTGCCTTCTTTCTCCTGTGGTAGTTTCAGGCGCCCACTGCAGGGGTCTAACTGACCAGGTATGGAGGCTGGGTGGGACCTTTCAAGCAAGAAAACAAAAAAACATCTTTACAGCTGTACTTCCCCAGTCTCGGGGCAAACAGCTGGCACCTTCAGTAACTGAGACGAGCTCTTACTCACAGGAATATGTAATTATCCCCAGGAGCCCCAGCGGCATTCATCTGCAGACAGGTTACACCTTCGGTCTCATTCAGAAGCTCCGTCCTTACGCTTTCTCCCTTCTTAGGGCGACTCAGTAATCTACCATGTTTGAGATGCAAAGACTGAAGGCAGCCTGGTTTTCCGACTTTAAAGGCAAAGAGCTTTCAAAGCTTAGATGAATTGCATAAGCAGATTCTAACAAGTATGGACGCTTAATAAGGACAAAGGATATCACTGGTGGTCAAACAGCAGCTTTGCAATCAGATAGAACTGAGTTTGAATCCAGCTTTCCCCAAGCAACCCAGCTGAGCAGTGTGAACTGACATTTAGCCACCGTGAGCCTCAGTATCTGTGTGTGCAAGCTTTCAGTTGTGCCTGACTCTTCGCAGCCCCGTGGACTGTAGCCCATCAGGCTCTTCTGTCCATGGGATTATCCCCGCAAGAATACTGGAGTGGGCTGCTATGCCCACCTCCAGAAGATCTGCCCCACCCAGGGATCACACCCACATCACTTATGTCTCCTTCAATGGCAGGCAGAATCTTTGTCACCTGGGAAGCCCCAGCCTCAGTATACCTAGTTCTAAAATGGAAATAATAGTTCACCCTGAGGTTTAGTAGTGATGACATCATCTCTGAGTTACTCTCCCTTTATTTATCATCGCAACTATCTGTGATAAATAGCTTATGCCATGCAAGCATTCTGACTGTTCCAAGTCTTTCCGGTATATATATTCATAGCATCAAGCACATCTCCTCAATTTATCACAATAGAAATTTTCTACTTATTCCAGTGTGTGACTGAAATGTGTTTCCTACCAGATCATAAGCTTCTTGGGGAAAAGCACTGTTTTTTTTGTTTGTTGTGTTTTGTTGTGCGCTGTTTTGTTCTTTGATTCAGTAGAGACATCCCGAGGGCACACAGAGATGCCTAGCCCACAACTGGCACACACAGATATTGATCAAGTGAAATTTTACCGCCTTGCAGAAATAATGTTTTCCAATTTCACAGGTGAGAAAGCTGCTGCTCCCAAAGAGCCATTTTCCTAAAGTGACATCGGTAATAAATGGAAATCCTGAGATGCAGACCTAAAAGTGATTCTCTAGAGTCAATATACTTTCTATTAAGATAGACAATGTCTTATTATCATCTTCTTCTTTTACAGATGAATAAACAGAAGCTTAGAGGATGTTAAATGACTTTCCCAGACAGATGTCTGCATAGCTAGGGCTCAAGCCTGGGTCTCCAACTAGATGTCCAGACTGCCTTCTCCCTAACTTGTTTCCTATACACCATAAAAACCTTCTCAGGGTGGAGCCTTAACTGTCCTCTCTGCCATCTGCCCCGGATTTGACTGATTCAGGCAGGAGCGTTTTTGTGGGTTGTTTTTTGTTGTTGTTGTTCCCTCAATGAGCTAAAGGAGTCAGTCCCTCCAGAGTCTTGGATTGGCCTGGGACTGAATGGGAAGTAGACCTCAGCGGTCACCTGTTCGCTTGCTCTAGCATTTACTGGACAACGTTTTCCCGGAACACTCCCGACAAGCAGTCACCCTTTGTAGTGTGCCTTGGGATCGACCATAGGGGAGTCTGCGAGTGTGAGGTTCTTGAGTGATTAAAAGAGGTTGCAAGTGTCACCAGTTCTGGTGCATGCTGCTGCTGCTGCTAAGTCACTTCAGTCGTGTCCGACCCTGTGCGACCCCATAGACGGCAGCCCACCAGGCTCCTCTGTCCCTGGGATTCTCCAGGCAAGAACACTGGAGTGGGTTGCCATTTCCTTCTCCAGTGCATGAAAGTGAAAAGTGAAAGTGAAGTCACTCAGTCGTGTCTGATTCTTAGCGACCCCATGGACAGTAGCCCACCAGGCTCCTCTGTCCATGGGATTCTCCAGGCAAGAGTGCTGGAGCGGGGTGCCATTTCCTTCTCCGGCTCTGGGGCCCAGACGTGAGCAGTCTGCTCTCAGGATCCGCCAGGGCACCCAGGGTAGTGTCACAGCCGCAGACAGTCCTGGCAGACGTGCCTTTGGGGCCCAGGTGTGGACTCTGAATCCTGGGCTCTTGTAAGCCAGGAGAGATGTAGGCTTCAGTCAAGCATTTCAGATGCAAATTTTTCAGTCTGCTAACTGAAATAAATTCAGAAGACAACAGGAAACTGATTCAATTACTTTTACCTAGGAAACCTTGCCTGGTCCACCAAGAATAGAAGAAAGGATTTTCCTGCAGGCTAGTCTTAGTATCTGCACTTGACCTCTATTCACTCTAAGTGAAGTCAGAGAGAGAAAAACAAACATCCTATGATAGTGCTTATGTGCAGAATCTAAAAATAATACAAATGAACGTATTTGCAAAACAGAAACAAATTTACAGGCTTAGAGAATGAACTTACGGTTACCAGGAGAGAAGGCTGGGGGGAGATAGTTAGGAATTTGGGGGTTGACAAGTACACCCTGCTATATATAAGCAGTTTTAATATATAATACACTGCTATATATTAAATAGATAACCAACAAATACCTACTTTATTAACGGGGAACTCTGCTCAATATTTTGTAATTAACTAAATAAGAAAAAAATGTGAAAAGAATAGGTACATGTACACATATAACTGAAACACTTTGCCATACCCCTGAAACAAACACAACTTTGTTAATCAACATAAATAATTTTTACACAGCTTTCTACATAGAAGACTTCAGGGAGAGAATGTTTTTATAAAACAAAATGACTAGGAAGTACCAGGATACTTGAACTGGTGGAAATATCCAAATAGTTCCTTGGCAACTGGTATAACATCCAAGTTACTCAAACAGCCCTCTAACTCTGTGCTCATCCTGTCCCCTCCCACCCTGTCTTATCTGGATCCATCATTCACAGGGCACAGCTGGAATATCCGTGACCCATCTAGAGTCCATTTCATAGTGTGATACCAGAACACTGGTAGGAAACAAACTTGCTAAATACTTTAAATTCTACTCTGCTTTTGAAATTGCCTTGACTTCTCTGGTTTCTCTACTCAACCATACACATTTTGAGGACAAGAACTGTCCTCAAACAGCTTGCTCTTTCAGCTCTCATCCCTAACACAGAATCAGGAACAGCCTATGTTCTCAAGAAATGAGAAGACACAAACAGGCGGCTCTATTTTAAAACAGGTTAGAGGTTGAAGTGTGAATATACATTCAGTGATGTGGGTGTGTAGTTTTACCTCCTGGGACCATGGCTAGTTTCTGTTTATAAGATCACAGGTAGCCTTCTCTTCACTGATTTGTTAATATCTAAATGCTTCTGCTAGATATTAATATCTAAATGCTTCTACTATCTAAATGTTTCTGGAGGAGAAGGGGATGACAGAGGATGAGATGGTTGGATGGCATCACCAACTTGAAGGACATGAGTTTGAGCAAGCTTGGGGAGTTGGTGATGGACAGGGACACCTGGGATGTTGCAGTCCATGGGGTCGCAAAGAGTTGGACACAAATGAGCAACTGAACAGACCTGAAATGCTTCTATAAACCTGGAGTCAGCGCAGTTTCACAGGAGTCCCCTATACCCACTTGGGCAACTCTCCACCCTCTTGGCATGCCTGCAATCCTACATGTGACGTAGGATAACATCCTTCTCATAGAGTTGTCTTAAATGAAATTAACCATATACATACTAAGCAGTAGGGGACTCAGTTATACAGAGTCCTTTAAAATTGCTGGCCCAATTTTATGTGCTGGCTTTCATCTCACCCGCTGTGGACTTTGCCTCCTTCCTCATGATCATGAATAAAATCCTAGCTATGGTACTTGTTAAAGCGTTTTCCAGAACAGCATTAAATGCAGGGAGCTAGGTCATTTGCATACTTTTCCATCCAGAATAACAAAAAAATATTGCTATTAACAGTATGCTTATGTAGTCATTATTTTTATGTATCGATCTCCCACCAGATGGCAGATGCTTTAAATATGTTGCCTTTTATTTTGATTGCATACTCTAAGCTTGATACTCTTATCTTCATTGTACCAATGAGAAAACCCAAACCTAGAGAGATTAAATAATTTCCCTGAGATCATCCAGCTACTAATTGGTGGTTCTGAGATTCATTTCAAACCTACCTGGTTCCAGCTCTCGACTGCATTTCCCCTGGTGGTGCTGTGTGACTCTATCATGCCTTAAACACTGACTCACATTTTCTCAAAGATGGCCTACTAATTCTGCCCAACACATACTCATCTTGGAAGCAGGAGTTCATCCTCACAATTATATTTCAGAGCAGTCAAATTCTGGGACCCTAGATCACTTAGGGACTGGCAATAATTACAGATATCCAGGTTCTAATTCCAGATATTCTGCTTAATTGGTCTGGGGTGAGCCCAGACATTCAATTTTTTTTTTTTCAGACATTCAATTTTTTTTAAAAAGTTTTCTGACAATTTAAATGTGCAGCAAAGTTAGCATACAGCATGCATATGAATCCCCTGGGGATTTG
Organism: Cervus canadensis; assembly: GCF_019320065.1. Taxonomy (NCBI): domain Eukaryota; kingdom Metazoa; phylum Chordata; class Mammalia; order Artiodactyla; family Cervidae; genus Cervus; species Cervus canadensis. The sequence continues at coordinate 2,834,447 of NC_057400.1, read as the reverse complement.
TTAAGGAAGCTCTTGTTTCGGAAGAACTGGGATTGAGCCTAAGTTTCTACATTTGCAAAAAGCCCTCAGTGACACCAACACTACTGGTCCATAAACGCTTGATTTTGCACTTTTTTATTTTATATTGCAGTCTAGTTGATTGACAAGTCTGTGTCAGTTTCAGGTAAACAGCAAAATGACTCAGTTACGCATAGACATGGATCTATTCTTTTTCAGATTCCTCTCCCATTTGGATTGTTACAGAACGTTGACCAGAGTTTCCTGTGCTACATAGCAAATCTTTGTTGGTTATCCATTTTTTTTGTTGTTGGTTATCCAATTTTTTGTTGTTGTTGGTTATCCATTTTTTGTTGTTGTTAGTTATCCATTTTTTGTTGTTGTTGGTTATCCATTTTGTTGTTGTTGTTGGTTATCCATTTTCTTGTTGTTGTTGGTTGTCCATTTTTTAAATAATGTTTATATGTTCTGGCTGTGCTGGGTCTTCACAGCTGCTCAGGGTTTTTCTCGAGCTGTGGCGAGGGCGGCTACTTCCTAGCTGCCGTGTGTGTGTTCCTAATTGCAGTGGCTTCTCTTGTGGAGCATGGGTTCTGGGGCACACAAGCTGCAGTAGTTGTGGCTCCTGGGCTCTAGAACACAGGCTTCATAGTTGTGGCACAAGGGCTTATTTGCTCTGGAGTATGTGGGATCTTCCCAGATCAGTGATCTAACCTGTGCCTCCTGCATTGACAGGCAAACTCCTTACCACTAAGGCACCAGGAAAGCCCTTGTTGTCCATTTTAACTATAGGAGTGTGTACAGGTCAAACCCAAACTCTCTATCTCTTCCCCCAACTCCCCCGCCCCAGGAGCCATCAGCTTGTTCTCTAAGTCTGCGAGTCTGTTTATGTTTTGTAAATAAGTTCATCTGTGTCATTTTTGTTTAGATTTTACCTATAAGCAATAGCATCTGATATTTTACTTTCTCTACCTGACTTACTTTATTTTACTCAGTGTGATGATCTCTAGGTTCATCCATGATGCTGCAAATGGCATTACTTCATTTCTTTAATGAGCAATATTCCACTGTGTATATGTAATACATCTTCTTGGTCCATAAACTTCAATCTTCTAGAACTTGCACTGTTTCTCCTCCCAGCTGGCCTGGCTTTCTCTTCTCCAGGGAGTGCTCCTTCTGGGATAAATTCTCCTGCCTTGGGCTTGCAATGTGGTCTCAGTTGCTGTCAGATTCAGTAAATCATGTGAAAGCTCTGGTTTCCACTAAAACATCCTGTTAGCTGAGTAGAATAGAGGATGGTATGTAATGAAGTCCGGGTCACAAGTTCATTGCCTGGGTTTAATGCCCACAGGGATCAGTTAGCTTTTCGGTACCCCTAGCCACAGTCCCCAGGCTGGCCATCCCCCAGATGTGTATGACTGGCCCTGAGGGATGGATAGTGCATCCGTCGTACACAACATACTCACCAGAAAAGCAACCAGTCTGATTCTTCCCCTACAAAGAGTTCAAATGGATTATCTTACAGGAAATAAGCAGTCAATAATATCAACTATAACTGGATGTTTATATGTTCTAGACAATATACTAAGCATGTTAGAATTTGCATAACATTCTATGACAACTGTAATCATATCCCCATTTTTTGGATGAAGAAATGGGCTCATAGTTTTAATCCCTGACAGCAAATAGCCTGTAAACAGCCTGGAGTACAAGATCTTAGGCGAGGATGCTACACGCTAAAAAGCATAAATTAGGGATAACAGATGATTTGCAACCTATTAGGGTTGGAAGCTTAAAGGTACATTCTTTTAAGCCCTATGATACCTATGGTTCTCAGTATCATCTCCTCAGTTTATAGTGGTGATGATTGCCTCACTGATTCATTGTGATCTGAGTGAAGCATGAAACAGACTGTGTGTATATTTAAACAAACAAAAAACAATCGACTCTATGATATTGGGAGTATTTCAGCTACATCTAAGAGGAACAGCAATGTATCTATATATTCAAGTGTCCTGGCCCTTGTGGGGTACCTTTTGATTTGCCCCAGTTTACAAGGAACTAATTCTAGCTGAGGAGCCTGGGGATTGCTCCATTCCATTTTTGAGGTTTGACTGCAATGTATTTGACTAATAGGGTCTGATTTATTTTCATAAGTATAGTAACACTAATTTGTGTGTAGTTGTTAACTCTTCAAGCAAAAACTCAAGGGAAGCTATATCTGTGCTGCTTTGATAGTCACAGATATATTTTTTTTAAATTTATAGTGAATATTTGAATACTAAAAAATGGAGGAACCTATGGTTACAGTAAGGTCTAAAGACTAGAAAATTTAGTACTAAGTTCAAATTGCTAAAATATTTGATAGCTCAGTTGGTAAAGAATCTGCCTGCAACACAGGAGACCCTGGTTTGATTCCTGTGTGGGGAAGATCTGCTGGAAAAAGGATAGACTACCCACTCCAGCATTCTTGGGCCTTCCTTGTGGCTCAGCTGGTAAAGAATCTGCCTGCAATGCAGGAAACCTGGGTTCAATCCCTGGGTTGAGAAGATCCCCTGGAGAATGAAACAGCTACCCACCCCAGTATTCTGGCCTGGAGAATTCCATGGACTGTATAGTCCATGGGGTTTCAAAGAGTCAGACACGACTGAGCACCTTTCCCTTTCCCTTTATAAGCACCAGATTAGGACAACTTTCTGGAGGCATTCCCCATTAGCTTTCCTTGTTCAGTTCATCAATTATAGTCTCACTCTAAATCAAGCCAATCGATTAGCCAACAAGTTTTTATTGACAACTCTTTATAGTGGGAATTATCCTCAGCCCTAGAAATTGAACCAGTCAGACATAAGCCCTACCCACATAGAGACTGTGTCCTTTCTTATAATTTTTTTCTTTTTTTATTAAAATGTTTTGTTGCTTTGCTATCCCTCTTGTTGCTGTTCAGTCGCTAAGTCATGTCCAACTCTTCATGAGCCCATGGACTGTAGCATGCCAGTTTCCTCTATCCTCCATGACCTCCCTGAGTTTGCTCAAATTCATGTCCATTAATTTGGTGATGCGATCGAACCATCTCATACTCTGCCACTCCCTTCTCCTTTTGCATTCAATCTTTCGCAGCATCAGGGTCTTTTCCAGTGAGACGACTCTTCACATCAGGAGGCCAAAGTATTGGAGCTTCAGCCTCAGCATCAGTCCTTCCAAAGAATATGCAACGTTGATTTCCCTGTGGAATCTTTCATTTTATTGCAAGACCTATATAACCTTATGAATACTTTGCTCTGGAGTTAGAGTTCTTCAGGGAGCTTCAGGCAATAGTGAAAAATAAAACTCATGGATTCCTGCTATTTTTAGTTGAAATATCTCCCTAAACTCACTCTCCCCCAGGTAGTCTCCAACCCTTCTTCCTGCTTTATTTCCTTACTGGGATCATATCACTCTCCGAAATTATTTATTTATATCTTTACACATTCTACCTATCTTTCCTGCACTGGATGTAAAATCTAGAACCACAGAAGTTCTTGTTAATTTGGTGGTGTGTCAGCAAAACCAGAATAGAGCCTAGAAGATAGAAGGTGTTCAAACAATATTCCTTGGATGGATGAATGAATAAATAAATGAATGAATATTAGCCACGGACACAGTAGAAGAAGATTTCACACTGGATGAGGGGTTAAATAAAGATGGATGTTAGGCTCCTCTACCTAACCATAAGATTTTGATTTTATAATTCAGCTGCCTGATTTGTCATTAATAATAATCACTTCTAGAGTGTGCAATATGTGATCAGGGTGATTTGGTGGCTAGTGAGCCAAGAACACTGTGGTCATCTCAAAACAGAAGTTAATATTAACATTTACTTATTGTGTTGTGCTATATGTTTCAGTCTTCAAAGAATTCTCATGTGAAACAAATTTTTTTTTTTCCTTTTGTATCTCTTAAAAACCATTCCATTAATTTCAGATTATTTACATTTTTGCTAGGGACCGCTGAATTGCTTTCTTAACATTTTCTTTTTAAAAAAAGTTGGTGACAAACCAGAGTAATTAAGGTATTTGGAGTTTTCAACTGTCTTAAGCACAAGTGATAATAGGTATAAAATTGGCCTCTCATGGCTTAAGTGTATGGCCATTTACAGGAGGATGTTTAAAGAGAATAAAAAAGTATGGGTTTGTATATACACAGTTGTTATCAGTCACCATAATATTAAAACAAGAGCCTAAAACTTAAAGCATCAGCAAATTGGTTTGGTTTTGGAAGATATAAAAAGAAAAAAAATCCACACATTTTTTAGTAATTATCATTATGAATGTCTACAATGTAGCTAGACAGTGGACAAGTGGACCAGGTGCTCTATGTGTATTAATTCCTTTAAACTTCAAACTTTACTGTAGTCTTGTGTGGTAGGTGCATCATCACCATTTGACTGATGTAGAAACTGGGGGCCAGAGAGATAGGGCTAATGAGGGACCAAAGCTGGATTCTGATCCAGATAATACCACATTCTTTGCATATTTCAACACTGCCTCCTGTGGTCCAGGATGATATGACACACAGTATAAATGGCAACCCACTCCAGTATCTTGCATGGAGAATTCCGTGGATGGGGGAGCCTGGTGGGCTGCTGTCCATGGGGTCGCACAGAGTCAGACACAACTGAAGCGACTTCGCATGCCTGCATGCATTGGAGAAGGAAATGGCAACCCGTTCCAGTCCTCTTGCCTGGAGAATCCCAGAGACAGAAGAGCCTGGTGGGCTGCCATCTATGGGGTCGCGCAGAGCTGGACATGACTGAAGCGACTTAGCAGCAGCATAAAAGCATTAAACGTGTTAGTGCATTTTCTGTTGCTAAGTCGTGTCCAACTCTTTGCAACCCCGTGGTCTTAGCCCACCAGGCTCCTCTGTCCATGGGATTTTGCGGGCAATAATACTGGAGTGAGTTGCCATTTCCTTCTCCTAAACGTGTTAGGTATGTATATTCTTTTACACTGTTGTTTAGTTGCTAAGTCGTGTCTGACTCTTTCTGACCTTGTGGACTGGCAGCAAGCCTTTCTTCCCTGTTCTTCACTATCTCCTAAATTTTGCTCAGACTCAGGCCATTGAATCAGTGACACCATCCAACCATCTCATCCTCTATCGCCCCTTTCTCCTGTCGCTCTGAGTCTTTACCTAGTGATGTGCCTTTGGAGATATGTTCCTTGAAGCTTCTAGATTTATCATTTACGTGTTTATCATGGGCTTAGCCTGGTGGGTCACTGACCTGCTTCACAGTCACATATCTGAAGATAACCTATTCATTAAGTCAAATCCAACATGCCTCCTGCTTTTTCCGCTCTTTCTGCAACTCAGTAGCTAATAGAATGCCATATTCAAATAGTATTGAGCCACTTAATGTGTTTTTCCCTGTGTGTTGAGTTTGAAAATCACTCTATAAGTTATTGCCACAATTATTTTCCACCTTCATCTGCCAAAAGAGAAATTAATTCAGGCCACATCTTGACTGCAAGGCTGTTACAAAAGATCCATTGTCTGCAGCTACTCTGTACATGGATCTTTGAAATTAGACCCCACAAGGCAGCATACATTTTAGAAGAGTGATCTTTAACTGCCAGGCAGGCTCCAGGACTATTTGAGACATGATTTGAGGGAACTCCAATTCAATGTCCATCACGCAAAGGCCTTTACCTTTGTTTAGGACCTGATGATCTCACCCAACAGCACGGTCGTCTCCAGTAGGTCACTTGGTCTTTATCTCAGTTCCTAAGTATGTGAAATGGGAACTGTCCTGTCTGAAGTTCTCTCCATAGGCATCTTCTGATCTTTGTTGGTTACAATGCAGTTAGAGGAACCTGTGTTTATTACAAGATCCTGAAGAGCAAGTTTGCAGAATAGGTCCACCTTCTGTTTCCACGTCTTACTTGCTACAGGCGTTGGTGAGTCCCTGGACTTCCCTAAGCCTCAGTTTCTCTGTTCTTGAAGTGTGCATCCCTCAGGGCTGTTGTGGATAGGAAATGAAACAATGTGTGTGAAGAACTTTGCACAATGGCAGTCACACGGTGAGTTCTCCCTGGAAGGGAGAGGCAACTCTCTAAAGATTTGGATGCAAACTGGTTCAATATTGACTCTTCTGTTTATGTTTTGTAATTGTCTTTTGTTGATAGGATAAAAATTACATAATATGTGTGTGTATGTATGCATTCATTGTTGAAAAATTGGCAAACAGAAATGGGGCTGAGACCCGTAACTCTATCACTGCCGTCTACTATAATTTAAACCTACTGTTACCATTTTGGCATTTTCTGTTTCCATTTGTATTAATTCTATAAGTATTTTTACAGATATAGTCATACATATTTATGCAAGTTTTGTTATACCTTCTTTATTTGCTAGCAAAACATAAATACTTAATATTGCTACTACAAATTTTGGAAAGTTTTAATTAATATTTTCCTTATATAGGTTATCATGCATATATATTTTATTTAGAAAGTATAGATAATAAATTAAGAAATTATAATCATTTGTAATTTCACAGGCCAGAGATAGCTAGTACTGATATTTGAAGATAAATTCTTCTGGTCTTCTTTATATGCATACTCTATGATTTAATCCAAGGTGAGACACAGCTTCAATTCCTGGGTGGGAAAGATCCCCTGAAGCAAGAAATGGCAACTCACTTCAGTACTCTTGCCTGAAAAATCCCATGGGCAGAGGAGCCTGGCGGGCTACAGTCCAAGGAGTCGCAAAGCGTCAAACACAACTACGTGACTAAACATGCAAGCATTTGTGATTCTTTCAAAAGAAAGAAAGAAAAATGCTACCAAATCAACACTGACACCATGCTTTCTTATCATTTAGAAGTTTTATTTTGTATGTCTTGGAATGACCCTTTTCAGTTAATAGGCAGAGGTTTTTATCATGGCGTCATTCTTGTGAACAGATACAAAGAAAATTGATGCAAAATAAAATTGATATTTCTAAAATTCTTTCACATTCAGAGTTTGACTGTACCAACTCATCTCTGACACATCTGTGTCTCTATATCCAGCACAATGTTATCTTCCGTGTTGTTGCTTTTTGATGTCGACAATGTGTTTTCAATGCTGAATCATATAATACTTTAGTACCGCTTAAAACGCCTTAAACTCACTACTGTAGCACCAACTATGCACAGAGCTCAGAGTGACAGAGACACACCCAGCTCTGTCCGATCGGCGCCGTTTCTCTGGGTCCAGCGCCGCTGGTGGCGGCTAGCTAACCCACAGCCGCAGATGGGGGATACCTGCGATTCCAGGCATGCTGCGAGGTGAAAAGCACGTAGAGCTTAGCACTCATGAAAAAGGGATGTGTCACATATTTTTCTCTCAGAATGCTTTACTTGGCTTATCATTTAAAAATTTTCCCTTTACTTGGGAACACTTGCCAGTATGTTTAAAATTCTTCAAAGGAAATCATTTTTTCAAAGTATTCAACAAATGTAGGGCCAGAGAACCTTACCTCCTGAGGCCTTTAGAAAATTACCATTACTGTAAACAAGACTTGAAAATAGGAATATATTGAAAATGATTCCTACAAAAGCAAGGAGATACATGAACAAATTAAATGATGAAGGTTCATATATGTACAAAATTTGAATTTTAAAAATCTGTAATTGCATATTGAATAACGTGACTGCTGGGAAGAATGCTTTGATGCAGCTTCTAATTTTAATTAGGTAAATTCATATTCTGTATGAGAAGGGAGTGAAATTGAGAAAGCCTATGATATCACATAAATCTAAGTCTGATAAAACATTTCAAGAGAACTATAGAAGCAATTTATTTGACAAGTTTTGCTGTATAAACTGAAGATACTGTGAAAGGATGCAAAAAGATACATATATAAATTATTGAAACTATTTATAAATATTTTTATTAAAAAAATTATAGGATTGAGAATATCCTTCCTTTAGCAAGTTTGCTCTGAATGTACCAGAAACCTCAGCACCTATAGAGAATGTTCACAGTTACAAATATTATGGTCTGTTAAAGAGTCAACTGAATATGTCAACAAAGTATTAATATTTTTCTTTATTCCTGAAAATAATCTCTCTTACTATGTACAATAAGGTATTCAGGCTTTCCTCTAATGTAAAACATTTAGGATGTTGTCACTTGCTCTGTTGTACTCAATATAACATATATTAAATAAGTATTTCTCCATCTGCAGTTTTGATCACTTTGTTAGGATAGATTCCAAACAGTGGAATTTCTGAATCTTACCATATGAACATTTTTAAGCTAAATTTCACTGAAGTCTTTTGACTGATTTTATGTTCTCTAAATATCAAGACATAATAGTAATAAAAATCCAATGCATAATTTAAAGAAAATGAAGTTACTTAAAGTAGGTTTTAAGAAACTAAAAAAATATTAATAACACTTTGTAGAAAGATAATGTTAAGCTCACAATGTGAATGGTACTTGTTGAAAATTATTTTAAAATAATTATACTTTTTGGTCAATCAACAAAATTTTTAAATCTGGGAGACTTAAGGGGTTTTGCCATGTTTCAAATCTGGGAGACTTACGGGATTTGCCATGTTCTGGGGCATTTTAAGGGAGCCACAGAACTTGTCCTAAAGGAATTCTTCTGGTAGTGGCTGAAATGCAAATGGAAGATAATTATTATATTAACAATGGTAAGAGGACACTTCCCATTGTTAAAGTGGAGCCCCTGAGGGCAGCGTGCACAAAGACTGGGGTTAGTGATGTGTCCTGCCCGGGGCGAATTTGATAAGAATCACGACAGAGGAGCTGAGTTTAAAGAGAATAAAGGAGAATGTCATGAACAGAGTCCTCAGATCAGGAAAACCATGATATATCTGAGGGACAAAGAAGGCGACTGTGAAGTTGATTCTAATATTCTCTGGGATGGAAGAGAAGATGGGGTGGGACAGGGGAAAGGTGTGCATGATTAAACTGGAACAAGTCTTATTTGTCTTGCCGTGGATGCTCACTGTATCAACTCACACTTTTGTAGCTAAGACTGCCACTAATGCTACTATTCCGCATACTATATTTTCGGTAGGACAAGTAGAATGCTAATCTCCAGAAACACAGGGTCTGGCAGACGGATAAGCACAAGCGTAATTAACAAGTTAAATAGTAGGATAATTTCAAACAATGAAAAGTGTTTTGAAAACAGGATGGAATTTTAAAGAATGTCTGGGCTCGTGTTAGATTTTGAAATAATCTCAATTAAGAGATCAGAGAATTCCCCTCTGAAAAGATGCTATATGGACTATAACGTACTGCTAAGGAGGTTTTAGACATCTTTAGTACCAGAGGAAAATCATTGCAGGCAGCAGGAGTGACAGATGACAGGTACAAATGCCCTGGGCCTGGCGTGCTGTTTGAAGGACTAGAAGAAAGCCAGCGGCTGAAGCTCAGGAACAAAATGAAAATGGGGATATAAGATCGGGATTAGAGAAAGAGGATAAAGTGCCTCTAGAACCTGTAGGTCTTGGGTCAGCATTTGACTCTTATGCTAAGGGCTATGGACACCTACTGGAATTTTCTAGGGTGCAGTATTGTGATCTTGACAGCCTATTCATTTTTCTGTAAGAGAAAGAAGGACCCCACTCATACTGTGCCTCTGATGTGGCTAAGTGCACATGCCCCAGTTACGTGTCTCAGAGTGATGCATTCCTTGACTACATTTAATCTGAAGACAGAGCTTCTCAGAAAGCCAGAGAACTGAACATGGTCCTCAATTTCTTATTTATTTTCAGTAGTTGCACAGATCATTCTGGATTGCCTTTCACTGAGAAAAATGCAATTCTTTGTCAAGTTGCCATCTCAGGAGCTCGTCCCGGGCCGAGGTGGGGGTGAGTCACTGACGTGGGACCCGTGGTATAATGTAGAGGCAGGATGTAGGTCTGCCATGCAAGGACTCGACTTCAGCCTTGTAAACTTCAGTGTATAATAGAGCCTTTCTGACAATTTTTCTTCAAGTACATGATTATTTCAGAAATGAGTTCATTTTCCTTCTGATTGTCCCTATGTCAGTGGTTACTACCATTTTGATTTTGATTGATTTTGCCGCAGCCTCTTTGGAGGAGGCAATCTTGTGGAACAAGAAATAGCAATTAAAGGAATCCTATAGGCAATCAAAAAGTAACTACAATTTGTGGATAATCCTCTCCTAAGTAGTATGTTATGTTTGTCAATTCAAAAAAGAAAAGTCTTAAAAAACTCTATCTGTGTGTGTCCCACCTTTCTGCCCTATTGCTGCTTCAGCTTATTCTCTTTCTGCCTTTTCTCCATGTGTGCTTTATACAGTTTTGTTCATAGCATAGAGGCTACTCTTCATTTGATTGTAATGTTAGGGCACTTTTTTTCTTTTTTTACTGCACTGTGTCGCATGTTGGGTCTTTGTTTCCCTACCAGGGATCAAACCTATGCCTCCTGCAGCTGAAAGCTCAGAGTTCTAACCACTGGACCACCAGGCAAGTCCTAGAGCACATTTTTTTTTTTTTTTTTTAAATTTTCATTTCATTTGTCAAAATAGTGCTAGCTGGCCACAATAGAAAAATACCCTTGACATCTCAGTGGTTTAATGCCACAAAGATTTATCCCTCAAGTCAGCTCAGAAGGAGTCAGGTGACCATCCACCACCTTGGACTCTGCCATTCTGGACAAGCATTCCGTATAGTTTCATTGGAAAAGGAGACAAAATGGAGAAGGCGTGCACATTGGTTCTCAGAGGGCCAGAAATGGTACAAAATGGATATTCTAACAGTCCGCTGGACAGGTCTGCTGTCATGGATGCCAGTGAAGGACACAGACTGTGATGAACTCGGTCTCTGTCCCCGTCAGCCTTTCCATCACCGCATACCTGCCACACCCACACGCCCACACAGCCAGCCTCACCTTCTCCGACTCTCCACACACTGAAGTTTCACGGGAATCGAGCAGGGCGCTGTGGGACTCCCAGGCATCGAGGCCTTTGTCTCCCCGCTTCTTGTAGGCAAGAGTCAGCCTCCAAGACCTTCCTGGAGATCCAAACAGCAGATTTGAACAGTTGCTAATTAAAGGAGGAGCAGCCAAGAAAACCACCTGAAGCAAAAATAAAAGGACCAGAGATGTTCTTCAAGATTAGGAAACCAACCATCTGAGATGAGATGAAGAGAGAGCAGGTCTCTTGTCAGAGACCCCACCTTTGAAACATTGTTATAAAACACTTCATCAAATCTTCCTGGATTGGGACAGAGAGTTTTTCAAAGCAGAAGCTTGGTATATCTCCCTTTGTCTCTCAAAGCATTAAAGCTGTCCTTTTCTGCTTCACTCTAAACTCTGTCCCTGAGATTTGGTTCAGCACCGGTGTACAGAGAGACCAAGATTTCAGCAACAATACTCCTCCTGTAGAAAGGTATTCCAAAATCTCATCCAGTCATTGCATCTACTTCCAAGACCCACTGTGTGGTAGCATCTCCAATAAAGTCTGGATGTGGCTTCTCGGTATAAATATCTCAGATTTAAAAATAACGAAAGTTTCATCTCCTCTCTGCATTGTCCTCCCCAACCCCATACACATATACATCCAAATGCAAAGGCGAGACAGTAACAAAATAACCCCATCAGGCATTGCTTTTCAGAGAGGGAAAGCGTAGCACGCATGCCTGCCTCAATTCCAAAGAGTTGAGTCTGACTCTTTGTGACCCCATAAACTGTAGCCAGCCAGGCTCCTCTCTCCATGGAGTTCTCCAGGCAAGAATAGTGGCTCGGGTTGCCATTTCCTACACCTGGGAATCTTCCCAACCCAGGGATCAAAGCCATGTGTCTTGCATCTGCTGCATTGACAGGCAGATTCTTTACCACTGGCGTCACCTAGGAAGCCCCAGGAAAGGGTAGGGGAGATGACAGATCCCACACAGTCACTGACTTGTTGCCATGCTGAAATCCTGTTTAGCAAATGCTGCAGATCCTCTTACCCCGGGGGGTAGGGGCTTGATTTGCTCCCTGAAGGCACCTTCTTTATGGTCTTCAGGGCTCTTAGACTCCTCTCTGGAAGGTTCTTCTTTTACTATGATCTTCCCTAATATCAGAGGAAATGAACATCAGGGGAAATACCCATGTTGGGGTATACCCAGCTTTCTTATCTCACCTCCAGTTCACAGAAATTTTGGGCTAAAAGGACTATTTTAAGGAACAAATACTAAAAAGGCATGACATTTTTGCTCCAAATCCATGATATATTTATATTTACTTATTTATCAGTTCAGTTCAGTTACTCAGTCGTGTCCGACTCTTTACAACCCCACGGGCCACAGCACGCCAGGCCTCCTTGTCCATCACCAACTCCCAGAGTTTACCCAAACTCATATCCATTGAGTCAGCGATGCCATCCAACCGTCTCATCCTCTGTCAGCCCCTTCTCCTCCCTCCCTCAATCCTTCCCAGCATCAAGGGCTTTTCAAATGAGTCAGCTCTTCGCATCAGGTGGCCAAGTACTGGAGTTTCAGCTTCAGCGTCAGTCCTTCCAATGAACATCCAGGACTGATTTCCTTTAGGATGGCCTGGTTGGATCTCCTTGCAGTCCAAGGGACTCTCAAGAGTCTTCTCCAACACCACAGTTCAAAAGCATCAGTTCTTCGGTGCTCAGCTTTCTTTATAGTCCAACTCTCACATCCATACATGACTCCTGGAAAAATAATAGCCTTGACTAGACAGACATTTGTTGGCAAACTAATGTCTCTGCTTTTTAATATGCTGTCTAGGTTGGTCATAATTGTTCTTTGAAGGAGCAAGTGTCTTTTAATTTCATGACTTCAGTCACCATCTGCATTGATATTACATATGTATATTTGCCTCAAAAACTAGAGGATTTCTTACCAATACATTTCCACTTAGTTCTGTGTGCCAGTAACCATACCACCCAAAGTTTTTTTCCAAAATATTTATCTTCTGTCTCATCAGTCTTATTCTCCAACCTTTTCTCTTGCAACTCCATAGCAAATACCTATTTGGAAAAAATACATTAAAATGGTACATCTTCAATCTGATCTTTGCCTTGGGTTGCATTATCTAACTCAGAGGGCTTACCAGACCTTGGTTGCTCAAAGTCTTTCATGTTTCTAGGAGCACACAGGTTTGTTTTGTTTTATTTTTTCCCAATGATGAAGACCTCAAATTTCTCTAAGCTCTCAAATCCTTGTGTTTCTGCATGTCAGCTGGTGGATCCTTTCCTGAGCTCATCTCTTTCTTCTAAAGCTCAAGAAACACAGCCAATACACACCTCTCACATTCTGATTTCCATCTTCTTCCCTTATGTTCACTGTGCATATGGTTTGCCCTCCAAGTTAATGATATCACTAAATGTTTCATGGTGGCCAAACATAGATTCCCCTCTTTCCTACTTTCAATATCAGACTCTATCCCATCCCAGCGAAGAACCACTAAACCTGGCCAACAACATACACAATTATTACTTAACCTTCTTTCTCATTATTTCCTTATTTGTTTCTTTTTGCACAAGCTCTCCACTTCATCTAAGCAATCACTAATACTAACTGCTCACAAAAGACATGCTTGTGAAATCTCAATGTAAAATTCAGCCTTGTGTGAGTACTAAGTCCTTCAGTCATGTTCAGCTCTTTGAGACCCTATGGAGTATAGCCTGCCAGGCCTCCTCTGTCCATGTGATTCTCCAGGCAAGGATACTGGAGTGGGTGGCCATGCCCTCCTCCAGGGGATCTTCTCAACCCAGGGATTGAACTCACGTCTCCTGTGTCTTCTGAAGGCAGGTTCTTTTCCACTAGCACCAGCTGGGAAGCCCACAGCCTTGTGTTTCTCACACTGTATATAGTTGGGTGTGATTGGGGCAGATTCCCCTCATCTTCCAGCTTTGCCACCTGGATGAATGGTCTCCCTGGTGGCTCAGACAGTGAAGAATCCTCCTGCAATGTGAGAGACCAGGGTTTGACCCTTGGGAAGAAATGGCAAGGAGAAAAAAATGGCAATCTACTCCAGTATTCTTTCCTAGAGAATCCCATGGACAGAGGAGCCTGGAGGGCCCTAGTCCATGGGGTCACAAAAAGTCAAATGTGACTGAGCAACTAACACTCTTTCCACTGGCCTCTATCTTGGTCCATGAATGAAGCACATCACTTCCAGATATGTCTGTTTATTGGAACTAGTTTGATGGCCCAAGTTTAAATTCAAGGGTAATTTGGGGGAATGTATGTTATACATGGTGAGCATTAACTCTCTGTGCCACATTATTTGCAAACCAGTTTACCCTTTCAAAACTGCTTTCACATCCATGATTAAATGTCAATTTCAACTTTCTCTGAGAAGTGAGGCATCAAAGTCATAATTCATTCTGGCTTTATGACTGAGAAATGTTGAACAATAATTAATATCAAGGCTGCAAAGAACAAAGAGCTGGGGGTCTTAGGAACTGCAATTTGGGAGACACAGAGTCAGGTAAAACAAACAAAGAAAAAAATATTTCACAAAAGAGAAGAGTCAGGGGCTTATAAAAGCAAAGATTTTATACAAGGTTGTTAAACTCTTGGAAGAATTATGATTGGCTCTGATACAAAAAGGAAATATTTCCTTAAGGGATAGACTGTCACAAATTATTTAGTATAAGGGACTGGTAAGTATCTTGAGTTTCTGGGACATTGTGCAGCTGTTTTGGATGTCTGCATTAAGACCATGTGTGTGTGCGCGCTCAGTCATGTTCAGCTTTTTGTTACCCCATGGACTGTAGCCCACCAGGCCCTCTGTCCATGGGATTTCCCAGACAAGAATACTGGAGTGGGTTGCTATTTCACATCAGGGATTGAACCCATGTCTCTTGCATCTCCTGCATTAGCAGGAAGATTCTTTACCACTGCATCACATGCAAAGCCCTTGCATTAAGATAATAAGTGGTCAAAAGTTCAGATTGTATCCGGGCTGAGATGAGCATAAGTCACACTACCTCTATGGCCTCCTAACTCCCTTCTACTGAGCTCTTTTACCAATACCTACTCCATGCAGATTTTCCTTGCACAGAATAGTCATCATCAGGATACACCTGGTTTTCACAGCACTAATTTTTGTAGTATTTTATTTTACACACACAAATTGTTTTCTTGTTCTCCAAATGATATCATTGGGCCCAAATATTCTTGCCATGATAAAGATAGATAACTACAAGAAAGACAGATCATTACAACAAAGAGTTACAAATGAGAAGTGATCCAATAGCAGAATCCCCCTGCCTAGTCTGTGGGCTAGAAAGGCTCTCCTGGAACAAGAAATATCCAGGCTGATATGTTAGCGATGGGTGGGATGATCCCTGTGGAGAGAGAAGAGGAGAGTGGGACCATCAGAGCAGAGATCAGAGGAGGCAAGGAGGAAGGAGCATTAGCAGGAAGTCCTCTACAGACAAACATTCAAAGATGCGAGCATGCACTCGCAGGTCAATCACGTACGTTAGTTCACGTCTGGCGCACGTGGTCACGTGTGTGCGTCCTCGACAAGCAACTGTGCTTTTGTGTACTTTACGGTGCAGTACCGTGTCGAGTACAGTAACACAGCATCTTTAGTTCAAGCCCAGGAGGTCTGGACGCAAGTGTAAATGCACCAGTTACATAGTTGGTACTACTGTACCTTTAAGGTACTGTACTATAAGGTTAAACATGTTTTCTTATTTTTTGTGTTTTATGTGTGTGTGTGTGTGTATTATTTGTGTGAAAAGTATTATAAACCTATTACAGTACAGTACTCTATAGCCAAGTGTGTTAGTTGGGTATCTAGGCTAACTTTGTTGGACTTACAAAAAAACTTGGACTTAGAAACAAGATCTCAGAATCAAACTCATTCATACTTAGGGGACTTACTGCATAGTGAAAGAAGATCAGGAGGGCTGCAAGCTGAATGCAGAGGAGGCAACAGTGGGAAGGGAAGACGAGCAGACAGCAGGGAGGCCACACGAAGGACTTCGAATTCATCCTGAAGACGGAAGATTCAAGTTAACTACTGCCAGGAACTCCCCTGCCTTCTTTCAAAGCACTGCCTGCTGCCAGGACTTACAAACACGTTTGGCCTGAGGGCAGACAGCAGCTTCTCTGCAAGCAGGTTCTCCAGTTGTTTCTATAAAAGTGATCAGAGCGCCAAAGGGCTTGACTCTCCTGCAGTCTTAACCTTGAAAAACTGGAGGCAAGTGTACTTATCGGTCAGGATGAGTTACAGGACTACAGAATCCAAGAGTTCTACCCAGAACAGATTTCTGCTTTGGAGACAAATGTACCTTCAAATAAAAATATCTTTGTACAGGGTGAAAAATGAAAAATAAAATAAAAAAATGCATTTTTTCTCAACAAAATAAGCTGCTCTGGAAAAGTTGCATTATCTGAGGGCACACTTGCTTCCTCTCCAGCTTGTGATTTAGCAATCACGTGATTGGGCATTGCTTGTTTCACAGGACATCAGTTTGTAATTACTACAACCATGAGCTCTTTCGCCCTGATGATGGACTAGGTAACACTTGCAATTGATAGTCTCTGAATCTTTATTTTCTTTGCAGAGGCACTATGTAATCTCCAAAATCCAGACAGCCTGTGTTTGCTAATAAAGCACAGAATTGATCACCCTCCTAAACTCTCATGTCTTTTGCAATTTGTGTACTAACATTGCTCTATTCATTTGCCCTCATCTGTCATACTTGATTTCTGGTCTTTATCCTCTCTTCATATAGGCCCAGATATTTGAAAGGAAATCATTAATGAAAGATTTATGTATAGTGTGGTATCATTGGCTCTCCTCCTATAATTAAGTTTTATTCATATTATTTTGGGGGAAAAAAGATCTTTTTCTTATTGCGTAATAATAATTGCCTTATTAGATTATACTGCTTAGCTGGGCTTGCTACCTTCGGTTCTGCCTGGCATGCCCACACACTGCCTGGTGAAAGCGAGCATCACACCCACTCGTATCCCACTCATTGGGAGCATCCTCAAGCCTTATTCTCAGGATTTTCTATTTGAACACCATTTTCCATCCTGTCCTGGCTGACAGAAGTTACCAGGCCTAGAGTGATGACCCTGACTTTTTGATTTTGTCTCTGATCTCTTTGGGGACTAATTTCTGGATCTTCCTTAAGCACATCACATCAAATTATTTGGGAGATGACACCCACAAGAGGTGACTGCTTCTGGGAAAACTTTTGCTGAGGTAGACTACAGTAAGTCTCCTATATTTGAATGAGTTCTACTCTGAGAGTGCTTTCATAAGGCCGATTTGTTCATAAGTCCAACAAAGTCAGCCTAGGTACCCAGCTAACACAGTCAGCTATACAGTACAGTACTTAATAGGTTTCTAGTACTTTCACACATAAAAAAAAACACAAAAGAATAAAGAAAATGTTTGAATCTTGTCCCTTGAAAAGAACAGTGGTATGGTATACAACAGCTGGTATACAGGGGCCGGCATCAGGCGAACCGGCAGGAAGAATCACTGACTGGAGGAGGCACGGGAGGTGAGAGATGGTAGAGCTGAAGGACCATCAGCGACAGGAGACGGAGGGCAAGCTGCAACTTCACTCACGCCTGACTCTGATGGCGCAGACTCCGGTCGCTTACTGCATTCAATCTACCCTCTTGTAAAAACAACCCAGTGATGTCTGGGTAGAACTGTGTCAGCTATATCACCACTGCTTCTAAGCCTGCTTCTAAGCCTGCTTCTGGACATCCTGGGCTTGAAGTAAAGATACTGAACTACTGTACTGTATGTAGTGTTATACAATAAAGTGCATAAAAACACAACTACTTGTGGAGAATACACACACGAGACAGTGAACCCGAGACAAGTGAACTGATTTATGTGATTGGACGTGTGAACCCATGTTCACATCTTGGAAAGTTCACAACTTGAAGATTTGTATGTAGGAGACTAACTGTATTTTCTCTTAAGGAAAATAATAATAATAAAAATTAAAATAATAGTAATAATAAAGCATGGTTTCTCTAGCCCTTTGCTCTGTTTTGCAGTTAAGTGCTCATTTTCTTAATGTGTTAATTCAATCCTTCTCTCCACCAAAGTGGTTCTAGGCCAGCTAAGTATGCTGGAAGAAATATTTAGCTTAGAATATAGTTAATAACTCTAGCAAGTCCCTCCTTTGCCCTTTGAGAAACGTGCGTCGTCTCCAGATCTCTGGCCTTGATTGCGTCTTCCAGTGCTCAGAGCTTCTGCCTAGGAGTTGAATTATTTGTTGCTCTGTCTTGTTTTGTTTTTTGCATCCTGACTCCATGTATTTGATCTCCTTCTACGTAAAGGTATAGGTGTGTGTGTGTGCTAAGTCGCTTCAGTCATGTCCAACTCTGTGCAAAACTATGGACTGTAGCCCGACAGGTTTCTCTGTCCTTGGGATTCTCCAGGCAAGAATGCTGGAGTCTATTGCCATGCCCTCCTCCAGGGGATCTTCCCAACCCAGGGATCGAACCCACATCTCTTACATGTCCTGCATTGGCAGGTGGGTTCTTTATCACTAGCACCACTTGGGAAGCCCCAAAAGTACACATACCCACCTATTTTTCCTCCTCTCAGTAAATATACCTTCTTGTATTAACTGCAGTTCACCATGAATTACGTTTTCTAGCAATTTCTCCTGTGTTGTTGAAATACCCTCCTACCCTC
Organism: Cervus canadensis; assembly: GCF_019320065.1. NCBI lineage: Eukaryota > Metazoa > Chordata > Mammalia > Artiodactyla > Cervidae > Cervus > Cervus canadensis. Next base: position 2,815,788 of record NC_057400.1, on the reverse strand, counting down.
TTGTGAACATTTGGGAGATCTGTTTAGTCATTGAGTTCAAGGCCTGCAGTATCATGTACCAGCATGTGGGGAAGAGAGATACAGAGACCTAACATCACTTCCCAGAATCAACTCAAAGGGGCCAGTGCCTGTTTGGACACACAGCCAGATGGTCTGGAGGATATACATGTAAATCTATTCATTCACCACAGCACACATTTTCTAAGTGGTGATTTTCAAAATTAGCTAGTTCCACATTGCAAACTCTTGTGCAGATGTTTGTGGCAGACAGATGAAGCAGCTGTTCACCCACAACACAGTCTCAGGAACATCTGACCCTTCCTTTAGAGGCTAAACATCAACCTTGCAGCTGTTGATGTAGGTCAAAATAATAAAGACAGGTGTTCAACTTAGAAACAGTTGCCAAAAACACTACTTTTGCCCGTTTCTATAAAATACCAACATTTTAAAGTGAATTGTAGTCTTCACTTATTCATGGCACTAAATATGTGGGAGATCTGAAAGAAACTGAAAATGGCTACATCATCTTGGAGCTCAGTTGTTTTAGCATGAAGAGACATGATGTAACTCACATCTCCAGATCATCACCATCATCACCAACACCACCATCACCACCAACATCACCACCAACATCACCATCATCATCACCACCACACCATCATCATCCCCCTCCTCCTCATCCCCCTCCTCAACCTCATAACATCCATCTTCATAATGAGTTCCAGCTGCTCCAGAACTACGCTAAGTGTTGGGAATAATGGTCAATAAGAGTGCTTGACCTCAGCCGAAGGACCGAGAAAGTCGTCTCTGAAGTGGTGGCATGTAAGCCAAGTCTGACCTGTAAGAAGGAATAATCATGGAGAGAAAAATGGAAAAGCAGACCCAGAGGCAGAACAGACTAAGTGAAATCCCTACATTAGGAGGAGCTCATCAAAACTGCATTCGTTGGAGGAGTCAGGTAGGAAGCAGCCAGATCCTCCAGGTCCCTGATGGCCATGGTGAATTCCGAGAGAACTGGAAAGCTGTCAAAAGATGTTGAGTGGAGATCCCGCATTTAAAAACAACATTCTGGCTACAATATGGAGAATAACTTGGCAGAAAGCAAGAATAATTATCAGAAAATAGAGAAGAAACTGTTACCAATCAAAAAGGGACCACGGCATCTCTCAGTTCACACCTCTATATAAGAGTGCTCAGGGGTTTCCCTGGTGGCTCGGCGATAAGCATTCTGCCTGCCAATGCAGGAGACAGTGGTCTGATCCCTGATCTGGGAAGATCCCGCATGCCAGGAGGCAACTAAGCCCATGTGCCAGAGCTATTGAGACTGTGCCCTAGTGCCAGGGAGCCACAGCTACTGAGCCCGCATACCACAGCTACTTCAGCCTGGGTGCCCTAGAACTTGGGCTCCACCACAAGCAAAATCCCAGCAATGAGAAGCCCACACACCGCATCTAGAGAGCAGCCTTTGCTTTCTGCAACTAGAGAAAGCCCTCACTGCAGTGAAGACCCAGCACAGCCAAAAATAAATAAAATTATGTATAAAAAAGAATATCCAGACACAGCTTGCTTTCTGCATTTCCAAAGGTATTAATGTGTCCCGGGTGTTTTCTGAAGCTGACTTCGGTCATTCATTCACTCATTCAACTTTCCCTTTGCTGTACCCTGACTCCATGTAAGGCACTGGGGTTCATGGAGAGAAAGGACAACCCTAGCTTCCAAGGAGCCCTCTGAGAGAAGCAGGCAAGTGAGCTAAAGTCAGATGGAGCGGGCAGTAAACAAGAGTTACGCTGAAAAGGGAGTCTAACCCGGGTACGGGCTTTCCTGGTGGCTCAGCTGTTAAAGAATCTGCCTGCAATGCAGGAGATCTGGTTCGATCCCTGGGTTGGGAAGATCCCCTGGAGAAGGGAAAGGCTACCCACTGCAATATTCTGGTCTGGAGAATTCCATGGACTATATAGTCTGCGGGGTCACAGAGTCGGACAAGACTGAATAACTTTCAGTTTTTCACTTTCAATCTGGGTACAGCTCCAGAAAGATAAAATTCTAGGTGCATAGAATTAAAGAAAGAATCAAAATTAGCCAGAAGTCATTGACTATTTTCTGTAAATTGTTAGCTTTTAAGGGCTTAGGAGACTTGAAGACAAAGCTCCCAAACACTATTTTTATAAATTATATCATCTTTTGGGATTTTAAAAAAGACATATATTTTTATCTGTGTTCCATAGAGTTTATTATATAATTGCCTACACATGTACTTGCTGGAGGTTCCTACATGCTCTTTTAATCAGGCCTCATTTTTGTTTTTACTCAAATGCATTTTTCACTCCCCTGCAGCGCCTCCTCTTTCTTGTATTTAGCTCTGTCTTTTTAATACCTTTTATTAGTCAGACAACATGACATTGAATTTGACAGAACCTCAACTCCAATGGTTTAATAAAAGATGAAACGTGATTGATTTATCCAGCGGATAATTTCAAACTACACCAGTTCCAGGTAACCCTGGATACAGAAATTAAAATGTGACCTGGAGTAGTGATGTGGATGGAACTAGAGTCTGTCATACAGAATAAAGTAAGTCATAAAGAGAAAAACAAATGTGGTATATTCACACATCCATGTGGAATCTAGAACAGTGGCACAAACGGACCCATTTGCAAGGCAGGAATAGAGATGCAGAGGTAGAGAAAGGGCATGTGGTCCCAGAAGAGGAAGGGGAAGGTGGGGTGAACTCGGAAATTAGAATCGGCATTTATACTCTGCCGTGTGTGAAACGGGTAGCCAGCAGGAAGCCGCTCCGTAGCACAGGGAGCTCAGCTCGGCTATGTGATAACTTAGGGGCAGGATGGTGCGTGGGAGGGCGGCTCAACAGAGAGGAGATGTGTGTATACATATAGTTGATTCACTTTGTTGTGTGTAGCAGAAGCTAACACAGCATTGTAGAGCAATTACACTCCAATAAAAACTAAAATGTCCCGGGGGCTTTGTCTCTCCCGCTCCCTCCCTCTTAGTCACTTTTTCCCTCCCACCACTCTCACCTTTCCATGTAGGGACAAGTTAGCCACAAGCAACCCCAAGAAAACAGCCTGGCAGCGTGTCAAACACAAGAGAAAACAATATTTCCTTTCCCAGTGGGTAGGACCAAGGTCCAGGCCCAAGCTCCGCGTGGTGACATCTTGGTTGGAGAATTCCTGATAGCCTGGAATATGCCTTACGTCGTCTGGCCAGTTGACAGCCATATGTGCGTCTCTGCAGAGGACGCATGTGGGTGGCATCAGCTCCAAACAGAGCCAGTGGCCTAACCGCAGGTTCTGCAGGAGAGCACGCGGCGTCCCCACCAGACAGGCAGAGACAGAGGACAGCGTTTGCTACCCTCCTCCCAGGACGCAGGTGCCCCCTCTGACCACCCCTCTTTGCTAGCCTGGCTCTCATCAGCCTTTTCCTCCAGGGGAGGCAGGGATCATAAGGCTCTGCTCATGGACATCACCCACACCTGTTATGTCTAGAATCCATCTTGCTGCACATTGATTCCTCATTTGGTTTTTCTCACCAAGGTTTTACCTTGAACCTAAAATCTGTAGACAAGGTTTTTGGCTTAGAATTATGTATATGTGTGTGTGTGTGTGTGTGTGTGTGTGTGTGTGTGCGTTAATCCCAAACTGCTAATTTATCATTTCCCCAACATTTCCCCTTTGGCAACCTTAAGTTAGATTTCGAGACATATAATTCTGTTTTTGCTTTGTAAATAAGTTCATTTGTATCAGTTTTAAATCAGCTTCTACATATAAATATCATATGATATTTATCATTGTCTGACTTAGTTCACTTAGAATGATACTCCCTAGATCTATCCATGTTGCTGCAAATGACATTATTTTGTTCTTTTCTATGGCTGAGTAATGTTCCATTGTGTATATATACCACAGATTCATTACCTGTGGTTCTGTTGCCGGACATGTAGGCTGCTTCTGTATCCTGGCTATTGTACATAGTGCTGCAATTATCATTGGGGTGCATTTATCTTTTCAATTATGATTTTCCCTATATATATGCCCAGGAGTAGGATTACTGGATGATATGGTAGTTCAATATTTAGTTTTTTAAGGATCCTCCTTATTGTTCTCTGGGGCTTCCCTTGTGGCTCCATCAGTAAAGAATCCGCCTGCAATGCAGGAGACTTCTGTCCCTGGGGACAGGTTGGGAAGGTTGGGAAGATCCTCTGGAGAAGGAAAAGGCTACTCACGCCAGTATTCTGGCCTGGAGAATTCCATGGGGTCCCAAAGAGTTGAACATGACTGAGCGACTTTCTTTTTCATACTGTTATCCATAATGGCTGCACCAATTTACATTCCCAGCAACACTGTAAGAAGGTTCCCTTTTCTCCACACCTTCTCCAGCATTTATTGTTTGTAGATGTTTTTCTAAGTTTCATAAGTACTTCACTGTTTCCCCATTGGTCTTCCAGAGCTTTAGTAGTATTTTCCTCTGAAAAGTGGGAACTGATTAAAAGTGCAGGATTTCTAGGCCTACTGAATCAGAACCTGCAGTATACAACAAGGCTGCCAGGTGATTTTTAAGCACTTTACAGTCGGATAAACACTGTTTTGAAATTTTTAGTCTCAAGTATGCTGGGCTTCAGGACATAAGAAGAGATTCAAGACTCTACATTTGGCTAAAGTGTTAATGGAGCAGAAGTATTTAGCAAGTTCTCTGCACAGCAAGTTAAGTTTCAAGGGAGAAACACTGGACCTACATGAATATCCTCTCCCTACATGAAAACTCTCCGTTCGTTGCCAATATTGGAAGACTTAGGACAGGAAAGTTATATTTTCTCACAAATAGGTAGATGTGAGATTAAAGACCCCATTAGCCTCACAGTCAGTCTTGGACAATTACACACAGTCTGACTCCTCTCCAATCCTTTCCCCAGCCTCTGCCCAAGTTTCTAAAATTATCTTTTATTCCCTGCTCAGCTAACGGGCTGGAGTATTCTGTTTTCATTTCCCTTGACATGGAGAGCAAATCCCAAAGTTGCTAACTAAAATCAAACCAGATGTGCAAAGAATTGTACTGTCTATTTTATGTAACAACTTGAATTACTAGAAGGCTTAAAGTAAATTCATGAAAAATTAAAAGCATAGGAGATTTAAGCCAGAAACTATTTAAACAGGCTTAAAAGGTTACCACAGGAAAAGAACAGGATCAGTGTGTTTGAGTGTAAAAATAAGAAGTTAAGCTGAATCAGGGAGAGAAACCCTGCCTCTTGACCTATACATTTATCTCTTGAATGAAGTTTCAGCTTTTTTCCTCTTTGGGGAATTAAAGATGAACTAATATATAAATATAAAAGCACTGAATTGGCAAACTTCCTGCATAGTGCGCTGAAAAAAAATCATTTTGTAGAGCTGTATAATTTGAAAATAAAGACTATGAAGTGGGGGAAAAGTCCGTGTCTATGGATGGGATTGAGTTGGCTTCAATTCCTATGAACCATGCACTCTCACTCTCAGAGTTGGATTCCTTATCTATAAAGTAAAAATAGTAATAAAACACATAAAGAGATTAAATGAGATTATTGACTTATAGAGCTCAGCATATACTACAGATATTCAGCAAAGGGGAACTAGTGAATGAGCTGAAAAGTTGATAGAGAAGTTGCACCAGGAGGCAGACACAGTGTGAGGCTGGGATCAATTGTCAATCCACTTGAAAGAAAATCACTTCTATTTTCAGGTTTGAGACCCACAGGCAGCCTTTGAAGTAGGGAAGACAGACACTGGTTCAGGTTACTAGGTGGGATGGAGCACAGGGAACGATGGCTTAGGCGTCACTAACTGACGAGGCAGAGTCGGGGTTGGACCCCGGCTTCCAGGTGCTGCTTGTCCAGGGACCTTAACCGTAGCTGCTCCTCCCTCAGATTTCAGCTGCTCTGCGTCTTCATCCACAAAGGCTGTGTCCTCTGGCCCCTTCTCCTTGCCAACCACGTTTCCCACCAAGACAGTTGAGAGACGGAAGAAAAAATGTACTCCACATGAAATCAACAGAAGGCTGGCTCCACAAGACAGGCGTTCTTTTCTATTCCACCGATTTATCCCAAGTTCCTGAAACAGTGTCTCCCACATGGTAGACTTTGCATATACTTCTTGAGACAATCTCTAAGCACACATTACAAAGGAAAGGTGGGTAGCCCACAAAGTCAGCCTGCTCTAGGTGTTAATGCAAGCATATGTGGTCTATAATTGAAGATTCTTAAGTTACGTTCCAGCAAATGTGTGTGTGTGTGTTTGTGTGTGTGTGTATGATTGTGTACCCATGTGTTTTGGTGGGTGGAGAAGAAGAGAGGTGGAAGGTGCCAGGTGGTAAAGAAAACTTGCAAATATATGGAGCCTCCCATTTAGAAGGTTGGTAAACTCTTTCCCTTTATCTTTATGTCCCTTCAGAAGAAAAGGTCAAGATTGGCTACAATCATAACTTCCTATTATCATTTAATTCCCTTTCTCCTCGGCCCCCTTTACTGTCCTCAATCCCCTCCCATAACGAGCCCTTGGAGTCAGTAAGAAAAGAAAACAGGCCTCATCAATTTCCCTAATGACTCTTCCCAAAAGCCTTTTTTTAGCCTTTTATTTTTAGATTTTTTCAAACCATGTCCCTATTAGAGGTGTCTGTCCCATGGGATTTATGGAAACTTTCATTAAGAAAAATAGGCGATGACTTCAAGGACAATGTCACATATCATTAAAAGAGCTATTTTTTAAGTTATGGATAAGCAGACAAAGTTTCATCAAGCAGTTAACCAGAGTCACAGTGGGAGTTTGTGGTTGGCAGAAGCAAGACTGACTGAGACGGGCTTGCAATTGGAATCTGATACTTACCAGACCTCAGCCTCATGCAGGCGTGTAAGTGCTCTGCGGATGAACCCCTCACTGACAGTTTCTTTGCTATTTTTCAAAATGTTGGATTGCAATGACAGAATCTATAAATGAAACTCAGTGTCTGTCCCTAGTAGTTTGAAAGGCATCCAGCAATCACTGAGTTTCTTCACTTTGATAATCATTGAGAACTTCAGGTGTTATTATTTCACTTCTTAGAGCCTCTTCAGATGGGCTTTCTTCTTTTCTTATTTCTTAGACCAGTATTATAAACTGTCATTGCTTTTATTTATTTATTTAATTTTAATTGGAGGATAATTGCTTTACAATATTGTGCTAGTTTCTGTCATACATCAACATGAATCAGCCAGAGGCATACATATATCCCCTCCATCTTGAGACTGCCTCCCACTTCTCACCCCATCCCTTCCCTCTAGGTAGTCACAGAGCACCAAGTTTGAGCTTTCAGCATCATATAGCAAATTCCCACTGGCTATCTATTTTACATACGGTCACAGTGGGGCAGAGAAAGGGTGGGAAGAATAGAAAGAGTAGCATTGAAACACACATATTACCATATGTCATTGTTATATGCTTGTATTAATCAGCTCAGTCTACAATTAACAAAATCCCAAAGACTGAGTGGCTTAAACAACAAAACTTAAATTCCCACAGTTCAAGTCTGAAAGTCCAGGATGAAGGAATCAGCCAATTCAGTTCCCCTCTTCTTGGCTTATGGACTGCTGCCTTTTTGATACATGCGAATGTTGTCTTTCTTTACTGTATTCTTGCAAACAGATCTCTTTCTTCCTCTTGTTATAGGCCCATCAATCCTGTCATACTAGGACCCTATGCTTGTGACTTTATTTAACCTTCATTACTTCTTAGAAGCCTGATTTCTAAATACAGGAACACTGGGGCTTCTATATATGAATTTAGGGGGACACCAGGTAAGCCACAGCACTACTCAACCCCTAAGCCACAGTCTTTAGACTTTCTAATTTTCTAATATTCCCACTGGAAGCAGTAAGCCATTTGTACAAGTCACCTGATGGCCATATGTGTATTCATTCAATAAAACTACTGTATGTTATTATCCTACTATATGTTGGGCTCTATACTAGGATCTGGGACTATCCTAATTAATAAGACTGGATTTCTACCCTTTGGGAATATAATATGGAGAGACAAATATACAAAAATTAAGGGCAAGAGAATATTAGTGATGTGATTACAGGAATGGTTTTGTTAATGCAAGTTCCCAGTGCACAGTAAGGCCAAACAAACCCAAAATGTTGGAGTTTGGAGCAGAGAAATATAGGCTTTTTTCAGGGCCAAGCAATGATAATGGGTGGCTCCTTCTTAAAAACCCTGAACTCCCTGATGATTTTTGAGGAAAAGCTTTTATAGGCAGCATTTGGGGTGAAGGCTGCGGCAAGTGTGGCTTTCTTCTGACTGGGTGGTGGTGTAAGAGTCTGCTCCAGGAATCTCTTGCTCAGCCTGAGGGTACCCTCCTCTACTCGGGCAGGGGCCTCTTCCTGCAAAAGAGCTCAGATACTGTTGTGTGTATCCCTTGAGGAGGAACCAGGACCCTGAGCAACGGCTTCTATTGTTTCTTGGCTCTCCTGCCTTGTCTCTACAACCCCTCCATTCCCTAATCAGCCACTGTTTGAACCTACTCTTAGCAACTTAGGAAGATCAGGGAGGCTGAATGAAATCTGCTTCCTACAAACATGCAATGGGAGATCCAGAGAGCATCCAGAAGGGCCCCGCTGGGTCCTGCTCAGCTTCTGTTTCATTGTATTAAGGCGAGAAAAGCAGGGAATTCTCACTTATGGCCGTAAGTGAAGGTTTGGGGAGTCTGGAAATGTTAACAGAAAGGGATGTGGAGTAAAAGGATGCAAGAAACAATCTGCAGACAACTTTGAGGATCTAGAAGCTGGATTGGAAATAGGGTGGTGAGTGACTCAGTGAGCCGTAAATCCAGTACTTCTGACAGGCACTGGTTTATAGGAGATCTTATACGTCTTGATGAAGAGCAACTTCTTTTCCTGAAGGCATCAAGTCTGTTTTAACAATAAAGTGCAATGCTTGAAATATGAACTGAGTTGGAGAAATGTAGGGTTGGGACAAGAGTAGGTTTTGCAATTGAGTAAGAATTTAGCATTATAATTTTCAGTGATCAGTCCTTTCATCAGGGACCTATTGAATGAATAAGGGCTCTGAACAGGCTGGAAATCACAGTGTATCCACTTGTAGAAGAGTCCTCATTGTTTCTCAATTAGCCCTCTGCCATCATCAATATTTAAGAGCTGCTCAGGCTTGCAAATTCAATTTATACCAAAATAGCCTATGAGGTAACTACTCTCAGTTGTTATGTGATTAGTCACCAGTCAGGTGTGGTTAGAAAAAATTATTGTAACTTACTTTTAGGAGTCAAATCATTAAGTATATTTGTAACAGAAGAGACAAAATTTCTAGATTCTCCCTTACCGTAATAGGAACTTGTTCACGATGATCATCCTTAATTTGAGTATCACTGGAATTCAGGAGACATAGTCAACCCCAAACCCTGGCACTCAGCCATACAGAAGGTCAGAAGCCCACTCAAGAAAGATGTGAACAGCATCCAACAGAAAGCCAAGCTTCAAGGACACTTTCTGTTGATGGAATTGCCTAGAAATCCAAAATTTAGCTTCTGCTCTCTGTATGCTTTCTTTCACTGTCTCAATAGATGCTTTTTTTTTCTATAACTCTTTATTTACTAATTTTTTTACTGAATTATTGCTGATTTACAATGTTGTGCCAATCTCTGTTATATAGCAGTGACTCAGTTATACATAGATACATCCTTTTTTAATATTCTTTTCCATTATGGTTCATCCCAGGAGATTGGACATAGTTCCCTCTGTATACAGTCCTGTTGTAGGAGCAGGGGGCCCATACAAGGGCCCAAGAGTGGGCTCTGTCTAACAATCAGAAATGAATTGTCCAAGGAGACATGTGTGCTGACAAAGCAACAGATTTTATTGGGAAGGGGCGCCCAGGCGGAGAGCAGGAGGGTAAGGGAACCCAGGAGAACTGCTCCACCACGTGGCTTTCGATCTTGGGTTTTATGATGATGGGATTAGTTTCCGGGTTATCTCTAGCCAATCACTCTGATTCAGGATCTTTTCTGGTGGCACACACGTTGTTCAGCAAAAATGTTTGCCAATGAGAAGGACTCTGGGAGGTGCAAGACGCGTGGCATCCTCTTCTGACTGTTCTCGAATTCTTCTGCTTGTTAGTTCTGTGTTCCTTACTAGAACCTCTCGTCCTCAAATAACTCACACAGATGGTTTTATGTTGCCTGGCCAGAGTGGGCGATTTCAGGCAGTCTGTTTCCCCTAAGAGTAAAGGGAAATAGTAAGGGGAAACTTGTCTTTTATTCATTCTACATGTAATAGTTTGCAGTTGGATTAACAAACCACAATAGTATACTTCATTTTTTCTCTTGACTTAAAAATGAAGAAATAAACTAATAAAAATTTCTTTCTCTGTCTTCATACCCCTTCAACCTTTGGCACTTTTTCAAGCACTTCGGTTTATGCTACCTTCTGAATTACCACATTCCTGCCCATGGAGTAAACGGGATAATCAATGCACCCAGGCAATTTATCCCTAAGACAATAATCTGGAACCCAACAAAGCTACAGGGCTTTGTGGTTGTTTTGGGGGGTTGGAGGAAGAATACCAGAAATCTTAATCCAGACCTTTCTTGTTCTTCATTCCATTATTAATGATTTGCCTGGGACCAGAATTTTACTTGCAGATGAATATAGTAGTTTTCTTTATTTTGTCATCTTCTGTCAATAGAGCTAAATCACAGATTTCAATTGTTTTTCTTAATAGTAAAACATATACTGTATAATATTTCTTTTCCTTCAAAGTAGCTTTTGATTATTGCCCCAATTAATCTTTTCAGAAATAAGATGAATGAGTGATTTGTGGAAAAAGCCAAGATGCTGTATGTTTTCCAAGTGCTGGATTCACAGAGAATAATGTAATAATGATACCTTGTTTTCTAAAGCTTTCAGATGTGCAGTTCTGGAGCTAGCAACATGCAATCTCTGACTACTTCATCCAAACTACTTAAATGGAGAATTTCTGTCTGCATTCTATTACTTATTTTCATGTTTCACAACCTGTAGTTTCCCAGTCTTTAGGGGCAAAGCAAGCATAGTTCAGATTAGAAAGTGCCTTGCCAAGGCGCATAAGAAAAGCCATTTCTCCTTGATTTGCAGTGACTTGTTTGAATCTCCATAGTGGGTCCTAAGAGACCTATATTTTGTCTTTGGAAGCAGGCAGAACGCAGAGTTGATTCATGGCTTTAGCTGAGGAGACACTTTGAGGCACCAACTGACTGAATTATTTTTATGTGAATAATGATAGGGGCCTCCACTCCATCTTAGCCTGCTTTTCCCAGCCTGGAGCTCAGAATGCCCAATTTTGCCTTTTTAAATTAATAATTATTAATGGGTTCTCCCCCTCCATTTATAGAAGTAATACATGCTTGTTTTATACAATACAATGCATATAAAGAAGAAAAAAATCTCGTATAACTGCACCATTATTTTGATGTTTTAAAGACCACACGTGTATTTATTTATCCAACTATATGTTTATCCATCCATCTATCTATTACCAAACTTGGGTTTGGCTGCTCACCACTCAAAAGCCAATAATTGAGAGGCAAATGTCAGTAGAAGGGAAAGGTGCTTTAATCAAAAAAGCTGACAAATGGGTAGAAGGTGGACTCAGGTCTGAGATCAACTCTCAAGATTATGCTTAGCCATGACTGTTATTAAAGGGAAAAGGGGGGAAGAATCTCAAGGAATCATCGAGGCAGCAGGTTGGGTCCTGCATCCTTCTCCACGGAGTGCAGACTCTCTGACTCTCTTCAGACGTTTTCTTGCCCACGTGAACTGCCTGCAGGATTGCTAAGGGAGCTGTTGGTGATAGAGAACTAATCATTCTTTAAATACTTAATTCTTTATTTCTACTTCTTTTTATCCAGGGAAAAAATCAACAGGTTAGGCAAAGCATGGCGGGCATTCAAGAAAGCACAGGAATTAGGTTAAATTGCCTAGAGATCCCATTCCTATAATTAAGTTCTTTCAAGGTCAGAGGGGAACAGAAATGGGAAAACAGGAAAGGGGCAAAAGAGCAGTTGTCAATCTATCCGTCTGTTCATGGACGTCCATTCCCATTTTAGGAATGTATTTCAGACAGTGTATTTTATATTATAAAATTTTCCCCATCACATTATTAAAGCATATTATCAAAAATAGATTTTTATGTCAGTGTTAACTTTTTACTTTGGAAATATAGAAAAGAAATTAGGGATAGGTATTGGAATGAGTATACAGTATATGTGAATGTGTATGTGTGTAAAGGGTAAACATCATGCATGCAACAGGCAAACAGACCTTTTTGTCATTTGGTTTGCTTTGCATTCTGTTTTGCCTGGGCTTCAGTTCAGTTCAGTTCAGTCGCTCAGTCGTGTCCGACTCTTAGCGACCCCATGAATCGCAGCACGCCAGGCCTCCCTGTCCATCACCAACTCCCGGAGTTTACTCAGACTCATGCCCATGGAGTCGGTGATGCCATCCAGCCATCTCATCCTCTGTCGTCCCCTTCTCCTCCTGCCCCCAAACCCTCCCAGCATCAGGGTCTTTTCCAATGAGTCAACTCTTCGCATGAGGTGGCCAAAGTACTGGAGTTTCAGCTTCAGCATGCCTGGGCTTACCTTCCTCCAATTAGAGAAGCTGATTACATGGAGTATATAATTTTGAGGCTGAAAGTGAGCTCAAAGACCATCTGGCTATGTGGATTTCAAACCTCAAGGATTCTAAGAAGTTGCCTCAGGGCTTGCCTTGGGCAACAGGGCTTCACTGCCTATTGCCAGAGCTGCCCCAGTTCTGTGTCGTATAAACAGTGTTTCACAGGATGATGATGACGTGTGTGTATGTGTTAAGGTTCCCACCACTCTACTCTAAACCATCTTTGAAAACAATCGATCTTGTTCAACTTCTTACTCAAGGTGCTTGTTCCTGCAGCAGGCCTGTGGGTGGTGTTATAGACGTTACTTTAACTCCCTGATGATTTTCACTACGCAAGCAAGTGCAGAAGCCCTCCCTCCAAAGCGGTGGCTCAAATGGTTCTAGAAAATCCACCACCTCATGCCAGCAAATAATACTTTAGGAATCCAGGAGTATATTCCTTTGTGGGTGAAATACACAAACAGTCAGTCAGTTCAGTCACTCAGTCATGTCCGACTCCTTGCGACCCCATGAACCGCAGCACACCAGGCCTCCTTGTCCATCACCAACTCCCGGAGTCCACCCAGACCCATGTCCATTGAGTCGGTGATGGCATCCAACCATCTCATCCTCTGTCATCCCCTTCTCCTCTTGCCCTCAATCTTTCCAAGCATCAGGGTCATTTCAAATGAGTCAACTCTTCACTTCAGGTGTCCAAAGTGATGGGACTGGATGCCATGATCTTAGTTTTCCGAATGTTGAGCTTAAGCCAACTTTTTCACTCTCCTTTTTCACTTTCATCAAGAGGCTCTTTAGTTCTTCTTCACTTTCTACCATACAGCAGGAGAAGAATTTTGCCAGGAGCTTCTGAGAAAGATGAGGGTCCCATCACTTCAAGGCAAATAGATGGGGAAACAGTGGAAACAGTGGCTGACTTTATTTTTTTGGGCTCCAAGATCACTGCAGATAGTGACTGCAGCCATGAAATTAAAAGATGCTTGCTCCTTGGAAGGAAAGTTATGAACATCCTAGACAGCATATTAAAAAGCAGAGACATTACTTTGCCCACAAAGGTCCATCTAGTCAAGGCTATGGCTTTTCCAGTAGCCATGTATGAATGTGAGAGTTGGACTATAAAGAAAGCTAAGTGCCGAAGAATTGATGCTTTTGAACTGTGGTGTTGGAAAAGACGCTTGAGAGCCCATTGGACTGCAAGGAGATCCAACCAGTCCATCCTGAAGGAGATCAGTCCTGAATATTCATTAGAAGGACTGATGTTGAAGCTGAAACTCCAATACTTTTGCCACCTGATGGGAAGAACTGACTCATTTGAAAAGACCCTGATGCTGGGAAAGTTTGAAGGCAGGAGGTGAAGGGGACGACAGAGGATGAGATGGTTGGATGGCATCACTGACTCAATGGACATGAGTTTGAGTAAACTCTGGGAGTTGGTGATGGACAGGGAGGCCTGGTGTGCTGTGGTCCATGGGGTCGCAAAGTGTTGGACATGACTGAACTGACTGACTTCTGAGAAAGAATTTTGCTCATTCTCGAGGGAAGATAGTAAATAAATAGAAAACATGGACCCTCTTCCTACCTGCTATTGTGAGGCCTGGAACAGCTGCCATATGGCCCAATACCTACATGAAGATGGGCCATTTACAGAGGAAGACAGAGCTCAGAGAACCACAGAGATATGGAAACAGACTCCCTACTGAATCTCACCTACTCCCTGTCCTTCTCCACCCCATCCTCAACTCACAGCTATTTTATTACCAAAGAATTGCATCTATAGGACTTGGGTTTTTTGCTATACCTCTGCTGATGTAAAACGTGATTCTCACTAGGCCTGCAGACCAAACATTTCTGGGTTAGCTTAGTAACCTGTTAGGTGTTGCCAAAGAGAACTAGGCTGGGATCAGAGGACCCAAATATGATGTCAGGTGAAATTACATACCTACTTTTTCATCCATCAAAAGTTGCCTAATCCTTATATATCTCAGTGATCACATTAGCGAATTGGTGGTAACTATCCACACGATCCCTAAACCACAGGATTGTTTCAATGTCTGCATTAAAGGATGAGATGTGTCATACAATATGTAAGGTGGCATTCTCAAGCCCCTCATATCTAGAGCACATTAATAATAGCTGCTCTTCAGGGAGCTTCCTATATGCCAGTGTCTCCACTAAATATTTCCCTTTCACACTCACAAGTAAAACATACGAGGTCAGGAATAGGTCCTAAAGCTCTTAAGAACAGATGTGTTTCAAACCCAGAATGCTCTGGGTTTTAAAAGGGTGACATATCCTAGATAATGTGTCAGCCCCTTCAGGATCCAGGCAGCATACCATATTCAAATCCATTAATGTTTCTGCTAAAGAATATATGACTATTCACATTGTATGTGTGTGATCTAAGTCACTGCAGTCGTGTCAGACTCTTTGCAACCCTACGGACCGTAGCCAGCCAGGCTCCTCAGTCCATGAGACTCTCCAGGCAAGAATACTGGAGTGGGTTGCCATGCCCTTCTCCAGGGGATCTTCTTGACCCAGGGATCAAAACTGCGCTTCTTAACTCTCCTATATTGGTAGGCAGGTTTCTTTACCAATTGCACCACCTAGGAAGCCCAACAATTTACACTAAGGTGAAGTGAAAGTCACTCAAGTGGCCGGCTCTTTGCGACCCCATGGAGAAGCCCCCAGGTTCCTCTGTCCATGGGATTCTCCAGGCAAGAGTAATGGGGTGGGTTACCATTTCCTTCTCCAGGCTATCTTCTTGACCCAAAGATTGAGCTCTGGTCTCCCGCACTGCAGGAAGATTCTTTACTGTCTGAGCCATCATTAAATGACTTCAATTAAGACTTCACCCCATGATAGGGCAGAATTTGCCTTCAGAAGAAGTTCAGGTCAGATTTTAAAACCAAATTGAAAGTGAAAGTGAAAGTCACTCAGTTGTGTCTGACTCTGCGATACCATGGACTATATTGTCTATGTAATTCTCCAGGCCAGAATACTGGAGTGGGTAGCCATTCCCTTCTCTGAGGGATCTTTCCAACCCAGGGATTGAACCCAGGTCTCCCACATTGCAGACAGATTCTTTACCAGCTGAGCCACAAGGGAAGCCCTGAAACAAAATTAGTTAATAGTAATAATCATATAATAACAGTAATAGTAACCACAATAACAGCAATAATAATACTTTTCAGATGTTTTTGGAAATTAGAATTGTAGACTGTATTGTACTTATCCTGTTTCACGGATAAAATAAAAACAGAAGTGCAGAAAAGTTAAGCACATTTCCCCGTATCATACAGCTTTCAAGTGGAGAAGTTGAGATTGAGTCCTATCTGTCAGTCTCTGGAAGCCAGCTGTTAACTAGTCTGAAACCAATGTACAAAGTCTGTCTAGACAGGCTCCCCTGTCTCCAGTCTCACAGTTAGTATCGTTATCTGCATTATCTTTTTGAGACAAGTTTTGGAACCTCAAATTGTGTTAAGCAAATCTCAGCCATTAATCTTTGGAGCAGAAGAATAAACAAATACATTTTTCTACTTTTTTGAAGCCATAATTTCTGGACATATTCTTTGGTGTAAAGAAAAGTGATACACTTGTCAAATCTAAGAGAGAAGACAGGCACAAATAAAAGTGCAGTTCAATCAATTATAATAATGATTGAAATTGATGATTTTAAATTATACACACTGTACAGTGAAGTGCATCAGGTGTATACATACATTCCCTCCCTCTGGAGCCTCCCTCCCACTCCTCTATGCTATCACGGAAACTAAGATGACATTGTAAAGCAATTATATTCCAATAAAAAAGTAATATTTGGAAAGTTCCTGGAACATGTGAAGATGTTATTTCATCATTAAATATTTGTACTAACTAAAAATACACAGAGGCACATATAAATATATATATATATTCAAATTCATCCACACATACATATTTGAATCTTTATAGGACATATATGTGTATGAATGCACTGTATGTATTATTTACCAGAATCTGTGTTAGAGATGTTAAACAGATAGTGTGATAGACAGATAAACACAGACAACATTCACACTTTTCTTTTTTAATTGCAAAATGTGTGATAAATTCTAGGGTAGAATACATGCAAAGCTTCATAGGAGAAATAAAAAGGAAAACTTCTCTAGTACGTGCTTCCCTGAAGATATAACACTGTAGCAAGACCAGAAAGAAGAGCTGAAATATCTCTTGGGAAAGCAAAGAAGAGGGAAGGGGTTGTAGTTGGAGGAATCAGTGGACAAGCGGACCCATGCAGTACCCCTGAACCACAAAGCTGCAGAATGTGGCTGCTGATAGGGATGAGATGATGCGGGGAAGGAAACAGGGGCCAAGTCGTGCAGAAAATACAATATTGTCATGTTATGATGAATATCTAACCCTTAAATGATGTTAAGCTAGAAATCACTATTAAAGTACATCTTCAGTTCAAACAACATATATTCATACCATCCATTTTTATAAAGCCCTGGGTTAAAAGTGTGACTCATCAAATCAGTAATTCCTCAAAGTATGGCTGAATCTGTCTTACATTCCAGATACAGTGTATAGACTTGTGATCAGGAAATCGTGAGATAATTGTATGACTTTATGAACCACAGTTAGGCTTTCTAATTTTTAAAAATTGTCTCAAATTTTATTAAACTTAACTGTTGCAGCTATTAAGAGACCAAGGGAAGAGTTTGGAAAACAGCACGTAAAGTTTTACTTGGCTGATTCAGATCATGTCTGAGAATAGAGAGGAAGATCTTTATAAAATCCTGAGGTAGATTTTTTTTTTTTTTTTGGTAGTATTTCAGCTTATTTCCGCATTATTAGCTGACCACAAAACCACTCTGTTCCCTAAGCCAGAAACCCAGCCGTTTCCTTCAGGCCCATTTTCAATCACTGTGCCATTGCTCTCTCAAATCTATCTCCCTCCATTCCTCTCAAACCTGCTGTGGCTCTACAATTACAGAATCCACTTGGCCTGGCTGTCCATAAAGATTCGTCTCCCCAGACTGCTTTCTTAAACCATCTCCTCTTTCAGAGGCAGAACTGGTCACTCAGGCTTGCATCTCCCAGCACAATCTGGGGCTGTTTTTCACTACATGCCTTTGAAAGCAAAGATGGCGCTGCGCTGACTTTTCCATCGCAGCTCTCGGCGTTCACTACGGCCCTGACAGAGCAAATCATCGGCCAGCACTTGTTGAGTGAGTGACAAGACAACGACAAATGTTTTCCTGCCCAGTCATTCTATTCCCGAATTTTCGTAAGTGGTTTTTCACAGTAATTGGCATGCACATTAATACTTAAGGCCAAAGCAGATGGCAAGTCTCTGCTCTTGGGATTTTCAGGCTATTAATGTGATAAATGGCAAAAAAATGTATACAAGCAAATCATTTCAACTTGACACCAAGAAAATGAAGATGTCTCATAAGTTCCCTGTGAAATGTATCAAAGCCACTGTCCTGTTTGGATTTAGCCTCCTGGCTACTTGAAGAAGAGTTAAACTCCATACTTCAAAATAGGTACCCAGGGCCCTCCCTGATGGTCCAGTGGTTAAGAATCCACCTTGAAATGCAGGGGACATGGGTTTGATCCCTGGTCAAGGAACTAATTTTCCAAATGCAGCAAAGCAAAAGGCCAACCCCCCACAACTACTGAGTGCGCTTGCTCTAGAGTCCATGTTCCACAAAAGAAGATTCTGCATGCTGCAACTAAGACCTGTCTCAGTCAAATAAGTAAATAAAAAGATAGGTAACCACTCTCATACTTCAGTTTAAATTTGCATATATCTGATTCTTGTCTTTATTTTGGTAAGGTATTTGTTTGTCTGGGCTATGTGTTTCTATATGTATGTATGTATGTTGACATAGACTTCTTTAAAAGAATACACAGTCATTTTTCTTCTTTAACTTTACTCATCTCCTACCCATGTTTTTCTTCCACTTTCCATATTCATTCTCTAAATTGACATTTCTCTCCTTCCCACTATTGAATTTTTGAGCCAGTTTATCCCTTGCTGTATTTGGCCATCCTGTGCATTATAGGATATATAGCAGCCGCATCTTTAACTACCAGATGCTGGTGGCATCTCTACCCCAAGCTCAGATAGCTGATACTGAGACTATTATAGAAATTCTTTTACAAAAAAATTGCATAACTTACAACCACAGACTCCCAGGAGAAATATCAATAACCTCAGATATGCAGATGACACCACCCTTATGGCAGAAAGTAAAGAGGAACTAAAAAGCCTCTTGATGAAAGTGAAAGGGGAGAGTGAAAAAGTTGGCTTAAAGCTCAACATTCAGAAAACTAAGATCATGGCCTCTCGTCCCATCACCTTATGGGAAATAGATGGGGAGACAGTGGAAACAGTGTCAGACTTTATTTTTGGGGGCTCAAAAATCACTGCAGATGGTGATTGCAGCCATGAAATTAAAAGATGCTTACTCCTTGGAAGGAAAGTTATGACCAACCTAGATAGTATATTAAAAAGCAGAGACATTACTTTGCCAACAAAGGCCCATCTAGTCAAGGCTATCGTTTTTCCAGTGGTCATGTATGGATGTGAGAGTTGGACTGTGAAGAAAGCTGAGCTCTGAAAACTTGATGCTTTTGAACTGTGGTGTTGGAGAAGACTCTTGAGAGTCCCTTGGACTGCAAGGAGATCCAATCAGTCCATCCTAAAGGAGATCAGTCCTGGGTGTTCATTGGAAGGACTGATGCTGAAGCTGAAACTCCAATACTTTGGCTGTCTCATGCGAAGGGTTGACTCATTGGAAAAGACCCTGATGCTGGGAGGGATTGAGGGCAGGAGGAAAGGGAACGACAGAGGATGAGATGACTGGATGGCATCACCGACTCAATGGACATGAGTCTGAGTAAACTCCGGGAGCTGGTGATGGACAGGGAGGCCTGGCGTGCCGCGATTCATGGGGTCGCAAAGAGTCGGACACGACTGAGCGACTGAACTGAACTGAAATGAACAACCATGCCATATATTCAGTTCAGTTCAGTTCAGTCACTCAGTCGTGTCCAACTCTTTGCAACCCCATGGACTGCAGCACGCCAGGCCTCCCTGTCCATCACCAACACCAGGAGCTTACTCAAACTCATGGCCATTGAGTCGGTGATGCCATCCAACCATATCATCCTCTGTCGTGCCCTTCTCCTCTTGCCTTCAATCTTCCCCAGCATCAGGGTCTTTCCCACTGAGTCAGTTCTTCCATTTAGGTGGCAAAAGTATTGGAGTTTCAGCTTCAGCATCAGTCCTTCCAATGAACACCCAGGACTGATCTCCTTTAGGATGGACTGATTGGATCTCCTTGCAGTCCAAGGGACTCTCAAGAGTCTTCTCCAACACCACAGTTCAAAAGCATCAATTCTTCACACTCAGCTTTCTTTATAGTCCAACTCTCACATCCGTACATGACTACTGGAAAAACCATAGCCTTGACTAGATGGACCTTTGTTGACAAAGTAATGTCTCTGCTTTTTAATATGCTGTCTAGGTTGATCATAACTTTCCTTCCAAGGAGTAAGCATCTTTTAATTTGATGGCTGCAGTCACCATCTCCAGTGATTTTGGAGCTCAAAAAGATAAAGTTTCTTACTGTTTCCCCATCTATTTGCCTTGAAGTGATGGGGCAATGATGACATGATCTTAGTTTTCTGAATGTTGAGTTTTAACCCAACTTTTTCACTCTCCTCTTTCACTTTCATCAAGAGTCTCTTTAGTTCTTCTTTAGTTTCAGCCATAAGGATGATGTCATCTGCATATCTGAGGTTATTGATATTTCTCCCAGCAATCTTGATTCCAGCTTATGCTTCATCCAGACCAGCATTTCACAGGATGTACTCTGCATATAAGTTAAATAAGCAGGGTGACAATATACAGCCTTGACATACTTCTTTCCATGTTTGGAACCAGTCGTTACTCCCTGTCCAGTTCTAACTGTTGCTTCCTGACCTGCATACAGATTTCTTAGGAGGCAGGTCTGGTGGTCTGGTATTCCCATCTCTTTCAGAATTTTCCACAGTTTGTTGTGATCCACACAGTCAAAGGCTTTGGCTTAGTCAATAAAGCAGAAATAGATGTTCTTCTGGAACTCTCTTGCTTTTTCTATGATACAGCGGATGTTGGCAATTTGATCTCTGGTTCCTCTGCCTTTTCTAAAACCAGCTTGAACATCTATAAGTTCACGGTTCACGTGTTGCTGAAGTCTGACTTGGAGAATTTTTAGCATTACTTTGCTAGCATGTAAGATGAGTGCAATTGTGCGGTAGTTTGAGCATTCTTTGGCATTGCCTTTCTTTGTGATTGGAACGAATATTGACCTTTTCCAGTCCTGTGGCCACTGCTGAGTTTTCCTAATTTGCTTGTATATTGAGTGCAGCACTTTCACAGCATCATGTTTTAGGATTTGAAATAGCTCAACTGGAATTCCATCACCTCCACTGGCTTTGTTTGTAATGATGCTTCTTAAGGCCCATTTGACCTCGCATTCTGGGATATATTATAATCACACAAAGGATTTTTAGTTTTCCTATTTTTAGAAATTAAAACCCTGTTATACCCTCTTCTCTGTTTCTCCCAGACCAGTAAGTAAGGCACCAACCTACTTTTTTTTTATGCCCACACAGTTCTCCATGGTACAGAGGTATTTTTAGTGGTACAGTCTTTTTAGCCATAAACACCTTGTATACATTCACTGTTTCTATTTCGGTCCAAACACACAATGCTGCAATAAGCACCTTTGTAGTTCCACCCATCCATGCTGCCACTTTGATTTCTATGGTTTACCTTTCCTGAAGTTACCTCTCTATGATAAGTATGTTTATGTTTGATTAAATAGATAGTGATAAATTGATTCCCTAAGAAACTGAAATGATACACCTTTTCTCCAGCAGTTTCTGAAGACCCACACTTCTTCCTGCCTGCTCACCTATCAACACAACTTCTCAAGGCTCTACTTTTTTTCAATCTAATAGGTCTAAATTCTTGTCCCATTCTTACCACAATTTGCATTCCCCTGACTAGCAGGGATGTTGAACAGTCAGTTTAATAGAATATACAAATGGAAAAGTATGACATCAGATAACTGCAGGGCCCCACATGCATGCAAAGAACATTCTAGGCTAGCTTTCCCTGAACCAAAAAAAAAAAAGTATGTAGATTTGGATATTTTGTTCAGCATCATTCAGAGAAAAAAGGCTTACTCACAATTGAATTGTTCTTTGAGTGTGTCTCATATTTGGTATTTGTGGGCATTTACGTGTTGAGGGTATGTGCCTGCTAAACAGAAATTTGGAAATGTGTCCACTGGTGGAGAATACATTTCTGATGCCACATTTAGTATTTTCAGTTTTTAGGAATGTGCCATGATGGGAAATGAGATCAACTGCAAAGTGAGTGGCTACTGGTTTTAGTGTAAGGGAAAATGAGATGTTCTGGGAGGGAGAGTGAAGTTGCTGTATTTCGGGACCCCGATGAGCTGTCAGTCGGAAGCTCCTGTAGGGTCCTTAAAGCAGCAGCAGCAACACAGGTCCACAGAGGATGGGCTGGAGAAACTAGGTTTACACTGTAGTGAGAGGATGGAGGGGAAATTCAGCGTTAGAAATAAAGGAAAAGATTTTATATATTTACCTTGCAATTTCATCATGAAACAAAACAGAAAAGAATACTCATTCCACTTTGAATTTTTTTGAAAAGATTATATTCATTAGAAAAGAAGACGTGTTCATGACAGAGCATTTGAAAAATATTTTTAATAAACATCTAATAGTGGTGGTCTGGAGATTGTACTTTCCAAACAAGTTTGATTGGAAGTTAGTGAACATGTCTCCCAGGTTCTCATATTGGACTGATTGTCAGTTCCAATTTTCAGTATGACTTTCAAAGTATTCTGGATCTTTTAAAATCCAGAAGTTGGGGCAGAATCTTTTGGAATCTCCTGAATCTGAGACTCTAAATTTAAATCTAAAGTTCTTATACTGTTTTTATATGCTGTTTTCCTGTTGATTTATTTCTCACAAGAAATCTGTAATGACAACAAATTATTCTTATATAATAAATGGAAAACACAGAATTTTCCAGAGCTAGCCACATACGCATATACAGGTTAATGATTACCTTTATTTCTGGTTCTGTCTGAAGCCAGGTAAGTAATTTATTAGCTAGTGTTAGTCCATTTTAAGTTTGAGAGATCCCCATCCGTGGTTACGCATTTGTTTAGTCCCTCAGCTGTGTCTGATTCTTTGCAACCCCGTGGACTATAGCTCCTCTGTCCATAGGCTGTCCCAGGCAAGAATACTGCAGTGGGTTGCCCTTTCCTCCTCTAAGCATCTGTAGTTACTCAGGTAAACCTAACGAATTTCAATACAGACAAATGCCAAGTAGGACAAGCAGGTGATGTAAAAGGGTAAGGAAGTAATTAAATGTTTCAATAACCTGTGTTAACACAAAGTTAATCATCATAATAGTAATAAAAATAAAAATTGAGGCTACAGGTATCCCACACCTCTAGGTCATCAAAGAACCCCAGGCTGGGCTCCCTCAGTTCTTTAGTAACGTCCCATTAGCTATCTATTTCACACATGATGGTGTATATATGTCCATACTTTCCCAGTTTGTCCCACCCTCACGTTCTCCCACTGTTCCCACGTTCGTTCTCCACATTCTCCGCAAGTCTGTTATCTACTAGGTTCATCAATACCAATAAATGATTATTTAGTAGCACTGGTTTGACTTTGGCTGAGGAATCTCAGCTGAGAAGCTGACAGACATGGAATTTTATCTTTTTTAATTGGACTATGATTCACAATGTTGTATTAGTTGCTGGTGTACAGCCACGGGATTCGGTTCCACATACACATATAAACACATTCTTTTTAATATTCTTCTCCATTATGGCTTAGCACAGGATATTGGACATAGTTCTCTGCGCTTCATGGTAGGCTTTGTTGTTTCTCTATTTTATACACAGTAATTTTTCTCCTGATCCCAAACTCCTAACTTATTGTCTCCCACTCCTTTTCCCCTTTGCTAACAGTCAGTTTGCTACGTCCGTGAGTGTTTCTGCTTTGTAAGTAAAGGCACTTGTGTGATGTTTGAGATCCCACATATCAGTGATGTCATACGATATGTGTCTTTGTCTGACGTCACTTAGTATGACAGTCTCCAGGTCTGTCCATGTTGCCATAAATGGCTCTAATGCACTCTTTGTTGTAGCTGAGTCACATTCTATTGCATATATGTACCACTTCTTTGCTCTGTCAGTGGACATTTAGGCTGCGTCCATATCATAGCTATTGTGAATAGTGCTGCAATGAACATTGGGGTGCATCTATCTTTTCAAAATATGATTTTCCCTGGATGTGTGATTGATTGATCATATTGCAGTTCTATTTTCAGTTTTTTTTGAGGAAACTGCAAAAATTTTCACCACCAGTGTAGGAGGGGGCTTTTCTCTCAACACCTTCTCCATCATTTATTATCTGAAGAATTTTTAATGATGACTGTTGTGATGTGACACCACATTGCAGTTTTGACTTGAATTTCTCTAAGAATTAATGATATCTAGCACATTTTACTGTGTCTGTTGGCCATCTGTATGTCTTCTTTGGAGAAATGTTGATTTAGGTCTCATGCCATTTCTTGTTTGGGTTGTTTGTGCTTCTTTTGTATTTGAGCTCTATGAGCTATTTGTATATTTTGCAAAATAAGCCCTTGTTTGTTGTGTCATCTACAAATATTTCCTCTCAGTCTGAATGATGTGTTATTTTATTAACTGCTTTGCAACCACCTCTCTGTGTAGTTGGAATTTTCCATGTAATACAAGCCCATGGAGGAGGTGATCAGATAAGAAAAGCTTTACTTCCTCCTGAATCACCAAACCTTGCCTGGTAGAACTTTAGTCCCTTGCATCTTTATGCTGCCTCTCTAAAACCCCAGTCACTCAAAATTATTCTTCAATAAACATTAACTGATCATCTAATATGTAACTAACAGTGCATGGATGTTACAAGATATAAATATGAAAATGGATGTGACTATGTTTCTTCTGTGGCTGAGACCATGATTCTATAAACAAATGGTTCTGTGAGCTTGTGTTATTATAGATGCACAAAGCATGAAGGAGGGTCACTGTATCTGCCTAGATAAATCCGGAACACCTTCCTAGGGGTGGCACTTTGTGTGGGCACTGAAGACCTCATTAAAGTCAGGAATTTACAAAACAGGCATCTCAGTGCCATAATTCTTAGCACCTCTAGCTCCATGACTTTAACCTAAGGCTATAAAGAAGTCCTAGAACAGAACTACATAGACTCAGGACAGTACCTAACCTTATCAACCTTATAAGCAACTGTGAACAAGGTCTTTTCACACGTGTAAGAGTCCTTGGTGTCCTGTGACCCATGCCCTTCAGCAACACATCTCCTACATCAGTTAAGCTGCCCAAGGGAATAGAAAGAGCAAAGAGCAGGAGGCAGACCTTCCACCCACAGAAGAATGTGGCACCTGGGGGACTAGACTCTGAAGAAGACGCACCCAGCCCTTGGAGACTGGAGCATCTCCACCAAGAGAGGTTGTAGAATGTTGTGTTTAGAAGTAACACAACGTTCACAACACCCTTAGGTCACAAGCAAAGGACAAGCTAAATCAGGTACTCCAACCCTGCCTTGCCATTGAGAGTTAACTGGACAAAGTTTGTAGAGGCAGTGATGATAGTTTAGACAGAAAAGCATTGCCTCATCCTTTCATTGGCTCCGTTGAAATTCTGCCTTCTATTGCTCAAATTGGACATCAAAATAAAGTGGAAATTTTGTGTGGGTGTTTAGAGAGACAGAGAAAAGAGAGACTTGAGGTAGGTTATAGGAGAGGGAAGGAGAACACATTTGTGTTAGGATCTGGAAGTCCATTTTGGGAAATGTAGTCCAGAAAGAAAAAAAAACAAAAAAAAAGAGCTGTAAATGGATATATTCATTGACATTCATTAACCTGTTGGCCTTTTTTTTTTTTTAATTGCTCATTTGATATATATTAAGCATTACGATGGATATTGAGAATGTAGGGTGAGCAAAACCAGTCAGTCCTGATCCCATGTAGCTCTTAGTTTCCTGAGAAACATGTAATTCATTATAAGTTCTTGTGTTCTGGAAGCAATTCTGCTTTACTCTGTAGAACAGAGCTCACTTCCTGGGTAGACTGGGAGTCCAGAGACAGAGTGAATAGGAGACTCTATGGGTATCATTTATGGGAGACAGGGTCCTAGAAATTGAATTTCTAGGCTTGGTGTATATGTCAGTTCCAAATGGAGCCTCCCATAGGAAGAGCTGAAGCAAAGTCAGAGAAAATGGAACCAGAATAAAGGGTGCAAAAGGGAGTGAGCATATCTGTGACAGATGGAAGATGGGACCTAGAGCACACTCATGACAGCTTATTGGGTCTCTGAGGTTTGGTGGTTTTGGTGAAGGAGGCGCCAGTTTCAATACACATTAACCACCAGGGATTGGAGAGCGCATGAGTTACTTGCTTTAAGGAATCTATGGTCTAATAAGTGGGGCAGTCCTATAAACTGAAAACCTTAAAAGAATGTGTTGCATGTGATAAATGAGGCAGCCTAAAAGGTTGATCATGAACCAGTTAGAGGGGCAGGAAGTAGGACTTCCTGGAGGAGACTTCAATGGAGAGAAATGGGAACTAAGCTTTTCACAATGGAAAGGTGCCATTTCAAAAAAGCTAGTTTCAATGAAATTCAAGGTGCTTGTAATTCTATGCCTTTGAAGGTTCCTAAAGAGATCTTAGAGAAATCCTTTGAGTGGGGAAAAACATAAGCTTTCAGTGTATGAAATATACTATCATTACAGCTCTAAGTAGGATAGTTGGGAAAGAATGAAAATAGTAACAAAACCATTCATTCAGTAACAGGGTTTCCAGGAGCAGGTGTTCAGGAATTGAACCAGTATCATGATTACTAATATGGAATGGAAGAAGGAAGATTCTTCACCATCTGAGGCACCAGGGAAGCCCACAGTAATATACACATTCTGCCAATACACGTCCCTGGTGGCGCAGATGTTGAAGAATCTTCCTTCAATGTAGGAGACCTGGGATCAATCCCTGGGTAGGGAAGCTCCCCTGGAGAAGGAAATGGCTACCTACTGAAGTATTCTTGCCTTGAGAACCCCATGAACAGTATGAAAAGGCAAAAACATAGGACACTGGAAGATGAACTCCCCAGGTTGGTACGTTACCAATATGCTACTGGAGATCAGCGGAGAAACAATTCCAGAAAGATTGAAGGGATGGAGCCAAAGAAAAAACAACACCCACTTGTGAATGGGACTGGTGATGGAAGCAGGGTTCGATGCTGTAATGAGCAATATTGCATAGGAACCTGGAATGTTAGGCCCATGAATCAAGGCAAATTGGAAGTGATCAAACTGGAGATGACAAGAGTGAACATCGACATTCTAGGAATCAGTGAACTAAGATGGACTGGAATGGGTGAATTTAACTCAGAAGACCATTATATCTACTACTGTGGGCAGGAATTCCTTAGAAGAAATGAAGTAACCATCATGGTCAACAAAAGAGTCCAAAATGCAGTACTTGGATGCAATCTCAAAAACAACAGAATGATCCCTGTTCGTTTCCAAGGCAAACCATTCAATATCATGGTAATCCAAGTCTATGCCCAGACTAGTAATGCTGAAGAAGCTGAAGTTGAACAGTTCTATGAAGATCTACAAGATCTTCTACAAGTAATACAAAAAAGATGTCCTTTTCATTGTAGGGGACTGGAATGCAAAAGTAGGAAGCCAAGAAACACCTGGAGTAATAGGCAAATTTGGCCTTGGAGTACAGAATGAAGCAGGGCAAAGGCTAATAGAGTTTTGCCAAGAGAACGCACTGG
Source organism: Cervus canadensis (assembly GCF_019320065.1). Classification (NCBI taxonomy): domain Eukaryota; kingdom Metazoa; phylum Chordata; class Mammalia; order Artiodactyla; family Cervidae; genus Cervus; species Cervus canadensis. The sequence goes on along the minus strand of NC_057400.1, from coordinate 2,788,179 downwards.
TCATAGCAAACACCTTCTTCCAACAACACAACAGAAGACTCTACACATGGACATCACCAGATGTTCAATACCAAAATCAGATTGATTATATTCTTTGCAGCCAAAGATGGAGAAGCTCTATATAGTCAGCAAAAACAAGACCCAGAGCTGACTGTGGCTCAGATCATGAAATCCTTATTGCCAAATACAGACTGAAATTGAAGAAAGTAGACAAAACCACTAGACCATTCAGGTATGACCTAAATCAAATCCCTTATGACTATACAGTGGAAGTGAGAAATAAATTTAAGGGACTAGATCTGATAGACAGAGTGCCTAATGAACTATGGATGGAGGTTCATGACATTGTACAGGAGGCAGGAATCAAGACCATCCCCAAGAAAAAGAAATGCAAAAAAAGCAAAACGACTGTCTGAGGAGGCCTCACAAATAGCTATGAAAAGAAGAGAAGTGAAAGGCAAAGGAGAAAAGGAAAGATATATCCATTTGAATGCAGAGCTCTAAAGAATAGCAAGAAGAGATAAGAAAGCCTTCCTCAGTGATCAATGCAAATAAATAAAGGAAAAAAAAGGAGAATTGGAAAGACTAGAGATCTCTTCAAGAAAATTGGAGATACCAAGGGAAATTTTCATGCAAAGATGGGCACAATAAAGGACAGAAATGGTATGGACCTAACAGAAGCAGAAGATATTAAGAAGAGGTGGCAGGAATACACAGAAGAACTGTACAAAAAAGATCTTCATTACCCAGATAATCATAATGATGTGATCACTCACCTAGAGCCAGACATCCTGGAATGTGAAGTCAAGTGGGCCTTAGGAAGCATCATTATGAACACAGCTAGGGATGTGATAAAATTCCAATTGAGCTATTTCAAATCCTAAAAGATGATGCTGTGAAAGTGCTACACTGAATATGGCAGCAAATATAGAAAACACAGCAGCGGCCACAGGACTGGAAAAGGTCAGTTTTCATTCCAGTCCCAAAGAAAGGCAATGCCAAAGAATGCTCAAACTACCACACAATTGCACTCATCTCACATGCTAGCAAAAAAATGCTCAAAATTCCCCAAGCCAGGCTTCAACAGTACATGAACCATGAACTTCCAGATGTTCAAACTGGATTTAGAAAAGGGAAAGGAACCAGAGATCAAATTGCCAACATCTGCAGGATCATCAAAAAAGCAAGAAAGTTCCATAGAAACATCTATTTCTGCTTTGCTGACTACACCAAAGCCATTGACTGTGTGGATCACAACAAACTGGAGAATTCTTACAGAGATGGGAATACCAGACCACCTGATCTGTGTCTTGAGAAATCAGTATGCAGGTCAGAAAGCAACAGTTAGAGCTGGACATGGAACAACAGACTGTTTCCAAACAGGGAAAGGAGTATGTCAAGGCTGATATTGTCACCCTGCTTATTTAACTTATATGCAGAGTACATCCTGTGAAATGCCGTCTGGATGAAGCACAAGCTGGAATCAAGATTGCTGGGAGAAATATCAATAACCTCAGATATACAGATGGCACCACCCTTATGGCAGAAAATAAAGAAGAACTAAAGAGATTCTTGATGAAAGTGAAAGGGGAGAGTGAAAAAGTGGGGTTAAAACTCAACATTCAGAAAACTAAGAACATGGCATCATTGCCCCATCACTTCATGGCAAATAGATGGGTAATCAATGGAAACAGTGACAGACTATTTTTTTGGGCTCCAAACTCACTGCAGATGGTGAGTGCAGTGATGAAATTAAAAGACGCTTGTTCCTTGGAAGAAAAGTTATGACCAATCTAGACAGGATATTAAAAAGCAGAGACATTACTTTGTCACAAGGGTCCATCTTGTCAAGGCTATGATTTTTCTGATAGTCATGTAAGGATGTGAGAGTTGGACTATAAAGAAAGCTGAGTGCGAAGAATTGATGCTTTTGAACTGTGGTGTTGGAGAAGACTATTGAGAGTCCCCTGGACTGCAAGGAGATCCAACCAGTCCATCCTAAAGGAGATCAGTCCTGGGTGTTCATTGGAAGGACTGATGTTGATGCCAAAACTCCAATACTTTGGCCACCTGATGGGAAGAACTGACTCATTTGAAAAGACCCTGATGTTGGGAAAGGTTGAAGGCAGGAGCAGAAAGGGACGACAGAGGAGGAGATGATTGGATGGTATCACCGACTCAATGGATGTGAGTTTGAGTAAACTCTGGGAGTTGGTGATGGACAGGGATACCTGATGTCCTGAATCCATGGGGTCACAGAGTCCGACACAACTGGGCAGCTGAACTGAACTGAACTGAACTGAACTGAACCAGTATAAAAGGAAAGTAGAAACATTATAGAGTCTCAAAAGGGTTTGGATTGAAGGTAATGAAGTTCTTTGACTTTAATGTCATGGAAGACTTCGTTATAATTCTAACAATTTGAAAGCATTTGCTTTCTAAAATATTTTAACTATGTCACAATATGTATTTTCATCATCTCCATTGTGGGATGGGCAGGCAGGCTTCTAAGAAACAGTTTCCTATCACTGCTGTTTTCCTCTATTAATGTGACCCAAATATAAACTCAGTGGAAACCAGGACAACATCATAGCAAGCTCATTATCAGCTGTGTGGTGGTGGGGACCTACTGTCATTACCACAGGGAGGATAGATGCTATAATTCTGACTTTTCTAAAGAGCAATTATGCAGCAAATGTGAACAAGGGTTTAAAGTTGAACAGACACAGATATTAGCACTTATGAAAATGTCAGCTTTCATAAGTAAAATAATAATAAGGTGCTGGATGCAGGAGTAGTACAGATAGCACTCTCTTCATATTTACATTTACATGGTAGTCATTCTTTCCTTTTTTAAAGTTTTATCGGAGTGTAATTGATTTACAATGTAGAGTTTGTTTCAGGTGTATAGAAAGAAAGTCAATTATACATATACTTGTATCCACTCTTTTTTTATATTCTTTTCTCATAAAGGCCATTACAGAGTACTGAGTATAGTGCCCTGTGCTATACAATAGGTTCTCATTAGTTATCTATCTTAAATACTGTAGTGTGTATGTTAAACCCAATCCCCCAGTTTATCCCTCCCCCTTAACCTCTACTAACCAGAAGGTGGTTTTCTACACCTATGACTCTCTTTTTATTTTGTAAATAAGTTCATTTGTATTATTTATTTTTAGATTCCACATATAAGAGATGCCATACGATATTTCCCCTTCTCTGTCTGACTCACTTCACTCACTATGGCAATCTGTAGGTCCATCCATGTTGCTCCAAATGACATTATCTCTTACGGCTGAGTGACATTCCATTGTATATATGTACCATACCTTCATTCATGGCGTTTCTCATGTCCACCTTCTCACTGACTTATCACAACTAATAAGAAAAGAACAGAGGGAAAATGAGGACCAAAGAGTCAAAATGACTTTTCCAAGGCTACGCCAACCCTCTTTATGCTTCGGTGTGCAACCATTCCTTACTACATTCAGTAAAATCATCCTTTCTCCTTCTATTTCTAGCCTTTTTCCCCTCCCACTCACATGTTCCAATGAGCTTGAAGTACTTGCTAAAATTGAGATAACAGTAAGAAAAATACCAACTTGTTTGATGTTATAGAATTCTGAAAGCTACTGAACATAATTTCCAAACATGAGAATCTAAGTATTGGGTTAAATCAACAGTTTGCCCCATCCTTGAGTTGATACTCTAAAGGGTAAAACTAATATGTTCCTATCATGATAATATCTTGTCATAGCGAATGATTTGCTTTTTTAAATTAAGTAAAGTGTATTCAAGTTTATCCCAATAGTATCCCTAGAATAATCATTACTAGCTTACTTAAATTCCCAAATGTTTTCCTGGGTCGGGGAAAGCCATGGTATTGCAGCAAGCCGAAGAGGGAAATACTTGAAATTCCAACACCACGTGAGTAACTGTCACTAACACCATAGCGTGAGTGTTGACATTCTGAGTCATTAGCAGGATTGTGAGTTGTGGTTGTTATGATTTGCTTTGATTTCTGATCCATTTTAACCATAGACAGATGCCTAATCTAAATGGAGGTAAATTGGAATCCTGTTTCTAGATTCCATACGTGTGCATCAACGTCTGCAGGGCAGGAACAGAGACGCAGAGAACGGACGTGTGGACACAGGAGTGGGGAGTGGGATGAACTGGGAGGGTAGCGTTAGCACATGCACACCACCACGTGTGAAACAGACAGCTCCGGGGGATCAGCGCACATCACAGGAAGCGCGGCTGGGTGCCCTGTGATGACCTCGCTGGGTGGGATGCGGGCGCGGTGGGACGGAGGTCAGGAAGGAGGGGATATGTGTATGCATACAGCTGATTCACGTTGCCACACAGCAGAAACTAGCACCACATTGCAAAACAATTACTCCAATTTAAAAAATACAATCAGAAATAAAAAGAGGGGATAAACTGAATGATTAAAATAATTCATCTGCATTACATATGAGTACAAACACTAGGAACATATCAGTTAGCAAAAACACAGCCCCTCTGACTTCTAAATGAAATACAAACAGTGATATAGATGGAAAATTTTAAATGGTGATTAAGATGTTAATCTTAGATGTTAATAGATGTGTAAATTCTATTATAATTTAAAACAAATTTAAAAACAAACCGCAACTGGTTATTCTTCCATACTTGCTCTACTAATTAATAGTGAACAAAGGTGGAAAAGTAGGGGAAAATATTGTCTTGTTTTTAATAACTGAAATTACATCTATTAGTTAACAAATTTGGAAGTTACTTTCTTACTGATTTCAGTAGTGAGGTGATTGTAAATAACTCTGCATACGGCATTACTAAAACCCAGGACTGTAAGATCGTACACTTGTATTGTATTATGCCACTAAAGTTATGGTAATTTGTCGCAGCAGCAATAGGAAGCTAATATGAACATTAAAGCTTGAATGGTTTCTTAACTTTTTTCCCAACACAGCCTCCAGCTCTATACGGGGGCATTTGGCAAAAGATAGCTATGGCCTCCTTCAGTATTTATTGTTTCTCTTCCTACCTCTTCTTACCGGAGAACACAAAGACGTCTGGAAGAGAGAAGAGACAGGGCCAGAGGGTCTTGGGTGGACGGTGTTTCAGGGCTGAGTACCGACTCACTGACTCACGAGATGAGGTCTGAGAGCACTTCTAGGCGAGGCACTTGAGGGGAGGAGAGGGAGGCTTGTAGAAAAACGCTGTGGAGCTACTCAACATGGGACACTTCCTTTGCTGTGTTTTCCCTGAATTTCCTTGTGTACTTCTGGGGTAAGCACAGGCAGCCAGGAGACCTGACCAGAGCTGCTCACTCCGGAACCACACTCCATGGTGGTATTAAATGGCCCCTCACCGTTCACACGCTTTCCCTACACGCAGGGCTCTCTACACGGTCTGATATTCCTATGTGACATTACACGCCATTTAATTCAGACTGATTGTGCTGTGCTGTGCTTAGTCGCTCAGCTGTGTCTGACTTTTTGTCACCCCATGGACTGTATCCCCCCCAGGCTCCTCTGTCCATGGGGATTCTCCAGGCAAGAATACTGGAGTGGGTTGCCATGCCCTCCTCCAGGGGATCTTCCCAACCCTGGGATCAAACCCAGGTCTCCTGCATTGCAGGTGGATTCTTCACTGTCTAAGCCACCAGGAAAGTCCTCAGACTGTTTATCAGCTGCTAACATAACTGACATGGAGCATGATGCCCTTTATTGATCATTATCTTAGGTAGTTAAAAAGATATAGGTGTGTGTTTACACGTACACCGCATGAATGCCAGCTACTCAGACACATGTAATCTGTTTCCCTTAAAATTTAATCCACAAGAGTTCACATACTGTTTCCATATAGTTCCTCACAAAGAGGGTAATTAGAGAGTGAAAAAGAAATACATAATTTTGGCTTTTAGAATTCATGTACTATTCATTTTCCAAATGAGTTCATGATCTAGCAGATGATTCTTTGCTTTGTTTTATCCCCAAGAGATTGAAACTATATTTAATTAGAAAAGTGTGTGTAAACATATGAGTGGCGTTTTCTGAAATGGGAAATATATTTGTGATTGATATATGTGTGGATGCATGCAAAGTCTCTTCAGTCGAGTCTGACTCTTTGCAACCCCATGGACTGTAGCCTGCCAGGATCCTCTGATTATCTCAGCAAGAATACTGGAGTGGGTTGCCATGCCCTTCTCCAGGGGATTTTCCCAACACAGGGGTTGAACCTGTGTCTCTTACGTCTCCTGCATTGGCAGGTGGGTTCTTTACCGCTAACACCACCTGGGTGCTTTTGATATACAATTTGCATATAATAAAATTTGTCATTTCAAAACATATTGAAAGTCAATTGCTTTACTTTCAGTGTTCCACTTTCAATATTCAAAGCATATTGTTCAGTGACTATATTTTAGTATATTCACAGAATTATGCAACCATCACCACTATCTAATATGAGAAATTATTCACACTCAAGACAAAACTTCATAGCTGCTGCCACTCACTACCTATCCCCACCCCCCCATTTACATATAATTGTACATTTCATCCTTTAGGAACTGCGGTGCGGTTTTTCCAATGGACTCCTCATTTGGCATTCCCATCAACAACAGTGTATAAGGGTACCAATTCCTCTACATTCTTGCAAACACTTATCATTGTCTACTTTTTTATTTTTAGGTTTTAGTCACCCTAGAGAGTATGAAGTGGTACATCTCTGCAGTTTTGATTTGGATTTCTTTGATGACTACTAATATTGAGCATCTTTTCATATATTTATTGGCCATTTGGACATTTGGAGAAATGTCTGTTCAAACACTTTGTTTTTAAAATTGCTCTGTTTGTCTTTTTGTTGGGTTGTAAGATTTCTTTATATATCCTGGATACTAGACCTTTATCAGGTGTATGATTTGCAAGTATTTTCTTCCATTTTGTGAGTTGTCTTTTCACTTTCTAATTAGTGATTTTTTTTTTTAATAAACTCCAGTTTCTCTATTGTCTTTTCTTTTGTCACTTGTGCTTTTGGCATCATGTGTTTAAAAAAATATTGCCTAATTCAGGTCATGAAAATTTACACCATGTTTTCTTCTGAGAGCTCTATAGTTTTAGCTCTTACATTTAGATCTTTGATCCACTTGCAATAAAATTTTGTAAATGGCAAAATAGAGATCCAAATGAATTATATTGCATATGGATATCTAGTTGCCCCAGTATTATTTGTTGCAAAGAGTATTCTTTCTCCATTGAATTGTCTTGGCACCTTTGTCAAAATCAGTGTTAGCTTTTTTTTATTTGTTTGTTTTAACAAGGCTCTTAATTCTATTTTATTTCTATATTTATTCTAGGATCACACTGTTATGGTTATTATAGCGTTTTACTCATTTTTTAATTGGAGGATAATTGCTTTACAATATTGTGTTGATTTCTTGCACATATCAGCATGAGTCAGCCATAGGTCTACACATGCCCCCTCCCTCCTAAACCCCCTCACGTCTGCCTGCCCACCCCACCCTTCTAGGTTGTCACAGAGCACTGGGTTGAGCTCCCTGTGCCACACAAAAAGTCCCCACTTGCTGTCTATTTTACATACAGTAATGTATATGTTTCCATGCTATTCTCTCAATTCATCCCACCCTCTCCTTCCCCCACTGTATCAGCCACTATGGAGAACAGTATGGAGAGTCCTCAAAAAACTAGACATAGAACTACCATATGACCCAACAGTCTGACTAATGAAGGTATACTCTGAGTAAATCACAATTGAAAGAGACACGTGTATTCCAGTGCTCATCACAGCACTTTATATAAGAACTAGGACATGGAAGCAACCTAGATATCCAACAACAGATGAATGCATACAGAAATTGTGGTACGTATATGCAATGGAATATTACTCAACTATAAAAGATAATGCATTTGAGTCAGTCCTAATTAGGTGGATGAACCTAGGGCCTATTACACAGAGTGAAGTAAGTCAGAAAGAGAAAGGCAAATATTGTACATTAACACATGTGTGTGGAATTTAGAAAGATGGTACTGATGAACCTATTTGTAGGGTAGCAATGGAGATGCAGACATAGAGAACAGGCTTTGCAGTCATTCTGAAGTTGAGAGGTGTGAGTTCTCCAGTTTTCTCCAGTTTTCATTATTGTTTTCACTATTCTGGGTTCTGTGTTTCTTCCGTTTTCATGTGAATTTTAGGATCAGCTTATAAACTTCTATATAAAAAAAAGCAGTTCAAACTTTGATAAGAATTGCATTGAATCTGTTCATCATCAGAGGGAGTATTACCACCCTAATGATATTAAGTCCTTCAATCCATTAAAAACAATATGTTATTTAATTTGATGAGATTTTTAATTTCTTACAACCATGTTTTGTAATTTTCAACATACAAATCTTGCAATTCTTTTGTTAACATTTTTCCCACTTATTTGTATTGTATTTGAGTATTTTGTAAGTCATTTTCATAATTTAACTTTTAGATTACCTATTGCTAATATATGAAATAAAAGTAAATTTTTATACATTGATCAGATATTATAGCTTTCTTGAACTCATTTTTCTCATCTATCTATCCATTCATCCATCTCTCTTCTCTCCTCTCTGTCATCTATCATCAATCTTTATCTATCCAGTTCTATCATTTGTGTATCTAGGTAGATACACATATCTGCATATATAATTATATCTATATATCTAGGTATGTAAATTCATGTAAAAATTAAAATTCATCTTCAGAAATTCTTCTTTCAATCTATACTCCTTCCAGAAGTGCATATTTTCATTCTTTGGTAGCTTGCAAACGCTTGGTAACTTGGTATTTTCATCATCATCATCATTTTTTAATATTAGCTAACTTAACAAAAGGAGATTGCATAGTACATTTGATTTTGTGTTGCTAACTTAAAATTTTACATTAAACGACATGCATTTCGGTTTGTGTGAGCCAGCTGACTTGTTTTCTTTGTGAACTGTCACTCATGTCCTTTACATCTATTTATTCGGCTGTTAATAGTCTCTCTTAGATTGTTTTTCTGTTGTTGTTGTTTGTTTTAGCCCTCTAGCTAGTATAAGCACTAATCCTTTGTCTATCACACCTATGAAAAGTCTGGTTCTTTTAAAAATATTAGAAATTATACTTCCAATTAGGCAACATTTCCCTCAAAATAATCACAATGAGAAATTCATCTTGAATTTGAACTGAAAATTATTTCAATGATATTTCCGTTTGCTGTAACACTGTGAGATATTTTCATTCTGGAATGATATTAGACCTCTAACACAAACCACAGGCTGAAACCCCGCCTTGTCTCGTCACTGGGAACCAAATTCAGTGTAGCTAGCCTACTCACTCACCAGTTCCCCAGACCTGATTTTAAAAAGACTTCTGGTTATTTCTAAACTTAAATCCACTTTGAAAGTGTGGGCATTCACTGCTATTGATAGTGTCAAAAGGATGAGATTTTAGTTCTAAAATAAAACTGTTAGAAAGAAAAAGACTTATAAACTCTTGTAACCAAATTGAGCATTACTAGGAAAATTCAATCTCCTCCCAACTACGAGAACCATTATATTTTTGATACATTTAAACATGTATGTAAGTATATGTTTACACATGTGAGCATACATGTAATGGCTTATTCCTATTTGGTTTTTTTTTTTTTTGATCCTTCATTTTTGCATGGTCAGTCCTACACCTCTCCACACTCATTAAGTGCTATTATAGTTTTGCATTTCTTCAACAAATTTACCCAAAGCTATCTTTCGCTTTCACAACTTTTAAAAAGCAAGCTTTAATATCTCGAATCTGTGAGAAGACATTACCAGTATTTTTTTTAATTAAAATAATAAGCCGGTGGGATTATTTTTTTGCTAGCTTATGTTACCAACAATTTCTGAATCAAATTAGCAGAATAGTTTTGAAGACACATTACATGTAGATTCTGTATATTCCTACCCAGATGATTAACAGTAAAATCCCTGAGCTGCAGAAACAAACATAATGAAGTCTTGTGCATTCTAAGATAGCAGTAGAGAGCATTGGTTAGCTTATGACCTTCCCTGCCACAGCCTTCTCTTTCAGTGCTTTACCAGATATTTTAGAGATTTAGACATACCAGGCTTTTGTGTGTCTCCCCAAAGAGGCTACTGCTTTAAGCATCATTAGAAATACTTCCCTTAAAACTTGCCATTTTTCTGAAGACTTCAACTTACACCAGCTTACACTTTTCTATACTACCCCCAGACATCACCTTAACTGTACACGGCAGATAGTGTCTTTGATAGTTACATTTCTCTAGAGAAGAGAACAAGTTTTGAACATCAAACCAAGAAACTCATTCCTTTCAGGGGTTGGAGAAGTATTTGCAGAAATGTCACAGAAAAGAGGCTTCCTAAAACCAAACATATTCTTTACATTCTTTCCCTAACACTTGGAAGATCCCTAAAATTATCCTGGTTCAGGTGTAGCCCATTTCAGGGCAACATCCTTCTTTGACCTCAATGCCAGGGATAATGTCAAGATAGATGTCAAGTATAAGGATGGCTGCTTCCTCTCTGCCTAGACACCCTATCTTTACAGGCTGTCTGCTGTTGGTCAAGATCACTCTCTCTGGCAGGCAGGCCAGCCAATCTGTCAGTGTTCTTATTATGGTATAGAATCATTATGGTCTCATCTCTAACCTCAGCCACAACCAAGAAGAGCCAATAGAAGGTGCAAGAAAATGATACATTTTCAAGCTGGTACCTGTAGAAGGCTTATCTGAATGGGTTTTCAAAGCAAGAAGTACAATTGATGGTTAGGAGTTGAAGGGAGATAATCTCAAAAGGGATTGAGAAATAGAGAAAATAAGAAGAACAGAAGGACAGTCATAGAGAATAATAGAAGAAGTGTTTTCCTTTAGCTACTGAGTAATATGAATGAGTATAGTTAAAGGATCTGGGATAAATTATGTAACAATTGATAGTGCCAAGGAATATTTTGTTTTAGAATTAAAGGACATTGACATTCATTCATCAAATGTCTATGATATCACTTATAATTCAATTCCTGCAATTATAATATCAAAGTAAACATGCTATAAGAGTTGATATTTATATGTTGGAGCAAACAGGAAAATGATTTAACATAATAAATATAGAGCGAGAGCAAGAAAGGACACACAGAGGAAAGACACTGGCTGTAATCTCGGGGTTAGGAGAAGGACTCCAAGAGGAGGCAACAATTGAGATGCAGGAGTGGGGCAAGCTTTGCTTCCAGGGAAAATAACTGGAGAATGCCAGTGCACATCTGCTTTTTTGATATACAAATAGGAGATTCACACAAGATAAGTATTTGCTACCATGACCTCACTTCATTTCACCAAATCCGTCTGATCCATCTGAATAAGCATTTTTATAAAGATCCATTTTCCTAGGACACAAGAAGTTCTATACTGGCCACCATGTTGAGAGGAGAATTATCAAAGGACAAAGAAGGGAATTAACATTAAGAGTTTGTTATACGTCCAGTGCTGCTTTACTCGTAGGGGATTTAATCACGTGACTATTCTGTACAAGAATACTTTTCTCCAGTTCACCTAAGAGGAGCTGAGCCTCACTTTAGTTAAGTAGCTTGCTTCCCAGGTGGCTCAGATGATAAAGAATCTGCCTGCAATGCAGGAGACACCGGTCCTATCCCTGGGTCAGGAGGATCCCCCAAAGAAGAGAATGGCTAACGACTTCAGTATTCTTGCCTAGAGAATGCCATGGACAGAGGATCCTGCAGGGCTACACTGCAGTCCATGGGGTCAGACATGAGTGATTGACGCTAACAAGGGTACACAGTGTGGAGACCTCTGCTTGCGGTGCCTTGGAAAAAGAGAAACATCCTGTCCGATGACAGATCTCTGGTCTTCCAACTACTGGTTAGCACATTTGCCACTAAGCTTCTGAGCAAGTTAAGGAAGTCACTTGATTTCTCTGGGCTTTTGTGATGGCTTTATAAAGCAAGGAAATCAACCCAAAGGTACTATAAATATCAGTTCAGTTCAGTAGCTCAGTCGTGTCCGGCTCTTTGCGACCCCATGAATCGCAGCACGCCAGGCCTCCCTGTCCGTCACCAACTCCCAGAGTTTACTTAAACCCATGTCCATCGAATTGATGATGCCATCTAGCCATCTCATCCTCTGATGTCCCCTTCTCCTCCTGTCTCCAATCCCTCCCAGCATCAGGGTCTTTTCCAATGAGTCAACTCTTCGCAAGCAGTGGCCAAAGTATTGGAGTTTCAGCTTCAGCATCAGTCCTTCCAATGAACACCCAGGACTGATCTCCTTTAGGATGGACTGGTTGGATCTCCTTGCAGTCCAAGGGCCTCTCAAGAGTCTTCTCCAACACCACAGTTCAAAAGCATCAATTTTTCAGCGCTCAGTTTTCCTTATAGTCCAACTCTCACATCCATACATGACCACTGGAAAAACCAGCCTTGACTAGATGGGCCTTTGTTGACAAAGTAATGTCTCTGCTTTTCAGTATGCTGTCTAGGTTGGTCATAACTTTCCTTCCAAGGAGTAAGCGTCTTTTAATTTCATGGCTGCAATCACCATCTGCAGTGATTTTGGAGCCCAAAAAAAAAAAGTCTGACACCGTTTCCACTGGTTCCCCATTTATTTCCCATGAAGTGATGGGACCAGATGCCATGATCTTAGTTTTCTGAACGTTGAGCTTTAAGCCAACTTTTTCACTCTCCTCTTTCACTTTCTTTTTTTTTCCCAATTATTTTGATTAGTTGGAGGCTAATTACTTTACAATATTGTAGTGGTTTTTGCCATACATTGACATGAATCAGCCATGGATTTACATTTGTTCCCCATCCTGAACCCCCCTCCCACCTCCCTCCCCATACCATCCCTCTGGGTCATCCCAGTGCACCAGCCCCAAGCACTTGTCTCATGCATCCAACCTGGACTGGCGATCTGTTTCACACTTGATAATATACATGTTTCCATGCTGTTCTCTCAGATCACCTCTTTCACTTTCATCAAGAGGCTTTTTAGTTCCTCTTCACTTTCTGCCATAAGGGTGGTGTCATCTGCATATCTGAGGTTATTGATATTTCTCCTGGCAATCTTGATTCCAGCTTCTGCTTCTTCCAGTCCAGCGTTTCTCATGATGTACTCTGCATGTAAGTTAAATAAGCAGGGTGACAATATACAGCCTTGACATACTCCTTTTCCTATTTGGAACCAGTCTGTTGTTCCATGTCCAGTTCTAACTGTTGCTTCCTGACCTGCATACAGGTTTCTCAAGAGGCAGGTCAGGTGGTCTGGTATTCCCATCTCTTTCAGAATTTTCCACAGTTTATTGTGATCCACACAAAGACTTTGGCATAGTCAATAAAGCAGAAATAGATGTTTTTCTGGAACTTTCTTGCTTTTTCGATGATTCATCAGATGTTGGCAATTTGATCTCTGGTTCCTCCGCTTTTTCTAAAACCAGCTTGAACATCTGGAAGTTCACAGTTCATGTATTGCTGAAGCCTGGCTTGGAGAATTTTGAGCATTACTTTACTAGTGTGTGAGATGAGTGCAATTGTGTGGTAGTTTGAGCATTCTTTGGCATTGCCTTTCTTTGGGATTGGAATGAAAAACTGACCTTTTCCTGACCTGTGGCCACTGCTGAGTTTTCCAAGTTTGCTGGCATGTTGAGTGCAGCACTTTCACATACAGAAAGCTTTCTTTACATTTTTGCATCTGTAGTGAAAACTGTGATTTTTTTAAATTTTATTTCTTTTTTAATTTATTTATTTTTAATTGGAGGATAATTAGTTTACAATATTGTGTTGGCTTCTGCCATACATCAACATGAATCAGGCATGGGTATACATATGTCACCTCCCTCTTGAACCTCCCTCCCACCAAAACTGTGCTTTAATAACCACCTTTCTGGATGAAAGTTAATATAGGTAAATTTGCTCTGCTTATGAGACAAGAAAATATTATTTGATGTCACTTCAGAATTAGAACCACCGGGATAATAGAAAGCTGGAAATCAGTGAATTGGATCATTCCTTCCAATTTCATAAGTCTTTGGTAAAGTTATTTAACTCTAAAATACTTGTGTACTTTCAAAAAAATTTAATAGGAAGGAAGATCAATAAGGTGTTTGTATTCCAGGGCTGGATCAAGGGGGAGCTGACCTGAAGCAAAATGTGTAGACTTGGAACTTAAAGAGAATATTATGAGAATTGTGTGCTGGATTTCATGGCAGGGCTGCAGAATTACAGTTTGGCTTCACTCAGCTAGGTCGTTAGGGAGTGGAGAGACCTAGACGACATCTTACAAAGTGCTACACGGATCTCAGTAGATGACCAGTCCAGGAAGCACATTTTCATAGTGAGTAACCACCACCATGAGTCAATACAATGACTTTGTTGTTCTCTGCCTCATTCTCAAGGGCTTAGCACGTTGATATGAATCTGAGATCAGACTTCCATTCTGTCTTTCCCAACTTTTCACAAAAAGAGAACAAAGAGAGAGAAACAGAGAAAAGATGAAAGTCATAATAGCACCCTAAGAGGACAGTGTGACAGTAAACTAATGCCCTTGAACCTGGAGATTTGTTTGCATATTTGGAATATGGTGGAAGCTGGAATATAAAGCTGTCTGCCCAAACATGGCTTGTCCTAGAGTCGGAAACACAGTGTGTTTCAGGTAGAAATCCACACAACTGCCCCGTTGCCCATATGCTTTGAGCCACTAGAAGTATATACCATCACCTCCCCCATATTTACATAACACGGTGCCTCAAACACCTACATGAATTTTCCCATACCCACAGAATCCAGAAGTGAAAACTTGGAAGGAAATAAAAAACCTAGGTAGAAAGACATATCAGGGGGTGGCCACCCACAAAAGTGAAAGCTACAGAGAGGGCTGGACATAAGAATAGTCATAGAAGGTACTCCAGGGGACGGAAGCCTTCAGCCCTCTTCATCTTGTCTCAGCATCACAGCGTCTTAGGGAGTGAGGACAGGATGGGTCACATTTCAGTTAAAGAAGGATGCAGAAATAGATCTACAGACTTAGAAAACAATTTATGGTTACCAAATGGGAAAGGGGGGCAAGGGTGAGGTATAAATTAGGAGTTTGGCATTAGCAGACACAAGCTACTATATATAAGATAGATAATAAACAAGGACCTACTGTATAGCACAGGGAACACTCCTCAATATCTTATAATATCCCATAATTTTAAAAAATCTGAAAAAGAAAAAATGCATATGTATAGCTAAGTCACTTTGCTGTATACCTGAAACTAACATAATATTTTAAATCAACTGTATTTCCATTTTTAAAGTCTTTAAAAATGACTATATTTAAAAAGATTAAATATATCTTTAAAGGATATATTTGATAAAAGTCTGTTGTAGATTTAAAGTTTGTGTAAGAGATTCAGACAACATGGTGCCCCTGACCAAGCAGAATCAAATCCCTTACTTCTTAAACAAGAATGATTCCTGAAATTTCAAGAGGTTTCAAGAAGACATGATTCCAATGAAACAAGAACATGAATATGTAAAAAATCAGTAGGGATGAAGAGACATCAAGGTAAGGTAAAATAGACATGGATTAAATAAGAAAAGATTGGAAGGAAATTTTAAATGGCCAGGTAGAACGCACTGTCTCCTTCCCTGGACGCACTAAGAGAAGCAGTGAAAGTGTTTGTCGCTCAGTCGTGTCGACTCTGTGACCCCATAGGCCCCACTCCAGTATTCTTGCCTAGGAAAGCCCATGGGCAGAAGAGCCTGGTGGGCTGGAGTCCATGGGGACACCAAGAGTCAGACACGACCGAAACAACTAAACATGCATATCTGCGTGGACTGTAGACCGCCAGGGTCCTCTGTCCACGGGGTTTTCCAGGCATCAATAGTGGCGTGGGTAACCATTCCCTTCTTTAGGGGATCTTCCCGACCCAGAGATTAAACCTAGGTCTCCTGCATTGCAGGCAGATTCTTATAGTCTGAGCCACCAGGGAAGCCTTGCAAAAATGTAAAACAAAAGTGAAGGGAAAAAATAAACCTGAAACTTGAAAAACTAGTCCAGAGTATATAAGATCTGGAGCAAAGAATGACTTTAGTTCTTTAGTACTTTTGACAACTCCTCAAAAGAGAATCGTAAAAGCGCATTGCTCAAGGAAAGCTGATGTATATTAGACTCACTGTAATGGGGAAGAATGCATGTTGTCAGAATCTTAGTCATGTCTCAGGAGGGGAAAGGCAGAGGAGAATATTTTTAAGAGTTATGGACCTGAGCTGCAGTTTTTGAAGACTGATCTTGCAAGATAGAGGAACTGGTGGGAACTGGCCAGAGTTTGTACCCGATACCTTTGAATCTGGAGGCACAGAGAATCAAGAACCCTGGAGCAAGTCTTGATGCATGAACTATTAGTCTTCATTAAATAATTATTTTACATCGTGCACAGTTTTCTCTCAGAAAACAAGCATTTCTTAGGCAAAGGGTCAGTCTCTTTTGCATCTTCTCAGTATTGTGTAATATACAAAAAATTAAGTTGGATTTAGTTCTGAATAGGCAATCTGTTTTTATTTCTGACTAGACTCTCTTATTTTTAAAAATAAATTTTACCATATGTAGTTTTTACCATAAATTTTGCATGAATGTAGCTTTGCCTTTTCATAACCACAGTAAGACTGATCATCAGTTTAGGAAAATTCATTTCCATTGTGTCTCAGATATAACTCTAGTCCCACGCATGAATTCTTTCTTCTTTAAGAATAGTTTTTCTAAAAAAAAAAAAAATGAATAGTTTTTCTTAAATTAGGCCCTGTTCTCTACGCTCCATATTTATTAAGCTTTTTCCTTATCACTTTTCTTTTCTGTATGATTTATGTTTTCTAAAAGCAGTGAGATATTTTTAAAAATTAAAATAGACATTCAAGCATATGAGCACAAGAAAGGATCAGAGGACACAGGCTCCAAAGTATTTGCAAAGTCTGCTTTTCTGGAAAATGGGTCAAGTAGGTGAATTTTAAAAAATCTATTATTCTCATTTTCCATATATCTTTAAAGGATAGGTATAATTTTTGCTACAGGCGAAAATCTCATTTTGATTTTGCTGTTGTTTAGTCACTAAGTCATGTCTGACTCTGCGACCCTATGGTCAAGAGTCCCCTATCCATGGATTTCTCAGACTACCCGAGTGGGTTGCCATTTCTTTCTCCAGTGAATCTTCCTGATCCAGAGATTGAACCCGCTCCTCCTACACTGACAGGTGGATTCTTTACCACTGAGCCACCAGGGAAGTCCCATTTTGATTTTACAGAAAAATATAATAAAAGATATGTGCAAGCTTCCAGGGTCTCATTTTCTGTTCTTCGCTTTCCTAGTATCCACCACCCTGTGGGAGATGGGCTGGTGGAACTGAGCAGAGCTGGTCGGTTTGATAACAAACAGCCCCGGCAGCGAGCACCATCATCAACATCTCCATGAACCAGCTTTTCCACATCAACCCTTTGTGCTGCCTGAGTCATGAGGCTTCTTTGATAGAAAACCTGGAGAAGTTGAATAACTTTCCTTCTGGTAGTTCATTGCATATGTGAAGCCAGAGGGTCCCTCTCCATGATCCTCTTGGGAATTGAGTGCTTCCTCTTTCAGGAGTGAATTAAACTTCGCATCAGGCAAAAGGCCTGCATCAGTTTGTCAGTTTTATGGACACAATCCATTTTGATGTTTCCAGCTTAAGAGGTCTAAACATAGAAGCGAAACTTGGGTATTTCTAATTTGTATTCACTAGACATGATAAAAAAGTCATGGATATCGAAAAGGAAGGAGGGTATTCATTTTCCATGGTTGGAAAAGCTGACTCCATGAGCTCACTTAGCATTTGGCACTCCAACATCAATAAATCTGCAACAGAAATGTTACCGGATAGCGAGAGTCAAAGACGATCTCACGGGCCTTGGTTCTTGGTAAAGACGCAAAGAAGAATCTAAGGTCTCACTCCTGGCAAAAACAAGTTTATTAAAGAAAGAACAGAAAGAATACCTCAAAGGAGAGGTGGGTCAAGCCAAGAGAGACACTGACACTGGAAAGATGAGGTGCAGGGGTTTTCAAGATAGGGCTTTTACATATTCATCTAGGTGGGCGTGGACTGATAGTTTTGATTGACAGTTGTAAGTTGCATAGTAACAAGCTCTATTGCGCATGTCTTTCCCATAATTCTATCTGTTATAATCAGATATACGACTGCAAGGAGATCCAACCAGTCTATCCTAAAGATCAGTCCTGGGTGTTCATTGGAAGGACTGATGCTGAAGCTGAAACTCCAGTACTTTGGCCACCTCATGCGAAGAGTTGACTCGTTGGAAAAGACCCTGATGCTGGGAGGGATTGGGGGCAGGAGGAGGAGTGGACGACAGAGGATGAGATGGCTGGATGGCATCAACAACTCGATGGGCATGAGTTTGAGTAAACTCTGGGAGTTGGTGATGGACAGGGAGGCCTGGCGTGCTGCAATTCACGGGCTCGCAAAGAGTCGGACACAACTGAGTGACTGAACTGAACTGAATAGGCTCTTAGCTGCCTAAGGTCACTTGAAGACACATCTCTGCATCAAGGTCACATGTACCAGAGCTGGAAATGCCTCTGTGGTTAGTTTGTATCACTGTGCATCTAGGAGGCATGCTCCAGAGTTGGCAAGTCTCTGGTTATTTTGTAGCATACTGTGAGCTTTCCTGGGCCACACTGGGGCATGTTTGGAGTGGGGTTTTGAAACAACCTTGAATCTTTTTCAGCTAGGTCATTATCCTTGCTCATGCCTAACCTCCCACCTAATATAAACAGAAGTGACTCTATCTTTCCCTAATGAAATTTTTAAAAAATATTTGTATACTTATTTATCTGGCTGTCCCAGGTCTTAGTTGCAGTATGCAAGATCTAGTTCCCTGGCCAGGGATCAAACCCAGGCCCTTTGTATTGGGAGCATGAATCCATGGGACCAGCAGAGAAGTCCTGTTCCTCATAAACTTATAATTCTGTGCATGTTAACTGTGGGTGATATAAATGCTTGTAGATGAAATATAAACAAAAGTTCCCCTCTCTAAGCCTTGGCAGTATGGATAAATATATTTTAACCAAATGGTAGAGCCAAGATTGTCACATGATTTGAAAACTATCTTTAGTAAAGCTATTATAAAATATGATAAAATTATAATCCTTTGAAGATGTCAAAATTAAAGATAATCTCTTGTTTTTATTAAAATAGGTACACACTCAATGTGTAGCACTTCTCTTTAGAAATATACTTCAACAGATGTTGATCTGTAGAAATCCAACACCTTAATATCATTAGTGAGAATCCTCTAAGTCCTACTGAAAGCAGGATGTCTTAGCATAAATTCAACAAAAAGCTGTGCTTATTTTTATAGCATTCACTATCATTCCAGAACTTAGGCTCTCATTCTGATTCTTTAGTCATTTGATTAAAGACTAAAAAGCCATTTGATTCTTTAATCAATGTTATCTCAGTGAATTTGGGCACATCTTTTAGCTTCTCTACCATGGCTGACTGCAGTGCCTAAAGTTAGAAGGAAATTGTTGTCACTGGTCATGATAGCACGCTGATTGGATATCTCTGCCTTCACTTAGCTGTCAATTTCAATTGTTCTCAGCCTTCCAGATCCAACTTAGCTTGGACGTTATAGGGAGCCCATTCTGCCCCTCCTCTGCCTAACTCTGTCTACACTCCACTGCTTAGCAGTGGACTTCATGCTAAGTAAGCACATGCAACACTGCCAAGAAATAATTGGCCATATTTTATTTTTCTATATCTATTCAATCATTCCTCAATAATTATTTACAACCACACCTACTGTATGGCAACCAGTCTCTTTGAGGAGTCAGAGAACCTGACTAATGAAAAGATAGAGAAGACAGACCCTGAAACAGTAATACACAAGTACGTTTTGTTCATTGCAGCTTTGGGGTTAGGAAGGTACTATAGTTGTTTGCAATGCCTCCTTTTAATTGTCTTGTCGGTGGATGCATGCAGCTGTAATCCCACCATAAATCATATTTCATACCTTCACTCTTCTATGACTCCCTAGATATTTCATCCTTTGGGATTTCCTCTTATATCAGTGGTAAACACTTATCAGATTCAACTGTAGAATAATTTTCTTTTCTCTGACTGGATCTCGTCTATGCTCACACTTCCAAATGTACATCGGCAAATGGACCCAGACCCGAACTCTAGATCCTAGACCCACCTGCCTTCTCACCTCCTTTGCACCAACTGCACGTGCCCCAAACAAAACGACTTTTATCTCCAAATTTACTCCACCCTCAGCTTCCAAAATCTTAGCGCATATGACAACTCAGTCCTTCCAACAGCCTATAGACCTTAGATACATCCTTGCAACTTTTCTTTTGTCCACAGGACACATAATCTGATTTAAACCTTGAAAAGATGACTCTGACTTCTATGTTGAGAAGAGAGTGCAGAGAGATAGAGAGTTAAGGCAGAGACACTGTCAGGGGAAGGGTGGTACTGGCTTAGACCTTAGAGTGGTGGTCTTGGGGTGGTGAAAATGAGATTTTGTATACCCTTTTGAAGGTGGAGCTGATGGATTTTTACGAGATGTGGATAACCTTTTTTAAAATGTATTTTATTGAAGTGTAGGTGGTTTACAATGCTGTGTTAGTTTTTACTATACAGCAAATTGATTTAGCTTTACAAATAAACATTCTTTTTCATATTCTTTCTCATTATGGTTTATCACAGGATATTGAATATAGTTTCCTGTGCTACACAGTGGCCTTCCCTTATAGCTCAGTTGGTAAAGAGTCTGTCTGCAATGCAGAAGAACTGGGTTTGATTCCTGGGTCAGGAAGATCCCCTGGAGAAGGATATGGCAACCCACTGAAGTATTCCTGCCTGGAGAATCCCGTGGATGGAGGATCCTGGAAGGTTATAGTCAATTGGGTCACGAGAATCGGACATGACCGAGCAATTAAGCATGCAAACACACAAGTGCTATACAGTAGAACCATGTTGTTTGTCCATTTTATATATAATAGTTTGCATCTGCTAATCCCAAATCCCAATCTTTCCCTTTCTAATTAGTGGAGTTCAAAGAACAAAAACAACATTTAGTTGTACAACCCAGGCAAGCCAGGATTTGATCCTTCATCAGTATGTCTCCTAAGTTTATATTCTTTAATTCCTTAATTATAGTCAATGACAAATCCATGTGACTCCTCTTAAAATTGGTTAGATCCCACCGTGACCAGTGACAGGGTCTGAACAAAGCTGAGGAGCAGCCAGAATGAAGCCAAATATGGACTTGAAACCTCTATGCTTGCAGAGAACCGAGGACTTCTGGTAACATCACTGGACAAGGAGTCGTACATTCTGTGCAGAGATACTATCTCATTGTAGCAATGAGGGAATGGGATGTTTCTGGTGTTTCAGTCTCTGAAACTACCAAAATGCTGGCAGAGGAGAGCAGTGTCATATGTATTAGGATGTTTTCTAAACCAGGTGCAAGGATACCACAGAGAACCAGCTCAGGCATTTTCTGAGATTACAGAGAACAAGGTGAGTTGTTTAAAGCCAGTGGCCATACGCTCATTAAGTTCCCTCTTTACTAAACGAAACTTTTCTAATCATGAGGCACTTCAGCCTTTACTTGCCTTTGTTACCACCTTTACTCTTAGTAACTGGTCAGTCCCTGGCACACAACACATTCTTAATAAATACTTGATGTTGAATGATTCAATTAATATAATCAGCGAGTATATGCATGTCCCAGGGAAACAGTGCTCCAAATTCGGCAGGTATGCTGGGTATTGTGATGTTGCCTGGGAAACAGACTCTGGGACAGAGATTAGTGTGTAGGAGTCTTCTATGGAACTGATTTGGAATAATAACAATTGGAAGGAAGAGAAGGCAGAATGGTGAGGCAGAGGGAGAAGGCCGGGCTGCAATGCAATCAAAAGCAAAGTCTCCAATCTCACAGGCAGCCCTGGAGCTCAGAGAGCCCCTTGAAACAGAGGGGGTTGAACATTATTCCAGTCACCCATAGCCACAGACTTAGGCTGTGGCTGAGGACACAGGCTCTAGATGGAGACACAACCTTGGGCAAGGAGACTCTGTTCTGCCGGGGCAATTCCCAGAAAGGGAGTCAGCCTGAGGCCGCCAGGTGCCGACATCCGCCTCAGGTGAGAGCACTAAGCTCAGTCCTGAAGCAGCATCTGGGCCAAGTAGACTGGTACCCATCAAAGGTGGACTCTGTGACCAAGTCAATATCCTGTTTAGGTAGAGGTCTAATACAGAGTCAGAGGAAAGAAAACAAGTGATTAGAAATTCAACATGGCCCTTCAGGATAATGATTAGTTTAAGTCAGGAACAGAGACATGTACATTTGAACTGTTGCATGCAGAGAGGGCGAAGGAGAAACCTTGATGTTGGGAACTGGAGGTCTGGTTTCCAATTCCAGCTGGTCCCCCTGCCATGTGTTCTTAGGCATTCTGCTAGCCCCTCTGGCTTCAGTTTCTGATATAAAAGCCATATGCTAGCATACAATGATTTCAGAGGCCCTTGAGTTGTAAACATTGCTCCATCGGAACCACAGAAAAGTTTTGGCTCTCTCATGTGACTGAAAATTATGAAATTCACAAAACTTTCTAAAGTGCTAACTTTTTTTAATATGGCCATTTAATTACCTTCATTCAAAAAGCAATTACTTAAGGGAAAAATTAATTCTTGGAAGGGGACAGCAGATCATTTTTGAATGTACTTGCTGCTCAGCTGTGACTCTGAGCAAACATCTCTTTTTGATCAAAGATGCAGCACATTTGTATCATTTTTTTTTTTTAGATTCCACATATAAGTGATATCATATGATATTTGTCTTTCTCTATCTGACTTATTTCACTTAACATGATAATCTGCAACACAATATTGTAAATCAACTGCAAGCCGATATAAAATTTAAAAACATAATTAAAAAAAGATGTAGCACAAGCAGGATGTGAAAACTCACGGAGTGTCCCGGCTCTACACTGCATGCATTTCAATGTGTATTTATCCTCCAGTTACTTGGCATACTAATTGATTTTTTTTTCATATGAAAATGCTGTAAAAACTGGCTAAATTCCTTGGTTAGCTCATGTTTTAGTCTTTGAAGGCTAATTGTTTATTGAAACAAGTAATTGCAACAATAAAATAGCACATTTGATTAGAGGATTGCTGAGAATTAATACAACAAAACAAAAACCAAAAATACAGCTTTAAAAACTGGCTTTTAAAAATTCATCATAGATATGCAAAATAAAAATGTGCTGGAAAGCCATTTTACCTGTCTGATCAACAGTCAGATCAAAATGATTTATATCACACTGTGTTGCTGAGGATATGAGGAAAGCCAGGTTCTCAGAGATGCTGGTCAGAGTGAAAATTGATGCAACCTCTAAAGAAATCAATTTGGCAGTATCCATCAAAGTTACAAATGTGCATACTCTGACCCAGCAATTTCACTGCTAGAAATTTGTCTTAGAAATATACTTCACATGGGAAAACTAATGGAATAAATTAGTTTAGAATCTTTCCTGTACTAACAAAAGGTTGGAACCAAAGCAAGGGTTCATCAGTAGAAGAGTGAGATACGATCGAATATACAGAGAAATAAAAAGGAATGAAGAAACAGCTTATGTACTGAAACGGGTAGATACCCAAACACATAATTCATCAGGAAAAAAGCAAGACAAAAAATAGTGAGTATGGAGTGTGTTGTTTGGTCATTAAGACATGTCCAATTCTTGTGACCCTACAGTCCGCAGCTCACCCGGCTCTTCTGTCCACAGGATTTCCCAGGCAAGAATACTAGAATGGGTTATCATTTCCTTCCCCACAGGATCTTCCCTCCCAAGGGATTGAACTTGTGTCTCCTGCATTGGCATGTGGATCTTTACCACTGAGCCACCTGGGAAGCCGTTGTATCAGATACTATACTGTAATTTTTTTTTAATGCATATATAAAAATTTGTGTAAATATGGGATATCTCTGGGGCTTCCCTGGAAGCTCAGTTGGTAAAGAATCTGCTTGAATGTGGGAGATCTGGGTTCAGTCCCAGGGTCGGGAAGATCCCCTGGAGGAAGGCATGGCAACCCACTCCAGTATTCTTGCCTGGAGAATCTCCGTGGACAGAGGGACCTGGTGGGCTACAGTCCATGGGGTCACAAAGAGGCAGATATGACTGAGCAAGTAAGCACAGCACAGAGGATAGCGCTAGAAAGATGCAGGAGAAATGCGCACTGTCACTCTGGGGAGAAAAGCTGAATGGCTAAGGGTAAAGGATTTGGGAGGAGAATCTTAAATAAAAATTAATCAATGTTCAGTCATGTAAAGTTTTTGTCTACTTAAGACAAACAAAATTGAAGAGCTTGATAGATGGTAATTTGATCAGTTGGTTTAATTGAAAAAGGGAAACCCAGGGGAAAAAATGGGCAACCTGGTGTTACCTGCCTAAATGAGACCCAAGTTTTCCTCAGGTCTCAAGGTTTTCCCAAGAACTTGGAACTGAAGAGAGTAGATTCCTGGAGAGAGGAAACAAGAGCGCTCATCCACCATTTAATTGTCTGAGCAGTGTGAGGAGCTCAATCTCGGTGTCTCGAAAGGGCTTAGGACACCAACATAGGAAAAACAGTCTTGCAGGCCACTGTTCACGTGTGCATGCTCAGCTCTCCAGGTTCACTGACATTTCCAGGCAAGCACACTGGAGGGGATTGCCGTTTCCTACTCCAGGGGATCTTCCTAACCTAGGGATCGAACTCGCATCTCCTGTGTCTCCTGCATTGGCAGGTGGGTGCTTTACCACGGCCCCACCTGGGAAGCCTGCAGGCTACTGAGCTTATAGAAAAATAAGGTAGGTAGGAATTAAGGAGATTCTAGATCTAATTGAAAAGTCAAGTATGTGGTTATTGTTGCATCGTTTAATCTCCTGGCCCTTAGCTCTTGTTCCAGATTGAATGCAACCAGGGACCTTTTAAAAAATATCTCTGGAACCTCATGTTAGAACAATTAAAAATGAATCTCTAAAGAAAGGATGCGGGCATTGTTATTTTTAAAAATTATCCTGGGTATTAAAAAGTATTCCAGATTGGAACTAGGATTAAAATTTTTTCTTAAGATTATAACTTGTCAGATTGTGATTGCTAAGTATCAAATGACATAATAAATAGGCTATGACACATTTTTGCTCCATAGAGTGTTCTAAGAATATAAAGAAGCTTTTAAAGATCTTGCTGTGGTGTTCAGTACATCGAAGGTGTTCAACAAGTAACATGTATACATATATTACATGGGTGATTTAAAAATCTCCTTGGGACAAGCGTGAGGAGGTCATAACTACATGAACAGTGATTTTACTATGTGTATATTAGAACCCACTAAGGGCAACTCCCTCGAACTTAGTAGAAAGAGCACCAAATTAGAATCAGAGCCACGTGGGTCCAGGTGCACTATTTACCCGCGTGTGGTCATGGGCACTGGTCAGTTCAGCTTTTGTTTCCTCTGGCACAAAGTGGCCTGAACAATACTTATCTTGCAGGGTTATTGGGGAAAATAGACAATAAAGTTACTTCTAGAAGAGTTGTAAATAATTGGTACTCACTGTGTTTAAGGAAATCAATGTATAATGAGTATGTGTTAATAAATAATTTAAAAAGTTTAAATAAACATGCGGTGGGGGGGAGTATACAAAGGCTTGAGGAAAAATAAAAGGGGGATTTAAATAATTATCATGTGAGAAAACAGTCCACAAAGGAAAAGAAACTGCCAGATTCAAGCTTCCCTATGTGAATAGCGTGGCAGATCTAGATCTTCTGTGTTGAACTTTGTGATCTAGGGAAAATTAGAGCAGTGTAACATTAAGGAAGGGCTTCTCAGGTATCTCAATGGTAAATAGTCCACCTGCCATGCAGGAGACATAGGAGATTCGGGTTCAATCCCTGGGTCAAGAAGATCCTCTGGAGCTGGAAATGGTCACCCACTCCAGAATCCTTGCCTGAGAAATCCCATGGACAGAGGAGCCTGGTGGGCTACAGTCCGTGGGGTTACAAAGAGTTAGACACGACTGCACACACATGCATGCAAAATTAGGAAAATGACGCATTAAAATGGCTGAAAGAAGAGTAAGTGGATTATGGTGAGCTGTTCTGAGAAATAGCCATCATATAGCCTGGGGAATCCAGATCCTGTCCTTTGGAACTTGCTTTTAGGACTTCAGATACACTGACTACCTGCCTCTTCCCAGAGGGAGATCAAAAAGAACTGACGGAAGAAACTTGGATGAGACAGTAAAGTCCTTGAGAAAAGACTGAACTCTTGTAGATCTGGAACATTTTAATCTTCTACTTCCCACCCCAAATGAAAGGAGAGACAATTAGGGAAATAAAGCTAGATATGAAGTGTAAATTGCTGGTGATGGGTTTGATATTTGACATCACAATTTGATTTCTCAGAATGGTTTAGATGTCCTTGGTTGGAGATGGAGTGTTCCTCATGGGGTATGGGAAGAATATATTTGTTCTGACATCTGAATTCTTATCAGAATTGTCTTAGTCTGCCAAAGTATGAAATGAGAGATAAAATGTCTAATTAAAATAAAAATTTATGTACAATAGAGAAGCTTTTCCCAAAGTGTCCTCTTTGGAAACATTATTACCAAAAGATCAAAGAAATGATCTGTAATGTGAAAGTTCCATGATCGAATAAGTTTAGAAAAAGCTGTGATAAATATATCAAAAGGGACTTTTATTTTTAATTACAGGGCATCCCATAAACTTTCAAATGTTAATATGCATTATGCACTCTCGAACAGATACAAATACACAGATTTCATAAGTGTGTACGTGGCTCATGCAGCTAAAAGGCTCCGAGAAATATCGTAGTAGTTGGTAAGAATAAGGTTCGGTAGCAGTATGTGGACTGACACAGGAAATCATATATCTGATGTTAATTTGGTAATAAAGGAATAGGTATAGTGGGTGTGTATACCATCCCTATTTTCAGGGCAGATCCAAAAGTACCAGGACACTGTTGCATTGGGGAGGGTCATATGTCCTAAGTCTTCAAATCAGACTGCAAAGGAGGGTTTATGCTTTATTGCTGGAGGGCTATAGTTTTTCTTACTTAGGAGACCAAGGAAGCAAGTTGCCTCATACCTATCATTAGCAGCCAACTTCTGATAATGAAGTGACTCAACTTTAGGATGAAGCTGAACCCATGGATGGTACCAAGGACAGTTGTAAAAATTCAATTTTCCTGAAAATATCATAGAACTACTCAATCTATGTATTCAGTTCTCTTTTATTTAAACCAAATTGACACAGGGATTGTATTGTTACAGACAAAATTGTACTAACTGGCAAAACACAAAAAATTAATAACATGACAGGCATTAACTTGGAATGTTAAGTATAACTATATCCAAAATAATCTGAGTTAAAAAAAAAAAAGGAAAATGAAATCAAATGGGTATGTGAGGAAAAAATACTAGCATCTAGAATTCTTTAAACCTAATGATTTAAGCACATTTGGGGAATTTTGCATAAATTCAAAAGGAAAAGACAACAGAAATTATATTCTTTTTTTTTTTTTTTATTAGTTGGAGGCTAATTACTTCACAACATTTCAGTGGGTTTTGTCATACATTGATATGAATCAGCCATAGATTTACACGTACTCCCCATCCCGATCCCCCTTCCCACCTCCCTCTCCACCCGATTCCTCTGGTCTTCCCAGTGCACCAGGCCCGAGCACTTGTCTCATGCATCCCACCTGGGCTGGTGATCTGTTTCACCATAGATAATATACATGCTGTTCTTTCAAAACATCCCACCCTCACCTTCTCCCACAGAGTTCAAAAGTCTGTTCTGTATTTCTGTGTCTCTTTTTCTGTTTTGCATATAGGGTTATCGTTACCATCTTTCTAAATTCCATATATATGTGTTAGTATGCTGTAATGTTCTTTATCTTTCTGGCTTACTTCACTCTGTATAAGGGGCTCCAGTTTCATCCATCTCATTAGGACTGTTCAAATGAATTCTTTTTAACGCTGAGTAAAATTCCATGGTGTATATGTACCACAGCTTCCTTATCCATTCATCTGCTGATGGGCATCTAGGTTGCTTCCATGTCCTGGCTATTAAAAACAGTGCTGCGATGAACATTGGGGTGCACGTGTCTCTTTCAGATCTGGTTTCCTCAGTGTGTATGCCCAGAAGTGGGATTGCTGGGTCATATGGCAGTTCTATTTCCAGTTTTTTAAGAAATCTCCACACTGTTTTCCATAGCGGCTGTACTAGTTTGCATTCCCACCAACAGTGTAAGAGGTTCCCTTTTCTCCACACCCTCTCCAGCATTTATTGCTTGTAGACTTTTGGATAGCAGCCATCCTGACTGGCATGTAATGGTACCTCATTGTGGTTTTGATTTGCATTTCTCTGATAGTGAGTGATGTTGAGCATCTTTTCATGTGTTTGTTAGCCATCTGTATGTCTTCTTTGGAGAAATGTCTGTTTAGTTCTTTGCCCATTTTTGATTGGGTCATTTATTTTCTGGAATTGAGCTGCAGGAGTTGCTTGTATATTTTTGAGATTAATCCTTTGTCTGTTTCTTCATTTGCTATTATTTTCTCCCAATCTGAGGGCTGTCCTTTCACCTTACTTATACGTTTCCTTTGTAGTGCAAAAGCTTTAAGTTTCATTAGGTCCCATTGTTTAGTTTGCTTTTATTTCCAATATTCTGGGAGGTGGGTCATAGAGGATCTTGCTGTGATTTATGTCGGAGAGTGTTTTGCCTATGTTCTCCTCTAGGAGTTTTATAGTTTCTGGTCTTACATTTAGATCTTTAATCCATTTTGAGTTTATTTTTGTGTATGGTGTTAGAAAGTGTTCTAGTTTCATTCTTTTACAAGTGGTTGACCAGTTTTCCAGCACCACTTGTTAAAGAGGTTGTCTTTTTTCCATTGTATATCCTTGCCTCCTTTGTCAAAGATAAGGTGTCCATAGGTTCGTGGATTTATCTCTGGGCTTTCTATTCTGTTCCATTGATCTATATTTCTGTCTTTGTGCCAGTACCATACTGTCTTGATGACTGTGGCTTTGTAGTAGAGTCTGAAGTCAGGCAGGTTGATTCCTCCAGTTCCATTCTTCTTTCTCAAGATTACTTTGGCTATTCGAGGTTTTTTGTATTTCCATACAAATTGTGAAATTATTTGTTCTAGTTCTGTGAAAAATACCGTTGGTAGCTTGATAGGGATTGCATTGAATCTATAGATTGCTTTGGGGTAGAATAGCCATTTTGACAATATTGATTCTTCCAATCCATGAACACGGTATGTTTCTCCATCTGTTTGTGTCCTCTTTGATTTCTTTCATCAGTGTTTTATAGTTTTCTATGTATACGTCTTTTGTTTCTTTAGGTAGATATACTCCTAAGTATTTTATTCTTTTTGTTGCAATGGTGAATGGTATTGTTTCCTTAATTTCTCTTTCTGTTTTTTCATTGTTAGTATATAGGAATGCAAGGGATTTCTGTGTGTTAATTTTATATCCTGCAACTTTACTATATTCATTGATTAGCTCTAGTAATTTTCTGGTAGAGTCTTTAGGTTTTCTATGTAGAGGATCATGTCATCTGCAAACAGTGAGAGTTTCACTTCTTCTTTTCCTATGTGGATTTCTTTTACTTCTTTTTCTGCTCTGATTGCTGTGGCCAAAACTTCCAACACTATGTTGAATAGTAGTGGTGAGAGTGGGCACCCCAGAAATTATATTCTTGAGAGAAGATACTACCATAGAAACTAGAATGTGTGTGTGCATGCCAAGTCACTTCAGTCGTGTCTGACTCTGTACAACACCATGGACTGTAGCCCACCAGGCTCCTTTGTCCATGGATACTCCAGGCAAGAATTCTGGAGTGAGTTACCGTGCAAGAGTCTTGGAGGATCTTAGAGATCTTAGAGGATATTCCTGGGTTGGGGGATCTTCCCGATCCAGGGTTGGAACCCGAATCTCCTGCATCCCCTGCACTGCAGGCAGATTCTTTACCACGAAGCCACCTGGGTAACCCAGAGACTAGGATATGGCAGCCCAAAGGCAGATAACGGGAAAGTCACAGGTGGAAGGCGCCTCTCTGTTGATGGAGCATAGTGTTCTTGACATCAGCTTGATGTCAGTGTTGAGAGGAACGTTAGACAAGGTTTTGACTTGCTTTGCAGGCAACCTTAAACTCTTGGAAGGTATAAGAAAGGATAAAAGGAACTACCACTTATCCACAAGGAGATGCTGCTTTTTAAATTAGAAATAATAACAGACTCGTGAAAGCACTGAACCTCATCCATATAAAGGATTCTAGCACATTCACTCAATGATGACCCTGATAATCATTCCCAGAAAGAAAAGTTATAAAAGGAATATATCAAGAAAGCTGGGAGATATTCCAAAATGAATATGTGATTTAAAAATAGCTCATCAATGACCATAACAATTGAATGGACAAGGATGAATTAGAATATTTGAAATGCTTGCATGAGGAATTCATAGATAAAATGAGATTTTAGCAAGGAACCTACAAGTTTTGTAAAGAAAGACATGTCTTTAAGTATAAATATAAAATCATGGCACAGATTGTAAAAATACTACATAGAAGCTTACAGCCCCAGAATAACTCAGGTTTTCAAAAAGGTGCAATGGAAAACAAAATAAACCAACACTCTCAATTATGTTAAACATATTTTCAGTTACAGTAGAAACAATGTGATTTTACTTCTAAGAATCTTTCATAAAGAGGTGATTATAAATGGATAAAGATTTATTTGTATAAAGATATTCATTAAGTGTTACTTATAATGATATAATATTAGAAAAAATCAAAGATCTGATAATAGAGATTTAGTTAAATTCATTCTAATGAATTTATCATGTTATTACTAAAATTATGATTTAAATAACTTTACACATGAAACTACTCCTATGATACCATATTAGATAAAAATAACAGGATGTAGTAATATATACTACATTCAATTCAATATAATCTCACTTTTGCATATATTTTTATATGTGTGTAGGGACGGGGGAGCCTGGTGGGCTGCCGTCTATGGGGTTGCACAGAGTCGGACATGACTGAAGCGACTTAGCAGCAGCAGCAGTGTATATGTACAGGTTGCTTTTGTTCAGTCACTGAGTCCAGTTCTTTGTGACCCAATGGACTGCAGCACGCCAGGCTTCTCTGTCTTCTGCTATCCCCCGGAGTTTGCTCAAGTTCATGTCCATCGAGATGGTGATGCTCTCTAACCATCTCACCCTCTGCCATGACCTTCTCTCTTTGCCTTCAATCTTTCTCAGCATCGGAGTCTTTTCCAATGAATTGGCTCTTTGCATCCGATGGCCACGATATTTAAGCTTCAGCTTTAGCAACAATTCTTCCATATTTAGGGTTGATTTCCTATAGGATTGACTGGCTTGATCTCCTTGCAGGCCAAAGAACTCTCAGGAATCTTCTCCAACACCGCAGTTCAAAGGCATCAATTCTTTGGCTTTCAGCCTTCGTTACAGTCCACGTCTCACATCAGTACATGACTGCTGGAAAAACCATAGCTTTGACTGTACAGACCTCTGTCAGCAAAATGATGTCTCTGCTTTCCAATAGGCTGTCTAGGGTTGTCATAGCTTTCCTTCCAAGGAGCAAGTGTCTTTAAATTTCATGGCTTCAGTCACCTTCTGCTGTGATTTTGGAGCCCAAGAAAAGGAAATCTGTCATTTTCTCCTCTTCTACTTGCCATGAAGTATGGGATTAGATGCAATGATCTTAGTTTTTTGAATGTTGAGTTTCAAGCCAGCTTTTTCACTCTTTCACTCTCATCAAGAACCTCTTTTGTTCTTCTTTGCTTTCTGACATAAGGGTGGTGTCATCTGCATATCTGAGTTTGTTGATGTTTCTTCAGCAATCTTGATTCCAGGATGTGATTCATCCAGCCTGGCATTTTGTATGATGTACTCTGCATAGCAATTTAAATAAGCAGGTGATATTTTATAGTCTCGTCCCAATCCTTTTCCAATTTTGAACCAGTCAGTTGTTTCATGTCCAATTCTAATTGTTGCTTCTTGACCATAATGCAGCTTTCTCAGGAGACAGGTAAGATAGTCTGATATTCCCATCTCTTTAAGAATTTTCTGGTTTGTTGTGATCCACACAGTCAAAGGCTTTAGAATAGTCAATGAAGCAGAAGTAGATTTTTTTTTTTTTCTGGAAATCCCTTGCTTTCTCCACAATCCAACAAATGTTGGCAATTTGATCTCTGGTTCCTCTGCTTTTTCAAACCCATCCTGTACATCTGGAAGTTCTCAGTTCACGTACTGCTGAAGCCTAGCTTCAAGGATTTTGAACATAACTTTGCTAACATGCTTAATGAGCACAATTGTATGGTAGTTTGAACATTCTTTAGCATTGCTCTTCTTTGGGATTAGAATGAAAACTGACCATTTCCAGTTCTATGACCACTGTTGAGTTTTCCAAATTTCCTGACAATTTCAATGCAGCTCTATACAGAAATCATCTTTTAGGACTTGAAATAGGTCAGCTGGAATTCTGTTACCTCCACTAGCTTTGTTCACAGTAATATTTCCTAAGGCCCAGTTGACTTCACACACAAGGATGCCTGGCTCTAGACGAGTGACCATACCTTCACAGTTATCTGGGTCATTAAGGCCTTACTTGTAGTTTTTCTGTGTATTTCTGCCACTTCTTCCAAACCTCTCTGCTTCTCTTGGGTCCTTACCTTTTCTGTCCTTTATCACATTTATCCTTGCATGTTATAGTCCCTTAATATTTTG
This sequence comes from Cervus canadensis, assembly GCF_019320065.1. Classification (NCBI taxonomy): domain Eukaryota; kingdom Metazoa; phylum Chordata; class Mammalia; order Artiodactyla; family Cervidae; genus Cervus; species Cervus canadensis. The sequence goes on along the minus strand of NC_057400.1, from coordinate 2,755,264 downwards.
ATTTTCTTGAAGAGACCTCTAGTCTTTCTTATTCTATTGTTTTCCTCTATTTCTTTACATTGATCATCTAAGAAGCCCTTATCTCTCTTTGCTTTTCTCTGAAACTCTGTATTAAGTTGGCTATATCTTTCTTTTTTTCCTTTGCTTTTCACTTCTCTTCTTTTCTCAGCTATTACTAAAGACTCCTCAGCCAACCACCTTAGCTTCTTGCATTTCTTTTTCTTTGGGATTGTTTTGGACACTGCAACCCATACAATGTTACAAATCTCCTTCCATAGTACTTCAGGTACTCTGTCTATCAGATCTAAACCTTGAATCTATTTTGTCACCTTCACTGTATAATCATAAGGGATTTGATTTAGATCACACCTCAATGACCTAGTGGGTTTCCCTACCTTCTTTAATTTAAGCCTGAATTTTTCAATAAAGAGCCTACGACCTGAGCCACAGTCAGCTCCAGGTCTTATTCTTGTTGACTGTATAGAGTTTCTCCATCTTTGGCTGCAAATAATTCAATCATTCTGATGTTTATATTGACCATTTGGTGATGTCCATGTGTGGAGTTGTCTTTCAGTTTTTTGGAAAAGAGTGTTTTCTATGACAAGTATGTTATTCTGGATAGTTCTTGACTTCTTATTTTTGCATTCCCATCTCCTATGATGAAAGGGCATCTTTCTTTTTTTTTTTTTTTGCCTTAGCTCTAGAAGGTGTTGATGGTCTGCATAGAACTGTTCCACTTCTTCAGCGCCAGTAGTTCATGAGTAGACTTGGATTGCTCTCATGTTGAATGGTTGCCTTGGAAATTACTCAAAATGATACTGACATTTTTTTAAATTGCACCAAAATACTGCATTTCAGGTTCTTTTGTTGGCTATAAGGGCTATTCCATTTCCCTTAAGGGATTCCTGCCCACAGTAGTAGAAATAATGGTTGTCTGAATGGAATCCTTCCATTCCCATTCATTTTAGTTCACTGATTTCTAAGATGTTGATGTTCAATCTTGCCATCTCTGCTTGACCACATCCATTTTACCTTGATTCATGGACCCAACATTGAAGCTTCCAATGCAATATTTTTCTTTACAACATGAGACTTTATGAGACTTTACTTTCACCACCAGACACATCCACACCTGAGTATCATTCTTGCTTTGATCCTGCTGCTTCATTCTTACTGGAGCTATTAGTATTAATAATTGACCTCCACTCTTCCCCACTAGCATATTGGATACCTTCTGACCTAGGGAGCTCTTCTTCCAACATCATATCTATTTGCCTTTTCAGTCAATTTAGGTATACTATATATCTCTGATTATGACATTATGAGATTTTTTTTTTTTTTATTCTACAGTGATCTTATATTACTAAGACTTGGGATTACTTTTAAGTGAAGATAAATTCTTAAACCTTAACTATAAAGTGAGATTAAAATTACATATATTAGGGAAAAAAAGATTATATTAGAAGGAATATGTTTTGATGACAGCTAAATGAAAAGAGTGCTGGTTTTGTAGCTTTTACCAAATACTAATTTAATTTTCTTCAGTTGGAAAGAACTGAATCAACATGGGCAGTGGGGAATTGAACTCCAACTAAAAGATACAAAAGAGATTCTAGTTGCTCTAAATGAGTTTACATCTCCTGGGTCTTGTTCTCTAGACGTGTTGTAACTCTAGGCACTGAGTGGACTTCACAGAAGTCAATACACTTCCTTTCAGAAATCCTGGAGAACAAACGTCTGGGAATTACTGAGACAGTGAAAGTGAAGTCACTCAGTCCTGCCTGACCCTTTCCACCCCACTGACTGTGGCCCGCCAGGCTCCTCTGTCCATGGGATTCTCCAGGCAAGAATACTGGAGTGAGTTGCCATTTCCTTCTCCAGGGAATCTTCCCAACCCAGAGATCAAACCCAGGTCTCCCTCACTGCAGGCAGACTCTTTACCGTCTGAACCACCAGAGAAGTCATGGAATACTGAGAATGGTCCCAAATAGTCCTAATTTCCAGGAAAGTAAAGATAAAAGTAGAAGTAAAAGAGTACATGAAATACATGCTTAGTGAATGAAATATTTATTCTAGGCAAAATGTTAGAATGACTTAAATAGTAAATAATATGTGAGGGCCTAGAAAGCAAGCCGAACCTCCTACAGTAGGCTTATGCACACCTGGCGACAACATCCTGGTTTCCGAAGACCATCCTCTAATAAAAGAGCCAGATATGCTTGGAGAAATGGTAGATCTCAGCGCCGAGGAAAGAGAATAAAAGGTGAGTCTTGAGCCTCCTGTGATTCAAAACAGGTAGAGTGCTGAAAAAATGGAGCATGCCGTAGAAACACAGGAGTCCAGCTAAAATAACTTCCAGAGCAGGACCGGTTTGAGAAGCAAAATAAATCACAGGCATATTAAATTACAACCCACAGAGTAAACTAAGTATCGAGGAGTCCAGCGTGATACAAATTATTGAACACACAAATGAGAAGTGAGAGAAGAGGCAACTCTTCCTTACAGAGGAATGCTAATTAACAAAATAGGATGAGCAGGCAAAATAAAAAAGCAGCAGGAGAGCACCACGGTAACAAGCAGGCGAGAATCACCTGTGGATTCTAACATGAGTGCTTAAAAGTTGGAGGAGAGGCAAGATACTTGCCAAGTCTCAAAATATCTCACCGAAGATATCTATGAATTGCCAAGGGAACAATAACGCATGCAAGACAAAGAAACCTGCAGACTCCACCATCCCTGAGTGATGAAATCTGTCATTGCCAGGGATAAAGCACATCACCTACCTTAGCATGACGCCCTGACAAGGGTACAAGGTGGCGTTCTTGCCAATAATGCATAACCTCAGTATCCTTTGAAAACATCAGTCAGGCCCTGAGGGGCATTCTACAAAATACTTGACCAGGAAGTGCTCTTTCAGTCAAAGGGTCATGAAAGGCAGTAGGATACAGAGGGATTATCCCAGATAGCAAGAGTCTAAGGAGATATGACACCTACCTGTTATGTGGGATACTGCATTGGATCCTGAAACAGGATAGGGACAGTCATAGAGGAACGGGTGAAATGTAAGTTAAGAATATAGTAGAGGTAATAGCATGATCCTAATAGAATTTACTGGTTTTGGTGATTGCACTGTTCTCCCCAAGTTGTTTACATTAGGGGACTCTGAGCAATATACAGATACTCTTTCTATCGTTTCTGCAATTTTTTGTGAATCTAAAATTATTTAAAAATAAAAAATCTAAAAAAATAAATTAAAAGTCTAAAAAATAGATCAATCCAGATGAACACAGTCTTACATATTTATGTAGATTAAATGAAAAAATGTACTAATAAGTAACACTGATGAATTCATAAGATAAAATTTTCACAAGATAGGAAATACTAAAGGAGAAAGGTCAGAGTAAATAGGTCCCCACTTTAATTAACTGGAAGAGTTAAGTTTAAAATAAAACTAATTTTAAGAGGAATAAGGGGAAAATGCTGTCCTTAGTTTCAAAATAACCACACATGCCAGTATGAAAAGGAGAGACGCTATCTCTCATGAATTCAGGTGAAGCATGTGAGTGACGGCTGCCATTCACGTAACAAAACTGAGCTCTCTTTATTGAAAATCTATAATAAGGCAGATAGAATTTTCTTTTTAATATTCTTCCCAAAGGCAGAAGTAGGAGCAGTAATAAAAGTTATGGGCAAGTAAATGCTGACTCAGAATAAGGAAAAAGAATGCTTGCAATGATTATTTACGCAGCATTGTGCCCCAGGGAAAAGGAAGTGTTCAGGAACAGAGGGATGATCACTTTGGAGCTGAGAGGGAAGATGCCCCCTGCTAGGTAAGAGTTGTGAAAGATTCTTAAGAGCGGATCTAATCTGACACACCAGGATGCTGAGATGCTCTGACATCAGCGTATGCGCTTCGTGCCTCTGTGCGTGTGTGTGTGTGTGTGTGTGTGACACCAAGCTGAATGTGCAAGTGACATTGTTATTCTCAAGTTCGGTCTTTGGAGGGTGGCGGCAGTTTGTGGTTGCATAAATGCCTTTTATGCACATGTCATCCCATGTTAATATCCAGTTTCTCCAGTTTTTAGAAGAGATTTACATTGGTGTGAGCTTCTACAAAGGGTCCAGATGGCCCAACCATTTTCTCTCTTAAGCTTAAGAAAGTAATGAGAAATGAATGAGACTTCTTCGACAAATCAGGCTTCAGACCTCCAGAGAAGTGCTGGGGAAGGCACTGTTGACACATTTTCTTCAACTCATTTCCTGTATTTAAATGGAAATGCTGATACCTGTAAACCGATTTCTCCTGAGGTTTGGGGGATGTGAAGTTATGTTGTGTATTTGAATCAAAGTAAGATTTTGATTTTATACCATTCAAGTAAGAAAAGCAAGAGATTAAGTCCCTGGGGAGAAAGAAGCTGGGAAAATCTTTGCTAATCATCTTAAAGCTTCATCCTTGGAGGCAGATGCTACCAGCTTTCTATGATAATACGTTAGGCAAAGCTCAAGCTCACCAGTAGTTAACTGAAGCGATGATTATTTACACTGTGAACCCCCTTTTTCACTAGAAATAATTATTTGCTCTACTAGAAGGATTTGTTCTTCAAAAAGTTCTCTTTCCTTGGATTTAAAGGTGAGTATATGAGTCACTCTTGCCTTGAGAAAAAGAATGAGGGATAGAGTAGGTGTAAACACTAAGAGATTTTTGAGGATGATCATATTAGGAGCCACCAATAATTTCTGCCACCAAAATATGGATAATGCATCTGACAAATGATAATGCAAGTCACTGGTGGAAAAAGTGGAAAATTCTGTGGTTAAAGAGAATGTAGTACCTCCCTTTTTTTTTTAGTTCCAGGAAATAAATGTATGCATGAAATTGACAGGTAAACTCATCCTTAACTGCTGTGCAAATCTTAAGAACTGTCTTGATTCAAGTGAAGCACTTGGCTGTCAGCCAGCCTTTGGTTCCATGCTCTTTGCTTTTGAGATTCTATTAATAGAAGCCCATATTAATTCCTGAGAATGTAGGTTCAGGATTTCTACTCCTTTTTACTCATTTTAGCAGCATCAAAAGCCATATGCTCACAAGAGTTTGTAAATGGGGACTGATATTTATCTAGAATTTTTATTAGAGCCTCTGAGAAAACTGCACTGGTCTAGGTATATATATCCATCGGTAAACCATTTACTTTTTTAAACTGAGGAATTCATGAGGACAAGAAAAGACTAGGAAATGCTGAATTCACTCTATGGAAAAAAACATATATTTACACACAAAAATTATATACATGTGTATATATGTGTGTGTATATATATGTATATAAATAAAATGTGTGTATATATAATGGAAGTGGTTATTTTTATAATTAATTTTTGATTTTTTAACCAGCTATTTTGTATATATACAAGCATAATCATATATATATGTCAAAGAATGCATATTTAAAACATATTCCTATCATGTACATTTGCCTGACTTTTTCAGTAGCTGCTTAAAATTACATTATGTGATCTCACCACTATTTGATATATTTTTGAAAAATAAGGTTGATGTTCATTATCTTTTCTTGTTTCAAAAGTAGTACACTCCTTGCGTATTTATCTTGTATACTTCTATGAGAATAGCTACAGTCCGCCCCCGCCCCCCCGCCCCCCGGCCCTGGGAGCAGAACTGTTAAGGCACTGGGGTATGCATTTATACATCTATTATTGTTGGATGTTGTTTTGTGCTGAGGTATCACTGACCTCAGTTATTATTGACATTTGTGGATGTTTGTTAGTCTTTGTTCACATCTTGATGGAGGGAAGCAATGTTCCTTCTCAGAATGCCAGGAAAAATGCTCACTCTGCATACGAAATATCTTGCCAAGGAGGCTTGCTTCCTCCAATGCCCTGTGGAAAAATTCTCCTGCTAATTTGTGAGATCTATGGCACAGTAATAGTGACTTCCCTGAGAAGTCTACGCTGGTGACAGCGTCCTGCAGCCAACCCTAGGATTCTGTTGCTGTAGGTAGTAAATGCAGCTTCCTATGTAAGTGATTCTGAAAATGGATCCAGGGTTGGGCAGAATTGTAGATGACAGAATGTATCAACGGAAGGGCATAATGATACTTGGAGAGCAGATGGTCAGGGCGTTACAATGTGAGTACATTGTTCCTCATATTTGCTTGGGGAAACTTTTCCTTGAGATTAAACATAAATTAAGACCTGGGTTAACATCTTTGCATTGTTCTTTTTTACTGTTTTTCTTAAAATTGGTTTCCTGTCATTCTAAATACAGTTCATTTGCTTGGTATATTCAGAACCCTTACTGTATTTATTAACTTATTATTGGAATTAGTGCAGGTTTTGTATCTATCTTAACATTTAAAGATATTATTCCAGATACTGCTAACTATAGTTTATGGACAGTAGTCATAGAGCCAGAACTGTGTTTGGTACACCATCTCATTTACTCTTAAAAATAATCTTGTAGTATGAATGGAAGGCGAGTGCAGAGAAAAAGAGGGCGAGCGGGGCAGTCAGGCAAGAAAAGGAAAATTATTAAAGGGAAAAGAGATGGTGACTGGCCCTTAAGGAGAAGCAGCGTTCTCCCTCTCTGATGGAGTCCTTCTTATACCCCACCAAGGAAAAATTCTCTGAAAGGATGATCATGTAGCCAGAGGTCTGGAACCTGGTGGTCTCGCAGCTTTGAGAAGATAGGCACCAGTGAGATAATAGGATGTCATTTGGGCAATTTGGTCCGTCTCAAGGATCACTGTGATTTATTCTTTGTTTGTGAGGTCAACATAACGAGCCATCTTATCAATGAGACCCCATGTGGGCCCTATCAATAAGAAAACTGAGGATCTAAGAAATAAGGAAAACTTCCAGAGTGGGTATATGGCTGAGCTAAGTTCCAAAGTCAGATTTTTGTTCTTGTAGCACTCACACTTTTCACTGCTCTGACCAATTTTTATTGAAATTGTCTTTCCCGGTGGCTCAGATGATAAAGAATCTGCCTGCAATGCAGAAGACCTGTTTGATCCCTGGGTTGGGAAGATTCCCTGGAGAAGGGAACGACTACCCACTCCAGTATTCTGGCCTGGAGAATTCCATGGACAGAGGGGAACTGGCAAGTACGGTCCATGGGGTCACAAAGAGTCGGATACGACTTTCTTCCACTTCACTTCACTTTGTGTATATTGAGGAGCATAATATCCCCATGCTATGGCAGAGAGGGAGACAGACAATTGCTATACTTCTCTGAAAGCATAACTCTCCTATATGTTAGTTCATTTCTGTCTTCATCAAATAAGCATATTCCTTATAGAATTAGATATACATGTGTTGTATTTTAATACCTAATTACATATTTTGTACTGTTCACTGCTTCCCTTGCATAAGCTTTATACCATCTCTTTGCAAATTTGTGATAAAGTCTATACCAAATAATTTTTTCTCTCTCTTTTGAATGAGTTGACAGCCAGTCAGTAACACAAATACTCTTTGGGAATTGACTGAGTGCAAGGTTCTGTTATAGACTCTTGGGATAGAGCAGCAGTCAAAACAGAATCCAGGTCTTTGCAAAATTCACGTTCTTATAAAAAGAAAAGAGAAAACAAATACACCAGAAGGAAAAAAAAAAGATTTTTGATAATGATACACATCAGATAGAAACATAAAATACTGATTAATGTGATAGAAAATGATTTAGAAAACGGAGCTAGTGATGTTTCATTAGGGAAGGAAGTGCTGGAATCTCTGAGAAGGTGGCACTTGAGCTGATACTTCGTTAAAAACCAGGCAGCCAAGGGGGAGAAAGTTGGAACTGGGGTAAGTGAGTTATAAGTAGAAGGAATGGGACCTGAAGGGTGAAGAATAGGATGTGGATACAGCTGAGTGTGTTTAGGGATGGATGCCAGTCTGACTTTGCTGGGTGCCCAGACACAAGTGCACGTGGCAAACAGGATGGCAGAGAGGAAAATAAACTCAAATCACACTGGGGTCTTTGTTATCGAACAGGGAGAGTCTAAGAGGACCCTTCCTCATGAAGAGGACACTTCCTTGTGGCTTCAGTTCTCGATAAGGATACAAAGAAGAATCTGAGGTCTTACCCATGGCAAAAACGAGTTTATATAAGAAAGACTAGAAAGAACACCTCAAGGAGAGGAGGGCCAAGCCAAGAGAAGCACTGGGGCTGGAATGATGAGGTGCAGGGGTTTTCAAGACAGGACTTTTACATATTCATCTAGGTGGGCGTGGACTGAGAATTTTGATTGGTAGTTGCAAGTTACAAAACAACAGGCTCTATTGCACATGCCTTTCCCATAATTCAGTCTGTTATAATTAGATGTATGTATGTATAGAATATTTATGAAACCTAATGGGCTCCCTGCTGCCTAAGGTCACTGAGGACACAGCATCAGGGGCACATGAGCCGGAGCTGGGGAGGCCCCTGTGGTTAGTCTGCATCACTGGGCACCTAGGGTGCATGCTCTGGAGTCGGGAAAGTCTCTGGTTATTTTGTAGCATATCTGTGAGCTCTCCTGGGCCACACTGGGACATGTCTGGGGTGATGTTTAGAGATCAGTTTGAATCTTTTTCAGCTAGGGCACCCCTCTTTTCTCATGCCTAACTTCCTACCTAACATTTTCAACTTAGTAAAAACTTCAGTCACTTCAGTTGCTAAGCCATGTCTGACTCTTTGCAACCCCATGGACTGCGGCACGCCAGGCCTCCCTGTCCATCAACAACTCCCAGAGTTTACCCAAACCCATGTCCACTGAGTCTGTGATGCCATCCAACCATCTCATCCTCTATCATCCCCTTCTCCTTCAGCCCACAATCCCTCCCAGCATCAGGATCTTTTCAAATGAGTCATCTCTTTGCATGAGGTGGCCAAAGTATTGGAGTTTCAGCTTCAACATCAGTCCTTCCAATGAACACCCAGGACTTATCTCTTTCAGGATGGACTGGTTGAATCTGCTTGCAATCCAAGGGACTCTCAAGAGTCTTTTCCAAAACCACGGTTCAAAAACATCAATTCTTCAGTGCTCAGCTTTCTTATAGTCCAACTCTCACATCCATACATGACCACTGGAAAAACCATAGCCTTGACTAGACGGACCTTTGTTGGGAAAGTAATGTCTCTGCTTTTTAATATGCTGTCTAGGTTCATCACAGCTTTCCTTCCAAGGAGTAAGTGTCTTTTAATTTCATGGATGCAATCACCATCTCCAGTGATTTTGGAGCCCAGAAAAATAAAGTCAGCCACTGTTTCCACTGTTTCTCCATCTATTTGTCATGAAGTGATGGGACTGGATGCCATGATCTTAGTTTTCTGAATGTTGAGGTTTAAGCCAACTTTTTCACCCTCCTCTTTCACTTTTATCAAGAGGCTCTTCAGTTCTTCTTCACTTTCTGCCATAAGGGTGGTGTCATCTGCATATCTGAGGTTATTGATATTTCTCCTGGCAATCTTGATTCCAGCTTGTGCTTCTTCCAGCCCAGTGTTTCTCATGATGTACTCTGCATATAAGTTAAATAAGCAGGGTGACAATATATAGCCTTGATGTACTCCTTTTCCTATTTGGAAGCAGTCTGTTGTTCCATGTAAAAAGTTTCAAGTAAAAAGATGGGGAGTTGAATTCCATGCCGCTTGGCAGAGGCTGTGGCATGATGTTTTATATGGAGGTGGAATGTGATTTTTTGTTTGACCTGATAGGACAATTGCAGCCATTTTGGCACTACAAGTGTAAGGCAAATCAAAAGGGCAAGAAGTCAGATCATTTAGGAAGTCTATGCTGTAGCTCAAGACAGAAATGATTATGATTTGGATGACAATGCAACCACTCTAAGCAATTAAAGTGGTCCTATTTAATCGAGCCCATGGGGAAATCTGATGAATTCTCTCTGGTGTGTTAGGGAAAGATGGCAAAAGGATGGCTCCCAATAGTATTGATCCCGGTCCCTGAATCAATAGAAATTGATAAGAGGTCAGACAAGAAATTCAGGCAAGGCTTTATTGTAACCCAAGCAGCAGAGAGAGGGACTGAAAACCAGAAAAAGTTACTCTCCCTAGATACTGGAGGGCGGGGCTCAGCTGGTCCCTTAAATGAGATGAGGGTGGGGGCAGGTCAGTGGGTCCCAGCCGAGGGGTGGCTTACATGGTCTCTCCACTCCCTTTGGTGGTGCTGAGAGCAGGGATCACGGGTAGTACCTTGTCCTGCCTTTGCTCTGGCACCTTGGAAGCAGCAGTTAGGTTTTGACCTTCTTGTATCTTGTCCTTCAGGATTTGTCCCAACTGCACAGGTTTTTTATTTTTAGCCCCTTATAGTTTCTTTGTATCTGTTGCATGAGGAGAGGTTTGTCCAGCTGTGAGCACTGCAGCAAAAGGTCCGAGGTCCCAGGCCCAAGCTTCTGAGCTTGTCTTACCAGGATGGAGCACGTTGAGGAGATCTTGACAGGGTGGTCACTGCTGAGATGAGTAAGGACTGAGCCAGAGATGCTTTGTCAGCAAATGGGACCGAATGGGTAGAAGATCTGGTTTTAGCTTTAAAAAGTTTGAGCCATGCCTAGGAGATGTTGGAGCTGTACCCGAAAGTAGTGTTGCTAAAGGCTTAGACATGCAGATGGGAATCATTGAGCATATCACTGGGATTGAGTAAGAGTGTCTACAAAAAGATCGCCCTCAGGTGATGGAGAGAAGGGAATCCAGGAGCCCTGGGGCCGCCAACAATTAGAAACAGGAAAGGCAGAACCAGGGAGCAAGTGATAAAGAAAGGGAAGGATTTGGAAAAGGAGAGGGTGATACCAAGGCAGCTGCAAAGAAGAGAAACCCAGACACGGAAATGGAATCCGGGTTTACTGTTTGCTTCGTTGTTTTGTAATTTTGTTACTGAATTAAGTTCTATGGACCCCGCTCAGACCCTAGCTCTACGCCTCCACCGCGGAGGGTTCTCTTTCTGTTTGTGTTCAAGTAGGTGAATACTGGAGAAGGAAATGGCAACCCACTCCTGTATTCTCGCCTGGAGAATCCCAGGGACAGAGGAGCCTGGTGCGCTGTGGTCCAAAGGGTCACGCAGAGTCCGACTAAGCGACAAACATGCATACCTGCAAGCAAGGAAACCCAAGCTGAGATCAGCGCAGCACACGGTTCATTCAGGGCAAAGGTTTACAGACTGACTTCTCCCCGCCGTGGGGTGAGGGGTTTGCTTTTATAGAGTAAAAACAAAAAGGAGAACGAGTGAGGCTAGTGATGGAAGGCACATGCATGAGTCTACAGGAAAAGCCAGGACTTTTTAGAGGGAACACCACCCTCTCTGGGGTGCTTCCCGGTGCCTCAGAGGGTAAACAATCTGCCTGCAATGCAGGAGACCCGAGTTTAACCCCTGAGTCAGGAAGATCCCCCAGAGAAGGGAACGGCTACCCACTCCAGTGCTGTTGCCTGGAGAATTCCATGGACAGAGGAGCCTGGCAGGTCCGTGCGGGTCTCAGAGTCGGGACAGGACTGAGTGACTAACCTCTTAACCCTCTTTTTTATCCTTTTTTGATCCTTAATGTCTGGCCATGTCTGCTGGGAGATATATTATTTAACATGCTAATGTAGTAAAATCAATGCATAATGAGGCCCAAGGTCTGTTGGAAGTCAGATTTGTTGCTGTCTTGGTCCCAGCTGTTTCCATTTGCTTTTTTTTTTTTTTTCCCGTTTGTGTGTGTGTGTAGCTTCCTTTCTTATCTTTTAACTTTTTTTTCAGTAGTCATTTATCTGTTTGCACCGGTTCTGAGTTGCAGCATGTGGTATCTAGCTCCCCGGCTAGGAATCGAGGCCAGGCCCCCTGTATCAGGAGCACAGACTTTTAGCCGCTGGACCACCAGGGAAGTCCCTCTCTAAGCCTTTTAGGTTCACTCCTAATCAAGTTTGGAAATTGGCAACAAGGACATGCCATTTAAACAATATAGTCACAACCTGAAAGTAGAGTTATTTTACTTGGTGGGAATGTTTAGGACTCTGAGCCTGGGAGACAGCATCTCAGTAGCTCTGAGAAAACTGCTCCAAGGAGGTAGGAGGGGAAGTCAGGCTATATACAAATTTGTAACAAAGGGAGCAGGCAGTCTGAACTTCAAAGGTCAGGTATCAAGTTAAGGAATTTAGCATTCTGTGTCTGGGAAGATGCAAGCCTCTGGGCTCATTGAATTCATTCCTTCTTATGAACCTCTGCTATCTGGAGTCAAACCTGTTTCTTTGTTCCCTTGCTTCTTGCATTCCCCCAGTTCCTCATCAATCACCGTGGAATGTGGCAGCATCTGCTGGATCCCAGTTTTGGGAGCTCTCATTCATGTTTGGAGGCCAGAAATTGCTGATGGCTGTGACATTTCTTGTTTATTAAAATGGTAGGAGATATTTTCATTTCACAGACATTCTGGCTAAGGGTGGGTGTTGAAGGGTTTGGAGCAAAGACTTGGAACAACTCCAGCAATGAGAGGAGGGTTATTAAGACGTGTTTGCGTGCTCAAGTAAATGAAGCAGGAGAAGGAGAAAACTGAAAATAAAAGGTGTAACTGCCCAAAGGAAGGATGGTTGCGATAAACAGTGAAAGGGCTTCAGCTGGCTGTGTGCTGGCTTGGACTCTTGTCTCTGTCGCTGTGCTGGAGGCTGGCAGAGCCTGTGCAGATTCAGGCAGGAGAGTGGCCTTGGGGACGCGGAGATGCCCTAGTCCGTTTCTGATGTGTTCTGAAAAGTATGAAGTTATCAGCTAAATGTGGGAGTGAGAGGGGAGTGTTGGAGATTTGAGGAGAGAAAATATTGCTTAAAATTATCTTCTTGGAGAGTGGGAGAGTGAATCTACCTAGGGAAGCAGAATTGGGTGGTTTTACAAATCTAAATGACAGGTTTGAGTTTCAATTTATTCCCTTGTCCTACTTCATCTTCTGCTTAAATCCTTTAACCTAGGTTCATCATCAATACCACTGAGATAATATTGATAGAGTTTGCATAAGATCCCTTAGAGATCAGACAGCTTCCTGTATACCCTCTGATTTAATCTGCAAAGTGAGGATAAGGAGACCTAATAGAGAGAGATTATTTGGAAGATATATACATTTATATGTAAATGTAGATTTACATTCCAAAGAACATTCCAAAGTGTGAAAACTAAGCACTTAAAATACTCTCCTGCCATTTTTTCTTATTCACAAACCCTAAGTCAAACTATTCAGTGTTTGATTGATTCTAAGGATTCCTTCTGGCTTAATTCCTACTGTTGAAGTTTGAAAATTGAGTGCCTGCATTTTTTTTTAAAGCAAAACAAGATATTTAACACAGAAAAGGCTGTCATTTTTTTCCTTTTAAAGCGTTCTTAACATTCTTCAGATTCTGGCATTTTCTTGAAATAAAATTAAGTGTGTATTTTGAAATGCCAAGTTTTCAAATATACTCAAACGACGGCAGCTTTAAGTTGTCCCCTTTGCTTTGATACCTTATGCACATACACCTTCACTTCCAGGCATCTCAGCCTTAGTTCCATATGCCCAAGGATCAGTCTCCCTGCCTCTGTTTCCATGTGACCTACCTTTCAAGGAGCTTGACACTTGGTGATCATTCTGTTTGGAGTAATCTTAACAGTTCGCATAGCTCCAGCCTTCCCTGGAGTTTCCTGTCTGCATTCATGTGACCTGATTTACAATCCCATCCCCAGCCTGAAACAAATATTAGTATCAGATTTGAAAGTTTACAGGCACAACTATACTATTTGTTTGCAATGTTTTTCTTCTGAACTCTCCAGCTTCAAGCAGTCTTTTGAGGCCCATTGCAGCCTCTCTGCACCATCAAAAACCTTCCCTCGTCACCTCGGCAATGACTGATTCTGTGCCCTCTCTGCCAACAGCACTGTTCTGACAGCCCGTTAGGCTTGGTCCTGCAGTCCAGAGGGAGGTCATGTGATGTGGTAAAGTGGAAAAAACACATCAGAACAAAACGTGAACTTCATATAAACCCCACCATTTGCTAACTATTACTGTGTTTAAAATCCCTGAGGAGCCTCTGTTTCCTTATTTGTAAATATTGCTGTACTGTAATGGAAGGCAAGACTTGCACGCCACGTGATTTGTAGACACATTCTCCACCCTGTTCAAGCTCAATGAATGATAGCTCACAAGTTTTAATCAACATGTGTCTTACTCTCTAATCGCTCCACGTAGATATGCCTATATTTCTTCAGTAATAATAAGGTGCTACAGAATATAATGGATTCATATTATTTGGTGTGATGTAGTTCAGTTACTTTCACGCTCTCATATTTTCATTTTCTCATGTTTCCTAACCTGTGCAGAAAAAAACAACCTTCCCTCTGGATTATGTTTTAGCTTGGATATGGTGTCTGTTTCTTGTTATTTAACTATCAGTGTAAGATAATTTCTTTTATTATTGCTCCTTTAATCCACGACTTACTGAGTTTCCAGACTTCTAATTTTTAAATTTTATTATTTTGTGTTACGTATCACTGTATTTATTTGTGTTTCAAGAGCAAAGTGTCTATATGTGATTAATTCTTTGGAATTTATGGAGATCTCTTTAGTGACATCATGTAGGGTATATCTCTTTTTTAAAAGATTTTTTGAGATAGACCAATTTTAAAGTCTTTATTGAATTTCTTACAACGTTGCTTCTGCTTTATGTTTTGGTTTTCTGGACCACAAGGCATGTGGGATCTTAGCTCCCTGACCAGGAATCAAACCAGCATCCCCTGCACTGGAAGGTGACGTCTTAATCCCTCGACCACCAGGGAAGGCCCAGTGTAGATCTTTATAGATATTCCGAGTGTGCCTGAGAAGGATGTTTGGCTGTATGGAATCTACATAGTCTCACTGTATAAAATTTTGCTCATGTGTGAAACTTAGTGCTTTGTCTTGTCTTCTCTTTCCTATATGGAACTATGTATTTATGTCTGGTCAAGGCTGTGGTTTTTCCAGTGGTCATGTATGGATGTGAGAGTTGGACTGTGAAGAAAGCTGAGCTCCGAAAACTTGATAGTTTTGAACTGTGGTGTTGGAGAAGACTCTTGAGGGTCCCTTGGACTGCAGGGAGATTCAACCAGTCCATCTTAAAGGAGATCAGTCCTGGGTGTTCATTGGAAGGACTGATGCTGAAGCTCAAACTCCAGTACTTTGGCGACTTGATGAGAGGAGCTGACTCATTGGAAAAGACCCTGATGCTGGGAGGGATTGAGGGCAGGAGGAGAAGGGGGCGACAGAGGATGAGATGGCTGGATGGCATCACCGACTCTATGGGCATGAGTTTGAGTAAACTCCGGGAGCTGGTGATGGACAGGGAGGCCTGGCATGCTGCGGTTCATGGGGTCGCAAAGAGTCGGATACGACTGAGTGCCTGAGCTGAACTGAACTGAGAGTGGGGAAATTGGAAGGTTCTTTTTGAATTCTTTTGGAGAGTTTGTCTGTAATGTTTGATGTCAAAGAGAGGAGGGCAGAGGTAAACTTTGAGCACAAGGGAAGGGAGATGACATGTACTGAGTGGTTATTATGTAAAAGGAGCTTTACATGCCGCATCTTAGTCGCCAGTTGGGAAAGGCACACTGTCTTCATTTTAAAGGTGAGGAAACTGAGACTTGGAAAAAAGAAGTAAGTTTCAATCCAAGTTCATCTAAACTCAAAATGTGTATCCTTCCTGTGATTAAGTGGGAATTTGCACAGACATGTTGTATAAGCTGTGGGTTTGTTGATTTAATTTCCTCAGTCTTACAAGCTGCAAGGGGAAAGGAACTGGATGCTCTCAGGGGCAAAGTCACCCCCACCATGTCTTTCTGCTCGTTCCACTTTGCCTGTCTCTGCCATCTGACAGGTGAGCTTGCAGACAGCCTGAAGAATCCAGAAAAAGAGAGGGGCGCCATATGGACTCAAATAGGGGCCACGTGCCTCACAGCTCGAGAATTGCCACAGAAGCAGCTGGTCCTTAGCAAATGATTAGAAGTCACTTAACAAATGGCAGGAATCCAGTCATTGAGCCAGAGGTCCCCACCATACCTCATGCTTTGATGTAAAAGACATTTTATTTGAACGTGAATTGAAGATACAGATTGGTTTTGTACGTGTGGAGGAAAAGTCCAACTTAAAAATCAGGGGGAAAACAAGACCTGTTGGTAGATGTGGGTGATTGTTGTATTTGTTTTCTCCACAGAGGCATTGATGGAGAAGAATAAGCATCAACAGTATCGACATTATGTGAATAGCGGATGATTCCATCATGCATTTTGCCAACCAGCACACTAAACATTTTGCATGCATCATTTCACATTACACCTATATCAGTCCTGAAAGGTCTGTGTTTATAATCACTGGAAACGTGGCCAGACTAGGCCCCCATGCCACTCATCCATCACAGCTGTGCGTATAAGTATTTAAGGAAATTAGTGTGCAATGAATGACTACCTCTCCTGTAAGACTGTATCCTCTGTGGGGACAGAATCTGAGTCTTCCTTTTTTTCTTTTTGTAACTCGATTTTTCAATACCTTTCACAATGCTTGCGATGTGAAAAACAGTCTTTTTTTTTTTTTTTAATAAATTAATCTGCTTTTACAGATGCTTAAGTAGTAAGTGGCAGAATCAGGATACTGTTCCAGGCCCACCTGAACATTCTAAGAGTTGCATTAAGCAATTCTGTGCTTTCTTCTTGAGCAGGAACAGTCATAAGTATCCCCCAGACAAGTATAGTCTCCCTCTTCCAAGAAGTGAGAAGTGTCCTTTTTACTGAACAAAACTTGCTCCACTCATCTGCATGCCATAACGCTCTACTGACCTCAGGTTGTGGTGAGGAAAAGTACAGCGTTCACTGCAGGGCTGAACAAGAATGGGGAAAGGCAGCTCATGCCCCAAAGAACAAGACTCCTTGCTGGCATTCAGGGAAGGGGTTTTCAAGGCAGTGTGAGAGAGGGGCTGCAGGGTGTGAGACCAGCTCATGGACAATTCTCAGATTCATCAAGGGGAAGTTTCAAGCATCCTCAACCTTCTGCTTTCAGCCAGTCTAGGGTCTATGCACTTGTGGTCAGCAGTTATCCTATGATAGGGGTCAGCTTCTTGCAAAAATAACTAAGGCATGTGTGCCAGCCCTTTATCTACATCTCCCAGGGAACAGTGAGTTTGATTACTGCTATGTGGTGTTTTATAGTCTAAATTGTTACCAGTTTCCTGATCCAACAACTATTCTTTGTTTCTACATCTTCACATCCCTAATCATTAATTCCTGAGTCAGACTTGAGATTCAGTGGAGAACCGAGAGACCAAAGCAAAAGGGCCTTGTATACAGTTTCACCCTCCAAGACCCCTCTCCCCAGGCAAGGGCATGGTAGCGGCCAAGCTTTCCTCCTCCCTCCTTTTATAGCCGCACGGATCGGTGTGTGTGACCTGAGCACCCTGGCCAGGGAGCGAACCCAGGCTCTTGGCAGTGAACGTGCTGAGTGCTAACCACTGGACCACCAAGGAGGTCCCCTGTCGCTTCTTTATCTTGCTCAGCAGCAACGTTAAGTACATTCTCCACCCATATGTCCATGGTGACCAGACTGTGTTGAATGAATATCTGAGTGAGTGAGTGAATAAGTCAGCTGCCTGTGGTCAAGGTTTCAAGAGAGGCAGTCAGTAGACACTGAGGCTGGGTCTTATTTCCTGTGGAAGTGTTGCAGAAAGGGGGACCCCTTCCAGGGCCCGAAACTGGGCTCTTGTCTAAAACTCAGAAATGAATTGTCCGAGGAGACACACATGCTGACAGAGCAGGAGATTTTATTGGGAAAGGGCGCCCTGGTGGAGAGCAGGAAGGTGAGGGAAGCCGGGAGAACTGCTCTGCCCCATGGCTGGCAGTCTCGGGTTTTATGGTGATGGGATTAGTTTCTGGGTCGTCTTTAGCCAATCCTTCTTACTCAGAGTCCTTCCTGGTGGTGCACGCCTTGTCCAGCCAAGATGGATGCCAGAGAGGAGGATTCTGGGAGGTGGTTGGGCATGTGGTGTCTCCTTTAGACTTTTCCCAAACTCTTCTGGTTGGTGGTGGCTTATTAGTTCCATGTTCCTTACCAGGACCTCCTGTTGAAAAACAACTCCTGCAAATGGTTACTATGGTGCCTGGGCAGGGCGGGCGGTTTCAGTCCGTGTGCTTCCCCTGACGGCAGTGATGGATGGTGCTAGGCTATCCTTTCTCACCGGGTCTGCTGGAACCAAATGCCTGCATGTGTGTGATAACTGCTCAGAAGTACCTGAGGCTGAAGACTACTGTTGTTTACATTTCTTTTCTAATGTGTGAAGGTCATTGGCCAGTAAGGGATGGAATCTATGACCCTAAGAGCCTTGAATACAGGTTTCCACTATGTGAAGCACTAATCTGGTTTGAGGCCCAGAATCAGACTCTTCATATTGTAAGTGACCTTGGCAATGGTCCAACCCAGTTTTCACCCTCTTTAGGAATCTCCTCCACTAACATCCTGTAGAAACTCGACAACTTAACAGGGGTGATGATGTTGCCACTCCATTTAAAGCAGTCTCTTAAATTCTTCAACAGTGTTACTCCTGATAATATCTTCCAACTTGTTCTTCTGCAGTTTAAAAGTGTACATCTTTCTCTTTTTTAAAAAAATAAAAAAGGTTTCTTTTTAAGGTTGGAGCGTAGTTGATTAGCAATGTTGTGTTAGTTCCAGGTGTCCAGAAGAGTGATTCAGTTATACATATATCTTTTTTCAAATTATTTTCCCATTTAGGTTACTTATAGAATACTGAATGAGTTCCTTGTGCTATACAGTAGGTCCTTGTTGGTTATTTATTTACCTATTATTGCTGACCGTGCTGGGCCTTTTTTGCAGTGTGTGTGCTTTCTCTAGTTGCCGCGAGTAGGTGCTATTCTAATGTGGTGCATGGGCTTTTCATTGCAGCGGATTCTCTTGTTGCAAAGCGCAGGCTCTGGGGTGTGTGGACCTCAGCAGCTGTGGCAAGTGGACTCAGTAGATTCAGCGCACGGGCTTAGTTGTCCCAGGACACGTGGCATCTTCCTGGACCAGGGATAGATCCGGTGTCCCCTGCATTTCAAGGCAGATTCTTAACCACCGGACCACCAGGGAAGTCTGGGCTATCTATTTTAAATCAAATAATTATCTGGTGGTAATTTTAATCTTTTCCTCCTCCTCCTCCGCCCCACTTTGTATGTTTCTCTTAATGTAACATGCCTCAGCGGCTTCAGTGTTCTTAAATGGTCATTGCCAAATGTCTTCCGAGTCATGTTTCCTCTCTGATCATGCCCTGCAGATGCTCTTCCCAGATGTACTGTTCCCCCTGACCCCCCTCCCCCTACCTCCCCACACACACTCACTCACTCCAGCTGCGGCTTGATGAGTGCAGTAGGAATACCATTTTCCCAATGGGGACAGCAGAGCCAGGCATTGTCTTTGTGGGTTCCTCTGTCAAACTATTAACTTTCTTAGAATTCACTATTTCTAATGAAGACTTTTTTCTTTTTTAAATCTGAATTTGTACTTTGACATCAAAATAAGTAGAATGGAGGCCAATCTTGATTTCAGTCCAGAGCACCTCACTGCACACCGCCCCCACCCCTGCCCCATCAATCTTAGGCAGTCTTTCCTAGAAAACAAAGGCTGAGGCCAAAGCTGTTTAGAGGAATGCACTTCCAGAGAAGCAAGAGTGAAGGAAAGGGAAAGAAGGTGGGGAGCAGGGAAAACCTGTAAAAGGATGGGCTATCAAACTGGTCAGGTTGCTTAAAGTCTTCATGGGGGCCTTAGGAAGCTACTGCCAATTCTAACTGTGTTCAGAGGACTAAGGGGGTACACTGATCCTATGCAAAGGGCTGTCGCTTTCTCTCTTGCACACACGTGCTCTCTCTCTCTCTCTCTCCTCTTTGTGTTGGCATCCCCTCACGCCTCAAGGATGTATTTTCCTTTATTTTCTAAATAAAACTGAGCTGTAACACGGAGCTGTACCACTGTCCAAGAGCTGTGATGCACCGAGGGCTTTAATGTCCATCGCTTCAAATTTCTGTTGTGACGAGACAGAACCAAGGAAATTACACATTCCCCTGACACTAACTAAACGTGGCTCCAGGGCTGGGCTTGAGTCAGGGTACCCTCGGGTTGTGCTGGGAGGGCTGGGGCTGGAAGACCAGTTGCTGCAAAGGAATCCTGTTCCATAGTAGCCAAAACAGCAGCAGCCAGAACGCTGGGAACACACGCAGCCCCGTGGGGACCACTCCAGCATGGGAGGTGCAGGTCTCTGCAGCGACCTGTGAAGGCAACCTGCTACACCTCAGAGGGGTTATGTCCTCCCCATGTTTAGCAAAAAGCCTTGGCTTTTTGAAGCCTGGGAAGCCAGTCTCAGCTCAGGCCTTATTTCCCTAGGAAGGCATGCCATCAGCCAGAGCACATATATTGGGTTGGACAATAAGTGTGTTAGGGTTTTTCTGTTATCGCTTACTAAAAAACTTGAATGCCCTTTTTGGCCAACCCAACACACCCCATTTCTTACTCTTCATAGCCGTGAATTTACTCATATAAGTGTTAGATCCATACCTGTCCATTGGCTGACTTCAAGCTGCTAGCCCCGGGCTCATTTTTGTGCTCATCCTTATCTGCGCTGCCTCACAGAATACCCAGCACACAGAGGGGCTCAAGGTACATTAATTCACAAGCAAAAGAGGCTGGGCTATACTGACAGGACCTAAAAAGATGAAAAAGAGCCCATACAGACCCCTTTTTCAAAATCTCAGTTCAGTAGAGGCAAGCTCAACACACTTAGTACGGCCAAATGAAAGGAAACAGAGCTAAAAACAAAACAAGCCAATGAATAAAATCATTTTTTCTGCCACAGTGGTTAGGCATAGATAAGAAATGCAAGCAAAAAGTTTGCAAAGCTAATAAAATGCTTTGCTTAAAAAAAAAGTTGTTACCATTTGGGAGAAACAACTGTCTCCTGGAAATAGTAATGTATTTCACAGTCCTTTCCAGATCCCACTCAGAAATAAAATTCTGCAAGTTTTTTTTTTTTTTTTTTTAAGAATGTTGATTGCTTACCAGTAATAAGAACACAACTCCTAGCATCTTTTAAACTCATGTGACCCTTTTCACATAGTTCCTGGTGTGGTTCATTAGCCCAAAAGTTATGTCTCTTGCCTTCTAAAATATGTTTTTGCTTCCATGTTTTTCATACCAGGACAAGTTTTGCTTTTGATAGGCAAAAGGAACACAGATAATTAACAAAAAAATTAATTATTCATGTAATGGAGCTTCTGGGATCAGTTGCTTTGGGGCAAAAAACAAGGCATTCTTATGTTTCCCAGAGAATAAATAAGCAGACAGATACAAAGAAGCATCCACATACCCTTGTTTACAAGAAAATATCAAAATGACAACCTCAGCAAAACATCGGTTGGTTATAGATGCAAAAGTCAGCTCCCGGCTTTCCTCCAGAGATATAAGTGCCTCAAAAACATAGTTAAACATAGCAAAGGAAGGTGCATGTTGTTCAGTCTTTCTGTTGACTACCCTGGGTTCATCTCTTTCCTTTGCTATGGATAATCCATTTGCTGACCAAGTCAGCTTCTAAATCCTTGTCTGCCTTTGTTTATCTTCTCTCTCCCCCTATCTCTTTCTCTCTCTCTCCCTTCCCCTTCTTCCTTCCCTCCCTCCCTCCATCCATCTATCCACCTATTTACCTACGGTTGTATGTCTGTGTGTATGTATGTATGTATCTAACCATCTATGTATCTATATGTGTATGTATGTATATATGCATGTATCCGTCTATCTATCCATGTATGTATGTGTGCTTATATCTATCAATCTGTCTGTGTATCTATCTATCTATCAGTCAGTTCAGTTGCTTAGTCATGTCCAACTCTGCAACCCCATGGACTGCAGCACACCAGGCTTCCCTGTCCATCACCAATTCTTGGAGCTTGCTCAGACTCATGTCCATCAAGTTGATGATGCCATGCAACCATCTATGTATTGGGTTGGCCAAAATCTCATTCAGGTTTTCCTGTAACATCATATGGGAAAACAGAATGAACTCTTTGGCCAACCCAATACATATGTATGTTTGTATGTATGTATGTATGTGTAACTATCTATGTATCTATCTATCTGTGTATGTATCAGGGGAATCAGGCATGACTGAGCACATATGCATGCATCTATTCATTGACGGATCAGTCTATCCATCTCTCATTTTAGCTTCGATCTGCATCCTCTGATTTTACCTCTCACCTGTCTGCCTGACAGCTTGGTAGCTAAGCCTGATGGGTGAATTCTGACTTCCTCTATTTGGTTATATTTGTTCCTACGATGCATAGAAGTTCACAATTCGGCAGAAGATTCTCTACCAAAAAGCCACGGGGGTTACCTGTCTCCGTTCACTTCCTTGGCCACATGTGCTGGCTGCAGTTAGCTCATGAGAAAGAAGACCTTGGAGGACATAACCAGGGGTGAACACACTGAAAGATGCGGATGCAGAATATAGTTTGAGGCCCCTAACTGAGCAGACTAAAACACCTAGGGAAAACTTGTTTTTCTATCTGCTAAGGCAACTATGGCAACATATTGGTCTGTACGCTTTCCCCCTCTACTAATAGAGAAAACACATTCAGCTCTGTTGTAAATTAATTACTTTTCCTATGATTAAAAGAAGGAATCATAGAAGGATTCTTTAGTCAAACTGATATATAAGGGCACTGAATATCATCATGAGTAATATATTAATTTTACATAAAATGCATTAATGATATGACAAAAATGCAGCTTGACATTATTTTCTGCACAAGTTCAGAAAAGCATAAAGGCAGAAGACGACTATGACAATTCTGTGAAGGTATTTCTGCCAGGGAGAAAACAAATATTGTGCTAGACATCACTTCAAAGAACTGCGGGTTCTTATACAATTCTGTGTTGCCCAGTAGAAATGTTAAATTTTGAAGCCAGACCAGCATGGATTTAAATCTTGAACCTACAAATTATCAGAGATGTTCCTTGGCCAAGTCATTTGAAATCTGTGGGTCCAGGTTCTTCTATTAGAAAAGAGGTGTGAAAAAATCGATCTCACAGAGATGGTTTAGGGAATTAACCCAAATGTCTAGTGTGTGGAAAAAAACCTACTGCATAATAGATGCATAACATTTGTTAAGAAGAATGTATAAGGAGTAAGATAGTTTCTACTAAAGGCAGTTTATAATTTAAGCTATTAACAATGTAGGTAAGTTAATAGAAGAGAACACATAGGAAAATTTATTCTGAAAGGAGACACAATTTTATCACTAAAGTGAATGGAATTGATGAAGTCATCTTATTGCGTTCAACTTGTTGGCCTGAACCTGGTGTAACTTAGGCAATAAAAACCAAAGAAAGCAGCTTTTCAGTAAATTGCCACTTGCACTGGGCAGATGGTATTTTGGCAGTCCACTTTAGTGCTTCTTTTGGTAATTTCTGAGTCTTTTTTATTTTTTAGCTCTTGTATATTAATAGAAAATCCAAACAGAATCAGTGACCATCTTGTTAATCCAGAGCACTTCCTGTTCTCATGGGGGAAAAAAAAAAAAAAAAGGCAAGGTGAGACCAGGCACCCGGAAAGGCAGGTGAAAACAGCAAGAAGCAAGTCAAGCTTTTCTTAGAGGAAGAGCACTGAGGGAGGACGTGAATCTGGATGAAGGACACAAAGCAAAGTGACTTCTTTCATCTCTGCTTTGTGCCCAGAAAATTTAAATTGAGGCGTTAAGATATTTATCATGGGAACCTTTTAAAGGGCCAATTAGCATTTATTATGCACCAAGATTGCTTACTGTGAAGAAACGTTAGCAGGAATGAAGAACTATAAAAGCTGACAAGAAAAAGGTCAAATAATCTAAACAGGATAAAATGGTATATACTCAACAATTACCCCATGATGAAAAAATGGCTTTGATTGCTTTTAAAAGGAAAAGTTTTTTTTTTTTTTTTTAAGGCTAATCCTTTAAGCCAGTTGTTTTTACAAGTCTGTCAGAATGGGTTCCTTAAATGAAGTCTCTAAATAGCTCAGTTAAGTAAGTTCACAGAACCAAAATCTCTTTAATGGAGATAAGAACTCTAATGCATTTTGACAGCCACACTGGAAATTAAGACTGAGATTATATCATAAAAAATAAAGCCATATTGAAATGTGTTCATCCAATCCTGTCATCTCTTTCAGAATCCCCAGCTGCTCTTCTGAACAATTTGCTCAGATAGGTTTCCTAAGTATCATATTTGAATCACCCTGACTTCTGATTTGCCTTTTGTTCTTCTTTGCCGAAAGAGAAAATGAAAGAAAGGAAAGAAGTGAGCAGAGGAATGAAAGGAGAAAGGGGAGAAGAAGGAAGGGAGAACAAATACCAAAACCATGCTTGGGTCCGTTTGTTTCGACAATTTAAGTCTCAAATTACTTGAGGAATTATGAAGAAACATGTTTCGTTTAACACTGTTCAGAATTCCTTAAATATATTCCGGGATGTATAGGTAGTTGAGACTGACATAGACTGACCTCAGAGGACTCCTAAATTATTTGAGTTTTAGTTTGCTTTGTAACCAGTCTCCGGACATTGGCTATTCTATTCACTGGGGTGTAGTTGCTTTAGGATATTGTGTTAGTTTCCGCCGCAGTGAAGCGAGTCTCCCTCTGCCCCCCGTCCTACCCTTCCAGGTTCTCAGAGGACACTGAGCTGAGCTCCTTGCTCTATACAGCAGGTGCCCTCTAGCTATTAAACTGCAGTGAGATATTACATCACACTGGTCGGAATGGCTATTGTCTGAGAAATCTACTGACAGGAAATGCTGGCAAGGGTGTGGAGGAAAGGGAACCCTCTTGTACTGTGGGTAGGAATGTAAATTGGTTCACAGCCGCGATGGAGAGCAGTATGCAAGTTCCTTACAAAAGCTAAAGAAGAACTACCGTGTGACCCAGCAATCCCACTCCTGGGCATATACCCTGAGGAAACCATAATTCGAAAAGACACATGCAGGGTTCTTTTTGCAGCACTGTTTACAATAGCCAGGACTTGGAAACAACTCAAACACTGTCTAACAGATGAATGCATGAAGAACATGCGGCGCTTATTTTTTAATTTCCTTTTTATTCTTTGTATTTTTTCTCCTAATCATTTAATTAATTTAGCAAAAGGCAGGGGCACACTTAATTAAACGAACATAGTTGTGGTTAGATTTGAATCCAGGCCTGCTTCCCCTTGCATGTTGTGAACTGAGGTACGGAGACCATGTGAGGCCACGTCCCCTAGCTCTCTGGTCTTCAGCTGCCATCTTTCTTTTAATTTCCATGTGACATGAGCCACGCCGCCATTATCCATGATTTCTGTGGCCTCTAAAGTTTTCGGAGATGCTAAGGAAGGCGTACCTGTTCTTCAAATCTATCTTGGCTGTTACTCTTTATCTCAGCCAGGACGCAGGGCCTGTTGGTGGATCAGGGTCTACTCCTCCAGATTTTCGTAGAAAAGCCATGGTTTCTACCTGTACTCATCTAAAGTAAAACTTAACTGTAGGGTTTTGAGATATGAAGAAAGTTTGAGAGTAAGTCAAAGAAAACTACAGCACGGAAAAGCTTCAAACCGATAACCCTCTATTAAAGACTCTAGAGTTACACACCGTTCCACACCGTCTACCAGGAGCCCCAGCCCAGCATCTCTGTCCTTCACCCCTGGCTCAGAACTCCATTTCAGAGAGTCACGTAACTGCCCTCCGGAGTATCTTTGACCAGCCCTCCTGTGCTCCAAGGCAAGGGGTGCCTCCTTCTCCCAGATTTCTCTAGGGGCCTGTTAAAAGAGACTGGGATGAGGTGGTCTCCCCACCCCAGGCTCCGGCTGCTCTGGGCACAGGCCACTTGCCATTGTCCCAGGTTTCATCTCCTCTGAGTAGGATTGTGGAGCTTACTTTGGCAGAAGCATAAACCCATGGAAGCACTGTGCTGTATTTTCTACAAGATGAAAGTAGTTTCTCCCTGTTATGAATGAGAAAGCACGATTCGCTCCACACTGGCAGTTTGTCTTGGTTTCTGGCCACCAAGGTTTTAGTGTTCAGAGTAAATTAGAGAACCTCTATGAGAGGTGTCAGTCATAGTTCACACATTTCTAACACCTAATTGTTATAGCTATTGTGTGCTTTCCCTAGCCATTAATAAAAAGAGAAGAAAGAGCATGGAACTGGGAGGAACAGAAATGATACATTACCGAATCTGCATCAGAAACGCAGCCCCTGACTGCTTACCACTTAGACTCCCGTGGAGAGTGTGAGCCCGTCCTGACCCTATGCTGACGAGCCACATATTAACAAAAAGAAGATGGATCGTGAACATGTGATGAGCGTTTGCTGCATGAAGGAATTGCACAGTATTTTCCATGCACCATCTTCTTTCATCCTTATAGCAGGCCTCTGACATATGCAGAGCTGATTTTTGCATTTCACAGAGGAGAAAACAGAGGCACAGGGAGGTTAAAAAACTTACCCAGTCCCCAGTGTGACGAAGACAAGGTGTCAGCCCATTTGGCTGTGTTTCACTTTTTTCACTGTATTCTGTGCTCTGAGTATCACACATTCTATCTGCACGCCAAAGGAATCTAACCAAGATCAAATCGAGAATCTCAGCTCTGTGTCCATAAAAGTGTCAAGGCCTCATGTCATGGCTGTGTTTTATTGATATTTTCATTTTTAATCAGTAAAATAGGAATTAAAGTCCTTTGGATCTTACCTTGTGGTAAATGCAGGCTTAAAGACTCTTTCAAAATTTAAATTTATTCAAAAAAAGAACTCTTAGAGATGAAACAAGCATGTCCATTAATAAAGCAAAGAAATGAATAAAGATGTAAATAGGGAATGTTGGGCATGGGATCTATGAGGTCAAGGTTTATGTTTAAGTACATGTTTAGTATGTAATGCTAGACAAGTGTGGATGCTATCAGGTGGATCGCATATGTATTTATAAATTTATTTATATAAAACTGTGTTCTGAAAAAGTGTATTGAATATTTATATAATATATGTAAAAATGTAATAGTTACATGTTTAATATGTAATGCTAAGCAACTGTGGAGGTTATCAGATAGATAAGATATGTACATATACATAAATTGGATTATATAACATAAAATGGTATACGTATTACATAAAATATATATGATATAATATATATAAGATCAACTAAAGGCATATATTTATATAAATTTACATATTGAAATATCTATAAATATAGAATATTCACATTATAAATATTATATGTTAATATAAAATAGTTGCATTTTAATATGCAATGCTAGACAAGTGGGTAAGTTCTCAGATGGATAATATATAATAAAATGGATTATATCCAATAAAATGGAGTATATGCAGTATACATAATAGATATATATTAGCAATGACTTACTCATATATTTATTGTTTATATCATATATATAATCTTTCTATATAGATTCATATATGTATGTGTATATGTATAATCTTGCTCTGAAAAAGTGTAGTCTCTCATGGTGGCCGTCATGTGTGCACACAGATAACACTGCGATAGAGAGTAGCCAGCATTGAGTGCGATGATGAAGTGAGAAATCATGCACAAGGGCAGGTCAGAGGAGAGGAAGAAGCAGTCTTGTGGAGCAGGGAGGGAGGAGGCTTGAACTGGTGGGCAGACCTGGGCTCAATTCTCAGCTCACCATGGGCAACTTCCTGGACCCCTGTGTCTCAGATGCTTCGTTTCCCAAATGCCCAGAACCAACACAGGACGTGAGGAGGACAGAGATGAGAACAGATACTTGGCTCATTATCGTCATCCAAGAGATGCTAGTTTCCCTCCCTCCTTTGCCTGGAGAACTAGGATCTGTTTAACAAAGAAGCCAACATTTGACTTCGGCTTGAAGAATAATTATGATTGAACTGAAAATGTAGAGCTAACAATACAAATAGTTAACACCTGTGTAAGTTACACATTGCACATGAATTTGAGCAAACTCTGGGAGATAGTGAAGGACAGAGGAGCCTGATTCGCTATAGTCCATTGGTCACAAAGAGTTGGACATTACTTAGCCACTAAACAATTAATTACAAGGTTATACATTATTGCACAACTTCATACTTCATGAAAAACATAGTCTAAGCAATATTCAAGCTATATACATGAGTGTACATGTTCTTTAGAATAATTCTGGCACAAGGTGTGAGCCATCTACATGTGAACAAATACAGACATACGGACACTCCTGCATCTATACAGACGCGCACCCACACATTCCTCTCAACCATCCCCTGAGAAATGCTCTTTGTCGCCTTTTTGAAGTTAGGCGAATATTAGGACAGAAAAGTACTTGGTCAAGCTCTCACATTCAGTAAGTGATGGAACAAGAGTTTGCGCCTGAGAGCATCCTTTTAAATCCACATGAAAGTAACTCCATAGCACAAAAGGACCAAGATGAAATTGCGTGGAACATCTGTGGCCTGTGACTGTAGATGGCCCCAATTTTGGGACTTTACAGTACATGCAGGGATTGCAAGAAAGAAGACTTGTAAAGCAGAATGAAATCAGCTTTGAGTGAGGGCCTTGAATGTCAAGTGGAGGATCTCAGAATTCCTGTTTGCCCTGGATTCAAATGTGGTCAACACTGAAGTCCGACCAAATGTAGAATCATCAAGTGGGATATTCTGAAAATCACTACTTAAATTGGGGAGCAAAGCAAAGTGTGAACAGGGCCTGAGTGTCCCCTGCTGCAGCGAGGTACACACTCATTTATTCAGCCCTAATCCTCTGCATTTGATACGAAGCATGCAGACCTCCCTACTGTTTATGCACAAGAGCAACCGGAAGGATGATTGATGTGAGCCATGGAAGCTGCTGCTGCAAATTGCTGGGGAAGGGGAATCAAGGAAGAGTTTTAGGGGAACTGGTCTGGGATAAAAGAAGCTTTAAGGCATGATTCCGTTCCTATGGATTATTATCTCCATTAATGGATGAAGAAACCAAGATACTGAAAGATGATATGAATGGTCTGTGGCTACACATGGAGCAAGAATAGGCGGTGAATTTCAAGGGTCCCTTCCTGCAAAGCTCTGCATCGTGCAGCCTAGGGTCCAGCAACGCTTCTCAAGGGGGATCAGGGATAAGAAGCAGAGTGAAGAATGGAAACCTTACCTATTTTCCACCTTCTGGGTGCTACAGTCTGTGCAGAATACTAGAGAGAAAATGACTGAGGGCAGAGATCCTCCTGATGACTGCTATCTGGAGGCGGAGACCACCATAAATGCATCCATTCTGACCTTTGTGTTCATGTGCTGCTGAGACAGAAGAGACAATAGCAGTAAATAGTGTCACCAGCTTAAACAAAGAGGTTGGAAAGAACACAGTGAAGGAGGTGCTTAAAAGAGGTATTTGCTGGTGTGCCTGAGGGAAGCGCTAGCAGTCTGATATGGTGGAAGGAGGGTTGGGGGTGGAGGGGAGAAGCAGATGGTTTGGAAAACAGAAGATTTTGTAGGGTATACAAGGAAATCTCTCCTTGATTTTAAAGGTAAAGAATTCTCTTGTCAGATTGTTTAGATGGGAGTAACACCAAAGGGACAAAAACTGTCGGGAGGCTGTTGTGGTACCCAGGAAACAAGTTGTGAAGGTGGGGATGCAAAATGAGGGAGGAGAGCCATCACCAGACACTGACTTCAGCTTCCATTGACTCAAGGCCAGACCTCAGAGCTTGTAGCAAATATTCAGGTATTTTTGTCTCAGTTTATTAGCCAAACGGATATCAGATATTAATTGTCTTAGCGTGTAACATTATCCTTTCTTCTCTCCTTCCTCCCTCCCTCTTTCTTTCCTTCCTTTTCTCCCTCCCTTCCTTTTTTCTTCCTTTATGCTTCAAGTGTCCCTTTTAAGAGTGAAAATGCTGATTTTTGCCTAGGAAGTGTCATTGCTTCAGTTACTATTGATTTAACAGGAAAAAAAGTTGAAAGTCAGTTGAGAGCAGAAATGGGACAAAGGAGTGAGGGGGAAGAGAAGGAGATCCCGATGAACTGGGCCTATTACATGGTTTTGCCAGAGGCTGACACTGAGTTGACATCACTTTGCAGAGTGCTACTTTGAGATCCAATCTCAGGAAAATGAATTTAAAAAAAGACACATGATGTCTGCTTTCAGGTTCTTGTTTCCAGTGACAGTCTGCTGTCTCTTCAAAGATTCCTATTCAGGGAAGTTAAGTTATCTTAGGAGAAAATCAGTGACTTGACAGGTAAATTGGGTTTTATCTGCTGTTGTAGACATTCGTTTTGGAAGGGAGCCCGAAAAGCTCTGAGGAGGAAATAATGATATGAACATCCTGGAACCTTTTAGGCATCACTTGGTCCTTTTAGAGGCAGCACCAGGCTCAGCGGATATACTGTGTAAGACAGTAGGAACCATAGCCACAGTCTGCAGGAAGTTGTGGGCTCAACACCTTGACCTTGTAGGCACAGATTGTCATCCAGGAAGAAATACGAGAAGTGTGAGCTGCCCACCAGCTCCTCTGATGCTTCCCCCTCAGACAGTTCCTGAAAGACTAGGGAGGACAGGATTTCTGAACCACGTACATTGAACCTTACTCTCTCTCTTGCTCTCTGAAGTGTGCTAGTCCAAGAATTCAGAGCGTTAAAGTTCTCTGGTAGTAGAGGGAATTCTCACAGGTCATTGTTTCCCTTTAACTAGGAAATACATTTCGCTGAGAAATTATCTGCTAACTCCTCTCTTGGTTTGTTCACCAAAAGCTGTGAACGTGAACTTCCCTTATTACGGCATCGTATTTGCATGTCTATGGAGCACAGTTAAGAAGCTCAAGAAAATAAATGATCATAGGCTCTCTAATGAAACAAATTAGGAGGGCAAAGGTTGCTGATCATTCCTGCACTGAGAAAACCTTTATGGGCTTCAGCTGTGACTCTAGGGGAAGCCACATGATTCTTGTAGTACCATGGAGAAAGACAAGAAGGTAAGTAAATAGATGTATTTGGTTCTTCAGGCGCGATGCAGGTAGGAATGAGTAAAGTGAGATAGGCAAGGGGCTACTGAGGGAAAGGGCTTGAGGAGATCACCTATTAAAGATACAAGTAAGTAAGTGAAAGTTGCTGGGTCGTGTCTGACTCTTTGCGACCCCATGGATTATACAGTCCAAGGAATTCTCCAGGCCAGAATACTGGAGTGGGTAGCCCTTCCCTTCTCCAGGGGATCTTCCGATCCAGGGATCGAGCCCAGGTCTCCCGCATTGCAGGCAGATTCTTTACCAGCTGAGCCACAGGGAAGCCGATATAAAGCTATGGTGAGGCGCGTGTCGGGCCGGCTGCCAGCCTTAGTTTTGCCTTTTCCCTTCACTCCGTCCGCAGCGTCACCCTGGACTCTCGGGTTCACCGCTTTCTTGCTTTGGCCCCCGCCCTTCCTGCCGAGTCTCTCCTTAAGGCCAAGTCCTCCTGTCAACTCTGACGCTCCCCCATTTCGCAGAGGAGTAAGTCCAGAAGACGTCGGATTTCTTTTCCAGAAACTGAAGAAGGGCAAAGTCATTGTTTCTCTGTTTTAGTGGAGTGTGAAAAGCCTACTTTTGCCAAGCGGGCATGTCGGCCTTTCCAGGCGTGCGTCATCCGGTCAAGCTGCCGTATGTGTTGGCGTTACAGCGCTCAGCGCAGGGTGGAAACATAAATACGTGACATGTCTCAACAGTCGCTTTGGTGCCCTTTGTGTGTAACACAGCCAAAGTCACACGAAAGCCGGAATTCTGAACAAACGCAGCAGTGGCAGTGGAGGACTTTGGTGTCATCAGCACGTGCTCATTTTTTAACACAAATACCTTTACCTTCGTATTATCCTCAAGAATAATTAACAGTCCGGATCATCCAGGCCAGTAGACAGTAAAGCCACATTTCTATTGAGCTGTGAGTTGATAGGCATAATTTCTACATTATTAGTTGATTGTATTTTATTTTCCAGTCAGACATGACCCAGACACAAACATTGTCGTAAAGAAGATGGTAGCTAATTGTGTGCATAATGTTTCTATTGGTCTAGGAAGAGTTTTGATCAACGTAATTCAGAAACTTCCTTCAAATCAATAAAACTTACGTCTTAAAGCCAACAGTGATTAGAAAGCCCTTCGACTCCTTTTTTTTCCCCTTGGCTGCGCTGAGCCTCCATCGCTGCGTGTGGGCTGTGTCTAGTTGTGGAGAGGGGGGCTAGCAGTGTGCTGGCTTCTCTTTGTGGTGGCTTCTCGTTGCAGAGCATGGGCTCTAGGTCGTGCCAGGTTCAGCCACTGCGGTGCCTGGGCTTAGTAGTTGTGGCTCACAGACTTAGTTTCCCTGTGACGTGTGGAATCTTCCCGGACCAAGGATTGAACCTGTGTCCCCTGCATTGACAATCGGATTCTCAGCCGCTGGACCACCAGTGCTGCTGCTACATGCTAAGTCGCTTCAGTGGTGTCTGACTCTTTGCGACTCCATGGACTGTAGCTCACCGGGCTCCTCTGTCCATGGGATTCTCCAGGCAAGAATGCTGGAGTCATTTGCATGCCCTCCTCTGGAGGATCTTCCTGACCCAGGAATAGAAGCTTCATCTTGTATGTCTCCTGCCCTGGCAGACTGGTTTGCTATCACTAGTGCCACCTGGGAAGTCCTCAATTTTTTTTTTTTTTTTTTTTAATAGCTTTACCAATGCCCTTTTCTGGTGCTTGTAACTCTTGAAATTCAGGAAACTCTATTTGTGCTTGAGTTACTGATGAAATAGTTTTAAAAAAAAAAGAAAAGAAAAAAGGAATGGAGAATGGCCCCACCTTTCTAGCTTGATCTGAATAGTTGGGAAAAAGGATGACTGATCCATGTCACTTCCCACACACTAGGCTCCTCTGTCCGTGGGATTTTCCAGGCAAGAATACTAGAGTAGGTTGCCATTTCCTCCTCCAGTGGATCTTCCCCACCCAGGGATCAAACCTGCATCTCCTATTTGAAAAAATAGATATACCTTTAAAAACTAAAGTGCATTTTCTATATATAAAGTGAATTTAGAGGATACACCTGGACCAATATAAATATATACATACACTCTCTAACCACTACCCAGATCAAGATAGAGACTGTCTCCAGCATCTCAAATGGGACCACTCTCATACACAGGTCAAGGGCCAGCTGAGTGGTCCTAATGTCTTTAAATAACTTCTTCTATAAAATTACAGGTAGACATACCACATAGAGGCTTTCCAGGTGGTGTTAGTGGTAAAGAACCTGCCTGCCAATGCAGGAGACATAGAGACATGGGTTTGATCTTGGGTTGGGAAGATACCCTGGAGGAGGGCATGGCAATCCACTCTAGCATTCTTGCCTGGAGAATCCCATGGACAGATGAGCCTGGGGTACTACAGTCCATAGGGTTGCAAAGAGTTGGACATCGCTAAAGTGACTTGGTACGCACGCATAGCACATAGACACTTATAATGGGCAATGTACTGCAAACAAGTTAGAAAAAAATTCCAATGGTTTAATTATCCTTTTTAACTCCTTAAAGTCTATTATTTCAGAATCTCTGTGAGCCAACAGTAGTCAACACCTAATACCTTCCTCTCACTTTCCTCTAGGCCTGTCGGAAATAAATTAAACAAGAACCCCTGAATAGTAGTTTGGAACATGGAAGCCTGAGTGTGTTTATCCATCTTAGCTATAACTCTGGGGTTTGCATGTTAATTACCCCCTGCCTTATTAAATATATCTTATTAAATGCCAAAAGCTGATTTCCTAATTAGCTCTGGGCTGTTAGTCCTTAGTTTACATTTCCACTCTTTTGTGGGGAGAGCCTTTGAATGTCATTCAGAAATTTTAAGTATGGTTGACAAATGCCTTATGTGGGACTGGAGGATATTAGTAAGTCATTGCTTCAAAATATACTCTTACAGAAAGATATTTGTACGCAAGACTCAGCTATTGAAATCTGTCTTTCTGTCTCTTTCTCTCTCTCTCTTTAAGAGTATGGCTTGCATTGGTGAGCATCTACTGTGTGCAATGTCATTTGCAATGGTATTTGATGTAAGAATCACAATCCTGGAGATTTTATTTTAATGCTTTTCCTGATGAGAAAACAAGATTCATAAACATCATGACCCTTTGTTCATTCACAGAGGGTCATTCAGCAACTCAGTATGAGTGATGTCAGGCTATGTGCAGTTCACTGGTTTTGAAACAACTACATGTTTTTGGTTTGGATTAGTGAATGTTGTTATGTACTTTTAAGAAATACTGTGAGTTACTTCACTTCATATGATGATCTCTAGGTCTGTTCATTTTGCTGCCGATGGCATTATTTCATTATTTTTATGGCTGAGTAGTATTCCACTGGGCTTCCCTGGTGGCTCAGTGATAAATAATCCAACTGCTAATGCAGGAGACACAAGTTCAATGCCTGGGCTGGGAAGATCCTATGGAGAAGGAATTGGCAACCTACTCTAGTATTCTCGCCTGGGAAATCCCATGGGCAGAGAAGCCTGGCGAGCTACAGTCCACAGGGTCACAAAAGAGTTGGACGTGACTTAGGAACTAAAGCAACAACAAAAACATCCATAAATAAATAAATGTGTGTGTGTGTGTGTGTGTGTGTGTATGTGTGTGTTCATTGGAAAGACTAATGCTGAAGCTGAAGCTCCAATACTTTGGCCACCTGATATGAAGAGCTGATTCATTGGAAAATATCCTGATGTTGGGAAAGATTGAAGGCAAAAGCAGAAGGGCATTGCAGAGGATGAGATTAGATAGCATCACCTACTCAATGGACATGAGTCTGAGCAAACTCCAGAAGACAGGGAAGGACAGGGACAAGATTTAGTGACTCAACAACACACACACACACCATACTTTATTTATCCATTCATCCATCAATGGACACTTGGGTTGCTTTCAAGTCTTGGCTAGGGTAAATAGTGCAGAGAGAGCTAAAGACAAATATTATATGGTATTGCTTATATGTGGAATTTTAAAAAATGATACAAATAAACTTATTTACAAAACAGAAACAGACATAGAATACAAATTTATGGTGTCCAAAGCAGAAAGGGGGAGGTGGGATAAATTAGGATTTGGAATTAACATGTACACAGTTGTTCAGTCGCCAAATCTTGTCCAAATCATCATGACTCCATGGATGGCAGGATGCTAAGCTTCCCTGTCCTTCATCACCTCCCTGAATTTTCCCAAGTTCATGTCCATTAAGTCAGTGATGCCATCCAACCATCTCACCCTCTGTTGCCTCTTCTCCTCCTGCGCTCAATCTTTCCCAGGATCAGGGTCTTTTCCAATGAGTCCACTCTTTGCAACAAGTGGCCAAGTATTGGAGCTTCAACTTCAGCAATAGTTCTTCCAATGAATATTCAGGGTTGATTTCCTTTAGTATCGACTGGTTTGATCTCCTTGTGGTCCAAGGGACTCTCAAGAGTCTTCTCCAGTACCAAAGTTCAAAGGCATTAATTCTTCAGTTTTCAGCCTTTTTATTGTCTCTTTTTTATTCAGCTCTCACATCTGTACATGACTACTGGGAAAAAAAGGGCTTTGACTATATGGACCTTTGTCAGCGAAGTAATGTCTTTGCTCTTTTAATACACTGTCTAATTTTGTCATAGCTTTTCTTTCAAGGAGCAAGTATCTTTAAATTTCATGGATGCAGTCACCCTCCACAGTGATTTTGGAGCCCAAGAAAAAAAGTCTGTCACTGTTTCCATTGTTTCCCCTTCTATTTTGCCATGAAGTGATGGGACTGGATGCTAAGATCTTTATTGAGGTTTAAGCTGGCTTTTTCACTCTTCTTCTTCACCCTCATCAAGAGGATCTTTAGTTCCTTATTTCTGATATTTCTCCCAGCAATACTGATTCCAGCTTGTAACTCTTTCAGCCTGGCATCTGGCAAAATGTGCTCTACATTTAAGTTAAATAAACAGGGTGATAATAAACAGTCATTCCTTACATTGTTCATTGAAGAAGGCCTTCTTGTCTCTCCTTGCTATTCTCTGGAACTCTGCATTTAGTTGGGTGTAAGAGTTGACTTATTGGAAAAGACCCTGATGCTGGGAGGGATTGGGGGCAGGAGGAGAAGGGGACGACAGAGGATGAGATGGCTGGATGGCATCACCGACTTGATGGATATGAGTTTGAGTAACTCTGGGAGTTGGTGACAGACAGGGAGGCCTGGCGTACTGTGATTCATGGGGTCGCAAAGAGTCAGACACGACTGAGCAACTGAACTGAACTGAACTGAACTTTCCCTTTCTCCCATGCTTTTTGTTTCTCTTCTTTCTTCACGTGTTTATAAAGTCTTCTCAGACAACCACTTTGCCTCTTGCTTTTCTTTTTCTTTGTTTCTTTGGGATGGTTTTGTTCGCTGCCTCCTGTACAATATTGTGAACCTCTGTCCATAGTTCTTCAGGCATTCTGTTTACTAGATCTAATCCTTTGAATCTGCTTGTCACCTCCACTGTATAATCATAGGGAATTTGATGTAAGTCATACCTGACTGACCTGGTGGTTTACCCTTTCTTTAGTTTAAGCCTGGATTTTGCTATGAGAAACCGATGATCTGAGCCACAGTCAGCTCCAGGTCTTATTTTTCATGACTGCATATTGCTTCTCCATCTTTGGCTACAAAAAATTGTAGTCAATCTGATTTCAGTATTGACCATTTGGTGATGTTCATGTGTAAAAGTCATCTCTTGTGTTGTTGAAAAAGGGTGTTTGCTATGACCAGTGCATTCTCTTGGCAAAATTCTGTTAGGCTTTGCCCTGCTTCATTGTGTACTTCAAGGCCAAACTTGCCTGTTACTCCAGGTATCTCTTGACTTCCTACTTTTGCATTCCAGTCCCCTGCAATGAACAGGACATCTTTTTTTGGTGTTAGTTCTAGGAGGTCTTCTGGATCTTCATAGAACTGATCATCTTCAGTTTCTTTGGCATTAGTGGTTAGAGCATAGACTTGAATTACTGTAATGTTGAATGGTTTGACTTTGAAATGAAGCAAGACCATTTTTGTTGCTTTTGAGGTTGCACCCAAGTACTGCATTTTTGGACTCTTGTTGATTATGATGGCTACTCCATTTCTTTTATGGGATTCTTGCCCACAGTAGTAGATATAATGGTCATCTGAGTTCTATTCACCCATTCTCATCTATTTTAGTTCACTGATTGCTAAGTTGTTGATGTTTACTCTTGCCATCTCTTGCTTGACCATGTCCAATTTACCTTGATTCATGGACCTAACATTCCAGGTTCCTATGCAGCACTGTTCTTTATAGCATTGGATTTTACTTTCATCACCAGACATATCCATAGTTGAACATTGTTTTCGCTTTGGTCCAGGCTCTTCATTCTTTCTGGAGCTATTAGTAGAGTCTCTGCTCTTCCCCAGCAGCATTTTGGGCACCTTTCGACCTGGAAGGCTCAACATTCTGTGTCATTTCTTTTTGCCTTTTTATATAGTTCATGGGGATCTCACAGGAAATATACTGGGGTGGTTTGCCATTCCCTCCTCCAATGGATCACATTTGTCAGAACTCTCCATCATGACCTGTCCATCTTGGGTGGCCCTGCACGACATGGCTCATAGCTTCATTGAGTTATGCAGGCCCCTTCACCACAAGACACTGATCCATGAAGGGGACACACACACTATTATTGGTGGCTCAAATAGCCAAGAATCTGCCTGAAATGTGAGAGACCCAGATTCAATCACTGGGTCAGGAAGATCCCATGAAGAGAGGAATGGCAATCCACTCCAGTATTCTTGCCTGGAGAATTCCAGGGACAGGGGAGCCTGGCAGGCTACAGTCCATGGAATAGCAAAGAGTTGGACATGACTGAGCGACTAACAGCCTATGTAAAATAGATAACTAACAAGGACCTTCTGTATAGCACAGGGAACTCTATTCAACCTTTCATAATAGCCTCTAAGGGAAAAGACTCTAACAAAGAATAAAAATATATATGTATAGCTGAATCACTTTGCTGTACATCTCAAACTAACACAACATTGTAAATCAACTATATTGCATTACAAATTAAACAAAACAAAATAACACATTCCATACATTGAGCTACACACCCCAGTTTAAAATAACATGCAACCTGTATTTCCAAGGCAGTTATAGTCTAAGAACCTTGCCAGGGACAACAGAGCGAATCTCAGAATTTGTTAAGATTAGCACCCAAAGTTCACGCCCTTTCTTTCCCTTTTTACCACCTCTCTTAATCCTGACCCTGGGGCAGGGTGATATGTTTGGCAGGACACACGACTTGAAATAAGAAATCTCCCTAAGAAATCCTGATATTTTCTCTCAAGGTTACTGAGGCAGAATTTGGGGCTTGTACCTGTTATTTCTTGCCCAGACTGCAGTTAGGAAAACAACAACATCTTCCCTGTGGCACATGGCTGCTTGCAATCCAGCTGCCAGTCAGAACGGTCGGTATAGTGTATTCACTCAACCTGGTGTATTCCTTGCCTCCGAACGAGATGTTCTGATGGCAGCTAACCCAGAGAGGTCCACTCTCCATTGATAAGTGCTGGCTGGAGTCCCCCTTAGCCTCACCATTTATGCCCCCTCCATTAGCTGCCTAATAAAGCAGGAAAATGGCATCCGCACCTTCATTAAGACACCAGGATCTTCCATTTGTCAACCAAAATGTTGCTTAATGTCAAGGAATGGGTATCTGAGGCAGCTGAAGGCTTACTCGACCTCTTTCCCTTCAGTTACCTGTGGATGCTTCTACCTGCCCAGGATGAAGAGCTCCCTCACCCCCACCCCATGTCGTGAGCCCACTGTGTGCCTGTTTTCTTTTATAAGCACATAGGGACTTAGCAGCTCTGATCAAGCTCCTTTAACTCTAGAAGTAGCAAGGGAGACAGAGAGACCAATGTTAGCACTGCATTCCTGCAAAGGAAGAAAATCAATGAGCAGCTTTATCATGAACCATATGCGTGATTTCTTAAGATAGTAGTGATAACCTATATATGGTGACAACAGTGTGAAACCTGGACCCAAACTAAGTATGACACCACTTGTGGAGGAGTGACAACGAAACAGACCCTGAGAAGTGACATCTGTGTTCCTGCTCAGAATCAGCTTCTCTGATTGCTGGGGTTTCCTGGTAAGGCGGGGACACGATAGCTATTGGCTGCACAATTGTAAGACGTGTCGTAAATTCAGAAAAGTTAAATGTGTGTGTGTAGGTGGGTGTGTGTATGCCGGGGTGGCTCCTTCAGTGAGGAAGCTGGCTAAAACCTTCCTGATGATAAATAGAGTGAGGTAAAGTAAAAGATGCAGAGGGCCAAGCAATTTTTGGTTTCAGAAACATGACATAAGAGGGTGTTACTTGGAATGCAATAAAAGGGTCATTGGGCTTTAGTTAAAATCTTTATAATCCAGTCCCAATTTGATAATCTCTTGTGATTTATGATTCCACTTAAATCCTTTCCCAAACTAAGTTTTCTCATCTTTAAAATAAGATAATACAGATTTCCTACCTCACAAAGATGTTATGATCAGATGGGGATGAATGCTGTTGTGCAATTTCTGCCTGTCATCATTAAGAACATTTCTGTTTTGATTTCTGTCATCAGAGCTTAGTTTTGCATCCCCTGGAACTTCATATGCATGGGATCAAAGAGTATACGCCCTTTATAAAAGCTGACTGCTTTCATGGATTAGTAGTATTCCAGTGTAACACTCTTCAGAGTTCAATTTACTCTTTTTCTATCTTCTTAGAGTGGGAGCTTAGATTTTAAATTTTATATCTTTCTTATTATAACTTTTCAGTTCAGTTCAGTTCAGTTCATTCGCTCAGTCGTGTCTGACTCTTTGTGACCCCATGAATCGCAGCACGCCAGGCCTCCCTGTCCATCACCAACTCCCGGAGTTTACTCAAACTCATGTCCATCGAGTAGAGTTGGTGATGCCATCCAGCCATCTCATCCTCTGTCATCCCCTTCTCCTCCTGCCCACAATCCCTCCCAGCATCAGGGTCTTTTCAAATGAGTCAGTTTTTCGCATAAGGTGGCCAAATTATTGGGGTTTCAGCTTCAGCATTAATCCTTCCAATGAATATTCAGGACTGATTTCCCTTAGGATGGACTGGTTGGATCTCCTTGCACTCCAAGGGACTCTCAAAAGCCTTCTCCAACACCACAGTTCAAAAGCATCAATTCTTCAGCACTCAGCTTTCTTCACAGTCCAACTCTCACATCCATACATGGCCACTGGACAAACCATAGCCTTGACTAGACGGACATTTGTTGGCAAAGTAATGTCTCTGCTTTTTAATATGTTGTCTAGGTTGGTCATAAATTTCCTTCCAAGGAGTAAGTGTCTTTTAATTTCATGACTGCAATCACCCTCTGTACTGATTTTGGAGCCCAAAAAAATAAAGTCTGACACTGTTTTCACTGAACGTGGAGTAGCTCCTTATTATATCTTTTAAAAAACCTTTAAAGCCATGAATTATCTTCTAAGGACTGCTTTCATTAGAAGCACAAATTTTGATACAGTATTTCTATCATTATTCAATTTCCATTATTTTCTAATTTCCATTGTGGTTTTTTTGTTGACCTAAGGATAACTTGAAAGTGTGTTTGTAAACATCTAAATATTTGAAAGTTTTCTAGATAATTTATTATTATCAATTCCTAATTTAATTTAATTGTGGTCAGAAAACAAACTATGGTTTCTTCAGGACTTATTGAGTAGGATATAGGGTCTCTTAGTCAATGTTCCACATGCATTTGAAAACAGTATATAATCAGTGTTCAGTGAAGTATTCCATGAACATTAATTAACCAAGTTCTCTGACAATATTGTTGAATCTTATATTCTCACTGACTATTTTTGAATCTCTGTTGTAGGTGCAGGTGCATTTAGGTATTTTTGTCTTCATGATGAATTGACCCTTTGTAATTTTGAAAATCTTCACTATCTTGTAATATAACTTACAATGTCTGATATTAATAGAGAAATTCCAGGTTTATAGTGCCTATTCTTTGCGTGAAATGTCTTTTCCCTTCATTTTACTTTTAACCTGTCAATGTCTTTATTTTAAAAAGAGTATTATACAAAAAGTATATCAATAAGCTTTACTTTTTTATCTAGTAATTTACGCCTTTTTGCCTGACAAATTATGCCTTTAACTGAGGTTTTACTTGGGTTTCTTTTAATGTAATTATCCACTGGGAAAGTTTTAAGTTTACTATATTGAAATTATTTTATTTTTTCTCCTCTGTATTTATTCAGTTCTCTTTTCTTATCATTTCACATTAAATGAGCATTGGTGTTTCCACTGTTGTTGTCATCATATTTTAGTGTTCCTTCTTCTTTGATATTGGCTTTGTGACTATGCCTCTTTGGTTTATTTTAGTGCATTCTTGGCTTATTTAAATTTACTTCAAATTGACATGCCATTTTATACATCATCTTACGGCCTTGCAACAGTATAATTCTCTTTAGCCTGCATCCCACATGCCATCCTTTGTGGTTTTATTGACACATGCTCACTTCTACATTTGCAATCGACATCACAGTACATTATTATTTTTCCTTTAAGCTGAGTATTGACTTTTAAAATATTTAAGAAAAGAAATACAAATAGTCTTATATTTAGCCATATGTAGGAAACACATTGTCACAGCTTTTGTTTAAATGAAATTGTGTTATTTTCCCTTCAGATTTGAGAGTTGTTTTTTGCTGGATATAGAGTGTGAGGTTGAGAGTTTCACACTTATAGCATTTGTTGGTCTCCATTGTTTCCTGGGAGAAGTCATCTGTCATTCCACTGTTGTTCAGCTGCTATCTTCAGCAACTGAACTGGCATTGAGAGAGTGGTATTTTTAAAGCATCTTAGTAGAGCCTTGGGATCCAAGCACCTGGAGAATAAGATTCTTTGTTTCTCATCCCAGCCTACAACTTCTTATATTGCCAAGCAATGAATGTCTTTGACCTTGTAGGAAGATGAACTGGTGAACTTGGTGGGCGTTTGGTTGAGGCTTCCTTTAGATTCAATCTGCCTCTATCTTTAAGTGTTTACACTGCTAGCTCTAGGAGGGCTCTGGGATCATGCATTGCACACTTTGAAATCTCAAAACTCTGTGACCTTGGGTCTGTTCAGATGTGTATTCATGGGACTATGAAACTGCAAACAATATGACTCTAGAATAGTAGGAAACCTTGAAATGTTGAGATGTTGAGATCTCAATATTGCAAGGGAGTGAGGGTCAGAAAGAATAGATTGTTTGTCCAATGTTACACAGTGATGCCGTGATGCTGACCATTTGCATGAGAATCCAGGATTCCCTCTTCAGAACACATGGCACCTGAGGATTCCAAGCTCCCCAAATAAACCTTTTATCTAGAATTTTACAACCAGGATTTCAACATAATCCAGTTTATATATATATATATATATCTTATCCATTTGATAACCTCCACAGTAGTTTAGCATTACATATTAAACATGTGACATATTAAACATGTAACTATTACACTTTTACATATATTATATAAATATTCAATACACTTTTTCAGAACAGTTTTATATATACAAATTTATAAATACATATGCGATCCATCTGATAGCATCCATACTTGTCTAGCATTACATACCAAACATGTACTTAAACCTAAAGCTTGACCTCATAGATCCCATGCCCAACATTCCCTATTTACATCTTTATTCATTCCTTTGCTTTATTAATGGACATGCTTGTTTCATCTATAAGTGTTCTTTTTTTTAATAAATTTAAATTTTTGAAGAGTCTTTAAGCCTGCATTTACCACAAGGTAAGATCTAAAGTACTTTAATTCCTATTTTACTGAATATCATCTTAAGATATGTTCAGTTTATAAGTCACTTAGAACATAGGAGAGGATTCCCCCATCACCCTCAGTATGAATAAAGTCCTGTTTAAAATTCAGTTTCTATACGGGATGCTGAAAATACAGAGCTTCTACATGCTTGGGGAGTGGGTTGTAGGAAACACAATTAACGGAACTGAAGTCTACCAAGTTTGGTTGTAGAAAAACATGAAATATGTTCAATGCATCCAAGAGTGAAAAACCACCAGGATCTTTAACCACCTCCCAAATTCATGTGTCAAAGAAATACATTTTGAAAAGAACTGCATTCTGCAGGGAAGAGTCTTTCCTAGGTGGGCCAAGGTCGAAGAGGTTTTATATCTGCATCAGTTGCTAACGTTGGAGCAGAATGTGGAAGATAAGCCTGCTGAAGAGAACCATTGTTTTGTTTTGTTTTTTTCCTGGGTTGGGACAATGACCACATCTTTGACAAACCTGTGGAGAAGAAAGTTAGATTTGAATCTCAAGGAATTCCCCTCCCCCAAAAGATTCTCTTATCAGAGTTTTGCTGCAAAGTAAAAAGTGAGCTTCTCTGCTCTTCATAAGCCACTTTGTGATGTATGATAGTGACTATATTAAATTTCTAATGTCAGAGTTACTAGCCAGCGGGTGTTTTGTGTACAGCAGAAATGTCAGATTGGTCAAATTATCCTAGATTCAGAGATGTTATGAGAATACAATGAAAGTTAAGATTTGAATCATTGAAATG
Organism: Cervus canadensis; assembly: GCF_019320065.1. Classification (NCBI taxonomy): domain Eukaryota; kingdom Metazoa; phylum Chordata; class Mammalia; order Artiodactyla; family Cervidae; genus Cervus; species Cervus canadensis. Next base: position 2,711,662 of record NC_057400.1, on the reverse strand, counting down.
GATTCCATTACATGCATAAAATCCTTTTACTTGGTATTCTTTTTGGCCATTTGAGAAACCAGTGGTTTGGTTGGAGTTGATAGAACATTAGCATGAGCTTTACCCATGAATGCTTAAGTTGGAAAAGAAGCCTGGTGATGATTCATAATGAAGCAAACCAGTCACTGTGCTACCTGACATCCTCCCTTAAAGATTAGGTACAATCGGGATGATGAGAAAGTTCTGGGGATGGATGGGATGATGGTTGCATAATAATGTGATTGTACTTCATGCCACTGAAATATATACTTTAAAATGGTTAAAATGGCAAATTTTATGTTATTCATATTTCACCCCAGCGGGGAAAAAAGATTAGGTAGGAGACTTTGGATTCCATCTGTAGAAAATTTCTACCCCAGAAACCATTCATCCAAATGAAGGCTAGGAGGCATAATTTTAGTGTACCAAGTATCTCCCATGCTGTGTGTTCTTTTGCTTAACTTTCACAAGGAAGTATGAATATAAATTACATAAAAACCAGAGACTCCTTTTCTCCTTCGTGGAACAATTGACAATGAAATAGTTGAAAAGTGAGTGGCGGTAGAAAAGCCATATGCTTTGGAACAGGACAACTTTGAAATTGAATCATAGACTAATTGCTAACCAATTAGATGATTTGAAGATAGTTTTCATCCTCTTCTCTCTCTCTCTAGGCTTCAGATTTCTTTTTAATCTATAAAATAGTAATAATGATCATGAAAAAGTCTTTGCTTAGTGACTGGCTTCAATTAATGGTAACAATTGCTCCTGTAAAATCCTTTTCTTCCATGAAGAGATTTTTTTTTAGTTATCTTCCATACCACAGTGATTATCAGTGTTAGGAATATCAGAATTTCATTGTGTTATTTACTTAGGAAAGCTTTTGTGTTTCATGCCTTGTGACTTACTAGGATTGACTTATTTATAAAATTTTGGGGAAGGAGATTTTTAGAGAATAATGTACAGCAGCTCTAAATATGTGTATATCTATATCTATGTATAGATATATATAGATATAGATATATATAACACATCATGCAGAATTTTCACCAGAGTCAGACTTCATTTTGAAGATCTGAGACACAGGATTTTCTTTGCAAGACTTTATGGAGTGCCATGGCTGGATTTCCATCCATGGTCCTTAGGCTCAGGAGACAGCGCTGCCATGCTGTCACAGACCTCACCGGCTCCCATCTCTCCCACAGACGTTCGCAGGAAACGTGAACGCTGACAGTGTGACGCACCACAAGTTACTCCATTCCGTGAGAGCCCGGTTCATTCGCTTCGTCCCCCTGCAGTGGAATCCAAGCGGAAAGATCGGCATGAGAGTTGAAGTCTACGGATGCTCCTACAGTAAGTCCCCACACAAATGATCGGCGCTGGTGTGTGTTTGCAAGTGGCGTTATCCACACTGTATCGGGTTGTTGACACTGAGAATGCAATCTCAATCATCTTAAAGTCATTTCTATAGTTTGATGATATATGCATATTTGAAGATGTGAAATTCAACCCAGATGTAGAAGAACGTTTATTTAGGGATGAAGTAGTTTGGAGATGAGATGATTGGGTTTAACAAAAAAAGTTCAAAATGAAGAACTCTTGAGCTATCACTTACCTTTGCAGTACTAAAATAATTTTAGTCCTTTCCCAGGAGTGGGATGAAGTATTACAGAGCTCTTCCCTTCCTTGTTCTACAAGGGAAAGAGAAGAAACATTTCAACTCAGTGTAATGCGTGGGATGTTTCTCTCTTGGAATTATGCAGACATTCCATTCTTCTGAATTGTTTGGGCTGGATTTAAAAGTAGAGCTCCATCTTGCAGATAAGGAAGGTCACAAACATAGGTAGAACTCTATATTACTCTAGAACTGTGAAAAGATTGCCTTTATCTTGAACAAGCACTTTTAGAAAGAATGTGCTTAGAACAGATGCTCCAACAAACCATTAAACCAAGGAGAAGCTGCCTTGCTCTCCAGCCCTTCTATCAAAAAGCACAGACATCTAGGGTGAGGGCATGGGTGTTTCCTAATCCAGGATCTCTGGGGCATCCAGATTCCCATGTTACCTCTTCTGTTGATAATAGTTGTTACAACTAATATTACCAAATGCAAGTTTGTGTACCCAATACACAAAGAGGCCAAATAAACAGAAATATCAGAGTTTGAAACAGAGAAATATTTATTGCAGGGACAGGCAAGAGAACTGGTTGCTCCTATCCGAAAACCCGGAACTCCCCAGAATTTAGCAAAACTCTTTAAAAGGCAAGGTAAGGGAGGGGAATGGTTAATTGTTGAAAGCCTCTTGGTCCTGGAATCCTTCTTCTTACAGCTGTCCACATAGATCAAGAAACAATGTTCCTGTAAATCTCCAGCAAGATAAATATTATTCTGTTCCGTTAATTTTGTATCTCTATGTGCATGGAAAAGTGTTATACCCTTAAAAGGTCAGAACCCTGAATGGGCTCTCCTGTATATGTCAGGCCATCAGCAAAATCCTTAACTCTGAGCAATAGAATACAAAGGTTAAAGTAAAAAAAAAAAAATGTTCTCATCCATTTTAAAAACATATAATGTGGAGTCATATTTGTTCTTCCCTATTACACTAGGAGGCTTATTTTAGGTTAAACATGAAGCATTCATGCTGAAATAAAAAGCATATCTTCAGCCATCTATTTTGCAGCAATATTTCAATTTATCTTTAACACATCCTCCTACATTTGTTTTCTTTGTCCTGTCAGTTGTCCCTATTTTCCATGTCCATTGCTCTGCATGTTTGCACAAAAAGGCTCAGAGCATCAAGTTAAATAATAGACTATACAACAGAGAGACCCTTGAGCACCATGTGTAGTTCTTTTCAGGTGATTGCGCCTTTGAGAATCTGATGACAGCAAGGCAGCCATCTCTTAAGAAGAGTGCCCCAACAAAGGAAACTATAATCAAAGTGAAAAGACAATCTTCAGAATGGGAGAAAATAATAGCAAATAAAGCAACAGACAAAGAGTTAATCTCAAAAATATACAAGCAACTCCTGCAGCTCAATTCCAGAAAAATAAATGACCTAATCAAAAAATGGGCCAAAGAACTAGACAGACATTTCTCCAAAGAAGACATACAGATGGCTAACAAACACATGAAATGATGCTCAACATCACTCATTATCAGAGAAATGCAAATCAAAACCACAATGAGGTACCATTACACGCCAGTCAGGATGGCTGCTATCCAAAAGTCTACAAGCAATAAATGCTGGAGAGGGTGTGGAGAAAAGGGAACCCTCTTACACTGTTGGTGGGAATGCAAACTAGTACAGCCGCTATGGAGAGCAGTGTGAAGATTCCTTAAAAAACTGGAACTAGAACTGCCATATGACCCAGCAATCCCACTCCTGGGCATGCACACTGAGGAAACCAGATCTGAAAGAGACACGTGTACCCCAATGTTCATCGCAGCACTGTTTATAATAGCCAGGACATGGAAGCAACCTAAATGTCCATCAGCAGATGAATGGATAAGGAAGCTGTGGTACATATACACCATGGAATATTACCCAGCCGTTAAAAAGAATTCATTTGAATCAGTTCTAATGAGGTGGATGAAACTGGAGCCTATTATACAGAGTGAAGTAAGTCAGGAAGAAAAACACCAATACAGCATACTAACGCATACATATGGAATTTAGAAAGATGGTAATGATAACCCTATATGCGAGACAGCAAGAGAGACACAGATATATAGAACAGTCTTTTGGACTCTGGGAGAAGGCGAGGGTGGGATGACTTGACAGGATAGCATTGAAACATGTATATTATCATATGTGAAACAGATCGCCAGTCCAGGTCTGATGCATGAGACAAGTGCTCAGGGCTGGTGCACCGGGATGACCCTGAGGGATGGGATGGAGAGGGAGGTGGGAGGGGGGTTCAGGATGGGGAAAATATGTACATCCACGCCTGATTCATGTCAATGCCTGGCAACACCACTACAATATTGTAAAGTAATTAGCCTACGATAAAATAAATAAATTAAAAAAAAGGAAAAGTGTCCACAGTAAGGTTCTCAGCTTGGCTAAAGCCCAGATCTTGACCAAGAAAAGAGCTCCTGACTTTGAGGTAGTTTCATTCTACCAATATTCCTTTCCAAGGAATCTTCTCCAGGAAAGCTCGCATCTAGTAAGTACATCCTCTGAGGCAGTGGTCTCCAACCTTGTTAGCACTAAGGACCAGTTTTGTGGAAGACAGTTTATCCACAGACCAGAGCTCGGGGGAAGGTTTCGAGATGATTCAAGCGGATTACTTTTTTTTCCAATATTGATCCGAATTTTGTTAAATTTTATTTTTAATTGAAGGGTAATTACTTCACATTGTTGTGTGGTTTCTGCCAAATGTCCGCGGGAATCAGCCCGACACACACGTGTCCCCTCCCTCTTAAGCCTCCTTCCAGCCTCCTAGGTTGTCACAGACTGCCGCTTCAGGTTCCCCCCAGTACACAGCTCTTCCGTGCACTTTCTGTCTAATCTAATGCTGCCACTGATCTGACAGGAGGTACAGGTCCGTTGGGGATCCCTGCTGTAAGGAGAAAAATTACCTGCAGGTACATAGTGTGAGTGGTGGGACGTTGCACCCCCTTAGGCAGCTTTCGGATGGAGAATGCCCTTGTCTGGGATGGTCCTCCAGCTGGCTCTCTGTAATCTTCCATCACTAGTCTTGGGGCTTTGGTGCTTTATCCTTTGGGAAAAAAAGAACACACATCTGACTCTCAGTTAGTCTATAAAACCAAAATCTCAGCATGTCCTCTGGATCAAAATTCCCTCTCAACATCATCTTATCCCTTTTTTTTTGTTTGTTTGTTTTTACTGGTTCATTCTTATAAACATAAAACTTTGCTGCATAAGTCATAAAACAGAACAACTACAGAAGCCAAATGGCTCTTTTATCTATCTGCCCTTCTCTCCCACGCTCTGGGCAAAATAGCTTCTCCCAAAAGCTTGTCTTTAGTTACTGATTCCACTGCAGCAGTTTTCGGTCCATCTTGAGGCACATGGTGGTCAGTTTCATGTGTCAGCTTGGTAGGTTTCAGGCCACAGTGATTCAGCTAGACACCAATCCAGGTGTTGCTGTGATGAGTTTAACATTGGCATCATTTGCGAAGTAGAGGAGCTATACTTGATAATCTATGTGCCTGATTCAGTCAGTTGAGAAGTTTTAAGACAGGACTGAATTTTTCCGTGGAGGAAGAAAAATTCCTGCCTGTGCACTTCAATTGCAGCTCCTGGCAGAAGGCGCCCAGCCTGCCCCTGCTGACAGCATGTCCTTACAGACGAATTTCAGACTTGCCTCACCAGCCCCCACGCTCACATAAACCAGCTCCTTGCAATGAATCTTTCAATATACACAATCCACTGGTTCTGTTTTTCTGGGGAGACTCATGCAGATTGCTCTACAGAAACTCTTTCAGTTAATACCATCAGTGACCTCCTTGTAGCTAAGATCTCACTGCACTCATGTCTCGGTAGTATTTGGTTCAATGAACTATTTCCATTTTTTAGAAACCCAGCTTCCTCTTTTGGGTTACCTGCCCCTCTAACATTCTCAGGGTTCTATCTCAGGACTCCCACTCTATTTCTTTGTTTAAAATTTTACAATGTTGTATTTCAGGTGTATAGCAAAGTGACCCAGTTATATATATATATGTGTGTGTGTGTGTGTGTGTGTGTATAGAAAATATAGACAGATATTTGTACATATACATATATGTGTGTATACATATATAATATTTTTCAGGTTCTTTTCCCTTATAGACTATTACAAGATATTAAGTACAGTTGTGGGATACAGTAGACCCTTCTTCATTATCTGTTGTATACATAACAGTATGTATTTGTTAGTCCCAAAGTCCTAATTCATCCCTCCTTCCCTTTTCCCCTTGTGGTATCCATGATTTTCTTTTTTCCTTTGTCTGTGGGTCTATTTCAGCTTTGTAATTAAGTTCATTTGCATCATTTTTTTTTTAAATCCAGATACAATTGATACCATATGACATTTGTCTCTCTCTGACTTACTTCACTGAGTGTGGTCATCTCTAAGGCCATCCATGTTGCTACAAATGGCATTATTTCATTCTTGTTATGGTTGAGTAATACTCCACTGTATATATCTACCACATCTTCCTTGTCTGCTCCTCTGCTGATGGACATTTAGGTTGCTTCCATGTCTTGGCTATTATAAATAGAGCTGCTATGGACATTGGGGTGCATGAATATTTTTGAATTATGATTTTCTCCACCAATGCCCAGCTAAATGTATAGGGTTCCATGAATTTCAATACCAACTAGATGCTGATCACCTCCACATATGTGTCTTCTAGACTGACCCCTGGAATTATATATGCCATAAACTTGCCATCTCTACCTGAAAGTCTAGTACATCTCTCAAGTTTATTACAGCAAAAACAGAATTCTTGATTACCATTCTCTCAACAACTTGTGGTTTCACATCTCCTATCTTAACAAATGGCATGATTCAGTCATTTGCTAGAACAGAAACCTATGAAGCAGCCTCAATTTCTCCTTTTCCAGAAGCTCTACTCCTTGATCCTCATCTACACAGTTCACAGAAGCACCCCCTGGTTCCATTCACCAAGACATATCTTAAATCCGTGTACTTATCCTACTTCCCTGAGTAACAGCCTCTTCCAGTCTTACCCAGAGCATTCAAAGAGACTCCTACTTGCAGTTCCGGCTCCTGCCAGGATTTCCATAAATCTGTTTTTCATGCAGTAGGCAAGTGATCTTTATCAATAAGAAATAAAAGTATTTCATTGTACTGCCTACTTCATTTACAATTGAAGCACTTGACTGGCATTTAAAATCCCTTATTGAGTGTCCCACGCCTACCCCTTTCACTTCCTTTTCCTTCTTTCCGTCCATGCAAGCTTTCTTCCTGTTCCTGAAATAGACCAGGTTTTCCCTACCTAAGGATCTTTGCACTTTCTGTTCCCTAGGCACAGAACAGCTTTTCACAGGGTTTACATGGTCATCTCCTTCAGTCAATGTGATTCTTAATTTTAATATCACCACTTGGCCTCTCTGATCACCTCTTCAAAGTCACCTGTACTAACTTCTTTGCACCAAATATTAACCCATGGTTACACAACATGATTTTATTTCCTTCCTGGTGCCTCACGCAAACCAGAATCTTGTCTGTTTGTTCTGGCTGGTTGTGTGTTTGCTCTTCAAGACCCTGCACCAAACGTAAGTCCCATGAGGACAGGCACTTTGCCTATTAAGTGCCAGTGTGCATTAGACACAAATCTGTATCCAATAAATATCTGTGTTATATATATATATATATATGTATATCTCAGTTCAGTCTTATTATCTCAGCACGGGCCATGATGTTATTATTCTGAAATTTCTTGTTATGAATATGCCTACTGTAGTTTCTATGGAACTGTTTTTTGTTTTTCTTTTTGTCTCATAAATATTTTTCTCAAAATTCCATTTGAGTGTGTTGCTAAAGATTGGTAGAAATCTTACAGTTCAATAATTTCTTAAGATAAAGTTTTGCCATTTTGGAATTCATTAAGTCGATCATCTGTTTATTCAATTGACAACGTTCACTTAGCACTTAAGCTCTACCACAAATCATACAAAGCTCTTGGGTTTTGAGGAAGATAAAACCTTTTCTGGACTTCTTTTTTTTTTTTTTTAATTAAAAAATTTTTTTGGCCACGCTGCATGTCATGTGGGATCTTAGTTCCCTGACCAGTGTGTCCCCTGAAGTGAAGGCACAAAATCTTAACCACTGACCCATCAGTGAAAACCTCACTGGGCTTAAGTCCTGAGTGTTTCCTTTGGAGCATTCTTTATGATTGCATTTCATAAACTCTTTGTGTACCTTTTTTTTTTTAGCACCTGTCTCTTCCTATTTGCCTCTAAGCTTCCAAAAGGCAGTAGATGTGCCTGTCAGGTGTCCCCGCACCCATAATAGTGTTGAAAACACAGGGTCCTCTTAGTATTTGTTGAATGATTGAAAGCCTTGCTTATAAAAGATGAAGTAACAAGTGTGTAAATTAAAACACGCAAGGAGAGATTAGATACGCCTCATTGTTGTTCAGTTGTGAAGGTGTGTCCAACTCTTTGTGACCCCATGGACTGTAGCATGCCAGGCTTCCCTGTCCTTCACTATCCCTTGGAGTTTGCTCAAATTCATGTCCACTGAGTTGATATGCTATCCAACCATCTCATCCTCTGTCGCCCCCTCTTCCTGCCCTAAATCTTTCCAAGCATCAGGGTCTTTTCTTATGAATCAGCTCTTCAAATCAGGTGGCTGAAGTATTGGGGCTTCAGCTTCAGTATCAGTCCTTCCAATGAATATTCAGGGTTGATTTCCTTTAGGACTGACTGATTTGATCTCCTTCCTGTCCAAGGACTCTCAAGAGTCTTCACCAGCACAATTTGAAAGCATCACTTTTTCAGTGCTCACCCTTTTTTATAGTCCAACTCACACATCCATGCATGACTACTGGAAAAACCATAACTTTGACTATATGGATGTTTGTCAACAAAGTGATGTCTCTGCTTTTTAATATGCTATCTCAGTTTATCTCTTTCCTTCCAAGGAGCAAGCATCTTTTTTTTTTTTTTTCATTTATTTTTATTAGTTGGAGGCTAATTACTTTACAATATTGTAGTGGTTTTTGTCATACATTGACATGAATCAGCCATGGATTTACATGTATTCCCCATCCTGATCCCCCCTCCCACCTCCCTCTCTACCCAATCCCTCTGGGACTTCCCAGTGCACCAGGCCTGAGCACTTGTCTCCTGCATCCAACCTAGGCTGTTGATCTGTTTCACTAGAGATAGTATACATGTTTCGATGCTGTTCTCTCGAAACATCCCACCCTCACCTTCTCCCACAGAGCCCAAAAGTCTGTTCTGTACATCTGTTGGTGGGAATGCAAACTAGTACAGCCACTATGGAGAACAGTGTGGAGATTTCTTAAAAAACTGGAAATAGACCTGCCATATGACCCAGCAATCCCACTTCTGGCCATACACACCTAGGAAACCAGATCTGAAAGAGACAGGTGCACCCCAATGTTCATTGCAGCACTGTTTATAATAGCTAGGTCATGGAAGCAACCTAGGTGCCCATCAGACGAATGGATAAGGAAGCTGTGGTACATATACACCATGGAATATTACTCAGTCGTTAAAAAGAATTCATTTGAATCAGTTCTAATGAGATGGATGAAACTGGAGCCCATTATACAGAGTGAGGTAAGCCAGAAAGATAAAGACCATTACAGCATACTAACACATATATATGGGATTTAGAAAGATGGTAATGATAACCTTATATGCAAAACAGAAAAAGAGACACAGATGTATGGAGCAAGCATCTTTTAATTTCATGCCTGCAGTCAGGGCCAAGGGAGACCAAAAATAGAAAGGAAGCAAGTGTTACTGTTGGCATCAGAAAGAGTTAGGAGACACCCTCTTGCCTCAGTTGAGTCTCGAACATCGGTAGTCACATCCTTGACAGAAAGGAGCCCCAGGCAGCAGGAAGGACTGGTGCATAGTGAAGCTGACGAAAGCTAGAAATTCCTTTATTTTGTGCCCTGGAGTCACAGAAAGACAGTGTGCGGTGTAGACCTCTGCCTCTTTCTTCTCTTACATTTCCCATGCTGTCTATACCTTCTTTCAGAAACTTAAAATAGACTTCATCAGGCCTGCAGGAGGAAAGGTGTTAATAATAAGAGAGAGACCTTCCTCTTTTCTAATGTCTCAGCCTACAATGCCTCCCTGAGAAAGTCACTGCTTTCCAATTTGGAAAACATTCTCCAGTTGGAGAATCAAACCAGACTGGGAACTGAGGAGTTTGTCTTTTAGTCATCTGTCAGCATGACAGAGTCTGCCCCAAATGGGGTTTAAAAAAAAAAACTTGTTGGACTATGATTGATTTACAATGTTAGGTTCATTTCAGGTGTACCGTAAAATGAATCAATTGTACACATACATACAGCTGCTCTTTTTTACATTTGTTTTGTTTGTCTTTCTTCTTCGGGCAAACATCCCACGCCTTAAGATTTCTTTTGTGGGCCCCACTCACGAGATCCCCTGTGCCCAGCTTGCTTATCCCTTGCAAAATGGTCCCCCATCTTTCTTCACTTGAGATTTCAGGAGCTGCTCTGGTGACCTCCCTCACCAAGACCTTTGTGAAATGAGTACTGACCTGCTCCTTTCCAGCACTGCTCACAGTCTTCGGGAAACGCCACGCTTCTCAAGCACTTTCATACGCCACTCCCCTCTGATTTGCTGCCTTTCCTTTACTCAGCTTCCACGAAGTACGCAGGCACAGTTCCCAGAGCAGACTGAGCTTCTCACCTGATTCTAGTCTTTATTTTTTATTTACTTGTAAAATTTTTATTGAAGTATGGTTTGTCTGCAATGTTGTGTTACTTCAGATATAGAGAAAAATGATTCAGCTATACACACACACACACACACACACACATATATTCTTTTTAGGCTTCTTTTTCATTATAAGTTATTCCAAGATATTGAGTAAAGCTCCCTGTGCTATACGGGAGGACTTTGTTGTTTATCTAGTTTATATGTAACAGAGTGTATATATTACTCCCCAAATTCCTAATTTATCCTCTTTTTCCCCTTTGGTAACCGTACGTTTGTTTTCTATGTCTGTTGAGTCTATTTTTTGTTGTTCTTGCTGTTTAGTTGATAAATCATTTCTGACTCTTGTGCAACCCCATGGACGATATAGCCCATCAGCTGCCTCTGTCCAGGGGATTTCCCAAACAAGAGTACTGGAGTGGGTTGCCATTTCCTTCTGCAGGGGATCTTCCCAACCCAGGGATCAAATCCACCTCTCCTGCATTGGCAGGCAGATTCTTTATCACTGAGCTATGAGGGAAGCCCATTTTTGCCTTGTAAATAGGTTTGTTGGATATCACTTATGCATAGAATCTAAAAATAAATGGTACAAGTAAACTTTTTGTTATGTAAATAAGTTTATTTGTATCATCTTTTAGATTCCATGTCTAAGTGATATTATGATATTTGACTTTGTCTATTTGACATCTTCACTTAGTATCATAATCGCTAGGTTCATCAATGTTGCTGTAAATGGCATTATCCCATCCCTTTCTATAGTTGAGTAATATTTTGTTGTATATATGCACCACATCGTCTTTATCCACTTACCTGTGGATGGATGTTTAGGTCACTTCATGTTCTGGCTATTGCAAACAGTGCTGCTGTGAACATAGGGGCTTCCAGGGGAGCTCAGTTGGTAAAGAATCCCCTGCAATGCAGGAGACCCCAGTTCAATTCCTGGGTCGGGAAGGTCCCCTGGAGAAGGGATAGGCTACCCACTCCAGTATTCTTGGGCTTCCCTGGTGGCTCAGCTGATTAAGAATCCACTTGCAAGGTGGGAGACCTGGGTTCAATCCCTGGGTTGGGAAGATCCCCTGGAGAACAGAAAGGCTACCCACTCCAATATTCTGGCCTGGAGAATTCCATGGACTATTTAGTTCATTGGGTCGCAAAGAGTTGGACATGACTGAGTGACTTTCACTTTCACTATGAACATAGGAGTGCATGTATCTTTTTGAATTAGAGTTTTCTCTGAATATACTGGGCTTTCTGGACAAAGCTGCTGCTTTTTTTTTTTTTTTTCTGGAATATTCTTATTCTCCTTTGCTAGAATGACTCCTGGTAGCCATTCACCACCTAGATCAAATGTCACCCGCTTTCTGACTCTCAGACTCTATCACATAGCCACATTTTATGAGCTTCAATTCTGGGTCTTATCTTATTAAATTAAAATTGCCTGGTGCTTCCTTGAGACTAATAACTAGTCTCTTTAGGGAAAAGATTGGAATCATAACCTAACTCTGCTATCTGAGACCCAAATCAGTGCCTGACAACTGCTATATGCTCCCTGGATATTTAATGTTTTGGCTCAAGAGCCTAACCATCCTTACTTGTTTTTAAAAGTTTTTATTTATTTATTTTTTAAATTATAGTACTCTTTTTAATGAATTCTCCTTTTTCTTCTATGTATATTATAGGCACTTAAAATTATGAGCTTATTAGAATCTTCCTTATACATGGGTTTCTTTAAAACATCACTTTTTTCTTATTGAATGATTGAGAATATCACGGTTGCCCTTCTTAAATTGAAGGTCTTTGAAGCCTCCTCAGCCCCTTCTAGTATATTCTGTTTTTAAAACTCTAGAAGGAATGTCTGTATTTTTCCTAAGTATTTGTTATTAAAATCTTTACTTTTTAATTGCCTTCATTTGCTTTATAAATGACAGGACAAGGGCTCTACATTCCCCAGGTTCCCCTTGCCTCCAGGTCCCCAGGGCCGTCTTTTCGCTCTGGTCACAGTGACATTTGGAGCGACAGATTGCTTTTGTGTGCTCAGATATGAACAGTTGAACTCATGGTCTGCTCTTCAAAAGACGAAAATTTCAGCAAACACTCTTCACTTCTTTGAGCCTCTGTTTCTCACGTATAAATGACAGTGTTAATTACTTTAAGGCTGACTGTATCATTCTTGAGTTCGGATGCAACAAGCAAGAAGCAGAGTATCTAGCAAAGTGTTGCTGCTCAGTAAGTTGACAATTCAGTTCAGTTCAGTCTCTCAGTCATTGTCCGACTCTTTGCGAACCCATGAACCGCAGCACGCCAGGCCTCCCTGTCCATCACCAACTCCCGGAGTTTACTCAAACTCATGTCCATGGAGTCGGTGATGCCATCCAGCCATCTCATCCTCTGTCGTCCCCTTCTCCTCCTGCCCCCAATCCCTCCCAGCATCAGGGTCTTTTCCAATGAGTCAACTCTTCACATGAGGTGGCCAAAGTACTGGAGTTTCAGCTTCAGCATCAGTCCTTCCAATGAACACTCAGGACTGATCTCCTTAAGGATGGACTGGTTGGATCTCCTTGCAGTCCAAGGGGCTCTCAAGAGTTTTCTCCAACACCACAGTTCAAAAGCATCAATTTTTCAGTGCTCAGCTTTCTTCACAGTCCAACTCTCACATCCATACATGACCACTGGAAAAACCATAGCCTTGACTAGATGGACCTTTGTTGGCAAAGTAATGTCTCTGCTTTTTAATATGCTATCTAGGTTGGTCATAACTTTCCTTCCAAGGAGTAAGCATCTTTTAATTTCATGGCTGCAATCAACATCTGCAGTGGTTTTGGAGCCCCCCCCCCAAAAAATAAAGTCTGAACACTGTTTCCACTGTTTCTTCCAATCTATTTCCCCGTAAGTGATGGGGACCAGAAATGCCATGATCTTAGTTTTCCTGAATGTTGACTTCAAGCCCAACTTTTTCAAAAACTCCCTCTTTCATTTCAAATCAAGAGGCCTGTTTATTCCTCTTCCTTTCTGCCATAAGTGGTGTCATCTGCATATCTGAGGTTATTGATATTTTCTCCCGGGCAATCTTGATTCGCAGCTTGCTCTTCCAGCCCAGCCGTTTCTCATGATGTACCTTTGCATATAAGTTAAATAAGCAGGGTGACAATATACAGCCTTGACGCACTCCTCTTCCTATTTGGAACCAGTCTGTTGTTCCATGTCCAGTTCTAACTGTTGCTTCCTGACCTGCATACAGGTTTCTCAAGAGGCAGGTCTGGTGGTCTGGTATTCCCATCTCTTTCAGAATTTTCCACAGTTTATTGTGATCGATACAGTCAAAGGCTTTGGCATAGTCAATAAAGCAGAAATAGATGTTTTTCTGGAACTCTCTTGCTTTTTTGAAGATCCAGCAGATGTTAGCAATTTGATCTCTGCTTCGTCTGCCTTTTCTAAAACCAGCTTGAACATCTGGAAGTTCACGGTTCACATATTGCTGAAGCCTGGGTTGGAGAATTTTAAGCATTAAGAATTTACTAGCATATGAGATGAGTGCAATTGTATGGTATTTTGAACATTTTTGGCATTGTCCTTCTTTGCGATTGGAATGAAAACTGACCTTTCACAGTCCTCCAGACACTGCTGAGTTTTCCAAATTTGCTGACATATTGAGCGCTTTAACACCATCATCTTTTAGGGTTTTAAATAGGTCAGCTGGAATTTTTCATCTCAGCTAGCTTTGTTCATAGTAGGGCATTCCTAATAGGAAGTAGGCCTTCCTAATGCCCACTGACTTCACATTCCAGAATGTCCGGCTCTAGGTGAGTGACCACACCATCGTGGTTATCTGGGTCATTAGTACCTTTTTGAACAGTTCTTCTGTGTTTTCTTGCCACCTTTTCTTAATCTCTCCTGCTTCTGTTAGGTCCTTACCATTTCTGTCCTCTATTATGCCCACCTGTGAATGAATGTTTACTTGACAACTACAGTTTTCTTGAAGAGATCTCTAGTCTTTCCCACCCTATTATTTCCTCTATTTCTTTGCATCGTTCATTTAAGAATGCTTCTTTATCTCTCTTTGCTATTCTCAGGAGCTCTGTGCTCAGTTGGGAATATCTTTCCCTTTCTCCCTTGCTTTTGCTTCTCTTTTTTCCTTTGCTATTTGTAAAGTCTCCTCAGATACCCACTCTCCCTCCTTAAATTTCTTTTTCTTTGGGATGGTTTTGGTCACTGATTCCTGTATAATGTTATGAATGTCCTTCCATAGTTCTTCAGGCACCCTTTCTACCAGATCAAATCCCTTGAACCTGTTCTTTACTTCCACTGTATAATCAAAAGAGATTTGATTTAGGTCATACCTGAATGGCCCAGTGGTTTCCCATACTTTCTTCAATTTAAGCCTGAATTTTTCAATAAGGAGCTCATGATCTGAGCCACAGTCAGCTCTTGGTCTTATTTTACTGGCTTCTCCAGAGAGAGATTCTCCACCTTTGGTCGTAAAGGACATAATCAGTCTTATTTCAGTGTTGACCATTTGGTTATGTCCATGAAGAGAGTCATCTCTTGTGCTGTTGGATCACAGCCTTGTGGCAAAGGGCTTGGGTTATTTAACGTAGCTGTGAGCCATGCCATACAGGTCCACCCAAGACAGATGAATCACAGTGAAGAGTTCTGAGAAAATGTGGTCCACTAGAGAAGGAAATGGTCCACTCCAGTATTCTTGCCTGAAAAACTCCATGAACAGTATGAAAAGGCAAAAATGTATGATGCCAGAAGATGAGCCCCCTATGTTGGAATGTGTCCAGTATTCTACTGGGGAAGAGGGAAGGGCAATTGCTAATAGCTCAAGTAAGAGTGAGCTTTGGCCATGCCAAAGCAGGAACAGTGCTCAGCTGTGGATGTGTCTAGTGGTGAAAGTAAAGCCTGATGCTGTAAAGAACAATATTGCATAGAAACGTGGAATGTAAGATCCATGAATGAAGACAAATTGTACATGGTCAAGCAGGAAATGACAAGAGTGAGCATCAATATCTTAGAAATCAGTGAACTAAAATGGACGAGGATGGCAAATTTAATTCAGATGGCCATTACTACTGTGGGCAAGAATCCTTTAGAAGAAATGCAGTAGCCCTCATAGTCAACAGAAGAATCCACAATGCAGTACTTTAGTACAATCTCAACAATGAGAGGATGATCTTGGTTCGTTTCCAAGGCAAACCATTCAGTATCAGAATAATATAAGTCTATGCCCCAACCACTGATGCCAAAGGAGCTGAATCTGACTGGTTCTATAACACCTTCTAGAACAAACATCAAAGAAAGGTGTCCTTTTCATCAAAGAGCATTGGAATATGAAAGTAGGAAGTTAAGAGCTGCCTGGAAAAACAGGCATGGTAGACCTTGGAGTACAAAGTGAGGCAGAACAAAGGCTAACAGAGTTTTGACAAGAGAACATACTGGTCACATCAAACACCCTTTTCCAACAACCTAAGAGATTACTCTACACATAGACATTATGTTCTTTGTGTGATTTGCAGCCTATTATGATCTTGTTTATGTGTGTTAGTCACTCAGTCGTGTCTGACTCTTTGTGATCTCACAGACTATAACCCACCATGCTCCCCTGTCCACGGAATTCTGCAGGCAAGGATACTGGAGTGGGTAGCTATTCTCTTTTCCAGGGGATCTCCTTTACTCAGGGATAGAACCCAGATCTCCTGCACTGAATCCAGATCTCCTGCATTGCAGGCAGATTCTTCACTATCTGAGTCACCAGTGAAGTCCCAATTATGATTACTACTGCTAAATAATTCCATGAATTAAGTAAATCAATGATGAACCAAGAAGATAATTTTCACATCTTTATAAATAGTTATTTTGAACAAGTTATGCCTTCTTGCTGTCTGTCAAGTTAATTCTGGCTATGCCACATTTCTGTGTATAGATATATAGGAGCCTAGCTTGCTAGGTTATACTGCTCTAAGAATTATTGAATACCTCCTCCATTATAATTTTTCCCTTTGTCACCTCTATTATCAATGAGGTATTTGGTTGTTAAGCTTTTGTGTTTTCTCTCTCTGACCATTTTTCAGATTAATTAATCTTTGGCTAAGCACATTCTTGCCAATGAACCAAGTGAATAACGTACATGGGTCCTGCTACATTGTTGAGTTGGTGACATAAAGATGCATGTGTGAAACAAAGATATTAATGTAGAATTATCTAAAATATATCATCTCTTATAGAGTCTATGTAAGAAGAATAGATGGGAAAATGAGGATAATCATTCTTAGTTGTGATTCATACAACTAGTGATGATTCATCACAACTTAGCTGTGATTGAGAGCTACTATCTTCCCTATTGGTGTCAATTATTTCATGATTAAATCAACAGTTGCCATTAGAAATGCCACTAGCACACCATTAACATCCCCCTCTCCCACTATCATTTAAGAGGCTCAGTGTGGTCCAACACACATGCCAAATCTCACACAATCTTCTAAGATAAGAATTGCTATTCCTAAGTATGTAGAAAAGAAAACTGAATTTTGTAAAGGTGAACTGACTTTAGATAAATTAGGCAATTTGCATCCTGAGCCAAATATTTCTTCTGAGCTCTAAAAATACATATTCATTTGCTTGATTGATATCTCAATTTGATTATGTCATAAACAGCTCAAATTGAACACATCCCAATGGGAACTCTTAATCAACTCTGACCATGCTCAGTATCTTCTTATGGTCTTTCCCATCTCAGTAAATACACCACTCACCCAAACCAGACCTGAGAATCTTTACTGAAATCTTTCCTTTTTCTTACTCCCCACAGTAAATTCAATAGCAAGTTCTATCAGTATTACATCCAAAAATCATCCCAAACAAATCCATTTCTTTTTGTCATCACAGTTGCAAGCTTAGTTCAGTTACAACTCCTATCACCTGAATTTTTAACTCAGCATCCTGTTTTTACTCCTCTTTTCTTTTGGTCCATCATCTCTGTGACAGCCAGCAGGATCACCATAAAATACAGAGCTGAGTCACTTCCTTCTGGAAACCTTTCAATCACTTCTGCCTGACTTAGGAACAAACCAAAGTCCTGTGCAGAAAGAACTGGACTGTAGGGCCTGACCCCTGCATGCTTCACTGGCCTTACTGTCCAGCAATATCCCTTCCCTCTCTGGGCTCAGACACTACATATTGGCCTTCTGTTCTGCCCTCTACCCAAAATGCTCCCCCTTCCCTGTGACTTCTTCAGTTCATCTCTTAATCAGTCTCAGCTTTACTGTCATCTTCTCAGATACCTGGCCATTGGTTCCCAATTTAAATAATATTGCTCACATTTTTCTATCTTAAATCATACCGTTCTTTTCTCTCAAAGCATTGATCAGTGTCTTAGTCTGTTTGAACAGAACACAATGTACTGAATGACTCATAAACAAAAGAAAACCTATTTCTTACAGTTCTGGAGGTTGGAAAGTCCAAGAGGAAGGCACAGCAAATGATGTGTCTGGTGAGCGCTCACTTCTTGGTTCATAGATGGTCATTTTCTTACCAGTCCTCACCTCATAAAAGAGATGAGGGGACTCTCTGGGTCTCTTTGATAAGGACACTAATCTCATTCATGAGGACTCCAGCCTCATGACCTCGTCTCCTCCCAAAGACCTCTCCTCCAAATACTGTCTCAGTGTGAATTAGGTTTCAACATGTGAATCTATGAATTTGGGGAGAATATAGACATTCAGTGCATAGCAATCACTATCTAGGTATCAAATATCTATCTCTATTTTGAAAGAGAGAAGGAGAAGGGCCTTAGACACATAAATACATATCTAATAGATACTAACATGTGCCTTTCCTTGTAAATTACCTGTCTCATCTACCAGTTTATGGGTTCCACAAACTTAAGGACCGCATCTACTTAGATACATCATTCTCAACATAAAATGAGACCAGTTTCATTTAAGGCAATTAAATTGTTGAATGAACAACTCCCCCAAAGTGGGACAATTTGTGCCATTCCTATCACCTTGGACTTTCCACTCCATGTCTGGAAGTACTTAGTCACATGATATGAGGAACTTTTGTTAAAGGGAAAATATATTCAGTTTTCTAATATCCATAATATTGCTTTATTTACCAGACCAAAGTGAGCACCCTACAATTCCTGAGCATATGTTGTTAAGATGTTGAAGGACAAAGTTCAGCTGTTGCCCAATCCAAGAGCTCCTGGGCTAATACTCCTTGATCTTTGAGCTGTGTTCTCAAGCCTTACTCTGCATAAGAAATCACTACCTGGGGATATATAATTATAAATACCAACTCTGGCCATAGTCCATCAAGCCATAATTACTGTAAGGGCCCCAGCATAAGCATTTTATTTTCTGTTCCTAGATAAGTGTTATGTGGAGTCAGAATTTAAAACTGCTATCTCAAAATCCTCTTCGAACCCTGAGAGTCAGTTCATTTTAGTCAGCATTGTCATATTTGTGTCTGTGATTGTTAATCTTAAGGACTTTCAGTATCAAGCAAATGAATTTAATATTACTATGGTAATAGCAAATGAATGGGCTCTACACTAAAACCACCAGAGATCTGAACCTAGCTTTATTGCCCTCGTTATTATCTTGGGCAATCTTGGGTCCTCTATGAACACAGTTTGTTTTTCTATGAGGAGAAGTATAATAATAGTGCTCATTTCATTTATGCAAATTATTTGAAATAGTACTTGGCATACAATAAACTTTCAAAGAGTGTTAGCTGTGTTCATCACTGCCCTTATCTGACATGTAAGCTAGTTATCAAACTTCTCCCTATTTTACCTTTTCCTGATTATTCAGGGCCACATCCTCCTGTACCTTAAAGAAAGAAGTAAACATTTTTACATACCAGGTCCCAAAATGTTCCAACACTTCCATCAGACCATCTGGAGACTTCAGGCTACGTGGAATTCTGTCTGGGGGCTTCTATTTTAATTTCCTTTAAAAAAGGGAACACTAATTAATTTAAAAAAGCATTATAAATTCTGATAAGCTATAATGATCTGTCAGGCTTCCCTCACTGAAAATTACCACCATCGTTTTTTATCTCTGGTTAACTTCTTTCCACAGAAAAGACTTGCTTCTATTTGGTTAATTATTGCCAAGTGGTGTCATCCACAATTCATCAGCCTCAGAGTTGAACTCATATTCTCTTTCCCCAAATAAATCTCTTTGTCATCCCAGCCTCAGCTGCCCTCTTTGTTTTTTATCTCATCATCTGGGGCCATTTATCACACATGGTAGAGACCCCAGAGTTGTATATTTCATCCTTGGCACGCTCAAGGCCCATATGGCCTTATTATAGGGAACCTCAAAGCCAAGTTTATAGCATGCAAATCCTGGAGAAATAGAAAAGTGGGGTGGTGGCAGCCATACCTATGGGCTTGGATGCCCCCATGTAAGCTTTGAATCTCACTTGGTAAATCAGAGTTTTTATCACTGGATAAGCCTCCAAGATCATTCATTGCAACTCTTTCATTTTTGTAGATGAGGAGATGGAGGCCCAGAAATTTCTGAAAAATAAGAAAAAAAGATTTAGCTAAATCCCAATTTAGTTCATTGGGATTAACATACATAAACTATTGGGACTGTGTATGTGATGGATAACTAGTGAGAACCTACTCGGTAGCTCAGGGAACTCCACTCAATGCCCTGCGGTGGCCTAAATGGGACAGAAGTCCGAAAAAGAGAAGACACATGTGTACGGAGAGCTAGTTAACTTTTCCAAGCGGTAGAAACTAACTCAGCATTGTAAAGCTACCATTCTCCAATAAAAATTTAAAAGAAATAAGTTAGTTGAAAAGAATGAGGTCTGTTTACTCTTCTTTTTCTTAGTTCATTTCGGAATCACAGAAAAATCCCTTCTATGAAAAAACAAATAAACACAAATATGTGCAATGAAAGCATGTTAACTTAAGTCAACTTTTCTGATCTATCTTAAATAATTCTACTGGTTGATTCAGAGTCTTAACATTCCTTCAACAGACAATAAACATTACTCTGTATCCCCCACCTTTGCTTAGCTTTGGAGATAGAGAAGTAAGTAACACAACCTGTCTTTTTGGAACTCAAGGATTTTTAGTAACTTCAAAAAGCACACAAGTAAATGCTTGCAGTGGAAGTTGAGGAAACCACGTCTTTTGTGATGTTCCCAAAGGAAGGGAGAACTGAGCGTTAACATGTTTCCTGATGATTTAATGTCCTGCTGCCCAGGGTGTAATTTGACAGACTGTATCACACTTGAGTCCCATGACCCATATGATAACATTGGTGATTGTAAAGGAAAACTTGAAAGGGAAAATTTGACTCTGTACTGATTCTGCCTCTGTGACTTTAACCCTTATTTGCCATTTGCAGCTGCTGCTTTTGTGACTATAGATATACACAGTGGCCTGCCTCAGGGAACCCTGCCCAGACTCACCCTTAAGCCAAAAGAGAAAGAAAAGAAAGTGAAGTTGCTCAATTAATATTAATACTTAGATCGGTCACTTAGTGCAACAGTGGGTTCCCACGCAAATGTCAAAGTCTTTCTTCCTATAGTTTGTTTTACCTTTACTCCTTGTTGAAATGGTCACTGGAGGAATCTACTGTGATTCCCTCTCTGGCCTCCTGGCACTAAGCTCTGTAGCCCGTGCCCAGATAGTATCATTAACAAAGAGTGTTTAATTTCCCAAGCATAAAAACATGATGCATCTTCAATTTTAGACAAAATGACTAGTTGCAGGTGGGGGGATGGTGTCTCTCCAATTTTGACAGTCTCATTTAATATTTGATATTAATATTTAAATGTCTCATTATGAGAACACTTTTTCAGTTTGCAGTTGTGTTGTTACCAAGCCCGAGTTGGTGTGCTTGATGCACAGTGAAACCAAATAATACCCCAAAATCCGAGTTTGGAGAAGAGAATGTTTTATTGCAGGACCACAAGGAGAATGGAGGCTCAAGCACAGAAAAATATCTCTGAACTCCCCAAAGGGTTTCAGTAAAGCCTTTTTAAAGGCAAGATGAGGGACAGGTGTGGTAAGTTGTGGCAAACTTCCTGGCACAGGAATTCTTTATTCTTGCAGCTGTTCACTTAAGTCAGGTCATAATGCTCCTGTAACTTTCTTTCTCTATATGAATCAAAAAATATTATACCATTAAAGGTCAGATCCTTGAGAATGGGCTATCCTATATATTTCAGGCTATATGCAACATTTTTAGCTTGAAGCAGAATCAACAGAATACAAAGATTAAAAGAAATAAACCTAGTATGGGATCAGATGTGTTCTTCCCTGTTATGTGTTGTGGTTGAGGTCCACTGGTGATCATGTGAAGCAACAGAAGCAGCCCACAAGTGAATTATGCTCTTTTCACAAGGGTTCTCTGTGCAATAGCAGCCTTTGCTTTGATCCTTCCTTCTGTGAACTTGTGAATAGGATTTATGGAGCCTTATCACTCTGCTTAAACCTTCTGTCAACCTGTCTGCCTTGGGGTGACCATATGTCCCAGCCCATTCCATATGATTCTAGTCCATGCTGGTCACCTCAGTTTTGTTATCTGTTCCCCTGTTCACTCCCCCTCTTTGTTATTAAAAACTTGTAGGGACTATAATTATGCTTCCCATTTTATTGTGTCCTCTACCACCAGAGTGATTCATTTGCCTTGTCAGTGTTACTGTGTCTGATTGCTGAGTGGGACAGTTCATGTGGCAATGATTTTGCATCTCACAGTTTAGCACAGACACCAAAGATAATAAAGAACAAGCCCAGTGATTGCCAGTGTACTTAAGAATAAACAAATGGAAGTATTTCTATTACTTTGGAAGTTCCCTAAAATAAATACGTTATTTCAGTTTAGTCTTGTAGTTGGCTTCCCTGCTGGCTCAGATGGTAAAGAATCCACCTGCAATGCAGAAAACCTAGGTTCGATCCCTGGGTTGGGAAGATCCCCTCAAGGAGGGTGTGGCAACCTTCTCCAGTATTCCTGCCAGGAGAATCCCTATGGACAGAGGAGCCTGGTGGGTTACAGTCCATGGGGTCACAAAGAGCTGGACACGACTGAGTGACTAAGCACAGCATTATTAGTGAAGAGCTCAGAGGAAGTGCAAATTTTAGGTATGCTGAGTGTTACTGAGTCCAGAGCTATGGTGTCGGAGAAGACTCTTGAGAGTCCCTTGGACTGCAAGGAGATCCAACCAGTCCATCCTCAAGGAGATCAGTCCTGGGTGTTCATTGGAAGGACTGATGCTGAAGCTGAAACTCCAATACTTTGGCCACCTCATGCGAAGAGTTGACTCATTGGAAAAGACCCTGATGCTAGGAGGAATTGAGGGCAGGAGGAGAAGGAGATGACAGAGGATGAGATGGCTGGATGGCATCACCAACTCCATGGACATGAGTTTGGGTGGACTCCGGGAGTTGGTGATGGACAAGGAGGCCTGGCGTGCTGCGACTCATGGGGTCACAAAGAGTCGGACACGACTGAGCGACTGAACTGAACTGAGTCCAAGCTCTTACTGCTCTCTGCATCACAGGCCAGTATATTGAGAGATGAGCAACGGGGCAAAGTATAGAACCTTTATTCAGAAAGTCAGCAGATCCAGAAGATGGGGGACTGGTACCCCAAAGAATCATCTTGCCCGGGTTTGGGTGCTAGTTTCATCTATGACAAAGAGCAGGAGGTCAGGAGGTATCATAAAAAGGTAATAAGTTGTTGCAAATATTGTCTGGTTCCAGCCAGATTCCAGACTGGATGTGTCAATTTCTTCCATCCTGCAGCCATTCACTGGTGGGCTGGTCAGAGTAGGAGCTTAAACAAAGGAACTTTAGTTTAAGCTCAGCTGTGGGAGGCAGAGTTCCCAGAGATGTGCACTTTAAGCTATAGGCAACATTCCTTTGGTGATTAGCTTGTAGCAAGAACAATATAGAATTCGAAGTTTAAAGTAAAAGAAATATCCAATATGGAATCAAATTTGTTCTTCCTTATTCCAAGAACTGTCTACAAGTGTAAGATAGCCAAAACACATTTTAAGAAGGCAAGTATGACTGTCAGTCTATCCACTAAAGTTAGGATTGGAATTTAAAGTTTCTATGTCGTTTTTGTACTATGACTTTTTTTATGTTGTCTTCTTAGGACCTATTCTGTTTGTTTGTTTGGTTGGTTGGTTTTTTCCCAAACTACTCTCATGCACAGACACATCAGAAATTCTGTAAGAAAAGCTATTCTTAGGAATTGTCACAGTCAGTTTTGGAAACTTACACTGTTTTCACAGTTCATCTGAGGTTATCATGGGCTTCTGATAAGGCCTGGAAAAGTCACAGAGTTGGTGGAGGTTCTCTGTAAATGTGAGTTGGCTGTGGAAATCTCTGTGGTCTGTAGATTGCTAACCAAAGCCCTCGAGTATTCAGTGCAAGTGTATGTTCTGAATAATAATCACTCTTCTTATATAACGTACCATGAGATAAGGCTTCAAACTGTAATTGTGTTGAAAATCATGGTTACTGCAAACAGCCCCAGAGTCTGAGAGGCACTGATTTTCTCAGGATGAATCAATGGTTTCGCTTGTCAACTTTGAGGTCCAGCTTTCCTTCTTGTAAGAAAATAGACTCCATGTCACAAGCCCACAGGAGAACCCTTCTCAGCTCACTTGAGGATTCAAGCTCGGAATCTTATTCAGTGGAATCCTTTTTTTAGCTGGTTTGTTGACAAGCTACCAACGTCCATCAAACATGCCAGAATATGCCTCCAGAACTCTGCCTTTCTCTGACAACAAGCTATGACAGCCGGGTCAGCAATTATGGTCTCAGTGGGAAGTCTGCCAGACACTGGCATTTCTCAGCACTGCTGCAATGGAGGGGAGTTAATGTGGATTTATCTTGACCTAAAAGGAGAGGTTTGTGAGCTGGAGAAGCTGCCCTTATCCTAAAGACTCCTCAGATTCACAATCGACCTAACCTTAATATTCTAGCAAAATCTGCCAGTGTATGGCCGTCTTATCAAACCACAAATTGAGTTCATTTTAATGAGATTCTAAAAATCGATTTTCAGGATGATGGAGAATGGTCCACTGCAGAAAGCAAATATCTAACAGCTGTGTTCTGGTTGGCATTGTAGGTAAAAAGGAACTCTGATGAGTGGTCATTATGTATTAAGGGCAAGAAAAAAGGAAAAAAGAACATTCAAAAGACCACATTAGGGCTTTGTCAGCTTGGCAGGAGACCGTGAACTTGGGTAATTCCACCGAGAGGGAGAGGTTTAGGCAGTTAGGACTGGAATGTGTACGGGCCAAATAAGTAATATGGAAGAACTTTCTAAAATCCAGAGCGTTCTTTCTAAAAGTCCAACTGGCCATGCATGCTCCTTACTTTTAATACTTTAACCGTTACTTCTCCATTGATCTCAGGGTCCCATTAAAACTCATTATTTTATCATTAATAGGATCCTCCATTGTAAAACCCCTGACTCTCTTCCAGCCTCTTGCATCCCTACTCTCCTAGCTTTCTTATAGCACAGAGGGTCTCAAACTTCAGTGAGCATCAGACTCACCTAGAGGGCTTGAAAACATGCAAATGTCTGGGTCCTAAGCCCAGAGTCTGTAATTCCATAAGTCTGCAGTGATATCCTAAATCCTGTACTTCTAACAAGCTCCCTGGGACCAGGACTACTGGTGCAGTAGTCCTCTGGAATGATTGGTCCAGCAAGGTGGAATCCTTGTGGATCTGAGATCTGATCGTCTGAAACGGTTGGCAATGACCTTTACACACACTTCACCTGCCTAACTTCTATGCATCCCTCAGGACTAGGGAGGAGTATTATCTCCCACTGGAGAGGGTTGACCATCACTCCTTAGACTCCTTCAGCACCCAGTGCTCTCCCCTTCCCAGGAATGTGTAATGGTGTCCCACTGCCTCCAGCAGGGCTTTGAGATTAGGGACCGCTGTTGAGTTCATCACTATCCACCTGTGCTGAACATGGACCTCGCCATGTGGAGGGGTCTCAATAAAGGCTCCAATATGAGAGTGTCTGGGTGACGTGAGACCCCCAAATCAACCAGAGTAAGAGGCTCGAGCTTAGTGGCGGTGATGAGGGTGGGGAGGACATTGCATATTTACCCTTAAAACGCCAAGAACTGCTGCTCCAATGGAACTTGGTCTGTGAGTAAAGGAGCAAAGGCGAAAAGAGCAGAGGCTGTGAGGAAATGAACACCAACCTGTAGGAAAGGACAGCTCCCCCCTCTTTCCTTAAACGGGCATCTTCCTCTTAGGCACTCACTCACACATACACTCCGCAGGCATGCCTGATGGTCCCTGGACCAGAGTCTCGCAGTCTCCCTGCCCACGAGGTGCTTCTTGTCATACTCTTCACACCGACATCCCATTTCCTTTTTTTTTTCAGTTTCTTTTTTAATTTTTTTCATTTATTTTTATTAGTTGGGGGCTAATTACTTTACAGTATTGTAGTAGTTTTTGCCATACATTGACATGAATCAGCCATGGATTTACATGTGTTCCGCATCCCGACCCCCCCTCCCGCCTCCCTCCCCATCCCATCCCTCTGGGTCTTCCTAGTGCACCAGCCCTGAATACTTGTCTCCTGCATCCAACCTGGACTGGTGATCTGTTTCACCCTTGATAGTATACTTGTTTCAATGCTTTTCTCCCATTTTCTAATGAGGAACCATTTAGGGCTTCCATGTCAGACAACTCACTGCGTGTGTGCCTTGCGGCAGGGTATGTAATCTTCCCAAGCTTTGGCGTCTCCTTTTTACAAATGGGGAAAAATACGAACCTCCCAAGGCTGTTAAGAAGAACATTAAATTAGGCAAAATATGCTAATTAGTTTCTTTTGCCCCTGGAGAATGGATTGCTTAATCCAAATGAAGAAATCCGTACGAGTGGCTTAGACAAGCTGTGATAGAGAATGCAGAGGATATATTTAGTTTTGTCAGTTATTTTCTCAGTGCTCTTAAAACTATGCTCTGAGGTGATCACACACTTCCTCTGCCAGTAGGATCCTTCTCTAACCTTTATGCATCTTTCAACGCTTTCTTCATTTTTTCCTGTTTTTTTTTTCATATTGTTAAAGAGCATCTTGCTTCAAGACATGTGCAAAACATGAATGAAGACATAGATCTTCACAACCAGACCTCCTGCTGCAAATTAACACCAAAGGGGAACATTCGGGCAGGCGGTCACCACAGTGTCTGTTCAGGAAAGTCCAGTGTGTGATAGAACTGCTTTTCTTAAACACAACACTGTAAAAAGATGGGTCCTTTTTGTTAATATGTTGAATCCGTGGTAGCCAAGTGAACTTGGGGATCTGAATGCTTAACATTCCTGTGTCTGGAGGAATTACTAACTTTCCAGTGGGAGAAATCTCTAATCCTTCTTAAACACATTTTTTTAAATGCGATTTCTCCATCTGTGACATGGCTGGTGCACTTGCATGTGATTGAATAGTGCTGCAAAGGCTCGGGGTATTGCAAAGGTCTGAGCTCCCTGGGACTGGCGACGTGTTCCTCTCGTTGGCCTTCAGTGGTGCTCAGAGAAAACCTGTCACACTTCTGAGCTCTCTAACAGCGGCCTCTCGTCTTTGTTATCAAGAGCATCTGTGAGGAACTCAGGAATCCTGACTGAGTGCCTCCAGAGAAACAAAGTCTTTGCGTGTGAATGGGTAGCCTGGCTCTTGTAGGATGGGGGCAGACCCCAGGAGAGGAAGTCAGGGGACAACTGACCGCATTGTCCTCAGGCATAGGTACTGCAGTAGGTCCCTAAATCAGTTCCCATGTAATTAATGAGGTGATCTATACACATCTGAACCCTCTTCCCAAGGGATTGACTGTCCTCCTGGAGAGCTGTAGAGTAAACACATCTGGAAACAAAGGTGTCAAAGTCTGGTTGGGAGGTGAATTATCAAAGAGAGAGGAATCCAACCAACCCAAAGGGACTTAGGCTTACTCTGAGTGTGCTGAGAGCCATGTCAATGTATGACAAGACCCACTGCGGTATTGTAAAGTGATTAGCCTCCAACTAATAAAAATAAATGAAGGAAAATAAAAATAAAAATAATGTGTTCCTCTTAGTGTTACTGAACACAAGTTCAAGTGCCTAATGCACAGTGAGGTCAAACAAACTGAAATGACGAAGTCTGGAGCAGAGAAAGATGTGTTTCAGGGACATGCAAGGAGATGGGTGGCTTGTGCCCAGAAACCTCCCAATTCCATGAAACGTTGAAGTAAAGCATTTTAAAAGGCGAGGTGAGGGAGAGGTGGGGTTCATTGTTGCAAACTTTGTCAGATCCTTGTTCTTGAAGCTGTCCAGTTGGTCAGGTCAAAATGTTCCTTTAAATCTCCGACAAGACAAATGTTATTCTCTGTCCTACAACTCTTTATCTCTGTATGAATGGAAAGACGTTATACCCTTAAAGGCTTGGGTCTTAAAAATGGGCTATGCTGGATATGTCAGGCTATAGGCAAGATTCTTAAAAGCACTAGAATGCAAAGGTAAAAGAAGCAAATCTAACAGGGAGTCAGATTTGTTCTTCCCCATTACAATAGGTGGCTGATAGGATGAAATAAATTTAAGCACAGAAATCATTTAGAGCATTACAGGACTCAGTGTGTGTTCTATACACGTTCCTATGTCCTTCAATACAGACATATCACATATGTCTATAATGTGATATAATGTCTATATGTGATGTAATGCATATCACACACACACACGGACTTGGAGTAGGGTGAGGGTAGTGCAGAGAAGTAGTGGATGAGGGGAGAGGAGGATAGAGACAGGTAGAATTCGCACAAAGGGGGTTTACTGAAGGGCTTTAGCAAAGGGGATAGGAACATGACAGAATGGTTCAGAGGGAGGTTGCAGAGGTTGAGTCCAGCAGGGCAGTTATAAGGCTATTGTGAGAATATGGATAGTGATGAAGGCTTGGACAAGTGTCTGCTCAATGCAGTGTGAGGCACACTAAACTCCACTCTCAGATTTCCTTCATACCACGCTCCTCACACCATCATCACATCATGCTTCAGGTCTTTACCACTGCATCAATGGTTTGGGATTAATGAAGGAATTAGGAAGTGAAATATTGAGTGACTCTTCATTTCCAGGAATGATTTATATAATTCTTGTAGAGGCTTTTAGAGTAAGGTTCTCTTAGATCTACTGTAAAGATAGGGCCGTGAAGCTCGGAGAAGTCAAGAAACTTGTCTGAAGTCCCCCAGCTAGTAAATAGCAAAACCAGATTTGAAATCTAGGTCTGTGAGACTTCAACAATATTTTCTTTTTTTCCTGCCTTATTGATCAATTCAGTTTCCTTAAGATCTCATGGCAACATGAAGATATATTTTCTTAGAAGTAACCTATGTCATCACCACTTATAGCATTGATAAGGTCCCTAGATTAGCTAGACATGTGAGGGACTGCATTGCAGGTCATGAATGATCAGATGGATTGGGAAAGAGGAGATAGTGCCATGGAGTGGAGAAAGGAAGAGTCTTCTCCCCTCAGTAATATTCCTACCATCACTGTTGGGCCCCCTTCCAAGCTGTTTTGGCCTCCAGGCAACAAGACGTGTGTGATGGCTGGGAAGCAGGGGTGAGGGGTGGGGAAGGGCAGCACCTCCTTCCTTCTGGTTGTTCCTGGAATCTTAATAAACCACTTGAGCATGTCTTCTTGAAAATTTTCCAAATTTCTCTGAGATGACTTGATCAAGGCGTATCTTTTCAGTAGTAACTCAGATTGCATGCTTATTCATGTCAGAAATCACCCCACTCTCACAGTCATCTACAATGTTTGAACTTTGTACTGTTCCCATAGCAGGGGGCGTGCCCTTCTGTGTTAGCTCACGGCGTCCGTATTACTGTCATGGCCCAGTAGGTGTATGCGCCGTGTTCCCTCACTCAGCACTAGACTCCTAAGGACTCAGTACCCAACCCAGACTCTGGTGCAGAGCCCGGGGGAGGCTTTGGAACAGAGCAGGAAGACACAGCTGCAGGCCTGCACACAAAGAGTTTCAAGGCGAGATTAAAGTGTGGCCGAACAGGAAACGGGGCCAGCTTGCGTCCCCTGGGCAGTAAACCATTGAATCAGAAAGTGAAAAGCATTATTGTAGGGGAGATCGTGGGGTGTCAGCCTCAAGAGTAGGCTGGGGAGGAAAACGAGGTTCTCCGCGTATCCGAAACACTGTTAATGCTCCTAATCCCTCTCAAGGATTTAACACAAGTGACATGCCAGACATGAAGGCGTCCCTTTGTATGCATTATCACTTTATATGGATAAGCACATCTGATGCTCACAGCAGTCTTCCCTGAAGGATGCAATTACCCCATTTTATAGATGAGGATATCAAGTCTTCAAGATACAGAGCTGCCAACATGACCCAGTTAAGCCACAGACATCACAGTTTAACATCCATGCTCTTATCTACATTATGATCTTCATTATTCTATGACTGATACCAGCTTGCTGTCCGTAGTCTCCACTTGGTTTTGGTGAAGACTGATTTCAGAGGACAGAGGTAGATGCATTGATGGGGTGATGGGGGAGAGGGTCTGAGAAAGTTTGGGATTGGTGAAAATCCCTCTGTCTCTGGACTATTTCATTTTTGGGTCTCAGATGTATTAGCAACCTTGGTTAGAACCACTTTATTCCATAGGAATAAATTATGAAATTGTATTTTAAAATTAATTACCAGAAAAGTATGATTTCATTTTTACTTTTATTTCAAAACTTCAGCTTTCCAAAGGATATTTCTAGCTCCTTGGTCAAAAAAAAAAAAAAAACACACACACACAAAAAACTTAATTTATCACTGTGTATGCTCAAGGTGAGGATTTTAATTGCTTGGTGAATAATAAAAAAAATTGAGTTTTCTCAAGTAGTTAATTGCAAATAAGAATAATTTTACCCCCTTCATACACCCATTCACCACCATCCCACCCACATAAGATGGTATATAATGGATCTGTTTTAAATTATAATTAAATATCCTTAATATTCTCCTATTACAAAAGTAATAAAATATTTTTTGTAAAAGTTTATATGATGAAAGAATAGAAAAATAATACAAAAATGCCTATAACAACACCTCCAAAGAAATCACTATTAATTATTTTAGAGGCTACTTTTAGAGCAGTTTACATTCACAGCAGAATTAAACGAAGTACAGAGGAAGGTATAGAGCCTTCCAGCATACCCCTGGCTCTCCCAAACTCAAGTCCCCGCCCCCATCACTGTGTCCCCATCAGAGTGGTGCGTTTATCACAGCTGATGAGCCTACACTGACAAATGACAATCACCCAATGTCCACATTTTGCATCATGGTTCTGAAGAGGAAAATTTGAAAACTTTCACCCAGCTAGAGGTAACCTCATGCTCATTCTGCTTCTGTAACTCAGCTAGCTCCTTGCAAAGTCACGTGGGAAAGCCCAAACTATACAGAGCCTAATCCTCACCCTCTAGCAAGCTTCCCTGATTTAAAGACCTGATGGGATGACTTGTCCATGGAAGGACATTGACCTGCTCCTGAAGAATTATACTGGATTTGTGGGACTAACGCATATTCCATTTTGCCAGCCAACTGGCGGGGGGCATGGTATTGGAGACTATCCGTCCCTCCCTTTTCCTACTTCCCGTAGACCACGGTGAATCGTTGGGAGTCCCAGTTTATAAAGACAGAGGCCCCACCAAAAAGCTCGGGTCTCTACAGATTGGAGACTGGAAAGATGACAATGGCCTCCTGAATGCATATCCAATACTATGGGCCAGCCACAAGGGCAGAAGATGGGTCCTGGGGCTACTGAGCTGAAACTTACATCACTCACCCTTGTCAATTACCCAGCCCTTGTAATCCTGCTTAGCCACGTGTGTGTAAAGGTCAGGCAATCCCCTACTGTGTCCTCACCGCTGTGCCCATGTGCACGAGACCCCTGCTTTGAACTAGCCTGTTAACAGTCAGCACTGTCCACTAAAGTCTGGTGTCCCGTGCTGTCTATGAAAATTCTCTAACTCCTTTGTTCTGGGCTCAGAGCTGGAAGTGTTAACTCCTCTGGGCGCACTGCAGTAATGAGCATGCTTTCTCCAACTCTCCGAGTTTCTTGATGGTCCGACTTCTGCAACAGTTCATTGCTGGTGTTGTACATTCTCTAAGTTTAGAGTCGCATATAATAGCATGCATCTTATCATTTCAGTATCAGTATTTTCACTGTCCTGGAAATCCTCTGTGCTCTGCCAGTTCATCTTTCCTCTGATCAACCCCAGGCCTCTGCTGGCCTTTTTCGTGTCCCATAGATTTGCTTTTCCTAGAATGTCATGCAGCTGGACTCATAGAGTAGCATTTTCAGATTGACATCTTTTCATTAAGTAATATGCATTTAAGGATTTTGTTTGTTTCTTTCTTTTCATGGCTTGACAGTTCATTTCTTTTCAGTACTGTGCAATATTCCATTGTCTCAATGTACCACAGTTTGGTTATCCATTCACCTGGTGAAGTGTATTTTGCTTGTTTATAAGATTTGGCAATCATAAGTGAAGCTTCTCTAAACATCTGTGTGCAGGTGTTTGTGTGGACACAAGTTTTCAACTCTTTTGAGTAAATACCACAGAGTTAGATTGCTAGATGGTATAGGTAGGGTACATTAGTTTTGGAATAAACTGCCCAGCTGCCTTCCACAGTGGCTGTACCGTTCTGCGTCCCCACTCTCAATGAAGGAGACGGCCTATTGCTCCACACCCTCCTCCTCAGCCTTTGGTGGTATCAGCATTCCAGGGTTAGGCCATTCTAATAGGCGTACAGTTAACAGTACCTCATTATTTCAATTTTCATTTCTCAGGTCACATGTGATGTGGAACATCTTTTCAGATGCTTATTTTGCCATCTTTATATATTCTTTGGTGAGGTAGACTCCTCATATTTGAAAGTTGCTTAGAGAGTAGTTCTTAAAAGTTCTCATCACAAGAAAAAAATTCTGTAACTATGTATGGTGACAAATGTTAAATATACTTTTTGTGGTGCTGATTTTGAAATATATATAAATATCTAATCATTGGGTTGTACACTTGAAGCTAATATAATGTTGTAGGTCAATTATGCATCAATAAAAAATGAAAAGAAAATTCCTATTAACTTTTTGACATATAATTT
Source organism: Cervus canadensis (assembly GCF_019320065.1). Classification (NCBI taxonomy): domain Eukaryota; kingdom Metazoa; phylum Chordata; class Mammalia; order Artiodactyla; family Cervidae; genus Cervus; species Cervus canadensis. The sequence continues at coordinate 2,679,084 of NC_057400.1, read as the reverse complement.
TCAGATATGTTTATTCATATCTGAATAAACTTATCTCATAAACTTATCTCTTATAATGGATAAGGAAGCTGTGGTACATATACACCATGGAATATTACTCAGCCATTAAAAAGAATTCATTTGAATCAGTTCTAATGAGATGGATGAAACTGGAGCCCATTATACAGAATGAAGTAAGCCAGAAAGATAAAGAACATTACAGCATACTAACACATATATATGGAATTTAGAAAGATGGTAACGATAACCCTATATGCAAAACAGAAAAAGAGACACAGATGTACAGAACAGACTTTTGGACTCTGTGGGAGAAGGTGAGGGTGAGATGTTTCCAGAGAACAGCATGCATATTATCTATAGTGAAACAGATCACCAGCCCAGGTGGGATGCATGAGACAAGTGCTCGGGCCTGGTGCACTGGGAAGACCCAGAGGAATCGGGGGGAGAGGGAGGTGGGAGGGGGGATCAGGATGGGGAATACATGTAACTCCATGGCTGATTCATGTCAATGTATGACAAAACCCACTGAAATGTTGTGACGTAATTAGCCTCCAACTAATAAAAAATTAAAAAAAAAAGAAAAAAAAAAACTTATCTCAATCATAATTACCAGGACTTCCCTTTTTGCTTTCATAAAAATGAATATTCATTTTTTATATGAAAACTAAAATGGTATATATCATCGGCATAAGATAAGGCAGGCATGATAAGGATGCGAGATATTTACCCTCTCTGTTCAAATAGTAAATCTGCTTTTACTGAATATTATTTTCCAGTGAACCTAAGTTTAGTTCAGTTCAGTCGCTCAGTTGTGTCCAACTCTTTGCAACCCCATGGACTGCAGCACGCCAGGCTTCCCTGTCCATCACCAACTCCCGGAGCTTGCTCAGACGCATGTCCATCAAGTCAGTGATGGCATCCATCTCATCCTCTGTCATCTCCTTCTCCTCCTGCCTTCAATGTTTCCCAGCATCAGGGTCTTTTCCAATGTATTATTTCTTCTTTGGCCACATCAGGTGGCCAAAGTATTGGAGTTTCAGCTACAGCATCAGTCCTTTCAATGAATATTCAGGACTGATTTCCTTTAGGATGGGCTAGTTTGTTCTCCTTGCAGTCCAAGGGACTCTCAAGAGTCTTCTCCAAAACCACAGTTCAAAAGCATCAATTCTTCGGCGCTCAGCTTTCTTTATAGTCCAACTTTCACATCCATACATGACTACTGGAAACCATAAACCTAAAAGAAACTTAAGGAACCTAAAGTAAAAACTCAGATTCCTTCTCAACACAGGTCTAGGGAAACTGTACTGTTCAGTCAGGGTTGAAACAGTGAACTATATTTTTCATCTCTGACCTTGAGCTGGGGAGGAAGGGAGAAAATGACTCCAACTATCAGAAGCAAGTTAATAAGGAGGATAAATCATGAGAGACTATTACAACCAGGCATCTGACACAATAGAGCCTGACTTGTATTTGCATCTTGTCCCCTCAAGCAAAAGCTGACTATCACTAATGAGAGGTTTTACTTCTAGGCTGATGATCAGTTCACTCTGAGTGTGTGATGGTTGCTTGCAAATGAATATTTCCCCTGAGTCTAGTTACACTGGGTCTGGTCTATATGGTTCCCCTGAGTCAGTACCCTATAGATGTCAGGAACATTTCAGTTAGTTGAACAACAGCTAAGACAGGAAAGAGGGGGAACATTCTGAGGATGTGCACTGATTTCCCTTCCTCTCTCTCTTCGTGCCTAGAATCCGACGTTGCTGATTTTGATGGCCGAAGCTCCCTGCTCTACAGGTTCAATCAGAAGCTGATGAGTACTCTCAAAGATGTGATTTCCCTGAAGTTCAAGAGCATGCAAGGAGATGGGGTCCTCTTCCATGGAGAAGGACAACGGGGAGACCACATCACCCTGGAGCTCCAGAGAGGGAGGCTCGCCCTGCACCTCAACTTGGGTAGGTCAAGCTTTGCCCCGTCCCTGGCCATGCTGGGCTGCAGGGAACTCCTTCTGAAGCAGGTTATCCTCCTAGTGTATCAGCTAGACGTTGCTGTGTCACCGTCGAAGCAATGTATTTTCCTTATCCAAACTGGAGAAGAAAAATCCACGTTTTTAAATGTTTATAAGCCATAAATAGCATGCTTTAAACAAGGTAACTTTGGTAGGTAGGGAGAGATACAGGTTAATTTAAGTAACAAACTAGCTTGAGTAAGTTTGAACACACACACAGCACATATATTACAATATAATAAGGTTTGCTCACCATCTATTATACCCTTATGAAAGTTAAGTTCCTGGGGGAAAATGGAGAAGATACATTTTAATTTTTGTTTGTTTTGTGAGGGAACAAGGGGTCATGTGCGTGGCATCTAAGTTTCTGGGCCTTCTCATGTCTTATTAAAGGAAACTCTGTTTTGTCTTTTTTTTTCAAGTGTCCAGGCTGTGCTAGGGTGAGTCCTATATTTGCCAAATGCCAGCAAATTTAGCACAGAACGCCCTCCTATTTTCTATATGTTTAGGACTCAGGCCTCCTGCGGTGGGTTGGAATCCATCGTTCCTGCCTCACTACTGGTAGTGACTGCTTGGTAGTCAACTAAGAGACAGTCAGCCTCCTTCATGTGAAAGGTGCTTTGTAAGGAAGTACAGGCCAAGTGCAGAAGGCAGGGAGTAGAACTCCCAGATTCGCAAAGGCAAACCAAGAGGCTCTACTGCAGAGAAGGGACCAGGAGAAAGTGTTAGGGAGATGAAAAAGGAAGAGGCCACTCCTGTAAGCATGAGTTTCTGCCTCCCATTGCACATTTATTAGCGATAGGGGAAGGTGTGGAGATAGGGGAAGGAGAGTATACTTGTGGAAGATGATTATCACCGATTGCCGAGTATTTCTGATCAAATAGTAAAGAAAGAAAGTCATAGCAGAATTCAGTTTGTAGGCTTAAGTTGAAAGCCTAGAAATATCACAGATAATTTTTTGTCTTTTACTAATTATTTTTAGTAATAAGTTTTTTACTAATTAGCATAAGAATGCAGAATATTGTGAACTCATCCCCAAAACCAAGCAAAGGAGATATTTATTTTGAGGCATTTCTGAGCATCTCCTTAGCCTCCATGAGCATATCCACTGCCTCCATGGCAGTGCTAGCAAGGAGAACCTCAGGATCCCAAGTTTAGTTCGTTAAATTGATTTCTAATGCGCTAAACTAAATACACAGCAAAGGCATCTTTAGAGTCTCACCAAGAGGAGAGCTAAAGAGGATTCGCTAGTAGCCTAATCAGTTTTGTCCACATACCTAAAGGAATTTATCAGTGAAGTCTATGAAAGATGGGCACATTTAGCAGAAACATATCAGTCGATTAACTGGTGTTCAATTTTCATGAAAGGAGAATGGATGGAGTGACTTCCTCCCTAACACCCAGTAACGAGTCGTTCACAGAGCATTGCGGGTAGTGGATAAAGTTATTGCCATTTCCCCCGAAACTCTGCCCCAACAAGCATAACGCAGTGAGGTACCACAGTTTCGGTCACGGTGAGCAGGAGGGAGAGGAAAAGGTGTGATTGTGTGACAGATTTTACCTGCAGACAGGGGCCAGCTATTTATTTTGGCGGAAAGTTCATAACTTCCAAGCCTCAATTTACTTATTTCTAACCTGGGGTATTATTAATAACTACCTAGCAGGGCATGAATGTGAAAATTAAAAATATTCAAAATGAATTTTCTGTGATCCAATCTGCCCTGCTCAGGCATGTACACCTCTTTGTGGCCTCACGGGCTATAGCCTGCCAGGCTTCTCTGCCCCTGGAATTTTCCAGGCAAGAATACTGGAGTGGGGTGCCGTTTCCTACTTTAGGGGCTCTTGTCAACCTAGGAATAGAGCTTTCATCTCTTACTTCTCCTGCATTGGCAGGTGGATTCTTAACCACTAATGCCACCTGAGAATTTTCTGTGTCAGTAAATAAACACAGTGAAACTCTTCATATTACTCATTATTTAACTAACAGTATCTGAATGTTCCACATCCTGTAGTTTGCTGGTCTTTCTGGAAAGAAGTGGGTCGATTAAGATGAAGAAGACCCTCTCCTGCTGTGATATAAAGAAGACAGAACAATTCTCTTCCAGATTTCCAACCAGCCCAATCCCTAACGGTGTTGGTGATAATGGGAAATTTCATGTGGTGAATTATTCGGTAGTGAAAATATGTTTAGTCTGTATTCCACAACGTTTGGCATTTTTCTTCTGCTTTTGGATTTTATTCGTCTCCTTAAGTTTACCATGACTGAGTATTTCCTGTCCTTAGCTCCTTTAAACAGTTACACAGCATACTTATTAAATAGCGCAGCTTTTTGTGTTCCTTCTCTAGAGAGACACTGAGATATATTAGTGTGTTAGCTCTGTATATCTCTGTCACAGCCAGCGAATCTTTGGGAGCAGTGAGTTAAGGGGGAAGGGGGAATGGTAATAGCTTTTGATTTGCCCGTGAGAGAAAATCTGTAACTTAGGTGACACAAGGCAAGATGACACTTGCTCGTGGCTGGGTTCTGGAAACCAGAACAGCCAGCTGCAGTGGGTGCTCCAGGCCAAGCGAGTTGTCGGGAAAAGACGTTTTCACCTCACCTCTCAGAGCCTGACGCGATGCACATTCTCTCATTGGCCTGCTCACCCTAAGCCTGAGCGACTCTCCCCCTGTGATCTCCACAGAGTGCAGTGTCCTATCCGGTCCTCAAAGCAGCCCACTAGGTACATAAGCATTAGCCCCAAGTTACCCATATGGAATATTAAGCTGGAGGAATATATGTCAGCTGTTCGAATGATGCAGCTAGTGATTAGCGTAGTCACAATTAAAATCCAGTCATATTTACTGCCTTTTAAACTTATTTTCAGATTATAAAATATATGTCAGTTTTAGAAAACTTGAAGAAAAAGAATTATAAGTAAGAGGGAAAAAGTCACTCAAAATTCTACAACCCTGTCATCCTTCTATTAATTTTGGTGTATTTTCCAAGTGTTTTTTCCTTAGCTATTTATATAAAAATTTTACATATTATATAAAATTAATGTTCCTTCCAAGTTGCCACACAACCTTCAAAATAGAAAGAGTTTATACTATCCATGATCAAGGTTTTTTTTTTTTTTTTTCTTTTCTTAAAGAAATGAATCAAGACAGAGAGAGAAATGAAGAGAAAGAGGAAGAATATAAGAATTCAAGTTAATGGGCTAAAAATGGTGTTAGGCCAGGGAAGGAGGGAGTTTCTCTCTTAACAGCAGTGTTCCCTGTAGGGACAGTTCTCCAACTATGTTCCTTTTCTAATTTGTGACTTTACAATTCAGTTTTTTAGGCTGAATGAGTGATTCAGTACCATGGACAGCTACAAAGGAGGCCCTTTGGAGATGCATGGTGTGCTGTGGTTCCTCACAAGTGATGTTCTTTGCTGATATTCTGATTCATATTACTTAGTTACGTCTGTGGCAACGGACTTGAAAGACCATTTCAATGCTGCAGTCAAACTAGGCCTTCCCCTTTGACTGTTCTCTTAGCGTACAACAATGATTTTTCTAGAGCTACTAATGGGAAAGAAATCTCTTCTGTCAGTCCAAAAGGAAGTTAATAGAGATTCCTCTTTCCACTCTTTGCACATCTCATTCAGATCACCTGTGGCAGTTTGCCCTCTGTAGAATTGCAACAGCACAAACTCGTACATGCAGGTGGTAGAATCAAAGAGCAGAGGCATCACATGGCTGGGGAATTGTGGTAAGAACTAAACAAAACATCAATCGCACATGCAGACCATTCATCCTTACAAGAGTCCAGTGCTTTTGAACTGAGCAGATTGTGCAATAAGGCAGTCACAGGAAAGTGAGAACCCTGAAATAGTATAAAGATGTGTGGAGCATGCTGTCCTTGAGGGAGCCAAGAATAGGTTCAAAGGCAAAGCCTCTGACTGCATAACCAACTCACAGAGGTATCTTGGATATCACTGAATACTCTGCACCTACTCTAGGGAGTCCAGTGAATGTTTACTTTAGCTTTTTCAAATTCAAGCATTTTGACCATCAGTGATACCCAGTTGGTTGCCCTGGGTCACAGAGATCATGTAGTTGCATAACTGTGGACCCAAGGTTAGAACCCTCTCCAATTCAAACACAAGGTCCGGACATTAATCATTAAAATGTTATAAACTTTCATGAAACTAGTAGGTATTGAATATTAAGAAGTTGCTGTTCACGTGTTAAAATTTTGAGAATGGAGAGACCGGGGTGGGATAGAGGAGTCCAGAAAGTCTTCTTGGATCCAACTTCAATTAGCTGGAGATTTTATCATGAAGAGGAAAGAAAGACAGGAACTTCAGACAAAGTGTGAGTGTGGCAATTGGCACCACATTTTATGTAAATTGTGTCATTCACGTACAGGAGTCCATTGAGGAAGTACATTAAGCTAAGCAACGGGAGTTAAAAGTTTGAATTCACCAGTTCTGATTTTCAAGGAGGTCCCAGCCTGGTAAAACAATTATTGTGATTGACTTTCTAACTTTGTAGTATTAACCAAAAATAGATAGCTGTGTATCATCGACTCATTGGAAAAGACCCTGATGCTGGGAGGGATTGGGGGCAGGAGGAGAAAGAGACGACAGAGGATGAGATGGCTGATGGCATCACCGACTCGACACACATGGGTTTGGGTGAACTCCGGGAGTTGGTGATGGACAGGGTGGCCTGGCGTGCTGCGATTCATGGGGTCACAAAGAGTCGGACATGACTGAACGACTGAACTGAACTGATTTATCATCGAAACCATATTTTTTAAGATAACGAAGTCACAAAAGATAGATGTAACTTAGGAGTCAGATTGAGCAATGACCCCTAAATCTAGAGAGTGTTTTATTGAATAAAATTTAGAAATTTTTTTCTAAGAACTAAGGACATGAATTACATTTCTTTAGTGATACACAAGGATTTGCTCTGATTTGAGGGTCAAGTTCACTGTAATCACATGGCTTCCTGTTAGTTTTTATTTTCTTCAGAAGACTTCGTTTGAGTACTTGAGAACATTCGTCAGCCCTGAATTTTGCTAAATAGGGGTCTGTATAATCCTGGATAAACTAGAGAGGTGAAATTTGCCTTCCCTGTCTGCATCATGTCCTTCCCTCTTTGGGTTGCTGCATTTTCCTTTTCCACAACTCTCTGCTTCCCGAGCCATCAAATCCCTTTCCTGGTATTATTACTAAGCTATACAAACTCACGTGTGTGTATGGTGGGAGGCAGATGGCTGGAACATAAGGAATGAAGGTATCAGTTTTTCCAATAGGAGTAAGTAGTAAGAATATTTAGCTTTGGAGTCATAGCTCTGTGTGTAACCTTAATTCTTTGTGACCTTGGGTAGATCCTGTGGCTTCATTGAGGTGAAGCTTTTTGTAAGGCTGTGTTCAGGAATAACAAGAACAACCCATGTAAAATGCTTACCTCACTTTAACAGAAAAGGAACTTAAAAATACAAGCGAATACCAACATTGATGGTCTGAACAACTAAATGTGAGAAAGTTAATCCTAAAGATCAGGTGGATGCAGGCATTGGGGACCTCCATGCGAATGGCCCTCTATCTCATCAACAACAAAATCTTTCCAAGAGTGACTTTTTGTCGAAATACAATCTTAAAAAAGTTTTTGTTCCCATTTGCTCAAGTTATATGCAGTCTGCAGATTGTGAAAGATAAACTGCCATCCATATTTAAACTGTTAAGACCAAGCAAGGTGATTTAATCAAAGGAGATTTTGAAGTGAAAACACAACAATAAACATGCTAAGGATCCAGAAAAAGCCTAGTTCCAAGGGTGAAGAATTTGATATGCTTATCTCTAGTATGTTAGGATGGGGTAGGGGAGGAGGAGAAGAGCAAATTAGAAACATTTTGCAGATATTTCAAACTTCCTATAAAATTTTTCATATGCTTTATGGTTTTGGATAATATTTATATAGTTTCATTTTAACTATGTCAAACTACATGAAAACAAGTTTTAATTTAATAAGTAAATCTTTTTTTAAATTTTTTTCCCAATGTGTTTCTGGCCTAAAAGACACCATCTGTGGAGTTTTATCATCTTTGTGTACCCCACAATTACCCACAGGTGTTTTTATCTTGCCTTAATAAATTGGAAACTAGTTAAAACTTGTAGTTGGACCATAATTGCCACTGAGATATGACTTGAAGTATATGTTATAGAATGAAGAGTTTGATAATCTTTTGAGAATGAAGTTTTTTTCTTAATTTCTAATAATGAACTTTTCTAGGTAAAATGGAAACATTTCTAGGACTAACCTTTTTTCTTCATAGTAACACCTCATATAGATATATTTTGAAACACTCTACTTGATGAATAGCAGAATTTCCTGTTCATCCAACTGTTAAAGTGGACTGATTTCCACTCAATTTGTTTCAATACATGTATTCTTGCCTGGGAAACCCTATGGACAGAGGAAACCTGTACACCTCCAGCCCATGGGGTTGCAAAATAGTTGGGTATGACAATGATTAAAACAAAACAAAGATTTCTGTTTGTTAACATAAAATGATTTATGGAGAGGCTAAAATATGTTCATGTCTGTGATTTTTTAAATTAAAAACATACTTGTAATGCAGGAGATATTCAATAATTCACACATCAGTCATATAGTTAGCCATGCAGGTCAAGGATTATGCTTTTAATGAAGTTTAGTATTGTTTCTTAATATAAAAAATATTTATGCTCTAAAATATATAAAGAAAAGAAAATGAATAAAAACTAAAATTGCAGTCAGTTTGACCTCTTCATAATCAAATTCATCTTTTGAAGCAGGAATAATAGTGTAGAAAATATCAAAGTATTTAATTTTAATGCTTGTTTTTCTTTATAAAAAAATCAAAATATCACTAAAACCCACCCAAACAACATATAATAACAAATAAGTAGGAGGAAAAGATATGATTCCTTTACTTTTTCTTTTTGTGACTTTCATTGGTTTTACAGTTTCAAATGTTTAATGTTTTTGACATATTAGTAAATTCTTAAATGCCTTTTTAACCTTTGAAGGAAAAGGGAAGGGCATATCAAATTTAAAGTGAAGGCTCTAATATTAAATTTATTTGAGTATATTAACTTAGAACTAATAGTTTATAAGACACGGTAAGTCTCCTTCAACCAGTCATTAGTCCTTGGGCATGTTTTATTTTATAAATAAAAGTTGACTCGTGTGTGTGTGTGTGTGTGTGTGTGTGTGTGTGTAGGAGAGGGAGGGGGAGAGAGGCGAACACAAGTATTTTTTGTTCTGTTTTGACTGGTAGCGCTTCTCGTCGCTTGCTGGAGCAAACCTCCTAGAAGTCATTTCCCAGTGAGTCTCTTCTGTTATGTCCACTCCAGTATCCAAATGACGTTCTAGGCCCCCACATGCCAGCAGCCTCTCACCGCCTGGAGATCCCCCCTTCTTGGGCTCTCTTCATCTGTGCCCCTCATCCTCCACCCACATGACTGCCAGTTTCCCTGCCAGCCTTGCCTGCTAATCAAATCCCCATACCGCTGCCAAAACAACCTTCCTAAAATGTTAGTTTGAGCCAGTAATCCCTGACTTATTAACTCGCCAGTGGCTCCCATTTCTAAAAGGTAAAACACAAGCTGTGAATTGGCTCACACTGGCAACTGGTCCTAGGTGGTGTCAGCCAGCCCACATGGTCATGGCACTCTGCTGCACGGAATCCCTCCATGGGGCTCTTCTGGACCCCTGGTCTTGGCAGCTGCTTTTCCTGGTTAGGCAACAATGCTCCTTGTTCTGGCCGACTTTCAGGCCTGGCCGCTCTCTATAATGCGACATCCACAGCTTCCTACCCTTCGTTTTCTTGGTCCCTTGCCTTAACTGCTGTTAATACAAGCAGCACCCTTCTTATCCACTCCCTTATTGTGTCTCCACGTTAAAACCTTCAGAGAGGGAAGTGTGACTTTTAACTCTTTATCTCCTGCGACAAATCAATACCATTTTGTGGGTGGATGGAAGAAGGAAAGGAAGAGAGGGAGGAAGGAAGGAAGGGATGGAGGGAGGAGGAGGAAAAAGTAAAAGATCTAATAATGTATCTGCATGATTTGACACATTGTAAGGACTCAGAAGATGTGGAACAAATCAATGTGTCATTGAGCAAATCAATTAAAGTCAGCTATGAACTCATCAGCACTTCTTTTTCAACTGCAATCGGTTGGATACCGTCCCCCCCACCCCCATAGGAAGCAGCAGTGTTATTTCGTGCAGGAAGCAGTGACTCGGGACCATAATGGAGGTGGGTGTGAGCAACCCACGGGGGAAATGGCAGCTTCTGCCCCCTGAATGCCACGCTGTGGAGCAGACTGCTGCAGCTGTTCTATAAAACACATTTTAGGAGAGACAAGAGAGACATTTAGCTCTCAGTTACTAAGGGTACTGAATACATAAAACACTGAAAAATTGGAAGGTTTACATATAAGTAAAATTAGTTGCATTGAACTGTTCATTTTGCTAAGTCTGAGCCATTCTGTAGGAAAGAAAAAAAGTAAAGCTCTAATCTTTTTGACAGAAGGATACAGGCAGGAACACCATAAAACTGGAGGTGAGATGAAGAGAAGGGGAACCAGAGGCGCTTGGTTGAAAAATGTTCCTCTCACGTCCTCCCAAGAGGTGTGTTCCAAACTCAGCTCGGGCTGAATCAACACATGACCCATGCCACGATCAGAGTCAAAAATCTGACTGGATCTGAATTTGAACCTTGGCTACATCTCTGCCTAGGAATGCTTAACCTCACCAGACCTCAGCTTCATAATTTGCTAAATGCAGATAATCATTTTGCCTTAGAGCATCAAACTTGGAGATTATACAGTCTGTACTTAAATGCCCTCGATAGAGTAGGTATTTGAAAATTGCAGCTAAAATGATCATTTCCTCTCCATTGCCTTTGCCTACATATTTACCTAACTCAGTGGGCCCGCTGTCTTCCCTCTACTTATCCAGCATTCACTCTTCTGCTAAAGTACAACCCAAGATTCACTTTCTCCTTTCAAGAGCCAGTCAAGTGCAAAGAATACGCATTCTTACTAAATGTGATGAGTTCTATTTTCAATATTATTCATACAGCTATCCAGATCTGATTTCTCTTATTATGTAATTGCACCAGACCTAGAAACATGTTCTTTGATGTCTAAAAGGGAGTGTAGATGTCAGTTGATGGAGAACTTGGTCCTGGGATCTGTGGGGGAAGTTGGTATTCCATCCCAAGCCCAGGACAGTTCTGGGTTTGTAGAGAGAGAATCATCCTTTACTTTGGATAAAGAGAGTTGGCCTCGCTTGAGGAATATTCTGTTTACAGCACTGCAGGCTGCCCTGGGTACAGACGCCATCCTCTCTTCCTGTTCACAGATGACAGCAAGCCTCGTCCCAGCAGCAGCGCGCCCTCGGCCACGCTGGGGAGCCTCCTGGATGACCAGCATTGGCACTCCGTCCTCCTGGAGCGAGCTGGCAAGCTCGTGAACTTCACCGTGGACAGGCACACCCAGCGCTTCCGCACCAGGGGCGAGGCGGATGCCCTGGACATCGACTACGAGGTGAGCTTTCTGTCGCTTCAGACCCTTGAGCTCCTTGCTCAGGATCAGTGAGAAAATCAGTCAGCGAATGAGCAGGTGAGAAGATGTGGGGCCTGGAGCATCTTCTCACCTCCATCTAAGTCCAGGTAGCTGACCATGAAGGAGCCCATGGAGAGAGTCTGAGCTGTGAGCCTGGAGAAAATGCCTTGGCAAATATGGTGGTGACTCAGAAACTTAAAAGGCATCATGCAGTCATTATGAAAAATTCAGTTATATAAACTTATAATCCATCAAAGCATTTTTAAAAGATACTAAATTCATTTATTCCTAATTAATATATCTCTCTCCATCTATCTATATGTATTTGAGGTTATTTACTTCTGCTGTATCTGTGTGGTAGAGATACAGTCTATTTGATTGCTACAGTGCCTCGCTTCCCAACTCCAAGTTGAGTGACATCTCTTTGATAGTTTGAAATTCATCATGGTGGGAATATTTGTACCATAGGTTGTGGCAAGTCTGATAAATCAGGGGTTGATATATTTCTTTGTTGATTCTCTAGACCAGAGATTGGAAAAACTACATCTTGCAGGGCAAGTTTGGCTTGAAGCCTGTTGCCTTCAGCCTGTCAAGTGTTGTTTAAAAAATTAAGGGAAAAAAAAGCATATGTGACAGAGACTGTATGTGATTATGGATAAAAGAGTTCAGTGAAAAATCAACAAAAGCAGTCTATAAAAATCAGTTGGTTTATAGAATTTATAATATGATTTATTGTATATTTTATTATTATTTGTAAATTCTGCACATCACTTATATCAGTAAAATAACATAATATCTGAATGCATTTGTGCGCCCGCATACACAAGCATGTACAGAGATGTGTGTGTGTGTGTGTGTGTGTGTGTGTTGCACCCTGAACAGCCAAATTTTGAACATTTATCAACACCTCACTTGAAACAGGAGGTTAGTGAGAGCTAAAACATAAGAATTAGGGAAGACCCACCTGATGATGAGTCACAAGACCTATGTTATGGGGGGAAAGGAAGAGGATGACTTTTTGCAGAGTAGTGAGATGGCCAGACTTGTGTTTTAGAGGAGTCATTCTGATTGTTTGTTTCAGGGGCCAGTCCAATTAGTATCCCCTGGAAATTTGTTAGAAATGGAAATACCCAAGTCTCATCCAAAACTCAGGAAAGAGGGACTCAATCATTCATTTTTTAAATGTCTCTCCTCTAGGAGACTCTGATGCACCCTAATGTCTGAGAACAACTATATTAGAGCCGTTACTCTGAAGGCAGCTCTGAAGTTACTCCATAGCCTAGATCTGTCTGTAGTGGATGGCTGCTGGACAGATGGTTGGAAACCCTGCTAGGAGACAATGTCAATCAACAGTGCATATATACTAGAACAGTGGAGGTGGAGTTAAATGACTGAAAACTTAGAAGCTGACTTTTTTTTCCCCCCCATCACTGTTATGAACTATAAGAAAGATGTCCTCTTTTGATCTTAATCTTTCTTTAGTATACTTTTGATAAGCTATGCTATTCATTAATTTCAAAAGAGAATTTGTCACTGTTTGACTCAGAATGCAATATATCAGGTAGGTAGTCTTTGTTTTTGTTTTTTAAGTTGCTGACAACTAGAAATCTATGACTATCAATTACTCTCCTTTGACAACATCATTTAAGTGATTGAAAACACAAAAAATACACATAATGTTGAAATCATCTTAAAGAGGTCTTTTTTGAACTTGAAGACAACACAAAAACACAAAATCAAGTTTCAGTAATTCCCCAAATACTTGACTTCTAATGGTCTGAGAGGGGATTCTAAAATTCACCCAGTTGCCTGATTTAGCATTTATTTTCGGGTCAATCTCTACTTATCCATGGTCTCCAGTGTAGAGGATCTGTATAGAATCACAGCATAGTAGCATTAAAGTGAATGTCAACATTTATAAGAGAAATCCAATGATGTTGCTTAATTTATTAAGTTGAAACAGATTTCTTCTAGAAATTCTTAAATTTGTTGGTACCTTGTGAAAAGTATTTCCTAGGGGAAAAAAACACCTTGAAATATTGCTGTGAGGCAACCTCTGTTTCAGATAAGCCAAACCCCTTCCAGAGGATGCAGCCAGTTTGCTCATGAGAATATAAGAGAAGACAGACTGGCCATAACGATGACATTACACTGGCTGCCCTGACTCAGGAGAGTTAGGTGTTGGGGATGTCTCTCAAGCAACTGGAGCTGTCCGGCCTTGAAGACTCCCCGTCAAGGCTGGGCGGAGAGAAAGGAGCCTGTGTCGTAATCGCCACTTCACCACTAAGTAGTTGGAAAAACCTGGAAAGTGAAAACTCTTAACTTCAGTTGCCAGAAGCAATATGAGCATCATTACTGCTAAATAAGATATCTGAATCTGAGGTCTATTTTTTAAATTGAAGTCATAGGTGATTTACAACTTTGTGTTACTTGCTGGTGTATAGCAATGTGACTCAGTTATAACATATCATTTTCATATCCTTTTCCATTATGGTTTGTTACAGGATATGGACTATAATTCTAAGTGCTATACAGTAGGTCTTTGTTATTTATTTATTTTATATTTAGTGGTGTATATATTAATCCCAAATTCCCAATTTATCCCTTTTCCTCCTTTCCCTATTGGTAACCACAAGTTTGTTTTCTAGGTCTGTGAGTCTGTTTCTGATTTGTAAATAAGTTCTATCGCATCATAGTTTAGATTCCACGTGTAAGTGCTATCATAAGGTATTTGTCTTTGTCTTTCTAATATACCTCAGTTAGTATGATAATCCCTAGGCTCATTCATGTTGCTATAAATAATATTATTTCAATCTTTTTTATGGCTGAGTAATATTCACTGCATATATGTATCACAAAATGAACATTTATGTTGCCTTCATGCCTTGGCTATTGTGGATAGTGCTGCAGTGAACATTGGGGTGAATGTATCTTTCTGAAGCATGGTTTTCTCCAGATACATTCCTAGGAAACTAAGATCATGGCATCCGGTCCCATCACTTCATGGCAAGTAGATGGGGAAACAATGGAAACGGTGACAGACTTTACTATTTTGGGCTCCAAAATCACTGCAGATGCTGACTGAAGTCATGAAATTAGATGATGTTTGTTCCTTGGAAGAAAACTTATGACTGACCTAGACAGCACATTAAAAAGCAGAGACATTACTTTGCCAACAAAGGTCCATCTGGTCAAGGCTATGGTTTTTCCAGTGGTCATGCATGAATGTGAGAGTTGGACCATAAAGAAAGCTGAGCACTGAAGAATTGATGCTTTTGAACTGTGGTGTTGGAGAAGACTCTTGAGAGTCCCTTGGACTGCAAGGAGATCCAACCAGTCCATCCTAAAGGAGATCAGCCCTGGGTGTTCATTCGAAGGACTGATGCTGAAGCTGAAACTCCAGTACTTTGGCCACCTCATGCAAAGAGTTGACTCATTGGAAAAGACCCTGATGCTGGGAAAGATTGAGGGCAGGAGGAAAAGGGGACCACAGAGGATGAGATGGTTGGATGGCATCACCAACTTGATGGACATGGGTTTGGGTGGACTCCGGGAGTTGGTGATGGACAGGGAGGCCTGGCGTGCTGCAGTCCATGGCGTCTCAAAGAGTCGGACATGACTGAGTGACTGAACTAAACTGATTCCTAGGAGTGGGACTGATGGATCACATGGTAGCTCTATTTTTAACTTTTTAAGGAACCTCCGTACTGTTTTCCATCGTGGCTACATCAGTTTATGTTCCCACGACAGCACAGGAGGGTTCCCTTTTCTTCACATCCTCTCCAATATTTGTCATTTGTAGACTTTTTGATGACAGAGAATCTAAGGTGTATGTTATAACAATGCTGTCTATTAATCAGAACCTATGCTATTTATATAACAGGATATCTACTGTGAGGTCACATGTACACATTTGAGTCTTGCTAACACTGGTAGAAGAATGATTGAACTCAGGTCCCTGAGTTCCAGGGACCCATTTTCAGAGTCAGCCCTACTTCTCCAGAGCTGTACCCTATCAAATTCTACATCAGGGACAATTACATATTCTGCAAATCTAGGTTCCTCTTCAGAGTTTAGCATGATGTGTTAGTATCTGGGAAGAAAATATGGTCGCTTTCATTCCTCCATCTTAGATTATGTCAAGGATAGCATTCCAGTGACACAGTGCCTTTCTGTGAAGCATCTGGTAGGGAGTTTGACTCTGTCACATGTATGCAGTTGTCAGATTCTCCCCTCACCTGGAAGGCACACATAGACAGGGGCCAATAGAACCTTCTGCCAAAAAAATAAGCAGAAAGAATGTAGATCCTTTACTTCTCACTGTCATCACAGCTCACATCACCCAGCCCATGGGATTTTTTTCCCAAATGCTTCTGAGACAAATTATAGCAATTAATTTTACTTTCAGCCTAGAGCACAAGGGTTTAAGAAAAGAGTTTTGTTTTGTTTTGTTTTTTTTTTAGGATCTTAGTGAGATTCCATTTCTCTGAAAGTCTGTAACCTAAGATGTCTTTTCTTATCAAAAGTGCTTAGTGATCCTTTTCTACATAGCCACCTTAACGGTACCAAAGCCATTAAAAGCATATTTTTACATGTACTATGTATATCACAACATAAATGATGAGAAAATAATTTTAAAAAATTGAAAAGAATGTATTTTAATGAGAATTCTTAGTTAAAGCTTCATTAAATCATCTAAGCACTTAAAAATACATTATCTACACGTGTCTTCAAAAATAAGTTTTATTGAAGTTTGAAAGAAAATATGAGATAGTACTTTTATAGTCAAAGATTTAGGAAGGTCTTTCCAAGTATGACATAAATTTTAAAAACCTAGAAATAAAATATATGAAAAATTTTACACATAATTATTTTTTAAATTCACATGAACTTCCCCAAAAATATGATGTAATGATATCATCATCCCAAAAACTTGGAAAAGTATTTCAAAATTTACTTAATGAATAAAAAGCCCACACAAATAATTTTTAAAATAGTGACTCAATAGAAAAATAAAGAATATATAAAAAATATAGACTGCTTTCAAATATATAAAATGATGCTCAGTCTTACTCATATAAAGAAGGAATGCAAATTCATGCTACAAAGATATTTTAAACTTAGACTGCAGGGAACACAAACATTAAGTGTTGTCACGGAAATGAAGGAAGCTGAATGATTTAATCCATTGTTTGTGGGAATATAGTTAATACGATACCAAAGAAAAGGCTTATTGTCAAAATTTTACTGAGTGTCCTTCAATTCAGCAATTCTGTTTCTAGGAATTTATCCTACAATTGTAAGCAAATGTGTGCAATGGGGTATATGTCAGGAATAACAAAAAGTTGAAAATTCCTCAAAAGTTCATCAGAAGGGTGTTAATTAAAAATTCTGGTCAGTTCTGTAGAGAAACAGCTCTGCCAGGGTGCCCCAGTGGTCTCACACTGTCCACTTGGACCAAGCAGCCAAAGCCATGCAACACAGCTGATGTGAGTCTTGGCAGGACATGTTGGATCTTCCTGAGACACAAGAGGATGGGGGCCTGCAATTACTGGCTACAAGGCCATTGCCCGCTTGTCTCTCTGCCTCATAGAGGTCTATCCTGATGCAATTTCTTCTCACTCTCTAGGTTCTAAGGATGCTTGAGGCTTTCTGCTGTGCCCTTTTAGAATAGATTTGCATCACATAGAATTGCTTAGCTTGATGTTGAATCTGGCCTCTGTACATCCACACCAAATTAAATCTTGGAGACAAAAGAGGCTTGCTCCTTGGAAGGAGAGCTATGACAAAGCTATTAAAAAGCAGAGATATCACTTTGCTGTCAAAGGTCTATATCGTCAAAGCTATGATTTTTCCAGTAGTCATCTAAGGATGTGAGAGTTAGACCATGAGGATGGCTGAGCACTGAAGAGTTGATACTTTCAAATTGTGGTGCTGGAGAAGACTCTTGAGAGTCTTTTGGACTGCAAGGAATTCAAACCTGTCAATCCTAAAGGAAATCAACCCTGAATATTCTTTGGAAAGACTATGTGAAGCTGAAACTCCAATACTTTCACCACCTAATATGAAGAGCCAACTCGTTGGGAAAGACTCTGATGCTGGGAAAGATTAAAGGCAAGGAGGAGGTGGTAGCATCTCCAAGTCAAGGACAGGAGTTTGAGCAAACTCTGGGAGATGGTGGAGGCCAGCGAAGCCTGGCGTGCTGCAGTCCATGGGTCTCAAAGGATCGGACATGACTGAGTGTCTTGAGGGGGACTTGAGGGGGAACCTCCAGGCTGCACTATTGTTTTCTGACTGCCCCTCCCTTATCTCTGCATCCTCTCCCTTCCCTGATCAGCAACTATTTGAACCTGCCCATGGGAACTTGGAATGTAACAAAGGAATGAAGCTTATTTCCTGTAATCAAGAAACTGGGAAACAAAGGAAAAGTTCTGTTCACAGTACCCTTCTAGGTTTTATTTTTCTTCAAATTTTTTTTTCATTTATTTTTATTAGTTGGAGGCTAATTACTTTACAATATTGTAGTGGTTTTTGCCATACATTGACATGAATCAGCCATGGATTTACATGTGTTCCCCATCCTGAACCCCCCTCCCGCCTCCCTCCCCATCCCATCCCTCTGGGTCATCCCAGTGCACCAGCCCTGAGCTAGGTTTTTAAGCTGAAGCCTACAGTTAGATCTATAGCAGTGAAGACTGCCACAGCTCACATTGTGGCCATCTGCCCTCACATTTAGTGTCATCTGTTCTGGTCTATGGGACTGGGAGCTTCACTGTTTGGCTCTTCTTGCCTTCACTGTCTGCGTAAGTCACATATCATTCAAGTCTCACAGTGGCACCTTTTATCTATATGTGGATCCACCTGGCCTTTGCCTTGGTCTCACCTTGTTGAAAAACTAGAGCAGAAAGCTTGCATGCAGAAAAATAAATGGAAGAAAATAAGGAAAAGAAGTGGATGCAAGGTGGAAATAAGGGGAAAACAAGGGAGGAAAACCACCAAGCTCCTATTTCGTGTGCCATTTTGTGATTTTGTTCAGTCCCTCAAATAGCCTGGTGAGGGAGGGTATTATGTTCTATATCGCAGACATAGAAGACAAGAGTGACTAATGACCCTCCTGTTCCTATTTCTCAATAGCCATCCAGTAACGGAAACAGTAAAGACCTTGATGCTGAGAAAGATTGAGGGCAGGAGAAGGGAGTGACCGAGGATGCGATGGTTGGATGGCATCACCGACTCGATGGACACGAGTTTGAGCAAACGCCAGGAGATAGTGAAGGACAGGGAGGCCTGGCGTGCTGCAGTCCATGGGCCTGCAAAGAATAGGACATGGCTTAGCAACTGAACAGCAACAAGCAGAAAGAAACAGGGTTTGAATCTAGATCTGCACAGATCACCAGAAGTCATCATGGTGACCAGCCTTTCTCTCTGAACGAGGGACAATCCCTTAAGATCCAAGCATAGGCTCTGGTCCTTATCTTGGCCTCTGCACGTAAACAAGACTTAAAAACACATTCCTGGATGTCATTTTTCTTTCCAGTTCTAATTTAAAATTTTGTGATTTGTGAACTTGCTAATTGCATACTTCCTCAAGTTTTGTAACTGTGAGATGTGTATATTAAAAAGTAAACTAACTGTATTGAACATGATGAAGGGAATATTTCAATACCAGTATTATACTCTAAATAGCATTGTTTTTATTAACAGGAGCTAAAAGAACAAGCAATAAATTCCTTATCATGTTATTTTAGCTGCTATTAGGGTTGTGGTGGTAGGTTTTAATGACCTAATAAGCCATTTTGAGGCTGGCTGAACTTAGGCTAGATGATTGTCACCCTCAATAAAATATTATAAAGTCAGCCAAGCCGCACTTGAATACTTTAGGGCCTGAGGCAAGAGTCCTAATGTGGGCCCATATACCATAGTTCTAAGTGCTTTAGGAGTTATAATAAGCTGTTGAATAAAATCTGTTCTACCTTTTTCTTTGACAAATAAACCACATCCCACATATGCGGGATGTCCAAAGTGGAAATAGTTGTCCCTTGCTCACTCCTGGGACCCATGTGTGGGTCTGTGGTTCACCCTTAGGAAGATGGATAGGGAGGAGAAGAGTTCAGGCCCTCCAAGCAGCTTCAGAACGGTTTAGGAGGAGAACGCCGGGCTGCTGGGTAGGAAGATAACGGTTTAGCACTGTGGTGACGGCTTCCTATAGTGATTTCCCCTTGATTCGCAAATGCTGTCCCCATGAGGCAAAATGTGGCGAAGGTCAGAGGGAGTTCTCTAGGGTGTCATTCCAGAGCAGGTGCCCTTCTCGCCTGAGCAGATGGGGGGATAAATGAAGGTGAAGTTAAAATTTCCAGTGAGTTCCTGTTTGAATGCTGAGACACACCTGATTTAACTCAATATCCAAATGTGTGTGTTCAATTGCTCAGTCATGTCCGACTCTTTGTGACCCCATGGACTGTAACATGACAGGTTCCTCTGTCCATGAAGTTTCCAGGCAAGAATGCTGGAGTGCATTGCCACTTCCTTCTCCAGGGGATCTTCCCGACTCAGGGACCAAACCTCAGCCTCTTGTTTCTCCTGCAATGGCAGGTGGGTAATTTATAATATCCTAATAACGTAAAGTAAAAATTTTGTAAACCCATTCAGTCAAAAATAATTAAATATGTGTTGAGCTAATAATCAAGCTGTGTCAGACTCTATCTATGAAAATACACATTAATAGAAGGGAAGGCTAGACTAGCAATGGACTGGATTTGGGCCAAGAGCAGCACTCACAGTAATACTTAGATTTTCTGAATCTAGCCCCTGGTTAAAACTTGCTAGGAGATGAAGAGCATAGGGTGGCTCTGGCAGGGAAAATAGGAGGGGCTGATTATCTTTTCAGAAGATATGGGGGATTTCTGCTGCTATACTTGTCTATCTCTTCTCTTCTTCCCCGTGGAAGGGAGTGCAGAAGGCTCACCAAGTACGTGCCAGTCTGCCTAGGATAGGGGCACACTGTGTCAGTGAGCCTCAGACCGTTAGCCTAAAATGCGAGAAGCTTTCAGGCCAGCCAAACCAGTTGTTCACCCTGTCCTGGTGGTGATTCACGGAGTGAGTTCCTTGATGGACCAGAAATAGAAGCAGCTGGCCGGGGTGGGGGTGGGGGGCATGTATATAATGGTGAAGAGATGGAACTCCAGATGGAAGGACTGGATGGGTTACTGTAAGACCTTGGTCAAGCTGATATATCTCCGTATGCCACCATTTTCTTTAGCTTTCAAGTGGAGCAAATAGCAATATCTAACTTAACACTTGGAGAAAAAAATAGGGAAAGCAAATTCTAAACATCAGCTCAGTTCAGTCGCTCGGTCGTGTCTGACTGCAACCCCATGGACTGAAGCATGCCAGGCTTCCCTGTCCATCACCAACTCCTGAAGCTTGCTCAAACTCATGTCTACTGAGTTGGTGATGCCATCCAACCATCTCATCCTCTGTTGTTCCCTTCTCCTCCTGCTTTCAATCTTTCCCAGCATCAGGGTCTTTTTCAATGGGTTAGTGCTTTGCATCAGGTGGCCAAAGTATTGGAGTTTCAGCTTCCGCATCAGTCCTTTCAATGAATATTCAGGACTGATTTCCTTTAGGAGGGACTGGTTGGATCTCCTTGCAGTCCAACTCGAAGCCTAGGGCCCCATATATGAAACCAGTCAGTAAATGAGACTATTTTTTTTAATTGAAACATAGTTGATTTACAATTCTGTGTTAATTACCACTGTACAGCACAGTGATTCAGTTATACACACATATATGTATTCTTTTCTAATATTCTTTTCCATTATGGTTTATCATAGGGTACCAAATGTAGCTCATTGTGCTATAGAACAGGACCTTGTGTTTCCCCCACCCTCTGTGTGATAGCTTGCGTCTGCTAACCCCAACCTCCCACTCCAACCCTCCCCCAGACCCGCCCCCTTGGCAGCCCCAAGTCTGTCCTCTGTGTCTGTGAGTCTGTTTCTGTTTCTAGATGGTTCATTTGTGTCGTATTTTAGATTCCACATACATGTGATATCATATGGTATTTGTCTTTTTCCTTCTGACTTAATATGATAATCTTTAGTTGCATCATTGTGGCTGCAAACGGCAATACCTCATTCTTTTTTATGGCTTAGTAGCATTCTGCTGGATATATATGCATATATATCACATCGCTATCTATTCATCCGTTGATAAAGTTGCTTCCATGTCTTGGCTGTTGTGAATAGTGCCACTATGAAAATTGGGGTGCATGTTCCTTTTTTGCATTATAGTATTTTCTGAATCGATGCCCCAGAGTAGGATACCTTGGTCGCGGAAACTTTTAGTTTTTTAAGGACTCTCCATACTATTCTCCATAATGGCTGCAGGGTTCCCTTTTCTCCACATCCTCTCTAGCGTTTATTACTTGCAGACATTTTGAAGTTAGCCATCCTGACTGATGTGAAGGGATGCCTCATTGTAGTTTTGAGTAGCATTTCTCTAATAATTAGTGATATAGAGATATTTCCATGTGCCTATTGAGATACTGCTATTATTATTATTACTTAAAAAAAAAAATGTTTCCCAAGAGAGATGCTGAAGGCAGATTCAACTAAAGTGTTAAGGGGTAACAGCTGAATATGGGTCAGGAGCCAAAGCCAGCGTGAAGGTGGGTGACTGTGAATCTGGAACACAGGCAGGAAGTGTGGCCATGAATGAGGTGCTTTATGTAAATAACGAGGGCTTTCAGGATCAATGTTTCCTTCTATTCAACACAGGGCTGAGTCTGGGTCAGATATGACTTGTTTTGTTTTCCTTACCCAAACAAAAATGGACAATTGTACCTTGCTGAAATAATTTGTGAAACAATAGGTTATATATAGAAGCAATAAAGAACTGAAAATGTTACCAATCACCTCCTCTCGAAGTAGGGACAAAAATAAGAGACCATTTGCACTACAGCCCTTCAAAAGTAAATAAAGATCAGAAGTTCCAAAGAAGTGCCCAGCTGAGCCATTGATCAAATCAGACAGTGCAGCAGAGCCACAGAATGGTCACCCTGAAAAGGATTTGGACCATCCTCATCTCATTTGGCCCATTTGGCACTTTTCTTTGTTAACTATTTGAATTCAGGCCAGTGTTTAAAAATCAAGAGATACCACAAGAAAATTGGGTTCTCTAGTCTCTTTTGAGGCAATGGCACCCCAATCCAGTACTCTCGCCTGGAAAATCCCATGGTCAGAGGAGCCTGGTAGGCTGAAGTCCATGAGGTTGCTAAGAGTCGGACACGACTGAGAGACTTCACTTTCAGTTTTCACTTTCGTGCATTGGAGAAGGAAATGGCAACCCACTCCAGTGTTCTTGCCTGGAGAATCCCAGGGACGGGGGAGCCTGGTGGGCTGCCGTCTATGGGGTCGCACAGAGTCGGACACGACTGAAGTGACTTAGCAGCAGTCTCTTTTGAAATGGCAGAAATTCATGCACCTTTGACGATGTTCCTCCAGAAGGGCCATGATCTCTATGTTTAACAAACATTAAGCCAGTGCAAGTTTTAAAGCATGAAAAAAAAAAAAAAAAAAAAGACAGCTGTTTGGTCCCTTTTTCACAGACATTCCGTTACAAAATAGGCTATCAGAACAAAAGTGAGACAAATATTCACTAATGAGAAACTTCAAATGTATCAGAAATCCAAGTCTGACAGAAAAAGGAATCTTTAGAACAAGAAGACTCTCAAATTCAAACAGAGCCAGAGAAAAAAAACCAGTAAAGAGGAAGGAACTCATTGCTAGAGAAGTAACATCAAAGATGGAAAAAGAGACAAGCAAATGCCAGACAAAAGAAGAGGAATGAGATCAAAGGAAGACAGGGTGGCGGTTTCTGGGGCCTCGTGCATTTAACATCAAAGCAAAAGCTTTCTCCTGGGATTCAACCAGTTGGAGTCCACCTGTGACACCAGAAAACTCATCAGGTTTCCAGATGGACCAAGACACTCAGATTGTAAGTGAAACTTTACAATCTAACACCTGGTTTTCTTGACCACTAAGAACAATAAAAGGCTCAACATGCAATTTTCCAAGCACAAGCAAATAAGAAAAGTAAGAAATGAAAGCAGTCACATTGACAAAAGGACAATAAGGTAAAACAATTTTAGAAGTAAATTTCTAGTGTTCTCTTTTGTATGAAAACAAATATTTGCTAAATCTCTTATGTTTGAATCATACCTCTTGCATTAAATATTCAAAAATAGACAAGATGTGGTCCATGTCCTTGAGAAACTTTTTTTTTTTTTTAGAGATATACCAAAATACTCAACAAATATTTATTTGGCATCTATTATACATCAGGCTTCACTTTAAGTGCTTGGAATATGTTAATGAAAAGAACAAACACCTACCCTTGTGATGTTTGAGTTTTAGCAGGAGAGACAATCTATAAGCAACACCCATAGCAAGTTAGCGAATTGCAAGGTAAGAAAGAAGATAACAAAGGCTATGGAAAGAATAACAAAAACAGATGTTGGCAATGGGATTGGGAGTTCAAAGATTAGGAAAACAGTTTGCGATGTTAAACATATTAATTGTGGCTCAGCTGGTAAAGAATCTGCCTGCAAAGCGGAAGACCTGGGTTCGATCCCTAGGTTGGGAAGATCCCCTGGAGAAGGGAAAGGCTACCCACTCCAGTATTCTGGCCTGCAGAATTCCATGGACTGTATAATCCATAGGGTCGCAAAGAGTTGGACATGACTGAGAGACTTTCACTTTCACTTTCAGGGATTGTTGAGATGACATCATTTAAGCCAGGACTTAACAACAACAAAAAAGTGAATTTGTCGTATTGCTATCTGGAAAGAACTAGCTCAGGGCATCTGTTTCCCTTACAATATCACAACTATTCTGTGTTATAGGAACCCATGTTCTACAGGAAGCTGTATTTGCAGCTCTCTGACTTATATACTGAAAGCCTTCCTTCTTCATGCAAATGATGTGTCCTGAAATACTCAATACCATCAACATCTTCCCCTCTGACCCCCATGATGAAATATGCTCATGTCTGAATGGAAAGGCAAAATCACATCAAGTGCACCCTAGACAATCAAATCAGTGAATGCAGAGGTTTGTAGCATACAGCCAGGGTTGGCTTAAAAACAAAGATTAATTCAAGGAGACTCCAGTTTGAAGGAAGTGTGTGTGGGCTCAGCTGTGTCCAACTCTCAGCCGTGTCAGCTCCTCTGACCATGGGATTTTTACATGGGCAATTGCAACAAAATGGGGATATATCTGTGAGACAGTAAAAAGAATATACAACACAGCCACTGAAATATCTGAGAAAAGCTCCATCATTCTATGATAGGTATCTAGGAAATCAAAGAAATAAACAAAAGTAAGTGATACTTTTAAGAATGCTGACTGAATGAGAAGAATGCTGAAGGCAGTGAGCCTGAAATGTGCCTCCAACCCAAAGAAAACATGACAGACACTCCACATTCAACTCTTGCAGTGGCTAGTTTTCCTAAACTAAAAAAAAAACAATTGAAAATAGACACTGATCAGATAGTTCTAGCAAGTTCTCTTTCTTTCTTTTGTTCCCCCTTTCAAATAAATATGAAGCTATAAATGATCAAAGGTCCTTTTCAAAGACAGACACAACATATCTATCTAGTTCCAGTGTTCTGAAAATCTAAAAACCAGAAGGAAACTTCTACAGGATTTGGGACAGAAGTTACTTCGTTTAATTGCTATTGATGTAAAATGTCCATATTTCAAGCTTCAGACTGCAAAATATTAGCAAAGTTAGTATCCATATAGCTTTTATTCAGAAATTGTTGAAAACAAAACTGCAAAACACTATTTTAGAAGAACCTCTTAATTGAAACATTGCTGCTGGGAAGAACAATTCTGCAAACAGCCAAGAATCCTTCAGAAGACCTCAGGGTAGGAAATCTTGTGTTTTTTTTTTTTCTTTTTTTGAAGTATAGTTAATTTATAGTGAGTTAATTTCAGATGTACAGCAAAATTATATACATGTGTGTGTGGGGGAGGGTGTACTCTTTTCAGAATTCTTTTCCAGATTACTTTCCACTGTTGGTTATTACATATTGAATGCAGTTCCTCATGCTGAATAGTAAGTGCTTGACCCTTGACAGGAAATCTTTTAAGTCTCACATTAATCCAATCAAGCTATGTTGTTTATATGAGATCAGTGTTATCATTATCCTCATTTTATGTAAAAGGAAAATCAATCTCATAACAGGTATTTTGCCCAAGGTCCTATAGAAAGTACTAGAAAGATCTGGGTTTAAATCCAGCAAGAGAAGCTCCAGAGACAGTGATTTTAATCACTTCCCTGTGAAAGCTGAAGATGGACGCTGATACAAATTTATGCAACTTTGTAACAAGTTGCTGCAACATAGAATCTCCTTTAAAAAGTGTTTCAAAGTGGAAAAATAAACGGGCAGATTCATTAATAATAGTAATAGTAGCTTGCGTGTGTGCTGTCACTTCAGCGGTGTCTGACCTTGGCTACCCTGTCGACTGTAACCGCCAGGCTCTTCTATTCAGGCGATTTTCCAGGCAAGGATCCTGGAGTAGGTCGCCATGCCCTCCTCCAGGGGATGTTCTTGACCCAGGGATAGAATTCGCAGCTCATGCCTCCTGCACTGGCAGGCCGATTTGCTACCACTAGCACCATCTGCGAAGTCCTCAGGGTTTTTTGTTGTTGTTTGTTTTGTTTTTAATAGCTTTACCAACACGCTTTCCTGGTGCTTGTAACTCTTGAAATTCAGTAAACTATACTTGTGCTTGAGTTATTGGTGAAATGGTTTTAATGCAGATTACAGAGTATCATCCTGTAATTTCATTTCATCACACTCCTCCAGGGGATCTCCTCCAGGGGTCTTCCCACCCAAGATAGAACCACTGTCTCTTACCCCTTCCTATGTTGGCAGGCAGGTTCTTTACCACTGGTGCCACCTGGGAAGCCCGTGACAATAGCTTTGGTAATCAAAATTCAAAGCAAGTAAGGATTGAAGAAAAAAAAATCACCTTCCTAGAAAAAATCCAAAACTATAGTCTAAAAAGTTAGATAATCATCAGTCAGTCAGTTCAATCACTCAGTCATGTCCGACTCTTTGTGACACCATGAACCACAGCACGCCAGGCCTCCCTGTCCGTCTCCAACTTCTGGAGTTTACCCAAACCCATGTCCATTGAGTCGGTGATGTCATCCAGCCATCTCATCCTCTGTCGGCCCCTTCTCCTCCTGCCCTCAATTGTTTCCAGCATCAGGGTCTTTTCAAATGAGTCAGCTCTTTACATCAGGTGGCCAAAGTACTGGAGTTTCAGCTTCAGCATCAGTCCTTCCAATGAACACCCAGGACTGATTTACCTTAGGATGGACTGACAGGTTGGATCTCCTTGTAGTCCAGGGGACTCTCAAGAGTCTTCTCCAACACCACAGTTCAAAAGCATCCATTCGCCTGCACTCAGCTTTCTTTATAGTCCAACTCTCACATCCATACATGACCACTGGAAAAACCATAGCCTTGACTAGATGGACCATTGTTGAAAAGTAATGTCTCTGCTTTTTAATATGCTGTCTAGGTTGGTCATAAAATTCCTTCCAAGGAGTAAGCGTCTTTTAATTTCATTGCTGCAATCACCATCTGCAGTGATTTTGGAGCCCAGAAAAATAAAGTCTGACACTGTTTCCACTGTTTCCCCATCTATTTCCCATGAAGTGATGGGACCAGATGCCATGAACTTAGTTTTCTGAATGTTGAGTTTAGGCCAACTTTTTCACTCTCCTCTTTCACTTTCATCAAGAGGCTCTTTAGTTCTTCACTTTCTGCCATAATGGTGGTGTCATCTGCATATCTGAGGTTATTGATATTTCTCCAAGCAATCTTGATTCCAGCTTGTGCTTCCTCCAGCCCACTGTTTCTCATGATGTACTCTGTATGTAAGTTAAATAAGCAGCTTGACAATATACAGCCTTGACAAACTCCTTTTCCTATTTGGAACCAGTCTGTTGTTCCATGTCCAGTTCTAACTGTTGCTTCCTGACCTGCATACAGGTTTCTCAAGAGGCAGGTCAGGTAGTCTGGTATTTCCATCTCTTTCACAATTTTCCACAGTTTATTGTGATCCACATAGTCAAAGGCTTTGGCATAGTTAATAAAGTAGAAATAGATGTTTTTCTGTAACTCTTGCTTTTTAGATGATCCAGCGGATGCTGGCAATTTGATCTCTGGTTCCTCTGCCTTTTCTAAAACCAGCTTGAACATCTGGAAGTTCAGGGTTCACGTATTGCTGAAGCCTGGCTTGGAGAATTTTAAGCATCACTTTGCTAGTGTGTGAGATAAGTGCAATTGTGCAGTAGTTTGATCATTCTTTGGCATTGCCTTTCTTTGGGATTGGAATGAAAACTGACCTTTTCCTGTCCTGTGCCCACTAATGAGTTTTCCAAATTTGCTGGCATGTTGACTGCAGTGCTTTCACAGAATCATCTTTCAGGATTTGAAATAGCTCAACTGGAATTTCATCACCTCCACTAGCTTTGTTCATAGTGATGCTTCCTATGGCCCACCTGACTTCAGATTCCAGGATGTCTGGCTCTAGGTGAGTGATCATACCATAGTGATTATCTGGGTCATGAAGATCTTTATTGTACAGTTCTGTGTATTCTAGCCACCTCTTCTTAATATCTTCTTCTGTTAGGTCTCTACCATTTCTGTCCTTTATTGAGCCCATTTTTGCATGAAATGTTCCCTTGGTTTCTCTAATTTTCTTGAAGAGTTCTCTAGTCTTTCCCATTCTATTGTTTCCTCTATTTCTTTGCATTGATCACTGAGGAAGGCTTTCTTATCTCTCCTTGCTATTCTTTGGAACTCTGCATTCAAATGGATATATATTTCCTTTTCTCTTTTGATTTTCACTGCCCTTATTTTCACAGCTATTTGTAAGGCCTCCTCAGACAGCCATTTTGCTTTTTTGCATTTTTCTTTCTTGGGGATGGTCTTGATTCCTGTCTCTTGTACAATGTCTCAACTCCGTCCATAGTTCATCAGGCATTCTGTCTATCAGATCTAGTCCCTTAAGTCTATTTCTCACTTCTACTATATAGTCATAAGGGATTTGATTTAGGTCATACCTGAATGGTCTAGTGGTTTTCCCCACTTTCTTCAATTTAAGTCTGAATTTGGCAATAAGGACTTCATGATCTGAGCCAGAGTCAGCTGCCGGTCTTGTTTTTGCTGACTGTATAGAGCTTCTCCATCTTTGTCTGCAAAGAATATAATCAATCTGATTTCAGTGCTGACCAGCTGGTGATGTCCATGTGTAGAGTCTTCTCTGTGTTGTTGGAAGAGGGTGTTTGCTATGACCAATGCATTCTCTTGGCAAAACTCTATTAGCCTTTGCCCTGCTTCATTCCATACTCCAAGGCCAAATTTGCCTGTTACTCCAGGTGTTTCTTGACTTCCTACTTTTGCTTTCATGTCCCCTATAATGAAAAAGACATCTTTTTTAGATGTTAGTTCTAGAAGGTCTTGTAGGTCTTCATAGAACTGTTTAACTTTAGCTTCTTCAGTGTTACTGGTCGGGGCATAGACTTGGATTACTGTGATATTGAATGGTTTGCCTTGGAAATGAACAGAGATTATTCTGTCATTTTTGAGACTGCATCCAGGTACTAGAGATTATTTTCTAAGTCAATTTTTTAAAAAGTCTAAATGTTACACAGTCTACATAGCAAAAATCATAAACGATGAAATAATAAAAAATTAATAAGCATAATAGAATAAAGCAAAATTGATCATCCTTATGGTTGTAGTAGTACAGTTAAAATTTTTCTAAATTTCCTCAGGTGGTTAATAGTCTCATATTTGCTTAATAAATAAACACCAGGAATGTATGGTTTGCAGTTAACACTCTTATGCCAAAAAAACACCAAAATGATTATTTTTTTAAAGTTGGAACTGGAGACAAAGACACATCAATTAAATTTATGCAAACTTAAAGTAGAGATAGAAAAATTAGTACCATTGACAATGAAAAATAAGACTAAAACTATAAGTTCGGTTGCTCAGTTGTGTCTGACTCTTTGTGACCCAATGAATCGCAACACACGAGGCCTCCCTGTCCATCACCAACTCCTGGAGGTTGCTCAGACTCATGTCCATCGAGTGGGTGATGCCATCCAGCCATCTCATCCTCTGTCATCCCCTTCTCCTCCTGCCCCCAATCCCTCCCAGCATCAGGGTCTTTTCAAACGAGTCAGCTCTTCGCATGAGGTGGCCAAAGTATTGGAGTTTCAGCTTCAGCATCAGTCTTTCCAATGAATATTCAGGGTTGATCTCCTTTAGGATGGACTGGTTGGATCTCCTTGCAGTCCGAGGGACTCTCAAGAGTCTTCTCCAACACCACAGTTCAAAAGCATCAATTCTTCTGTGCTCAGCTTTCTTTATAGTCCAACTCTCACATCCATACATGACCACTGGAAAAACCATAGACTTGACTAGACGGGCCTTTGTTGGCAAAGTAATGTCTCTGCTTTTTAATATGCTGTCTAGGTTGGTCATAACTTTCCTTCCAAGGAGTAAGCGTCTTTTAATTTCATGGCTGCAATCACCATCTGTAGTGATTTTGGAGCCCCCAAAAAGTAAAGTCTGACACTGTTTCCACTGTTTCCCCATCTATAAAAGCTGTTGTAAAAGTTACTTGGGGACTTCCTTGATGGCTCAGTGGTAAGGAATCCACCTGCCAGTGCAGGGTTGATCTTGGGTCAGGAAGATACCCTGCAGAAGGAAATGGCAATCCACTCTGTAGTGTTATTGCCTGGAGAACCCATGGGCAGAGGAGCCTGGTGGGCTACTGTCCTTGGGGTCACAAAGAGTCAGATACGAATTAGCAACTAAACAACTACAACAAATACTAATTTTTGTGGTCCTTAATTTAAAATGCCTGTATGGAACAGATACATATGTATGTATGTATATTAAATAGTCAATCAAATGCAAAAAATAAAAAAGCTTATTTCTAGAAATTAGATGTTGACTGACACTGTCCTGATGTGAGTTGCATGTTTTCTAGGATTCAGGGATCAGGAGCCAGGCTAAAGGAAGTGGTCATTGCTTTTCCAGTTAAGTTTACTAGATGAATAAACTAATGGGCAGAGTTCAAGGAGAAAAGCTAGTGCTGAGAAATTGAGTGAAACTAAGATGCCAGCTGAACTAAGCAGGAGACCAGTTTGAAAGTGATCAATATTCAATTTTTGCAAATAATTGCTATAATCATTTGATCATCACAGGTCATGCACAGCAGTGATCTTAGTCTAGGTGACTTTTGGACAAAAACATAGTTTAAAGCAAGATTTTGATTTTTGTCCTTGCAATTTTAATAAATCAGGTAAAGTTATAAATGCAAATCATTTAAGGAATATGACTAGTAATATACAATTAAGAAGTATACAACAAGTATAGCTTACAAATATTTATGAAGTATTTAGAAAAATTACTACTAGAGACATAGGAAAGAAAATCAGTAATATATGAAGCACATTTTTCCATTCTAACTTATCTGATAATGAACTAAATCTATAATTCAATAGTATAATTATAATCCTAAATTCTCAACTACTCGAAAAATTTAAAATATAAAACAGGTTCAAATTTTACACTCAGACGTGCAGAAATACAGTTTTGCTTCTTTCCCCACATGAATTTAGTATATTCACCAGTCCCTGATTCCTCTGTAGCAGAAAAATCTAACCTTGATGATAAGTTAGATGATAGGTTAGAATGTTAGTGTCTATTTAAAATTTAGTTGAAAGTGAAAGTGAAGTCGCTCAGTCGTGTCTGACTCTTTGTGACCCCATGGACGGTAGCCTACCAGGCTCCTCTGTCCATAGGATTTTCCAGGCAAGAGTACTGGAGCGGGTTGCCATTTCCTTCTCTAGGAGATCTTCCCAACCCAGGGATCGAACCCAGGTCTCCCGCATTGTAGGCAGACGCTTTACCATCTGAGCCACCAGGGAAGAGCAAATTTAGTTAGTGCCTATTTAAAATCACTGCACTGTTCTGTGTGTACTGAGTTATAGTGAGGTTTCTCCCTGCTCCTTCTTTCCATTTCCATGCACTAATCACTGACCGGGGGCTTGTGGATAGCCTTGCATGAGTGTAATGGCTTCTGTAGCCATTGTCCATGTACCTGCGATGGCCTCCGGCTGTGAGGTCTGGTCACCTGAACTTCTGGACCTCCAAATCAGCTCCTAGGACTTTACACACTCACTGAGGACCTCAGTCCGTCCATATTCCTCGTTCTGCTTTCATGGCCCGGGGTCCCTCAGCAGTCTACCTCATCCAGCGCTCCAGTGATCAGGCCGTTAAGAACCAGCCCTCAGAAACCTCTATGCTGCTACTTCATAGAGCTGTTGCTAACCTGTCTCTCTTGCAGCTAAGTTTCACTGAGCCCATGATAAATTTGAAACATTTTTAACAGGCTTACAGGCATCGCTATTGTAGAAATCAGGGGAGAAATAACTCCTTGCATTTTCCAAAATCTGTCTTGTGACCTTCGTCCACATTCACTACATTCACTCATCAGGTTTCAGTCTCCCAGAGAGAAGCAAAAAGACAGGTCCCACAGTATGTAATCTATGGTATTTTTGTCTCCACTAATTTTTTCCTATTATCTTTCACCCAGACTAGAAAGAGTTTTCTTTCCTTGATGAAATGGGAAATTACAATTTTGTAATATACACTCTCCCCCCTACTGTTTGACTTAAAAACTCTCTACTCCAAATCCTTCAAACATGTTTCTTTTTCTTTTTTGCTACTTAATTTTTTTTAAAAAATTGTTCTTTCTCTTTTTTGAATATTGCCCTAATGTTTTCTTAAATCACAGCTAAGTGAAGTAGAGCATTATTTTTTTCCCCACAAATTGAAGGTGGCCCAAAAAACAAAATTTTCATTACATATTTAAAATTATAAAAGGAATAATAACTTATGTCCACACAAAACCTCAACATTAATGATTACAGCAGCTTTACCCATAGCTGTCAAAACTTGGAAGCAATGAAGATGTCTTTTCGCATGTGAATGTGTAAACAAACTGTGCTACATACAGACAATGGAATATTATTCAATGCTAAAAAAATTAATGAACTTTCAAGCCATATAAAGATGTGGTGAAACCTTAAATTCATATTATTAAGTGAAAGAAGCCAATCTGAAGTGGTTCCTTACTGTGTGATTCCAACAATATGACATTCTGAAAAGGTAAAACTGTTGAAACAGTTAGAAGATCACTGGTTGCCAGGTATTGGAATCAGCGGCTAGGGGAAGGATGAATTAGCAAAGAAAAGAGGATTTTGACATCAGTGAAACTATTCTATATGATACTGTACTGGTGGATGCATGTAATAATACGTTTGTCCAAACCCATAGAATGTACAATACCAAAAGTAAAACATAATGTATGCTATGGACTTTGGGTGATTGTGATGTGTGAATGTAGGTCCACCAATTGAAACAAACCACTGATGGAAGCTTTTGTTAATGGTAGAGGAGACTACGCATGTTTGGGGGCACAGAGTATGTGCGAAAACACTCTACCTTCCTCTCAATTCTGCTGTGAAACAAAAGCTGCTCTAACATAATAAAGTGTTTTAAAAAATAAATAAAAGTAACAAATAGTCAACTCTGTTTTTACCTTACAAATTTGATTTATGCAATTTACAAAAGGGAAAGGAATCTTTTTAATGCAAATGACTCAAATTGAAAATATTGGAATACTGCAATAAATCAACAAGGAAATTATCAAAGCAATGCTTTTACAAAGTATTTTTAGAATTGACAAACTCATTTTTTTTGTTTTCCAGAATATGTCTCAAGAGTTATGAGTCATTTTTAAATAAAGCCAATGATAAAACTTCCAGAGTTTTACTGAAAGACAAATTTAGACTTGATCTGAATACTTTGCAAAAGAAAACTAGAGCTCAAACTCATTTACTATTTAAAGTGGGAGCACATGTATTTCAAGGCAAATAGAACACACATGTGGTTCAATCAAAGAGAATCTATTAATTTATGATCTATTAATATAATTCAACCTACCAACAGATTAAATGCAAAATACCCTGTATTCTGTCACATGAATTTTTGAAACACCAATCAATGAATAAAACTGAGCATTCATTCCTCATTTCAAACAAATAATAAATAAGTAAGCAACTAAATAATTTATGTGGAAAATGAGATTAGGGGTATCTTTTTAATGTGATATGGAATCAGAATCAGTATATACTGGGAAATATACAAAAATACTGTTATTTTTTTTCCTAATTTCTATACTATAATTATTGTTTATTGTTGTTTTGTCTATATTTTAGAAAGTTCTGGTGAGGAAAATGAAACAAAAAATGTATAAAAATTGGCTTGTAAAAAGAAGAAAGTATTTTAAGTATTTCATATGATTAGTACCTTCAAAAGTTCAATGAAATTAGCTAAAAAATATCTTATTTAATATACAGGTGTCTGGATAGAGAAAACAATAGGAGAGGCATGTAATTTTCTTAATAAAATTTTGATTAATAAAAACAAGGAATTTACACTGGAATTTGTTGAGATATAAGTGACATATAATGTTAGCTGGTTTTGTATAGCATAATGATCTGATATTTGCATAATACATTTTTTTAGATTTCATACAGTGGAAATTATTAAAAGCTTGAGATTCAGTGGAATTAAGTTGATAATGAATATGTGAATGAGAAAAGTAAAATAATAACCTTAGCTGAGAGGCCTTAATAAAAATATTTTGAAAATAGAAAAAGACACTCAAGTCTTGTATAGGAAGATGAAATATTTTATTTTTATTTTTTGAAGATGAAATATTTTAAAAACAACATTCTTCTTTAGGTAAATGTGTTCATGGAAATAACAAATTCCATGTTAATCTCAAACTTCCAATAAACTATTTTAAATAAAATTATTCTGAAATTAAATTTTAAAATTAAAAAAGGCAAAATATAAAGTAATTATCTTAGAGTAAAACAATATAAAATAGACATGAGCAGCAGGGTTAATCATTCTTACCATAAATCTATAAAGAAACAATTTTTAAAAATAGTGTGGAATTTATGGGGGAGAAAATAGACATCTGTAAACAGCCTTTGCTTTATCTGTAGCTATTCATATGAGAAGACATTTCCACTGGGAGAACAAATCTTTCTGAAATATACTCAAGCATTCATACTATTTAAGTATTATATGCCAAAGGTAACATTTCAAAGCAGTGAAGAGAAACTGGGTTACTCACTAAATGGTATTGGGATAAGCCTGATGATAGAAACTACTCTGCTTCTGTTTTAAACTAGGAAGAATATTCATAACAGATCAGGTTTGCTTTAAAAAGAATATTTTCTTTCCAAAAGTGATTTGTAGTAATTTTTACTGGAAAAGGAAGTAGTAAAGATAACTAGTATTCCATCGCTTTCCCAGAGACAACTACCATTAATAGCTCAGTGTTATTTCCTCAAATCTAAATTGTAAGCCCATTTTTTATTATTGACATCATACCTTACTCCCAACTATAACTCCTGCATTTTAAATCAACATTCCACTCATTTTCCACTTTACAACAAATGTTTTCTAAGCAGCATTATTGACAACTAAGTAGGAGTCTATTATATTAATTCTCAGTTTTTCCCTCTAAATAAATGTATGAGATATTTGAATTGTTTCCTATTTTTCATCTTTATAAAATATTTCAGTAACATCTGTGTTGATAAGGTGTTTTTGATATAATACAGAATACACTAGGCCTGAATAGAGGTATATTTTATTTGTCCCTTGGTTTTACTTTGATTATACTCTCTAAGATATTTGCATAAAGATAAATATAAAGATGTTGATTTTCTTTGCTTTTTTCCTCCTACTGTAAATTATTGTGGTATTTAGTATTAGAAGGGTTCAGAAAGGATGTAAAATAGTTTTGTTAAATAAGCTCTTAAAAAGCTAGCAATTATAGTTATTTTTATGTGGCCTAATCAGTATCCTTTTAAATGTGTAATCAAGTGGCATCTATAATTATTTGAGCCACTTGGCTCTTGCTACAATTGAATCTACTGAAATTCACTTGCTTACTTTCCTTTTCCTTTACTCCTTTTTTAGAGCTTATAACTAAAAGTTGATTTTTTTTTTTTTCATAAAGCTTAGTTTTGGAGGAATTCCAGTACCAGGCAAACCTGGGACCTTTTTAAAGAAAAACTTCCATGGATGTATTGAAAACCTTTACTACAATGGAGTAAACATAATTGACCTGGCTAAAAGGCGAAAGCATCAGATCTATACTGTGGTAAGTCAGCATCCATTCCAGCTTGATGATTTCTGACACTTCAGTGTGGTTAGGACTTGCTTTCCCCATCACACACCTGGCACTTCCTCATAATACATTTACGTCACACTCTTGGATGTCTAAATAGGCGCCCAGGTGAAATTGGAGAGAGGGAGGTGCAGTAGGGGCTGAGTGGGTATGCACTGTGTAATTGGGGGAAACAAACGTTTTAGAGGTGCCTACTGAATTCTATGTTCCTGGATATGAGTTTGTGCCATCTGTGGGCGGGGCTTGCAATCTATACTGGGTTGAATGAATCTCTTTATTATCCCTGAGAAATGCAGCAAAAGCACCACAGATTCTACTAAATTCTATTGCTGGTGAATTATGTATTTGTCTACTTATTGCCATTGTTAAAAAGTTGGGCATTTTGAAGGACAGAGGTTAAATTTTTGATGTTGTTCCTTGGGTCTCAAGATCCCAATACATGCTTGCTTTCTTCTTTCCACCATTTAGAACTTTCTTTGGTTTTATTTATATGTAATGTTAGAGTTTTTAGTTGTACTTGGTGGGAGAAATAGAGAAAATCACACCACTCCATCCTGCTAGAAGCAGAGGTCCATTAAACTAACAGTATTGTAAAAGATTTCACAAGACTAGACCCCCTTATCTTTGACTAGTAGATGCT
This sequence comes from Cervus canadensis, assembly GCF_019320065.1. Taxonomy (NCBI): domain Eukaryota; kingdom Metazoa; phylum Chordata; class Mammalia; order Artiodactyla; family Cervidae; genus Cervus; species Cervus canadensis. Next base: position 2,642,470 of record NC_057400.1, on the reverse strand, counting down.
GCCCTTCCTTGCAATCTGATCACTGGACTACCTGGAAAAATTGGAATTTAAATGATCTTGATGGTTATTTTTTTCCTTGATAAGTATAATGTGTAAAGAATATTTTATGTTTGGAGGTTCCATGTATTAACACATTATTTTTTTAAGTTGCCATTGGATTCCAGCATGAGAAACAGCCTTGTTTGTGGAAAATCACAGTTTGGTTAAAGTCTATAATATTTTATTTTATTTTATTTTTTTTGAGGTTTGTGTATCTTTTTTTTTTTTTTTTTATTAGTTGGAGGCTAATTACTTCACAACATTTCAGTGGGCTTTGTCATACATTGACATGAATCAGCCATAGATTTACACGTATTCCCCATCCCGATCCACCCTCCCACCTCCCTCTCCACCCGATTCCTCTGGGTCTTCCCAGTGCACCAGGCCCGAGCATTTGTCTCATGCATCCCACCTGGGCTGGTGATCTGTTTCACCATAGATAGTATACATGCTGTTCTTTTTAAATATCCCACCCTCACATTCTCCCACAGAGTTCAAAAGTCTGTTCTGTATTTCTGTGTCTCTTTTTCTGTTTTGCATATAGGGTTGTTGTTACCATCTTTCTAAATTCCATATATATGTGTTAGTATGCTGTAATGTTCTCTATCTTTCTGGCTTACTTCACTCTGTATAATGGGCTCCAGTTTCAGCCATCTCATTAGGAATGATTCAAATGAATTCTTTTTAATGGCTGAGTAATATTCCATGGTGTATATGTACCACAGCTTCCTTATCCATTTGTCTGCTGATGGGCATCTAGGTTGTTTCCATGTCCTGACTATTATAAACAGTGCTGCGATGAACATTGGGGTGCACGTGTCTCTTTCAGATCTGGTTTCCTCTGTGTGTGTTTGCCCAGGAGTGGGATTGCTGGGTCATATGGCAGTTCTATTTCCAGGTTTTTAAGGAATCTCCACACTGTTTTCCATAGCGGCTGTACTAGCTTGCATTCCCACCAACAGTGTAAGAGGGTTCCCTTTTCTCCACACCCTCTCCAGCATTTATTGCTTGTAGACTTTTGGATAGCAGCCATCCTGACTGGCGTGTAATGGTACCTCATTGTGGTTTTGATTTGCATTTCTCTAATAATGAGTGATGTTGAGCATCTTTTCATGTGTTTGTTAGCCATCTGTATGTCTTCTTTGGAGAAATGTCTGTTTAGTTCTTTGGCCCATTTTTTGATTGGGTCATTTATTTTTCTGGAATTGAGCTGCAGGAGTTGCTTGTATATTTTTGAGATTAATCCTTTGTCTGTTTCTTCATTTGCTATTATTTTCTCCCAATCTGAGGGCTGTCTTTTCACCTTACTTATAGTTTCCTTTGTAGTGCAAAAGCTTTTAAGTTTCATTAGGTCCCATTTTTTAGTTTTGCTTTTATTTCCAATATTCTGGGAGGTGGGTCATAGAGGATCCTGCTGTGATTTATGTCGGAGAGTGTTTTACCTGTGTTCTCCTCTAGGAGTTTTATAGTTTCTGGTCTTACATTTACATTTAGACTGGTTAAAGTCTATAATATTTTAAAAGGCTTGTCCCTGGCTCAGGCTCCAGGCTTTTGACAATGTGCCAAGGTTATTCGTTAACTAACTAACTACTCCACACTGCAGGCAGATTCTTTCCCGGCTGAGCCAACAGGGAAACCCATGAATACTGGAGTAGATAGCCTGTCCCTTCTCCGGCAGATCTTCCCGACCCAGGAATGGAACCACAGTCTTCTGCATTGCAGGCAGATTCTTTACCAGCTGAGCTACAAAGTTAGGAAGTCCTAATATTATTCATTAACTAATTAACCTAAGCACTAACTTGCTGATGACATTTTGTTTAGGCATAGGTCAGGAAAGCATACTCCTGCCCATTGCTACTCAATATTATTCCCCCAAAATATTTCATAACATACCCATTTCATTGAGTTTAATCTGCAAAAACAGTGGGATCACATACCACTAGGGAGTTTGAAAGTGAAAGATGCTCAGTTGTGTCTGACTCTTTGTGACCCCCAAGGACTGTATGGAATTCTCCAGGCCATGGAATTCTCCAGGAGTGGGTAGCCTTTCCCTTCTCCAGGGGATCTTCCCAACCCAGGGATCAAACCCAGGTCTCCTGCATTGCAGGCGGATTCTTTACCAGCTGAGCCACAAGGGAAGCCCAAGAATCCTGGAGTGGGGAGCCTATCTCTTCTCCAGGGGACCTTCCTGACCCAGGAATCGAACCTGGGTCTTCTGCATTGCAGGTGGATTCTTTACCAACTGAGCTAGTTTAGCTTAGACTAATATCATGACTGCCAACGCACCTGAAAGGAGAACAGAACTACCTGTCATTGTGGGAAGAGTTGGAACGACACATTGAAACCCCAGGAACTTAAGGAAACATTGCCACTTTTGTTGCTCACAAACTGGCTTCAAAAGTGTGAGAACGTGAGCCTTAGATCTGCTGCTGCTGCTGCTGCTAAGTCGCTTCAGTCGTGTCCGACTCTGTGCGACCCCGTAGACGGCAGCCCACCAGGCTCCGCCGTCCCTGCGGTTCTCCAGGCAAGAACGCGGGAGTGAGCGAGCCTTAGATATAAATAAACCCAATTCCTATTGTTATCAAGTCCACACTTGCGCTGTTTGCCCCACAAGAGACCAATAAATGGAGAGATGAGGCCTTGAGGCAAGGAATAGCGACTTTCTTCAAAAAGCCAGCAGACCTAGGAGTCCCAAAGAACCATCTTCTCCAAGCTAAAATTTAGACTTTTTAATGTGAAACTAGGAGGGAGTGAGCCTGTTGCACAGTTGCTGGTGTAAACACCCTTTGTTGATGCCGTTGTCCACGTGGGTCAGGTCATGGTGTCCTCAAACCTCCAGCAAGACAGACGCTGTTCTCTGCTTGGCAAGTTTCATCTATATGAATGAAAAAGTGTTACATCTCTAATGAGCACAGCATTGAGATCGGGCTCTCCTGTATATTTCAGGCTATGGACAACATTCTTAACTTGTAGTAAAACAACAGAATATAAATGTTAAAGTAAAAGAAACAGATCCAATATGGAGTCAGATTTGTCTTCCCTATTACACTGTGGCAATGTTCATAGAAAACTCCACACATAAATTATGTTAGAAAATATATTAAATGATAAGATATATTAAACAATAAGTCATTGAATATACAGAACAAAAAAAGGGAAGTCAGGGAGAATAAGGAGGGAAAAAAATCCCATGAATTTATGAATTGATAGCTTTCATCATTTCCTTTTTGGAGAGGATCATTAGCTTCAATTTTAATAAATGTTTTGTTGATATTAAACTTTTGTAGCACTTACCAAGCTACCAAAAATTTCGCTACATACTTTATTTCTGAGTTTAATTGGCAGTATTATTAATATGAATCATAAAGGATCTATTTTATCATTAATGCACTTAAGGGGGAAAGTTCAAAAAAATAATTTTTGGTTCTTTGCAGATAAAGAATCATTAGTGTTAAACTTCTCAATTTAAAGGGTGGGATAAACACATTATTTTTCTCCCAAATTGCTTCTATCACCTCGCTTATGTGAAATTTCCTATTACTACACACATATACACACAGACACACAGACACACACACATTTATACACTTTGTCTTTTTTCTTTAGGAATCCCACATGGAAAGGCATTGTTTGCACCATTAATTACATGTACAAACAGTTTTATTCCCCTACTCAGGTTTAGTTTCCCCCAAAGACATGGTATCAACTACAAAATCAGCTTTGTTCCGAGTCACTAAGCCACAGATGTGCTAAGTAAGGGCTTCTGAGAAGGATGGCGTTTCTGTCCTTTGCCAGTGTTCAGACTCTCACAGTTACTGAGTTTGGGAAAGTTCGGAGTTGAGCAGGAGACTCAGGGAATCAACAAATCAGGTGACAAATTTAAGGGGATACCCATCAGTTACAAAAGGTGCTTCAAGAAGCACAGCCACATCCGGCTCAGACCCCTCCGGCAGGCTGCCTTTCTGCAGCATCCCCATTGCAATCCGTCATTCCTTACTTGTGGGACCTGCCCACTCCCTGGAGATTTAACAGCTGTTCCATGGGGATAGTTCAATTTAGTCTTTATAGCTCGATTTGACTACAAGACGATCCTCTACATCTTGAGACGCAGTAAAACTAACAGCTTAAAGTAGACATAAAAAGTACCTCACTTTTCTACCTCAAATCTTCTACACTATGCTAATGTAGTACCATATAACAAACAATCAGGAAATAAATGGTCCATTGAAGTGTGTGTACAGTACCTGTAATGTGGACTATTATATACATAATATAAGAAATATATTGCCTTGGAAGTTTCCTGAAAATGATTAATTTCATATCTTCCACTTCATAACAAACGCCACTTTCTTGGAGCTCTCATTTTGAGTATTGAATCCCCTTTCACGGAGGCAATGAGAGTAACTTGGTGGTCTGAAAGTTGTTTTGATTATAGGTGCTAAAGTGATTATTTCTCATTTAAAAGAAAAGCATAGGAGAAATGCTTATATAACTTTACTTTCAGTGGGAGGGGGGTAAAGGCAGATGGTCATTAGCAGGACTATGTTTATAGAACCGGCTTTGGAGCTATTTGACCATATCAATTTGCTTCTGTATCTTTGTCTCCAAATAATTGGATGAGTGTTGGCTAACAAGCAGGTGTGATGATATGCAACTTCATGGCTGAAATGGCTAAGCAATCAGAAAATGCATTTCTCCTCAGCCTACAGGGAAGCCTGACAGTCCTCTCAATACAGTGTTCCTGGCAGCACCATAGTTACATAATTGTTGATAAATTGTTTAGATGCCTAATCTTACTCAAGGGCTCACTCAGTCAAGGAGCTTGGAGCAATCGTACCAAACCTCAGTTTCTTCGTATGTAAAATGACACATTTATAGTTCCTACCTCAGACTGTTACTGTGTTGATTAAATATATGTTTAGCACAGTGTAAGGCTCAGCTGGTAAAAAAAAAAAAAAAAAAAAAAATCTGCCTGCAATGCAGGAGGCCTGGGTTTGATAGCTGGGTCGGGAAGATCCCCTTGTGATGGTAAAGGTAACCCACTCCAGTATTCTTCCCTGGGAAGTCCTATAGACAGAGAAGGCTGGTGAGCTATAGTGCATGGGGTCACAAGAGTCAGAGAAAATTAGCAACTAAACCACCACCACCAAGGTCCACAGTAAGCACCCCAAAATTTGAAGGTATTATTAAGAAACATTTCTACCAATCAGTCAGTTGAGTCGCTCAATCATGTCCAACTCTTTGCAACCCCATGAAAGGCAATGTGCCAGGCTTCGCTGTCCATCACCAACTCCCAAGACTTACTCAAATTCATGTCCATTGAGTCAGTGATGCCACCCAACCATCTCATCCTCTGTTGTCCCCTTCTGCTCCCGCCTTCAATCTTTCCCAACATCAGGATCATTTCCAATGAATAGGTTCTTCGCATCAGGTGGCCAGAGTACTGGAGTTTCAGCTTCAGTATCAGTCCTTCCAATGAACACGCAGGACTGATTTCCTTTAGGATGTACTGGTTGGATCTCCTTGCAGTCCAAGGAACTCTCAAGAGAGTCTTCTCCAACACCACAGTTCAAAAGCATCAGTTCTTCAGTGCTCAGCTTTCTTTATAGTCCAACTCTCACATCCATACATGACCACTGGAAAAACCATAGCCTTGACTAGATGGACCTTTATTGGCAAAGTAATGTCTCTGCTTTTTACTATGCTCTTTAGGTTGGTCATAACTTTCCTTCCAAGGAGTAAGTGTCTTTTAATTTCTTGGTTGCAGTCACCATCTGCAGTGATTTTGGAGCCCCAAAAAATAAAGTCTGACAGTGTTTCCACTGTCTCCCCATCTATTCCCCATGAGGTGATGGGACCAGATGCCATGATCTTAGTTTTCTGAATGTTAAGCTTTAAGCCAACTTTTTCACTCTCCTCTTTCACTTTCATCAAGATGCTTTTTAGTTCCTCTTCACTTTCTGCCATAAGCGTGGTGTCATCTGCATATCTGAGGTTATTGGCATTTCTCCCAGCAATCTTGATTCCAGCTTGTGCTTCTTCCAGCCCAGTGTTTCTCATGATGTACTCTGCATATAAGTTAAATAAGCAGCATGACAATATACAGCCTTGACATACTCCTTTCCCAATTTGGAACCAGTCTGTTGTTCTTTGTTCAATTTTAACTGTTGCTTCTTGACCTGCATACAGATTTCTCAGGAGGCAGGTCAGGTGGTCTGGTATTCCCATTTCTTTAAGAATTTTCCACAGTTTATTGTGATCCACACAGTCAAAGGCTTTGACATAGTCAATGAAGCAGATTTTTTGGGGGGAATTCTCTTGCTTTTTCAATGATACAAAGGTTGTTGGCAATTTGATCTTGCTTCCTCTGCCTTTTCTAAATCCGGCTTGAATATCTGGAAGTTCATGGTTCACGTACTGTTGAAGCCTGGCTTGGAGAATTTTGAGCATTTCTTTACTAGAGTGTGAGATGAGTGCAATTGTGAGGTAATCTGAGCATTCTTTGGCATTGTCTCTCTTTGGGATTGGAATGAAAACTGACCTTTTGCAGTCCTGTGGTCATGGTTGAGTTTCCCAAATTTGCTGGCATATTGAGTGCAGCACTTTCACAGCATCATCTTTTAAGATTTGAAATAGCTCAACTGGAATTCCATCACCTCCACTAGCTTTGTTCATAGTGATGCTTCCTATGGCCCTCTTGACTTCAGATTCCAGGATGTCTGGCTCTAGGTGAGTGATCACGCCATCATGATCATCTGGGTCTTGAAGATCTTCATTGTCTAGTTCTTCTGTGTATTCTTACCACCTCTTTTTAATATCTCCTGTTCCTGTTAGGTCCATACCATTTCTGTCCTTTATTGTGCCCATCTTTGCATGAAAATGTCCCTTAATATCTCTATCTTGAAAGGATCTCTAGTCTTTCCCATTCTATTGTTTCCCTCTATTTCTTTGTACTGATCACTGAGGAAGGCTTTCTTATCTCTCCTTGCTATTCTTTGTAACTCTGCATTCAAATGGGTATATCTTTCTTTTCTCCTTTGCCTTTCACTTCTATTCTTTTCACAGCTATTTGTGAGGCCTTCTCAGATAACCATTTTGCCTTTTTGCATTTCTTTTTCTTGGGGATGGTCTTGATCACTGCCTCCTGCACAATGTCACAAACCTCTGTAGTTCTTCAGGCACTCTGTCTATCAGATCTAATCCCTTAAATCTATTTCTCACTTCCACTGTATAATTGTAAGGGATTTGATTTAGGTCATACCTGAATGGTCTATTGGTTTTCCCTACTTTCTTCAATTTAAGTCTGAATTTGACAATAAGGAGTTTATAGTCTGAGCCACAGTCAGCTCCTGGTCTTGTTTTTGCTGACTGTATAGAGCTTTTCCTTCTTTGCCTGCAAAGAATATAATCAGTCTGACTTCAGTGTCAACCATCTGGTGATGTCCATGTGTAGAGTCTTCTCTTGTGTTGTTGGAAGAGGGTGTTTGCTATGACCAGTGCGTTCTCTTGGCAAAATTCTGTTAGCCTTTGCCCTGCTTCATTCCGTACTTCAAGGCCAAAGTTGCCTGTTACTCCAGGTGTTTCTTGACTTCCTACTTTTGCATTCCAGTCCCCTGTAATGAAAAGGACATCTTTTTCAGGTGTTAGTTCTAGAAGGTCTTGTCGGTCTTTATAGAACTGTTCAATTTCAGCTTCTTCAGTGTTACTGGTTGGGGCATAGACTTGGATTACTGTGATATTGAATGGTTTGCTTGGAAATGAGCAGAGATCACTCTGTAGTTTTTGAGATTGCATCCAAGTACTGCATTTTGGACTCCTTTGTTGACTATGATGGCTACACCATTTCTTCTAAGGGATTCTTACCAACAAGTTCAACTAAAGTTGGCATGTAAGCCAATATTTATTTGTTGTTTTGCATGTATAATTAATGACTCACACAGCATTCCTGCATTTTATGATCCCAAGAAATAATAAAAGTGGATTGGATAGCTCACGTTCTGCTACTGTATCTGTCAGTTATAGTTTATTCCCAAACTGTATAAATCATGAAGTACATTTTGGATAAATATATATATAGATCCCTTTCATTTTAGGAAATTTAATGACTCGCTCTAGTCCAGATTTGATTAAATGACGGACTTCTTTAAAATAAGACATTTAACATAGACGTTGCCCAGTGGACTTGGGTGTAACAGGCATACTAAGTAGGCTTTGTAAAATTTATCTTGTTTGTATGTCACTGCCATGAAACTTGTTGGAGTGTGTTGTTTATTTCTTAAAGCTCTGAAGCCAAGAGACAAAGAGAAGTGTACATGTGAGATAACACACATTCACATCTCTGTATGTTGGGCACCCGTACGCCCGCACACGCACAGACACACATGTAGTGTTTGTCTTACCTTCCTGTGAATGAGAAGCTCCTGAAAATTGCTCAGAGGAAAAAAAAAATCCCTGGTGTCTAGTGAAGCCTATCATCTCTAGCTTATTCCTGGGATCACATTTCATCCCTGGAGTTTGCTCTGTGATAAATGACACTTTCCCCTGATGGAAGGACTCATTTGAAAAAGCAACTAACCTATCAAATCTCTCGCCACATTTACACTGTCTTCCACTGTCGTTTGACCAGTCTGACATTCATATTACCGGCTTCTAGTTTGTATGCTCCTCGTACCTTGGAAAAAAAAATATTCTCAAATTATTAGGTTTTAGAGAAGTGGCTTCCTTTCTGTCTTTGGGCAAAGTGAAATTAAATAGTTTCAATGTATTGTGAGGAGTATGATAACAAAGTTAAAAAACAAACTAACAATGAAATGGTTATCCTCTCTGAAAAGGGTCCTACCTTAAATTGGTGTTTTGATTTTTTTTTCCTTACGTGACTGGTTTCATTAGCTCATCCGATGAAATCATTATTTGATGTTACTAAAGAAAACATCTTTAGAATGTTAAAAATATGCATCTCCATGTGTTACTGATGCCCTTTGGAACATACAAAATAGAAGACCTGACCAGCCAGAGAGGAAAACGCTGTTCTCATCTGTACGTATTTCATTTTCAGATTTTAAATGTATATTTGATATAACATTAACGGTATTTATTGACTATTTTATATCTTGCTTTTTCTGGTTAAAAAAGTATTTTCTGTGTCTTTAAAACTTTCATTAAACTTTCATTAAACACTTCCAGTGACTTTACAGCAATACTTTCTGTCCATTCACCATAGTTCATTCAAGATTCTATGGTGTTCAAGTTTGAGTTGTTTGAATGTTTATTGCCAAAAATAATACTGAGATTACAAATATAAACTGGAATAATATCCTGAAATGTAGAATGGATCAACAGAAATGAACATTAGTTTATGAAAAGTCTGTACCGGTTTCCATCCTTCCCTCCCACATGTAGGAGGGAACCACTCATCCTGCTGGTTTCAACCCCTGCTTTCCTGTCACTTGAACATGCAAATGCATTTTTAAAATGGGGCTTGGGGCTAAATTAGAGTGAAAATTGACTTAGGTACTCTCCTTCTTTGCAAAACTTCCAACTAATGAGCTGAGTGTGTTCCTTTTACGCTCTTTTTCCCGCATAATAACAGCCATGACATTCCTTTCATGTGAAGACATCTTTTTTCCAGCACTTTCTTAGAGACAATGGCACAAATCACCATGCTAATGCCAGAAGGGCAGTGAATGGAGGGATGAGAGATGGACCCCTGGTTGTATTAGTTCCTCCGTCCCAAAGCATCTGTGAGAGGCAGGTGGGAGCAGACTGTTATTATCCACAATTTCTACTAAAAGATACTTTATGCTTAGGACTGGGGAAAGTCAGTGATATATAGTCAGTGGCTGTGTCATTCACAGCCTTCTTTCCTCTCTGCTGGAAACTACTACACCATCAGCTTTTATTCATTTTTATTATACAGCTATTTTTTTTTCTAGAGTCCTGAATGACTTTCATGTCAAACTGAAAAAAGAAAGTTTGAGCAGATCTGTGAATAGCACTGCTTACCTGGGAATTGAGGACTATGAGATCTTTCAGAAATGACCGCCGTGTGATTTCCTAATTGCCAAATACATCTCTCCTGGGTATTTCTTGCAATGTAGAAACTCTGGGCAAAATCCTTGTCTTTGACAAGAGGAAGAAAGGTGGCATCAGAGGTCAGAGTGTCTGGGAAGAGCCGCCTTCCCTATCCTCAGATGGCTGTGCTCTTGGCAGGCCCTCCTCCTGGCCCTGTGGCTGTCACAGGGCTCATCCTCTGGCCTCTGGCTGTCAGGCTCTTCCTGCTGGGAGTAAGGAGATGGCTGGGAGCTCTGTGTAGGGATTCAACATCTCCCCAGCAACCCTGCAACCAGTGGCTCTCATATTCCTACAAGACAGGTAACAACTTCCCCGCTTGGGTTTTGAACCCTCTGTAATCATCCCCTCTCTTCTATAGGTTGATTTCCCACTTTCTCACCAGGGCTGCTTTTATAGCCAGGCCAAGAATAGTGACTGTTTCCGGAATTCACTCGAAGCGTCTCTTCCTCTATGCCTTTCATTCTTTCATTTGGTGAATATTCTCCCACACTCACTAAACTACTTTTCTCCTTCACCTGCTGTTGGTTCAGCCACACACTTGCCTTCCTTTTCCAAACTCACAAGTAGGGCTAGCATCTTAAACCAGCATGTGCCCCTGAGTCTCAGAAGTGGCGTGGGGTCCTGGAGCCTTAGGCTGTGTCGACCACAGACTTCTGAGTTTGCTGCCTCGTAGGGAGACCCAAGAGAACTGGAAACCAAGCAGACAGTCCTATATTTCAGGGGGTGATTTAGGGGCTTTGGGGCTAAATCACCAAAAATTAAGACACGTTTCAAATTATAAAAATGGAACCACTAATAGGGCGTAGTTTGAGAAGCTGTTATGCGCCTGCCTTCCGAATGTCTGTGGCTCCCTGGAGTGCAGGGCTAAGAAGAAGCATGGGGTGAGGCCCAGGCTGGGTAGAAGAAAGTGCGATGATCCCTAAGCAGGATGAAGATTGGGAAAGGAGCAGCATTCGGTGTGCTGCGTGTGCTGGCCCTGTCCGGGCATCTTCCAGAGCCCACCTTCTCTCCTGAGCATCCTGCAAACTCTAAGGTCCCTGTGCTTTCCATGTTCTAAGCTCACACTTACCTAACGCGGCACAACTTAGCACTTGATTCATCACTGTCCTCAAGATAGAGTTGCTGAGCATCTGCTGTATGCCAAAAAAAAAAAAAGTTCCTGCCTTCAGTGGACGGGAAACCTCTCAGCCCCCAACATGCACACCGTGGGAACAAGGTCACCATCAGAACTCAGAATCCAAAACGGACCCCTTCCTGAGTGGCCTCTTCACACCTGCTCTCTGCTCTCCTGGCTGCCTCTGTACCCAGCAGCCCTACTCTGCTCACTGCCTTCTTGGTTTGACACTTTTTCTTTGTTTTCCTGCCTTGAGATCTCTCAGTGGTCTTGCTTTTCCATTTGCTTTTCCAGTCTTCTGCTTTATTTGAAAAGCTGAAAACAAATTTTATTGATTTTAATGTGTTAACTACTATTACACAGCAAAGTGATTCCGTTACACACTCTGAAAGAATGTATATATGTATGCATATACTAGAATGTATCTGTATATTATTCTTCATACTATTTCCATGATGGTTTAGCACAGGATACGGGAAATAACTCCCTGTGTCATACAGTAGAACCTTTCTGTGTATCCACTTCCATAGAGTAGGCTGCATCGGCTAATTCCAAACTCCCACGCCATTCCCCTCCATGCACTCTTCTGCTTTCTGACTGTGACTGGGGCCTCTGTCCTCCAGGCTTCAAGGTTCACAGGGCTTCTGACTGCCTTCTGTCAGTCACTGCACGTTGGCCAGACTCAAACCTAGTTTATAAGAGTTCAAGAGAAAAAATGATGGCGCTAGCAGTCAAGAAAAGCTTCATGAAAATGACAAAAGTGTAGGAACTTGCCAAGCGCTTTGAAGAAAAAGATATCTCTTAGCCAATTCCAAGTTCATAGGAAGGCAGGACAAGTGGGGTCATGGTATATGTAGCAGCTCAAGGTGGGGACATGGAATTTCTGGGAATACTGGTATGTTTTATTCTAGCCTGGTTCTTTCCAAAAGTTTTTTGTGTCACTCATAGTGTTAAATATGTGATGGTCAGTGAATGTTAATAGATGAAGGCATTCTGTATTGAAGAGGTTATGATCTTTGAAGGCAGTGAGACTAAATCCCAGAATGACCACATACTCTCTGTAGAATGTGGACCAAAGTTAGTCTGCAGTGTTTTCATCTACAAGGCAGAAATAATCATACTTATGTTTCATATAAGGGACTTCCCTGTAGCTCAGATGGTAAAGACTCTGCCTGTAATGCAGGAGACCAGGGTTCAATCCCTGGATCAGGAAGATTCTCTGGAGGAGGAAATGGCAACCCATTCCAGTGTTCTTGCCTGGACAATTCCCTAGACAGAGGAGCCTGGCGGGCTACATTCTATAGGGTTGCAAAGAGTCGGACATAACTGAGCAACTAGCAGACACACGCATGTTACACATATACTATGACTCCAGGGATAAGTAGGCATTGAATCACTGGGAGCTAACAAAGTCATCATAATTGTTTTTGTAGCCCATTTTGCTCACCATGTCACATTGTCTATTTCCCATTAAGACCAGATGAAAGCATGTGACGGGCCCACATTTTGACAGTCTGGGTCCTCTCCAAAGAGAGGACCGATAATTATATCTATCCTGTAGTACAAATGGCCTCCTACAAGTACAACACTGAAGATTTCAGATCAGTGGCTATTAGTATTTCAGGGGACTCATACACTTTAAGCAGATATTGAAAGCTATGAATGCATTTATTTTGCATAACATCTTGGGGGCACATAGATGTCCCTGAAGTCTATCCACAGACAGCAGGTCAAAGGTTCCAAATTGATTTTTAGATTAGGAGAATTGCAGATAAAATTAAGCCTTTTCTCTGTCTTTATAAATTCCCAGTGACACTACATTAATGTCTTGTGTTTAATCGCCAGGACTCTGAATACGAAGGTGACTGCGCTAGATCTGTTCCTCCTGAGACAGAGGGGCTGGCTTCTTAGAAACTCTTCATCTTCTGTCACAGGGCTTAGAAAATGCCTCTGTCTCCATGTTGTTTGAAACGTAAAATTTAGTATAAAAAATAATTACCTAGTAGATGGTTAACTGCTAAACTGGTTAAAAGATGACTATAAAAGGTCCAGAAATAGCAAGTTAAAAAAAAATTAATCAGGTACTTCCTCTAGGCTGAGAGGGTGGGCAGAGTAGGAACTAGGACCCAGAAGAGCTCTCCCTGCTCACCCCCTAGCCTGAGACTCAGACCTTTCCAAAGGGGCTGCGGTTACCAGGGGCGCATGTAGCCCGAGAGCCACCTGTGGAAGCCGCCCCCAGTGGGGAGGATGTGGGCAAGCCGACTAGCCACCCAGCAGGACCGGAACCCGGAGGAGAAGTGGTTTCCAAGTGCGATGGCCCTGTGATGGTTCTCGAGCGCCTTCCACCAACCAACACTAGCAACTGGCCCAGTAACAGGAGAAACCTTACAGGATCCAACTCCAGCATCCCTAGCAGGGCGGCTTTGCAACTGAAACTCAGATGTAGGTAACTGTCACCATCTCCATCTCTTTTCTTTCTTTTAAAATCTAGGTTAAAAATGAGAGGCCCCACTGCATATTTAAACTGCCACGGACAGTGGACGCTTGTGTTCTTGGGGTGGTGTGTGTGTGTGTGTGTATGCACACTTGTATCTACAAACATACACACATATTTTCTTTTCTTTAGATATAAAGGGACAAACAGTAGGTACTTTTGGCATATTTTTGTCTTTTATAGTTTTGAGAAAGAGATCAGATCTTTAATTTGGGAGTGACAACAAAGTACCATTTAAATACACACACCCACATAAGAACATGTGACTGGCTCAAATTTTGACAAACTCTTGGTCCTCTCCAAAGAGACAATTTGTTGTACCCATAACTGTTGCCTGCAATAAAATAAAAGAACAGGGAAAATAAGAAAAAGGAAACAAAGGAAAGAGAAGGAAATGAGAGGCAGTAGATGTCAGGAAGAGGAGACTGTGAAGCCACATAGGAGAGAGACATGCATGTTCATGATTTTTGTCTCCTGAGCATAGACTTAGACAGTATTAGCCTGTCTCACAAATGTATGAAGTACTGCAAAATCTCAAATACAGGTCCAGGCTTTGGGTAGCAGTAAAGTATTCATATATTTAACTTTGCCGTTACATGTTTGCTAACAGAGAATACTGAAACCACAACTACTTTATGTGTTCACATGATTTATTACACTAAAAACCATCTCTCATAGTCAAAAAGTTAAGAGCATTCTGTAAGTAGACTTGCACTCAAAGTACCCAAACAATTTGTCTTTCACATGAGGATTTGCAATGCTCCTCTTCTCACAAAAGTGTCTCATATTTCACCTAAAGATTTTCTCATGTTGTTTGCTCTTCTCTGAAATTGTTTTTTATTTCCCTGTTTTTCTACATTTTATAACATAGTTCAAGGCTTCACTCCATTACTCCATTCCTAAGTCAGCCTATGGGGTTACCCATTATGCCCCATGGTGATCAGTTATTTTCTCCCTGGTGCTGTAACAAGGACCAAAATTTGCTTATTTTACCCAAGGAAGCAAGTCTTTTGGAGATCTTTTCATATTTTTTTCTCATGGTATCAATACAATCCTGTGGCTTAACAAACATTTAAAAAATAATAGTGATAATTTTAAAATGCAAAATAAGCGATTGACCAAGTCTTTATGAACGTAACTCTGAGATCAAAACAAAGCCAACAGTACACATGTAGCCTCCAGAAGCCACATGTGATAGAAATCTCATGCCTGATCAGATTTAAGGTGATGATATGCCCTCACACTCACCGTTTATTTCAGTTACACACATCACATGGTGAGGCTTATAAGCACACTCTGTTTGTGTAGTACACTGCAGGAACCACAGCTGAGACTCGGACTCAGAGGATGGATCATCCACTGCTAGCTTCTTGTGGCTAATGGAAAATCATAGCCCTAGAAGACATGCTTGGTGTTCTTTGCAGGCTTTGGTGAATGTATTTCATACCACATGCATGGGCAAATATAATACTCCATCCTGGAACAACAGCGAAAACCTATTCTGTATTCTTCCAGGAAACTAGAAAGTGTTTGGATTTTATCAGATTGTGATCTCAGTGTGATGACTAGAAATAAGTCACTAAGACAACTGAAGCATCTTTTGTGTTTGTTTTCACCTTTAAAATTAAGTGTTTACAACCTAGGTTTGACAATTTACGGCATAGCCTTAAATTTCAGTTCTTTGTGATCAGGATAGCCCTGTGGCCCTCATAGACTGTTTAGGAAGCAGTGGGTAATCAAGTTTCTTAAGAGTTGTGAGATATTCAATGCAGACACTTAATAACCAACAAACACACCAACAAGTATCTTGCAAACAATGTTTCATTTTCATTAAAAAATAATGTTGCACATGCAAACTATTATGTATAGAATGGATAAACAACAAGATCATACCCTATGGCACAGGGAATTTTATTCAATATTCTGTAATAAACCAGAATGGAAAAGAATATGAAAAAGAATCTTAAGATTGTTTACAGATTATAGGAAGTTTCAAAAGCAGAGTACTAGAAAGAAAACATCATCTGCCCTCTCGTCAACAAAGTGGAAGTGAAAGTCGCTCAGTTGTGTCCAACTCTTTGCAACCCCATGGACTGTATAGTCCATGGAATTCTCCAGGCCAGAATACTGGAATGGGTAACCTTTCCCTTCTTCAGGGGGTCTTCCTAATCCAGGGATCAAACCCAGGTCTCCTGCATTGCAGGTGGATTCTTTAGCAGCTGAGCCACAAGGGAAGTCTGAGAATACTGGAGTGGGTAGCCTATCATTTCTCCAGGAGATCTTCCCAACAAAGGAATTGAACTGGGGTCTCCTGCATTGCAGGCAGATTCTTTACCAACTGAGCTACCAGGGAAACCCTTCATTAATAAAGGCCACCATCAATACTATGCCAACCAAGATTTATCAGTCTTTTTTTAAAGGAATATTCTTGCATAATTTCTTTTTTCTTGTTATCCATATACTGTGCAATAAATACTGTATTTTGTTGAACATTTATGTTGCACCAGATACTCTGTCATCTGATGATCATAGTTACTTATTTTAATTCTTGAAATAATCCCATGAAGTGGATTTCTGGTGTTTTCATTTTCCAAGTGTGAAAAATGAGTCTTAAAATTACTAAAGCAACTTGCCTAAGATACATAAGTGATGGAACTTGTAAGTGACAGAAACTGGTCTTCATCCCTGGTCTTTCTGATATCAAATCCATTCTCAACTGCTGTGATATGCTTCTTGCACATTTTATATACTGTTCTCATCACCGAGTTTCTAAATTTTAATGACAATAAAACTACTATTTGAAAATGATGATCAATACATGTTGAATAAGTGAATGAATTTTTTATAAGAGAAGAGTGATTTGAACTCCCATTGAGGAAGTTAGCACACTACAAAGGGTAGGTGCTTAATAAATATTTGTTTGAGTTTATGTTGTGTTGATTATAATCAAACTCCCAGGGTATGATTATCAATGATAAATAATGTCTTCCTATTCAAAACTGGAGCATCTTCCGGAGAAAAGTTGATCGTCTCCCCACCCAGTGGTCTTCACAGACAATTAAAAGATCCTTGGCACCATCTCATGGTTAGCTGCCTAGAGATAGAAAATTAGAAGATGATCTTTGGGATGCCTCCCTTCACTAACAGCTTCTACTCCCCTGATCTGGTGGAAGAGGCCCAGCCTGATTAGAAAGAGCACTGTGTGGGTCAAAGACACAGCTCCTCCATCCAGTTGGGTCGCTAGGTAGCAGGGTAAACGTCACAATTAGCTTACTCTTCGTGGTGCTGCCTGTAACTGAGAAAACTCCTCTAGATAATCTCTAACATACCTTTCGTCTCAAAGATGTCCTTAAGCACAACTATTTGAAACCTCTCTCTCACTGTGTGAGTGTGCAAGGGCTGCTGTGACAAGTGTCACCCGCTGAGTGGGCAGACCGGCACGGCTTGAACAACAGACGCTCTTAAACGACTCTTAGACCGCTTTCACAGCAGTTCCGGAGGCTGGACATCCGAGTCACCCGGCTGTCAGCGGACTGGGTTTCTCCCGAGGCCCCTCTCCGTGGCTTGCAGGGGGCCGTCTTCTGGCTGTGCCTTTACGTGGTCCTCCCCGTATGTAAACGTGTGGCTGATGTATCTGTGTGTTTGAATTTTTCCTTCTTACACAGGCGCAAGTCGGATTCTGGGACTTACCTTGCTGGCTTGATTTTAACTTACTTGCTTTCACTTTTTTTTTTTAGTTCTGTTACTAACTTCTTTTTTAATTTTTTTAAATGTTTATTTTAATTGGAGAATAGTTAGAATATTGTGGTGGTTTTTGCCATATATCTGTATGAATCAGCCATAGGTATACATGTGTCCCCTCCATCATGAACCCCCCTTCTACCTCCCCCGCTCTCTATCCCTCTAAGTTTTCACAGAGCACAGGCTTTGGGTGCCCTGCTTCATGCACCAAACTTGCACTGCTTATCTACTTTACATATGGGAATGTGTATGTTTCAGTGCTCTTCTCTCAAATAACCCCACCCTCTCCTTTCATTCCATCCAAAAGCCTATTCTTAACATCTGTGTCTCCTTTGCTGCCCTGTACATAGGACTGTCAGTACCATCTTTCTAGATTCCATGTATATGCATAAATATGGCCTAATTTTAACTTAATTCCTTCTTTAAAAGTCTTATCTCCAAATATAGTCCCACTATGAAGTACAGGGTTTGGGGTCCAATAGAGGGATTCTATAGGAATGGGCCTCCCTGCTGGCTCAGACAGTAAAGAATCCACCTGCAATGCAGGAAGGAGATATGGGTTCGATTCCTGGGTCAGGAAGATCCCCTGGAGAAAGGAATAGCTACCAATTCCAGTATTCTTGCCTGGAGAATCCCAGGGACAGAGGATTCTGGAGGGCCACAGTTGATGGGGTCGCAAAGAGTCGGACACCACCTGGTGGCTACTCACTCATAGGAATTTTGGGGAAACACAATTCAGCCCATACCAATCGCTTAATTGCTAAATTGCTTGTTCACTATTGTGAACCCTGTTCTCCCACATGAAGCAAAAACAGAGGGCCTGGCAGCCACATGGAATAGTTAGGGACCCTGACTGTTTTTACTCTGTGGATTTCGTCTTGAGGATCCCAATAGGGTTCTGGAAGTGAGGTATCACAGTCATGTATCATTCTGCATACAAAGCTGAAGAAATGAGGACCACAGGGAGATAAGAGGAATGTCTGTCAGCTGGGGCAGCTTTCACCAGGTGCTCCCTGCATGAGGGGGTCTCACGGGCTAGACTTAGTCACCTGGCCATGCATGTCTACAGGAGAAGTGGGGAAATGTAGTCACCTAGGTTGAGCACATTGTTGCCTCAATTAAGTTGGAGTTCCACTACCCAGAAAGACAAAGAGTGGGGAGATTTGAGTGTATAACTAGAAATATCTGCTAAAATCTCTTTGAACAAATTGTTGTTCACTCAGTCATGTCTGACTCTTTGCGACCCCATGGGCTACAGCACCCCAGGCTTCCCTGTCCTTTACTATCTCCTAGAGTTTGCCCAAACTCATATCCATTCAAGCAGTGATGTCTTCCAAGCATCTCATCCTCTGTGCCCGCTTCTCCTCCTACCCTTGATCTTTCCCAGCATCAGGGTCTTTTCCAATGAATCAGCTCTTCTCATCAGGTGGCCAAAGTCTTGGAGCTTCCCCTTCAGCATCAGTCATTCCAATGAATATTTAGGATTGATTTCTTTAGGATTAACTGGTTTGATCTCCTTGTAGTCCAAGGGACTCTAAAGGGTCTTCTCCAGCACAGCAATTTTAAAGCATCAATTCTTTGGTGCTCAGCCTTCTTTATGGTCCAAATCTCACATCTGTACATGACTACTGGAAAAATCATAGCTTTGACTATTTGAACATTTGTCAGCAAAGTGATGTTTCTGCTCTTTAATCTCTGTCTAGGTTAGTCATAGCTTTTCTCCCAAGAAGCAAGAGTCTTTTAATTTCATGGCTCTAGTTACCATCTGCAGTGATTTTGGAGGCAAATAAAATAAGATCTGTCACTGTTTCCATTGTTTCCCCATCTATTTGCCATGCAGTGATGGGACTGGATGACATGATCTTCATTTTTTGAAAGTTGGATTTTAAGCCAGTTTTTTCAGTCTCTTCCTTCACTTTCATCTAGAGATTTTTAAATTCCTCTTAGCTATCTGCCATAAGGGTGGTGTCATCTGCATATCTGAGGCTACTGATATTTCTCCCAGCAATCTTGATTCCAGCTTGTGCTTCATCCATCCTGGCATTTCGCATGATATACTCTATGTATAACTTAAATAAGCAGGGTGACAGTTTACAGCCTTGACATACTCCTTTCCAAATTTGGATCCAGTCTGTTGTTCCATGATCGGTTCTAACTATTGCTTCTTGACCTGCATGTGGGTTTCTCAGGAGGCAGTTAAGGTGGTCTGGTATTCCCATCTCTTTATGACTTCTCCATGGTTTCTTATGATCCATACAATAAAAGGCTTTAGCATAGTCGATGAAGCAGAAGTAAATGTTTTTCTGGAATTCTTTTGATTTTTCTATGATCCACTGGATGTTGGCAATTAGATTTCTGGTTCCCCGACTTTTCTAAATCCAGCTTGAACATCTGGCAATGAAGGTCAATATATGGGTTTCCTCATGTAGGAAGTGGTACAATTTCTATTTTAGTGTCAAGACTGGGAAGCACCGTTCAGCCATCACCACTATAACCATGCCCTAGACTTGCATTGTCTGATACGGTACGCACCAGCACTGTGTGGCGAGGGGTATTTGAAATGTGAGTGGACCAAACAGAGGTGTATTTCATGTTTAAATGTTATTTGTATGTTTGAGTTAACACAGTGTTAAAATTCAAATTTAGTTTATCACTTTCATTTTACTTTAAAAAAGCTTGTTTGGAGAAGTACATTCACTCAAAGGGAAAAAATAGGCACACATGTACACACACACATGTACACAGACATGGACACACATCACCATCCTTGCTATCATGACTTGTTAACCTATTTGAAACCCTACATGCACCTCAATAACCAAGACATGGAAACGACCTAAATATTCATCAACAGATGAATGTGTAAAGAAGATACAGTCTACACACACACACACAGAATGGAATATTACTTAACCATAAAAAGAATGAAATAATGCTTTTTGCAGCCAAGTGGATGGGCCTAGAGATTATCTTACTAAGTGAAATAAGTCAGGCAAAGACAAATACCATATGATATCCTTTATATGTTAAATCTAAAATATGATAGAAATTAACTTATTTATCAGGCAGAAACAAACTCATAGACATAAAAGCAAACTTGGGGTTGCCAAGGGGGAAAGTGGGTACAGGAGGGATGGGTTGGGAGTCTGAGGTTAGCAGATGCAAACTACTCCATATAGAATGGGTAAGCAACAAGGTTCCACTGTATATCACAGGGAACTACACTCAATATCCTGTCATAAGCCATAATGGAAAAGAAAAAATCACTTCTCACCTCTGCTTACTTGAGTGTAATATTATAGAACAAAAAACTGTAGGAGCAGGGAGAAGCAGTTCTGAAATTATTCAAAAACAAAAACTGTTTGAAAAATGTAGTCATTAGGTTTCATATCCAGCTGCTTCCAACTCTGCTTGGATTAACTACTGCTAATCCACATGAATGCCTTTGATAGCAATTGCTAATCCTGAATAGGGTTGTCTTGAATGCTTTTAAATAAAATAATACTTGGAAACTCTTTCATTAAAAAGTGTATTATAAAAGTTATATGTCTTCATTTTAAGTAAATTGGTAATAGAGAAAAAAATTAATTATGTAAATAAAAATCAACATAATTTTATCACCCAGAGAGAGCCACTATTTAGCAAATTAATCTCTGTTTGATAGCTACATATTTATATTGGTGTATTTTATCTGATTTGTAGGTGTAAATTTGTGTTCTGTTCATTTCACTTGGTATTGCATTAGAAGTGACTTTCATGTTTACCATAAACATTGTTACTAGCAGTAGCAAAATATTATGTCAAATGGCTATACCATAATTTACTTAACTATTCCTTTAATTTTAGATCTAGGTTTGTATTATTATAAATAATGGTGCTTAGTACATAAATCTCAGACCAATTTCAGAGTATTTCCTGAAAATAGGTTTCTAGAAGTGAAAGTAAAGTGTCACAAAGCATTATTCATTTTCTTAAGCTTCTTGATTCATATTTTCAAAGAGCCTTGCACAATATTTAGGAGCAGAAATCAGAGAGTCCATAAATAGTTTCAGCTTTATCTTGTGCCTGAAAGCTATGAGGTTATCAGTTGAATAAAAAGTCTATTTTTTGTTTCCTTCTGCTCCACGAGTCTGAAGGACTCCCTCTGGGTTCCCCTCTAGTTGAAAGGCACCACTGTTTGGCAAAGCCAGAAACTCAGGTGGGGGTGTTTGATGCACAAGAAATAAGCACAAACTACAGGCCAGAAACAGAGGCACACACAGGCAGGAAGCTAAACCAGAGCCACAGCCAAGGAGCTGAGGCCGGGAGGTGGCAGGCTGGGAGGCGAAAAAGAGGCTGGGTCAAGAAAGAGTCTCAGTGGCAGAAATCAGTATGGGCTCAGTGGGCCCCTGCTTCACCGTGCCTGCAGGCAGCCAGCTTGCGGGAGGCCAGAGGGGAGGAACATGCGGGGGACCACCTGCAGGCTGCCCATGCCCTTTGGTTATAAAGGGGGCATTCCTTCTGACACCAAGCGGGACATTGCGGGGCTCCTGGGCACAAAAGCCTTTCTGTGTCCCCATTTCTTTGATTACAGGAAATAGACTTCATTCAGCCTGCTTGACCTTCTCTGAGTTTCAACAAGCAGGTTCAAACAGTTGCTCATCACGGAAGGGAAGTGTAGAGATGAGGGAGAAGCGTAAAAAGAAACAATAGTGCAGCCTTGGGAGGGATCCTGGCTTCCCCTCAAAAGGTACATGTAACAGTATCTTTGAGCTATTTTGCAGATGTTAAAAACCCCAGGAGGTGGGAGAAGTTAACTGTATACTGCCCACAAGCATGTAGACCTCAGACCAGTTGGAACCAGATCTATGATTCTGACTTCCAACTGTCTCACCACCAACCAACCAGGAAAATGTACATGAGTTGATCATGCCCTCTTTGAACCATTACTGTAAGATTCGTCACTACTCTCTCCAGATGGGGACACACAGTTTTGAGGGCAGTAGTTCACTATGACTCCACACAAAGCAATAAAGCTATTCTTCTCTACTTAGGCCAAAACTTGGTCTCAGAGATTTAATTCCACGTTAGGGTACAGAGATCAGATTTGGCTTTACTTTCAATGTTAAAAATGCTTCTTTCTTGGGTGTCCCTCACATGAAACCCCAAGGAACATGATCCTTATTCTTGAAGGCCTCCTTTGACAGGAGAAAAAAAAAAATTGCCAGTATTTATTATAGATGCCGAGCATCTAATCTCCCTCAGATTCCAAAAAATGCACCATGCCCTTTGTCCTAGAGCTTCACCTCGTTTGTTTTTTTTCCTTCCACCAGATCCCAGCTCCCAGCCTCTTTCCTTCCTCTTTGTTCTCTCAAGCTCAAATGAAAAGGTACTTTACAAACACCTGTTACACGCTGACCCAGAAACATAGACTTTCCTCTGATGGCCCTTCCTCACAGGGGTGATGACATGTCCTTTGTTCCAATGCAGTGCAGTCTCCAGAAGGGCAAGGTCTGAGTCTGCACGTCTCCTGGGCTGTGTCTTTGTCACTCAAATCCTGGGCCATTGGAGCTGATTAATAAATATCTGTTGAACACGCGAACAAAAACATGGAGCAGTCCATCTTCCTCCAAACATGATCAAAAGACTTCACTGGGTCCCCTGATCATCTGAGTGTGTGAATCACAAAGATAGCTTTAGCCCCCAGGCAGACTCCCCCTGCATTTGCGGAGAGCATCCCAGTCAGTCCTGGTAGTTTTCAGACAAATCAAATTAGAAATGGTTGTACTCATTTGGAAAATCAAGAACTAGCTTTGAAATCTTTCCCCACAAATTAGATTGAATCAAGATCATTTTCCCCTAGCTCATAAATGCTTGATTGGCTTTGTCTGATGCCTCATGATGGAAATGCAGCCTTGCATTTCAAGCTCTGTTTTTCACTCACCAGGGTGTTGTGATGTCTGGATGATGATTAAAAACAAAACAAACACCCGCAATGAAAATGCTTGGTAAATAACAGCTCAGCACAGTAACCCTTGGAAGTGGCACTTTAGGAAACTCTAAAACCAGTCAAGGTAAGAAGAAACTCAAGCTAGGTCTGCTGTATTCCCTTGAGGTCTTAAGAATTGGTTTTCTGATACAGCAGGACAGCCATATCTGTGTTATCATCTGTTAGCAGGACCCAAGGAAGGGATGCGCCAGGACTTGGCTATGATATTTGCAGAGTCCTAGCAGGAGCCACCTGGCCAGCTACCCTTCCGTCTCTTGCTCAAACATGTGGTTCTTGCTCTAGCTTCCACCTCAGTCTCCAGACTTGATTCAGACTCATGCCACATTTGGTCCAGGTATATTCCTAGTCTACCTCCACCTGTGACCTCAGGTCTTTTTCAACAAACTAAGAATGGTCCAATCTATTTTATACCTTAAAATTTTTATTTTATTGAAGCATAATTGATTTCCAATGTGCTAGTTTCTTGTGTATAGCAAAGGGATTCAGTTATCAGTTCAGTTGCTCAGTCGTGTCTGACTCTTTGCGAATCCATGAACCGCAGCATGCCAGGCCTCCCTGTCCATCACCAACTCCCACCAGAGTTTACTCAAACTCATGTCCATGGAGTTGGTGATGCCATCCAGTCATCTCATCCTCTGTCGTCCCCTTCTCTTCCTGCCCTCAATCTTTCCCAGCATCAGGGTCTTTTCCAATGAGTCAGGTCTTTGCATCAGGTGGTCAAAGTATTGGAGTTTCAGCTGCAACATCAGTCCTTCCAATGAACACCCAGGACTGATCTCCTTTAGGATGGACTGCTTGGATCTCCTTGCAGTCCAAGGGACTCTCAAGAGTCTTCTCCAACACCACAGCTCAATAGCATCAATTCTTCGGCGCCCAACTTTCTTTATAGTCCAACTCTCACATCCATACATGTAGGTAATAGTTTGAATCTACTTATCCCAAACTCTCAGTCCATCCCTCCCCTACACCCCTCCTGCTTGGCAACCACAAGTCTGTTCTCTGTGTCTGTGAGTCTCTTTCTGTTCCATAGATAAGTTCATTTGTATCATATTTTAGGTTCCACGAGTAAGAGATATCATGGTGTTTGTCTTTCTCTCTCTGATTTATTCCACTGGGTATGATAGTCTCTAGGTCCATCCATGTTGTTGCAAATGGCATTGTTTCATGGAATGTTCCACTCTTTGAAACCCTCTGCCTCTCTTTTTTCTTTCCCTTTTTCTGTGAGGGCAGACGGGGCTCTTGGATGAGAGACAGCTGGATGTACTGGGTGCCAGAGGACCTGGCTCCCAGATCAGACAGATCAATTTCTGATTCATGCCATCTTTCCAGCTAATGCCAATCTGCCGTGCCACCCCACATCAGAGGCGCAGTGAGGGGGTGGGCTCTTCCCTTTGGGGGAGTTATTTACAAATTCTGCCAGGAGGCAGAAGGCCCTGGGGCAGTTTTCCCCCACACCTTAGGGAGCCTACCATACTTGACGGAGCCCAAGCCATAGCACTGCACCTGCATCAGATCTATGCACGTCCGGGTGCACGAGGCCCTCAGGTCTTCACTGCCGCTTGATCCTTGTCCTTCTTTTCCCAGAGAGCTCAACGCCAGACCAGGGTCTTGTTGCTGAGCTAATAAACAGCATTTGGTGGGTGAAATAAAGTCTCAGGAGAAAAGAGTCAAGAAGTCGTGGCAAATGACCAGATTGAGAATGAGTTAGAGGCCACTGACCTTGTCTTTTCCTCGTATGCCTTTTATCTATAATTTCTGTATTTTCAAATTAAATTAGAAGCAGAGCAGAGGATGACTTTCTCATGCTTTCTGCAAGAGCTAACTGGCTTGAATCACTATCTCAGGCAGTAATAAGTATCTTTCTAGTGAAATGAGTTCGGAAGGAATGCACTTGCCAAACCAAGATAATGCCCATTATTTTTGGTCAAAGGTTGACTGGGGAAAATGCCCACAAATGAGAAATGCCTAAGAGCAATTCATTACTGATTGGCCCCTTTAATTTGGCTAATAGACCACTTGGCCAATAGACCATTCTGTTGGCAAAATGGTCTATTTGGCCAATAGAAGATCAGCAAGTAAGTAACAATTTTGAAGTAGAGTGAATTCTTGCCACTGAGATAAGACAAAGGTAACATCCAAACAGAAATTTAGCACAATTAGCTTTTGCTATTAAGGTCTAAAACTGGTAATGTATTAATACATCCATGGTTTCAACTGAAATAAGCAAAGGATTATGTTCAATCATAAAGCTGTAAAATAGGTGCTAGTCAAGCTGTTTGTTAATGTCTTTCTTCTCAGTCTGGTTAGTTCCTTGTTTTAGCCTTGTTAATTATGGCATTTTTGCCTTTACATTATCTGTGTTCTTGCATATTTGCTTAGTCACTCAGTCATATCTGACTCTTTGCGACCCCATGGACTGTAGCCCACCAGGATCCTCTGTCTATGGGGTTTTCCAGGCAAGAATATTTGACTGAAGAGCAATTTCCAGGGATGGAACCCATGTCTCCTGAATTGCAAGTGGATTCTTTACCACCTGAGCCAGCAGGGAAGCCCTACACTATCTGAGACCTGGCTAAAATATTGGGTGTCCAATGAATAAATGATGATAGATTCCAAGTTTAGGGATGTTTGACAAACAGATGCCATTAGTAATACATTTCTCTATGTTCCAGCCAGCATATACTGGCATTTAGACCATGATGGTGTTTCTCCCATTGTGTCCATAAGCAGAACAGCATCTACCAAAGTTGGTCCTTCTATACCAAAGATAAGTCCTGCTTGTGACAGTTTATCTGATCGATTCTGTAGTCACATGATAAAGAATTAAATAGTACTTAGTTCTATCTGTCAGATCTTCCTTACCCATGAGTCATCAGGAGACCACAGTAATTACATTATTATTCTAAGATCTCCTTTATGATGCGCTACTTCACCATAAAGGAAAGATTTTAGTTGGGTGGCTTTTACTGGATTTCAGTCCACATTTGACAAACTTTTGATCTGGTTGGAGAATGATCTGGATACTTGGAAAGGAGGCTGCAGTCATGACCTGTGTTGTCTCTCATTGTTTTCCTCTAATTTTCCTTGCATGGCCCTTGGAGCAGTACCCAGCAACATGGCTTACATATAATTCCTCCCATTTTATTATCTCCAAGAAATTTCAAATGCTCTAACTCCCTATTCAGTTACATATCAACCTCGCATTCTCTTTGTAAAGTATTTTACAATGCTGTTTCTGAGGATGGGGTAGGAGGAAAAATAGTTGATTGGTTGTTATATTCTGGTAAGCATAAGCATGGTTTATTTATTTATTTTTTTCAATTGGACTTCTTTTTAAAAAGCAATGTAACAATCTGGATTCCTTTTATTTCTTTTTCTGCTTTGATTGCTGTGGCCAAAAACTCTCTCTTTGCAGATGACATGATTCTCTACATAGAAAACCCTAAAGACTCCACCAGAAAATTACTAGAGCTAAGCAGTGAATATAGTAAAGTTGCAGGATATAATATTAACGCACATAAATCCCTTGCATTCCAATACACTAACAATGAGAAAACAGAAAGAGAAATTAAGGAAACAATTTCATTCACCATTGCAACAAAAAGAATAAAAGACTTAAGAATATATCTACCTAAAGAAACAAAAGACCTATATATATAAAACTGTAAAACACTGGTGAAAGAAATCAAAGAGGACACAAATAGATGGAGAAATATACCATGTTCATGGATCAAAAGAATCAATAGAGTGAAAATGAGTATATTACCCAGAGCAATCTATAGATTCAGTGCAATCCCTAAAAAGCTACCAATGGTATTTTTCAGAGAACTAAAACAAATAATTTCACAATTTGTATGGAAATACAAAAAACCTCGAATAGCCAAAGCAATCTTGAGAAAGAAGAATGGAATTGGAGGAATCAACCTGCCTGACTTCAGGCTCTACTACAAAGCCACAGTCATCAAGACAGTATGGTACTGGCACAAAGACAGACATGTAGATCAATGGAACAAGATAGAAAGCCCAGATATAAATCCACGTACCTATGGACGTCTTATCTTTGACAAAGGAGGCAAGGATATACAATGGAGAAAAGACAATCTCTTTAACAAGTGGTGCTAGGAAGACTGGTCAACCACTTGTAGAAGAATGAAACTAGAACACTTTCTAACATCATACACAAAAATAAACTCAAAATGGATTAAAGATCTAAATGTAAGACCAGAAACTATAAAACTCCTAGAGGAAAACATAGGCAAAACACTCTCTGACATAAACCACAGCAGGATCCTCTATGACCTACCTCCCAGAATATTGGAAATAAAAGCAAAAATAAACAAATGGGACCTAATTAAAATGAAAAGCTTCTGCACAACAAAGGAAACTATAAGCAAGGTGAAAATACAGCCTTCAGAATGGGAGAAAATAATAGCAAATGAAGCAATGGACAAAGAATTAATCTCAAAAATATACAAGCAACTCCTGCAGCTCAATTCCAGAAAAATAAAAGACCCAATCAAAAAATGGGCCAAAGAACTAAACAGACATTTCTCCAAAGAAGACATGCAGATGGCAAACAAACACGTGAAAAGATGCTCAACATCACTCATTATCAGAGAAATGCAAATTAAAACCACAATGAGGTGCCATTTCAAGCCAGTCAGAATGGCTGCTATCCAAAAGTCTACAAACAATAAATGCTGGAGAGGGTGTGGAGAAAAGGGAACCTTCTTACACTATTGGTGGGAATGCAAACTAGTACAGCCACTATGGAGAACAATGTGGAAATTCCTTAAAAAACTGGAAATAGACCTGCCATATGACCCAGCAATCCCACTCCTGGGCATACACACTGAGGAAACCAGATCTCAAAGAGACACGTGCACCCCAATGTTCATTGCAGCACTGTTTATAATAGCCAGGACATGGAAGCAACCTAGATGCCCATCAGCAAACGAATGGATAAGGAAGCTGTGGTACATATACACCATGGAATATTACTCAGCCATTAAAAAGATTACATTTGAATCAGTTCTAATGAGGTGGATGAAACTGCAGCCTATTATACAGAGTGAAGTAAGCCAGAAGGCCAAACACCAATACAGTATCCTAACGCGTGTGTATGGAATTTAGAAAGATGGTAACGATAACCCTGTAGAGACTGCAAAAGTGACACAGATATATTGAACAGTCTTTTGGACTCTGTGGGAGAGGGCAAGGGTGGGATGATATGGGAGAATGACATTGAAACATGTAAATTATCATATGTGAAACGAATTGCCAGTCTAGGTTCAATGTATGATACAGGATGTTCAGGGTTGGTGCACTGGGATGACCCAGAGGGATGGGATGGGGAGGGAGGTGGGAGAGGGGTTCAAGATGGGGAACACATGTACAGCCATGGCAGATTCAAGTCAATGTATGGCAAAACCAATACAATGTTGTAAAGTAAAATTAGTTAATTAAAAAAATAGAGGTAAAAAAATCATGTAAAATAAATACAATATAAATTTTGCATCAAAAAAAGCAATGTACCAGTATTATCTTCTGCTTTTTTACTTTAATGTGTATATATAAATATTATAATATACACACACACTCACATATATGTATATAATCTATGGAGACTCTTGCTGTGTTTCCTGCAGTTAGAAAGCAATTGGTAGGCAAAAGGCCTAGATTTCCTTGAACCATTATTTAAAAAAAAGTCTTTTTAAAATGCAGGTACTTGGTTGTACCTCTCATGCCAACACTGGAAATGATTCTGATGATGCCTATCATGCCTTCCAAGAGAAGATAAATGAACAAATATAAGTTTTCAAGACTCCCCTGGTGGTCCAGTGGTTGAAAATCCACCTGGCAATGTAGGGGACATGATTTTGATCCCTGGTCAGATGGTTAAGATCCCACATGCCATGGAGCCACTAAGCCAGTGTCCCACAACTACTGAGCTCAAACTCTAGAGTCCATGCTCCATAACAAGAGAAGTCACCACAAGGAGAAACCCAGGCACTGCAGCTAGAGAGAAGCCCCTGCTGGCTGTAACTAGAGAAAGACCGCATGTGGCAGTGAAGAACCAGCACAGCAAAAATGAAATAATTTTTTAAAGAATACAAGTTTTCAGTCTCAGATGCACAAAGAATGGGGTTCCTGGGAATCTTAGAATCATCCAGTCCACCAGCCTCAGGTTGAAAAAGAAGACACTGGGACTCTCAAGGTGACTGGTCTCAGGTAACCTGAAAAGTGGCAGATCAGGAAACAGAAAAATGAGTCAAGAACAATGTTGGACATGATGTCCATGTTCTGATTTGATCCTAAAGCAACCTTCTACCATTATTTTCCTGGCTATGGTAGCAAAAATTAAGAAATCAGAGAGACCATATGGTTTTCCTGCTAAATATTCATGATAAGAATCTGGTTTTGCCTAAATTGAACAATTTCACTCCCCTCCCCCACCCCCACCCCCGAATTCAAAGCCAGATGCTCTCTACTCGATTACAGATGAATTTTTATGGGAAGCCTATGCAAGTAGTGAAGAGTAGCAAACTATTACAAGGCAATCTAAGAGATATGATAAGTGTATGTTAGCATGCGTATGGATCTATGAAGAAATTGTCTAGGGACACAAACCACTGGGAACCAGTGGAGAAGACAGCCACTTTGGGGATGGGTGGGAAAGTTCTGGAAAGGCCCCAGGAATGGACTAGGAAAAAGATCCACTCGGCCTTGGAAGAAGGGAGTGGAGGGATGCGGAGGCCTGAAGAAGTCACTCCTGGTGGAGGGAGAAAGGCAGGAAGTATATTTAGGGGACAGGTGTCCATAGTAACCACACACACGGATTGAATGAATGAGCTTCAGGACTTCCAGTGTCTTCAGGCCAGAGTGGGGGGGGCCACCAGTCGAGGAAGGTGATGGTCAATCTGAAGTGCAGGGGTCGAGGTCCCTGGGCAGGCAGAGGAGAGAGGAAGCCCCTGAGCCCTGCACAGCCACTGCCGTCAACCTTACCTACCAGCTCTCTGCCGTTCGTCCCACTTTGTATCCAGACAGGGCTCTCCACAACCCCTTAACTGCCCTTGTCTGCGTTACCTCTATCGTTGCCCAAAGTCTGACCCTCGAGCATCCTTTCTTGCACACAACACACACTCTGTTGTTCAGTTGTTGTGTCCGACTCTTTGTGACCCCATGGACTGCAGCACCCCAGGCTTCCCTGTCCTTCACTACCTCCAAGAGTTGGCTCAAACTCATGTCCGCTGTGTCGACGAGGCCATCCAACCGTCTCGACGAGGCCATCCAACCGTCTCATCCTCTGTTGACCCTTCTCCCTACATGCAGCACATTCTATTGCCTACCTACAGCTCCCTGAAGGATGTATCTGAAGCACAATATGACCATACTGCCTTACTTCTATATAAATTTTCTCTTCACCCCTTCCTATTCCATTTCTTCCACAGGGTCAGGTTCTAGTACTTATACATGGTGTAAGGTTTAATGATTGCTTCCCTTCCTGTCTTTCCCACTGCATCTTCCCTGCTATTATGCTAGTTTCCAGACAGCTGTCTGCTGGCCTTCTGCCAGATGCTTGTATATGTCATCCACCTTCCTGCCTCCAACCTTAGAAAATGCTTTCCTTTTCTGTGCAGATGACACTCCTCCTCACTCTCTAACTAGTTACACCTGCTCTTCTGTAAAATCTCACTTCCTATGTCACTTCCCTAAGGAAGCCTTCTGTAACCCTCCAGATTAGAACAGGCTTCCTTTGTGTGAGACCTCAGGTTCTGTTTCTTCACAGCAATGAATGACCTGTAAGTTTTCCTCTGCCCTTCAAAGGGAGGGCCACCTTGGAGAGGATGAATCAATGCATAGGGCTTGCTTCCTCCACTGACACAAACTTGGTTCTTGTGTTTTAAGGTCCTGACCATTCTTCGGAGCTCATCAAGCTTCGTAAGTCAGATGAAGAACAGGGCAACTCTTGTTGTTAATGGTACAAAGCTAAGTGTATTTCCATAGAAATGGACAGTCCCTCTAAGATGGTTTGTGAATAAATCTTTGAGTTTCAAAATTCTGTGCTTCATCCATAGAAATCAAACTCTTTTTCTGAGAAAAGTGGTGGGATGGGAACTTTTGAATTTTACAACTGCAAAGAAAAGGCTATGGTGGATCCTAACAAAGGACACTGGACATGGTTTGGTGCTCCCCAAAGGACAGGTGAGCCCAGCACTTCCAGATGCCTTATCTCATGGAGGGTGATGCGCATATGTGAATATGGACGCACAGGACACTATGAACTGCCATGCTGTGGACAGAGAGGCCCCCACTTATAGGTACCGTGACCTGTGGCTTAGTGAAGTTATCATCCCATGGAGGGTGGCCATCCAACCAAGACGTGGTGGTGCTGTCAGGAGAGGCACGTCAGACACACAGGATTTAGCCTCTCCAACGGAGAGGGACCTTCTTTTGAGACAATAAAAGACCTTGTAGCTCTTATAAGATTTGTAGTGGAAAAGGGGCCATGGTGCTAATACTGACTTTCTTTCAGTCTCTTCTGTAGGACCAGGGCTGGTTGATTTACCTTGAGGATTGGACCACCAATGTGCATAATTTTGTCAGGGACACTTTGTACCAGTTACAATCAGAAATGTACATTTACTGACTATAGACCTCAAAGAAATAGGATCCCATTTATATATATACATATATATAATATTAATTATTATATATTTTATAATATATATTATATATTATAATTAATTATTATGGCAACCCACTCAGGTACTCTTGCCTAGAAAATCCCATGGACGGAGGAGCCTGGTGGGCTGCAGTCCATGGGGTCGCGAAGAGGTGCACACGACTGAGCGACTTCACTACCACTTCTCACTTTCATGCACTGGAGCAGGAAATGGCAACCCACTCCAGTGTTCTTGCCTGGAGAGTCCCAGGGACGGCAGAGCCCGGTGGGCTGCTGTCTATGGGGTCGCACAGAGTCGGACACGACTGAAGCGACTTAGCAGCAGCAGCAGTAGTGGCAGCATATATAAAACTTATAAACTTCTGTGGTCAGCACATTGTTTTACAATGTTGGAAAAATATTGAATGTACATTGAAATCACTAATGAATTAAATGTAGAATAGAATGGAGAGAGCCTGAGATATGGAGCATCCTTCTTAGGTGGGAATAGGATGAAAGTTGAAGCAATACTTTAAGCTGACTGTGGAAAATTCTGAAGGAGATGGGAATAGCAGACCACCTGACCTGCCTCTTGAGAAACCTGTATGCAGGTCAGGAAACAACAGTTAGAACTGGACATGGAACAACAGACTGGTTCCAAATAGAAAAAGGAGTACGTCAAGGCTCTATTTTGTCACCCTACTTATTTAACTTATATGCAGAGTACATCATGAGAAACACTGGGCTGGAGGAAGCACAAGCTGGAATCAAGATTGCCGGGAGAAATGCTAATAACTTCAGATATGCAGATGACACCACGCTTATGGCAGAAAGTGAAGAGGAACTAAAAAGCCTCTTGATGAAAGTGAAAGAGGAGAGTGAAAAAGTTGGCTTAAAGCTTAACATTCAGAAAACTAAGATCATGGCATCTGGTCCCATCACCTCATGGGGAATAGATGGGGAGACAGTGGAAACATTGTCAGACTTTATTTTTGGGGGCTCCAAAATCACTGCAGATGGTGACTGCAACCAAGAAATTAAAAGACGCTTACTCCTTCGAAGGAAAGTTATGACCAACCTAGATAGC
This sequence comes from Cervus canadensis, assembly GCF_019320065.1. NCBI lineage: Eukaryota > Metazoa > Chordata > Mammalia > Artiodactyla > Cervidae > Cervus > Cervus canadensis. The sequence goes on along the minus strand of NC_057400.1, from coordinate 2,609,270 downwards.
ATAGTAAAAAGCAGAGACATAACTTTGCCAACAAAGGTTCGTCTGGTCAAGGCTATGGTTTTTCCAGTGGTCATGTATGGATGTGAGATTTGGACTGTGAAGAAAGCTGAGCGCCGGAAAATTGATGCTTTTGAACTATAGTGTTGGCAAAGACTATTGAGAGTCCCTTGGACTGCAAGGAGATCCAACCAGTCCATCCTGAAGGAGATAAATCCTGGGTGTTCATTGGAAGAACTGAAGCTGAAACTCCAATACTTTGGCCACCTCATGTGAAGAGTTGACTCATTGGAAAAGACCCTGATGCTGGGAGGGATTGGGGGCAGGAGGAGAAGGGGACGACAGAGGATGAGATGGCCCGATTGCATCACCGACTCGATGGACATGAGTTTGAGTAAACTCTGGGAGTTGGTGGTGGACAGGGAGGCCTGGTGTGCTGCGATTCAAGGGGTTGCAAAGAGTCGGACACGACTGAGCGACTGAACTGAACTGAACTGATAGGAGAGAATATGGTTGTTGACTTTGTTGCCACTTCTTTTGACACTATTTTAAAGTACATTATCTTCTTTTTTTGTTTTACAATTTCATGTCTTTTTTTAAAAAAATTGAACTATAGTTGATTTACAATATTTTGTGAATGTGTGTGTGTGTGTGTGTGTGTGTGTGTGTGTGTGTGTGTATTCTTTTTCTGTTATGGGTTATTCTAAGATACTGAGTATAGTTCCCTATGATATACAGGAGGTTCTTCTTGGTTATTTTATATATAGTAGTGTGACTATGGATGGCACTAATGGTAAAGAACTTGCCTGCCAATGCAGGAGACACAAGTGATGTAGGTTTGATCCCAAGATCAGGAAGATCCCTTGAGGAGGCATGGCAACCCACTTCAGTGTTCTTGCCTGGAGAATCCCATGGACAGAGGCGCCTGGTGGGCTACAGTCTATAGGGTCACAGAACGTCAGACAGCACTGAAGTGACAGCACATGCTCACAGTGTGAATATGTTAATACCCAGTTTACCTGCCCTCAGATTCCCCCTTTGGTAGCCATAAGGTTGCTTTTTATTTCTGTGGGTCTGTTTCTATTTAGTAAATAAATTCATTTATATCACTTTTTTAGATTCCACACATAAGTGATATCATGTGGTATCTGTCCTCTTTCTGACTTATGCCACTTAGTATGATAATCTCTAGATCCATCCTTGTTGCTGAAAATGGAATTACTTTTTTCTTTTTAACAGTTAAGTAATATTATCTTTTTGCATGCTCTTTCTAAATCATTGCTGAGGACTCCCTCCAATGCTATCTTGAGACAGATTCTGAAGTTGCAAATGGTGATACTGAAAATGATTCATGTTGATTTCAAAAGTAGTACTTTTTTTATTTAGCTTTTTTTTTGTCTACTGTGGTGGATGGGGGTACCAATGCTTCTTGACACTTTGGTATTTCTGCCAGCAACCAGCACAGCTGAGATGGATGTTGCAGGGAAAGAACAAATTAGCCAAGATGGTAGCAGTCAGACTCTCCTGTCTCACAGCTTCTGGCTCAGCCCAGGTTTTGTGAATACATGGTTATGTGAGAGCTGAGACCACTTACAGCTCTGTGCATGTGCGTCACAATGTACCCACTCGGCCGTGGGCCACTTTTGTCCTATAAACATATATAAGCTCCATCTGAAAAGCCCTTGCACCCGCGTTGTGGCCACATTATGGCTGTGTCTGCTGGGTCAACCGCAAGAGAATATGGCATATCTGCTGTATGGCTGCTGCACCAGCGTGGAGAGAATAAACGTGCAGTTCATACAGTTCCTCGAGTTTTCTTCCAGCTTCCTAGCTTGTGTCTTGCCTATTCTGGGTTCAGCAAACAGTGTGAGTAGCAAGACAACTGGCATAGTCAGCAGGATATACAACAGTTAGAGGAGCCTGAGGCTCCAATGAATGGAGGAAGCCAGTGGCCACCACATAGCCTGTGGCAGCAGGTAGCTGTGGTCCTCTTGGTGTGGGCCCCGGTGGAAGACTGGGAAGCAGTGGATGGGTCACCAGATAGCATTGAAAAGGCGTCACAGGCAGTGACTTCCCATTTGCAGGACGGGGCAGCGTGGACTGTGGCTGGCACCGTGGGGTGGATTTTCCTAACTGCCCTGAAGGTGAATATGGATAGCGCTCTCCGTGATGCTGCACAAGTGTGCAAGTTGTTGAGATGGGAGGAAGAGCTAGAGCAGCGTATACACATGCTGGAGCAAGAGATGCATGGCCCTGAGGAACCCAGCACCTCACACTGTGAGGTAGTGAGGGACGGTGATGATGAGCATTGTGAGACCAAAGCTCCCCACTTGGTAGCATGGCCCATTGTGCAGCAGAAAGTGAAGCATCAGCGGCCTACTGCCCAGGGCGGCATCCTCAAGGGTCCCTCAAAGTGACTGAGTTCATGATGTATTGACCATATACTCAGGCTGAGGTAGTCAACTTGGGTAAGCAGTTTTGGCAAAAATAAGGGGAACCTTTAGCAGCATGGCTTTTGCAACTCCGAGACAAAGGGTTGGATGCTATAATTTGTTCCGGGGACAGAATAGAACTGTTGGCATCTATAACCACTTTCCCCTCATTGAGATAAAGATTGTAGAACATTATGAGACCATGAGTCTCTGCTTGTTAGCTAGGCCCATCATGCAACTGAGAGCAGAGTAGCAGTGTAAGTGCCCACAGCAAAAGATACAGGTGCTTCAGCTTGAAGGTTACATGGCTCCCAAGGAAGTTCCTTAAGATGCCCTTTTTGGCTTTGAATAGGGCTCAGGCCAAGGTGTCAGCCCAAAGAGCCCAAGCAGGGACCTGAGGCCCCATGTAGAACTTGCAATTAACTATGCTTAGTCACTCAGTCGTGTCTGACTCTTTGAGACCCCATGGACTGCAGCCCACCAGGTCTCCTTTGTCCATGGGGATTCTCCAGACAAGAATATTGGAGTGGGTTGCCACATCCTCTTCCAGGGGATCTTCCTAACCCAGGGATCGAACCTAGGTCTCCTGTATTGCAGGCAGATTCTTTTCCCTCTGAGCCACCAGGTCACTAGCTAGTATACAGAGAGTAATGGCTCTGGTTGATACTGGTGCTGAATGCAAACTTGTTTATGGCAAGCCAGAGCAGTCTCCTGGGTCTAGTGCTCACATTCATGGCTATGGCAGCCATGTGATGAAGATTTAGGCCATGTCCTATGGTGTAGATTTAGAACAGCACTGTAAAGGCTGTGTCCTCAGACTTAGAAAAGTATAATCATGTAGGTAGATTGTGAACACTGCAAAAATCCCCTCCTTGAGGGGATGGGCCTAGTGACTCGGGTATTTTGCAGGTCCTTAATAAAAAACCCTGCAGGGGTGGAGTTGCCCCTGTGGAGGCTTTCATGCAGTTTCACAAGGACAGATGGTGGATGAGATTTGACAATGGAAGATAAAGGCGCTCCATGTGTGGTGGGTGTCTCTTCTAGCCCCATGAGGGGAACTCAAAATGAGTTCCAGGTGATACCTGGCGTTGGGTTTTGCTGTGCATTGGGGATGTAACTGTTTGTTGCTATATCATCTACTGCTGTTGCAGAATGTGGGTTTAAGGGTCAGAGTTACTTGACAAGGGAATATCATGGAAGACGGATTGAGCATAGATTCTGAGATGAGAGACCCTGAAGGGGTGAAACATAGGGAAAGAGCAAATTTGCCAAGACGGTGGTAGCCAGGCTCTCTTGCCCCACCGTCTCTCACTCTTGCCCCATGTTTTGTAAATACATGGTTATGTAACAGCTGAGACCACATAGCAGTGTGCATGTGTGTGATGATGCACCCACTTGGCCATGGGCCACTTTTGTCCTGTAAACATATACAAGCTCCACCTGAAAAGCCCTTGAGTCCGCATTATGGCCGCATTGTGGCCGCATTCACTGGGTCAAACACAAGAGAATATAGCATGCCTGCCGCACGTCTGCTGCACCAGCCCAGAGAGAATAAACACGTGCAGTTCCTATGGCTCCTCGAGTTTTCTTCCGGCTTCCCCCCTTGCGCCTTGCCTACCCTGGGTTCCGCGAACAGCATGCACAGTGAGGAACAGCAAGACAGATGTGTGACAAGAAGCTGAGCCAGAAACCCTTCCTGGGAGAACTGGGTCAGATTTGGTGTAAAACTGATTTCCGATCCATTCCCATCTCTCTCTGCTACTTGCCCTTGGACCTACCATTGGAGAGCACCGCGGGGAGGTGCTCTAAAAACAAAGAAATTCTGGACAGTTCAGGTGGCCGCCTGGACACAGGACAACAGAGGACAGTGGGAGGAGGATGGGGTGGGAGGGAGTGAAGGAGCACGGCCTGGAGTGACCCAGAGGAACCGTCCAAGGACAGCGCATTTCCAAGCTCTCCTGCTCCCTGGTGAGCAAAGTGGTGGTCCCCACACCTAGCCTTATTTTAGCAGAATCTCTGAGGCATTTATTTGAAGTTCTTGCCATCATCATCTTGCTCAGGATTTTGTGTGTCCCCTGAAGGCCCCTCAAGGGTTTCTGGGTTCCCTGGTCTATTTACAGATAGTGAGGTCCATTATATGTTCAACGGAATGAAGCAGCCTGGCCTCTCATCAGATGTGGGAGAACTAATCAAAGAAGGGGAAAAAATCTCAGTTCTTCTAGAGCCCTGCTGTCATGAGGACCAACTTTTGTGATTGTCTATCAACACAGAACACTTGCTACATGGTTTAGGTGGACCTAAACATTATAAATTGGATTTTTTAAAGATTTTTTTTAAAATTGTAGTTGATATACAATGTTGTGTTAACTTCTGATGTACAGCAAAGTGATTAAGTTATGTGTGTGTATATATAGATATATTCAGGTCAGTTTTCATTCCTATCACAAAGAAAAGCAATTATGCCAAAAGATGATCAAGCTACTGCACAATTGCACACATCTCACACACTAGCAAAGTAATGCTCAAAACTCTCCAAGCTAGGCTTCAACAGTATATGAACTGTGAACTTCCAGATGTCCAAGCTGTGTTTAGAAAAGGCAGAGAAACCAGAGATCAAATTGTCAACATCCACCAGATCATAGAAAAAGCAAGAGAGCTCCAGAAAAACATCTACTTCTGCTTCATTGACTATGCTAAAGTTTGTGACTGTATGGATCACAACAAATGGTAGAAAATGCTTTAAGAGATAGGAATACTGGACCACTTTACCTGCCTCCTGAGAAATCTGTATGATTTAGAACCAGACATAGAACAACAGAATCGTTCCAAATTGAGAAAGAGTATGTCACGACTGTATATCATCACCTTGCTTATTTAACTTATATGCAGAACACAACATGAGAAATGCTGAACTGGATGAAACATAAACTAGAATCAAGATTGCCGGGAGAAATATCAATAACCTCAGATATGCAGATAACACCACCCTTATGGCAGAAAGTGAAGAGAAACTAAAGAGCCTCTTGATGAAAGTCAAAGAGGAGAGTGAAAAAGCTGGCTTAAAACTCAACATTCAAAAAATGAAGATCATGGCATCTGGTCCCATCACTTTCTGGTAAATAGATGGGGAAAACAATGGAAACAATGGCAGACCTTATTTTCTTGGGCTCCAAAATCACACTGTAGGTGGTGACTGCAACCACGACATTAAAAGATGCTTGCTCCTTGGAAGAAAAGCTGTGACAAACCTAGACAGCATAATAAAAGCAGAGACATGACTTTGCCAACAAAGGTCCGTCTAGTCAAAGCTATGGTTTTTCCAGTGGTCATGTATGGACGGGAGAATTGGACCATGGAGAAAGTTGAGCACTGAAGAATTGATGCTTTTGATCTGTGGTGTTGGAGAAGACTCTTGAGAATCCCGTGGACTGCAAAGAGATCAAACCAGTTAATCCTAAAGGAAATCAACCTGAGTATTTATTGAAAGGACTGATGCTGAAGCTGAAGCTCCAATACTTTGGCCACCTGATGGGAAGACCATCTGGCCACTGGAAAAGACCCTGATGCTGGGAAAGATCGAAGGCAGGTGGAGAAGGGGACGACAGAGGATCAGATGGTTGAATGGCATCACCGACTCAATGGACATGAGTTCGAGCAAGCTCCGAGAGTTGGTGATGGACAGGGAAGCCCGGCTTGCTGTAGTCCATGGGGTTGTAGAGTCAGACACAACAGAGAGACTGAATTGAATTGAACTACATTGATATATTCAGTTATATATGTGTGCATGTTAAGTCACTTCAGTCATGTCCGATTCTTTGCGATGCTATAGACTGTAGCCCGCTAGGATCCACTGTCCATGGGTTTCTCCAGGCAAGGATACTGGAGTGGGTTGCCATGCCCTCCTCTAGGGGATCTTCCTGACTCAGAGATGAAACCCACATCTCTTAAGTCTCCTGCATTGGCAGGCAGGCTGCTTTCCACTGCAGCCACCTAGGAAGCCTCAGTTATACATACATACATTTTTAAAACATTGTTTTCTTTATGGCTTATTACAGGCTATTGAATATAGTTCCCTGTGCTATACAGTAGTACCTTGTCATTTACCTATTATTATATAATAGTTTGCATTTGCTGATCCCAAACTTCCAATTGTCCCCCCTCTACCTCCTTCCCTCTTGCCACCCACAAGTCTGTTCTCTGTGTCTCTGCGTCTTAAACATTGTATTCTAAGACAATGGAAAAGGGACATTTTACAAAGGCCTATCCTTCAGTCTTGTCATCCTTTCCCCCTCTACACAGCCTCAAACTTTGGGTGCAGCTTTGTTCCGGAAAATTGTTACTAGAGGTGATGCTTACCTCAGGAAAAGAAAAGGGGAAGAAAAGTTACTGCTGTCTCCCAGGTTCTCTGTGGGAGCATTCCTGATTGCTTAAAAAAGACAGCCCTGCTTCAGTTAATCTGCCGTCAGTGGGAATATTTCATCTTGAAAGGAAATCAACCAGAATTTCAAAAAATGCAAATTAAAACAGCAATGGGATATGAAAAGCAAGTTGGTAGATTTTGTTTTAAAGTGGTCCCCAAGACAAAGGAGGACGTTCTCAGAGATGGCTGCCAGAAGCATCTGTGTCACACAAACGTAGGTGTTTGTCCCCCATTGTCACTGGGAAGGAAGACTCTGGCTTTTGAATTACCTAGCTACTCCAGACTCAATCTGTGTAGTTTTTTAAACGAATGCAGCGTCATTGTGTTGAATACGTAAGATACACATGTGGGCACTTAACCTAATGTCAGGGACAGTATACAATGTGGGCAATTTCTTTTTTGTTATTTTATTCTTTCAATTAATTTTTATTGGAACAGTTGATTCACGATGCTGTGTTAGCTTCTGCTACACGCAGAGTGAATCAGCTATGCGTATACATACATCCCCTCTTTTTAAAATTCCCTTCCCATGTAGGCCACCGCAGAGCACGCGATAGAGTTTCCTGTGCTAACTATGCAGTAGATTCTCATTAGTCATACGTTTTACACAGAGTATCAATAGTGTACGTCTGTTAGTCCCAGTCTCCCAAATCATCCCACCACCTCTCCCCCTTGGTGTCCATAAGCTTGTTCTCTATGTCTGCATCTCTATTTCTGTTTTGCAAATAAGATCATCTATACCATTTTTCTAGATTCCACATATGTGTTAATGTACATTATTTGTGCCAATTTCTTGATGGATGGATATAAGGGGCCTTTATTCTTTGACACATCGATTAACTTCTGGGAATCTAGCCTATAGAGAACACATCTAAACAGCCACAACAAAGGATCAATGCAAGAATATGCTTATATCCCACTGATGATGGGTACGTCAGTAGAAATGCATTATTGGTAGAAGTTTGTTTGGTAACTGCTATTTGTTTTCAGAAGTGCAGGACTCTCCCTAACAAACATAGTTGGGACCTAACTGTTTTTCTGGCTTAGGAGGTTGTTTGAGCTGAGTGATTAGCCTGCTCTGGGTGTACAGGTGTCTAACCTCACTACTTGACCACTTCAGTGGGAAGTTAAATTCACGCAGCTAGGCAACCCAGGGCATTCCCTTTTGGAAATTCCTGCCATTCCGTGCCTCCCTCCCCACCCCTCCAGAAGTGGTACAGGCTACAAGAATGACTCTAAAAGGCAGAGTTAGCATCAGTCAGAGGCCTTGAGAGATTTTTAGGGACTAAGATGTGTCTGTGACTAGGACGCACTTCTGGTTGCCAAGGGGAAGTTGGGTGGGGTAACGATGGATTTGGAACTTGGGTTTAGTGGATGCAAACTACTGTATGTGGAATGAATAAACCACAAGACACTGTATAGCACAGTGAACTATATTCAATATCTTGTAATAAACTGTAATGGAAAAGAACATGAACCATATATCTATTTATTCATATATATATATACACACACCCCCCCCATGTGTAACGGAATCACTTTACTGTACAGTAAACATTAGTACAACATTGCAAATCAACTATACTTCAATAAAATACATTTTTTTTCCAAAAAAAAAAAAGAAGATGTGTCCATGACTGTGTAGAGGACAATATTGTCTTACACTTACCTGAATACGTTTACTGACGGTATTGTAGAGATTAGTTTAGAATCTAAAAGAGACAAATGGTAGCGGTGCAAAATGAGAAGTTGTTGGCTATAAAGATTCCAAATGGCTTTCATGTTGTAACAGCTATTCATAATCTAGAAGGTGCTCCAGGCTTTGTCCTTTGTTCATCTAATAAAAGTGAGTCCGCACATGGCTCAGCTGAGCATACACACACACACACACACACACACACACACACACGTCTTTCTTTTCCTGTAACTTCCTCAAATAAACTGACCTGCTTTCTCACACTTATGCACACAATAATCCTCTTCCTGCTTCTAGCATTTCCACACTTAATGCTCCGGTCCTCTCATGCACCCCTCAATCTTCATGTTACTAAAAACACTCTTAATACGTTAAAATATGGCCAAAGTCATTTTACCGCTTCTGACTTTGTATGACAACCTTGGCAAGCATAAAAGGCTTTTATTTTATTTTATTTTATTTTGCATAAAAGGCTTTTAAGCTCTACTCTGCTCACTTGTCTTGCCTCACCTCCTTCATAGCCCTGGCCCTCTCTGTCCCACTTCAAGTTCAGAAATTACTCACTTTTCAGGAATGCCATTTTGTTAATTCTGACAAGCTTTTGCAAACACCATGCCATTTACTGAGAAGGCTGGCTGGACGTTTGCACCTGCCCTTCCCCACTGCCTTCCAGGAAAGCATCACTTTCCTTAGGAAACCTTTGCTCTTTTAGCTTTTCTTTTCCCAGGCTGCCCTGGGAGCTGGTGTCAGTGGCATATTCCACACTGTAACAAAATTTCCTCAAGGGACCACTGTGAAAAGTATCCCAGACTTCGGCATTCATTGACTTGCAGTACATCATTACTCAGTGAGTGAATGTTATTATTTTTATCTCTGGATCCCTAGAAACTTCTGATGTTTCCTATCCCTCCACTGCCCTAGGTCTTTGATGACCTTTTTTGCAGATAGCACTGTGATCCAGAAAATAGGAATGGAAAACAATCTTGTGGGTGTATCTGAACAAAGCTAACATATTTTTCCCTTTAAGATCCTACTGCTGAATGTGGAATAATCCTGAAATTAAGGTCAGCTCCAGGTGATTGTTTATATCAGCTGTCAGATTGCAGAATAAAAAATGGCTTTTATATATTTGATTTTTATTGTTTTCCAGGGCAATGTCACTTTCTCCTGCTCCGAACCACAAATTGTTCCCATCACATTTGTCAACTCCAGCAGCAGTTATTTGCTGTTGCCTGGTACTCCCCAAATTGATGGGCTCTCAGTGAGTTTCCAGTTTCGAACCTGGAACAAAGATGGTCTCCTTCTGTCCACAATGCTCTCTGAGGGTTCGGGGACCCTGCTGCTGAGTCTGGAGGACGGAACCCTGAGACTCGTGATTCAGAAAACCACAGGACGTGCAGCTGAAATCCTCACAGGTACCGTCTGCTGACAACTTATAGATCACTTTCTTATTCAGCCAAGTCAACACATGCTTGAGATTCTGGCCAACACACACAGGCTCCAGCTCTCAGGGATGTGGGCTAATCGGTCTTCACAAACTTCAGGTTTGAAGATCCAATGTTTTTTTATTCTTTAAAAAAAATTATATTGTAGTATACTTGATTCACAATGTTACGTTAGTTTCAGGTTATGCCAAAATGATTCAGTTATACATATACATATATATATATATACACACATACATACATGTATGTGTGTGTGTGTGTGTGTGTATATATATATATTCTTTTTCAGATCCTTTCCCCATCTAGGTTATTATAGAGTACTGAATATAGTTACCTGGGCTACACGCTAGGTCCTTGATCATTATATATAGTATTGTGTATCTGCTAATCCCAAACTCCTAATTTATCCCTTCCCCACCCCTCCTACATTTTCCCTTCGGTAACCATGTTTGTTTTCCAAGTTTATGAGTCTGTTTTTGCTTTGTAGATTTTTACATTTGTGTCATATTTCAGATTCCACATATAAGTGACATCATATGATACCTTCTTTGTCTGACTTACTTCACTTCATATGATCACCTAATCTTTAGCTATGAAGATTGGAAAGCACTTCCTTTTACAGCAGTGTAAATTAGGCCCTAATATGTGGCAATATGGAACAGAGGTATGAACCATACCCTGGCTCTTCTATCTGCCTCTCCTTTCACATGGAGCCATGAAATCGTCTCCCTCCTTCTCTACTTGTTATATCACTGTCCTTCCAGAAACAGCATGTTCACTTAGTGGCCAGCACTTACAGAGGTCAGACTTACATGCGGGCATTGGATGCGAGGCCAAGGCAGGTGGCTAGGTCAATGAATCCTCTGAGAAGCCTTCCTGGCTCTACAGTTTGAATCAAACCCCCTTTCCTGGGCCAATATCCATTCCAGATTACATGATATTGCATCTTTCTTTAATTTAAATATCTTTCTTCCCCCACTGGACTGTGAGCTCTATCATCCAAACAAATTAGAGAAATTTGAGTTAGGGAGCAAAAGACATAATTTAATAGTTAAGATCAGGTCAGACTATGGGAAAGCTTCAGAGTCAATGGATGAACAAAAAAAAAACCCACTGAACCTCTGTAAATGACAGAAGAGTCTGGGTCTGCAAGTCAGTCAGGAGGTTCCAAAAGTGACTCTTCCCCTGATTAGTCTGTGGCCCTAGATTAAGTTCCTAACTTTGTCTCCCGTGTAAGAGTGTATTAGGTACCGACAGCTGCATAACAAATTACGCCAACATGTATTGACTGAAAACAGCATGCGCTATGTCTCCATTTCTGAGTCAGGAATCCAGAGGCCCCTGACTGGGTGGTTCTGGCTACAATCAGCTTGTTAGCAGGGGCAACGGTCGTCTCAAGTTTCAACCAGGGTTAACTCTGCTTGCAAGCTAACTCACATGGCTGTTGACAGGTCTCAGAAGATCCAAACCTATCCCCATGGCCTCTCCAGAAGGCTGCCTCATTGATAGGGCAGCACTCTTAACCCAGAGTGAGTGGCTTTGGAGAGAGCGAGAAAGAACCCTCAGGACAATGCCGTGGTGTTTGTGTATCTCAAAGCAAGAGCAACTTTCCATCATTTTCAACATATTCTGCTCATTAGAAAAGAAAATAAATCTAGCCCTTGCTCAAGTCAAGGGGATTATACAAGTGTTTACACGGCAGGAGTCATGGGTCATTGGGACCATCTTAGCATCTACCTGTAACAGGAGACGGAAGAAAAACCTTTATGTTACAAGACTGTGATGCTGATTGAAAATGAAAGTGTTAGCCACTCAGTTGTGTCCAGCTTTCTACAGCTCATGGACTGTAGCCCGCCAGGCTGCTCTGTCCATGGGATTCCTCAGGCAAGAACCCTGGAGGGGGTAGCCATTCCCTCCTCCAGGGGATCTCCCCGACTCGGGCACCAAACCTGGGTCTCCTGCATTGCTGGTGGCCTCTTTACCACCTGAGCCAACATGAGTTTAAATGGATCAAACCTTTGGCACAGTGCTGAGAAGCTACTAGGCAAGTTTCTCTTTCTCCCACCCCAACTCAAAGTCTCTGGCGAAAATAGGCCTCACTCCTCAGAGTCATAAAAACTGAGTGAATTTGCACACTCCTGGGACTTATATAAAATTTCCAAGATTTCCAGTCATGGGAGGTGAGTTAATCTCTTAGAAACATACCAGTTTTCATGTGTAGAGTTAGAAAATTTAAACCTCCATCCTTATGTGAAGAAGAAAAATGGTGAGCCGGCACTGGACTTTTTCTCTTTAATTGGTGAGATGGTTGAGTGCAGAGACTTGTATGCCTCAGGTCAAAATGCAGTTTTAATAAAGTACAGGCCCCAGTGGCACTTTGCTCTAAAGCATTCAGGTGTTACCTGTATTATTAAGCATGTGTCAGTCCATTAAAATGTGTTTATGACTGAGAGACAGGCTGGTAAAAGCTGCCCCATTACCTAGCTACAGAGGGAGAAAAAAAATCATTGGTTATTTTTCACCTGTCTCTCGAAAGGCTCAGACAAGAGAAGAAAGTTTTAAAAACATTCTGATGTCTGTCTCAGGAAACTTGTTTGCCTCTTTCCCCAAGAATTTCCTGAATTTTGGAAATTATGAATTTCTTTCTCTTTCCTTTGAAATGGATCAAGGCTTTCTGTCTCCTGGTGCTTTTCTATCCCAGGTAAATGACAGATAAACAAATAAACAAAAAAAGCAAAAAAGCAAAGCTAGTTCTTTCCTCCCTTGCATTTCTGAGGAAACTTGTTTTCCAAGTACTTGAGATTGTATTGGCTTTGTCAGAAGTGAAAATCTCATGAGAAACTAGAAGATAGTAAGTGCTGTTCTGGTAATTTTTGAGGGCCCTTGGGACTACCCTTGACACATGGTCCTCGGTGGAAATTAGAAACTAGACCACATTTTATTAGTTGAACAAGGAATCCAGATGTTTAAAGATTTACCTGAGATTAGTTCGGGTGTTTCTAATGTCCTGAGTCTAAAAGAGAAGCTGACCCCACAGAAAGGGCAGATCATGGATGCCTGGCACATTCGCTACCATTACCAGAGCTTCATATGGTGTGCATAGCTTTGGGGAGGCAGACTATTTTGTGCATTTTTGCATTGAACATCAGGAAGAGAAGTCCAAACTAAGTCATTCTCAAAATAGAAGGGCTCTGAATTTATTTGTTCTAAGGGATGAAGTTTCAGGAAGATGAAGGACAGTAGTGCAATCCCTCCATTGTATTCTACTTTGATTTCTATTTTTGTCATCTCCTTTCTTGAAAGCCTTGTGCCTGTGGATATGAGGAAGAGTCGAGGGCACCCTTTCACTGTGATGTGACAGTAGAATCAAGAAACACTGTGGTTCTCCTGAAGGTCAGGCATCATGCCAGGACCTTCTCATATAATACTACAGAAAAAAACTCAAGAAACATGTGAAGTGATTCTTAGTTTACCAACATGCATAAGAGAATATTGAGAGTCAGAAATTAAGATCTCTTGACCAAGAAGGTATTCAAGCTCAGGCTTTTTCTTTGCACTCCTGGGCCAACAGTTTTCACACTGTATCTTGCTGACTCTTAACATTTATTTTTCACATTGTCAGTTGCTTGAAAGTGAAAGACGCTCAGTTGTGTCCGACTCTTTGCTATCCCCTGGACTTCTAATCCACAGAATTCTCCAGGCCAGAATACTGGAGTGGGTAGCCTTTCCCTTCTCCAGGGAAAGAAGGAAAGGTCCTTCCCAACCCAGGGATTGAACCCAGGTCTCCCACATTGCAGGAGATTCTTTACCAACTGAACTATCAGGGAAGCCCAATATCACTTGCTTAAAGAATTCAAATATAAAGAAACTCTGCTTTAGCTGAAAGATGAAATGACAATAGGCTATTAAAGAAAGTAGGCTGCATAGGATCTAAAGTTGACTTTTCCTGAAACATTTTACTTGGTGGCCCCCTCAATAGAGAGATTTGGGGATTAGATGGGGTTGACAACAGATGATGAATCCACTGTCTTTGTAGACTTTAGCTGACATTGCCTGTATACAATTATAATGTAAGTTATGCATACCTAACACGCGTGCTACTGTCCATTGAGTACATGTGACATAATTTTCTCAGACCTTTTTAAATGCTCAGTGCTGATTCCTTAGTAAAATTATCACATGATTTTATGTACATCACGTAAGTACAAAGGGAACTGGGCTTTCCAGGAGGTGCAGTGGTAAAGAATCTGGCTGTCAGTGCAGGAGACACGGGTTGATCCCTCGGTCAGGAAGATCCCCTGAGTAGGAAATGGCAACCCACTCTAGGATTCTTGCCTGGAAAATTCCATAGACAGAGGAGTCTGGCAGGCCACAGTCCATGGGATCGCTAAGAGTCGGATGACCGAGAACACACGCAGTAAGAGCCTAGATGCTTCCAGAGACTTTGCCATGCACGGGACAGGCTTTCCCATATTCATGTCGCCTCTGCATTGCAAACCCCAGCGGGAACTCTGGAGGCTGAACGGGAACGGGGAGGAGGCTTTCCCGGAGTCCCCCTGCCAGGTGAGGGGCATCGTCTCCCCCTTTAAGAATCAGAGCAGCCAACTGCGCAAATCTTAAATACATACACACCCGGACCTCCTCCTTCATGCATTTCAAACCCCAGCTCCTCACCGCTTCTCCCCAGGAACCGCATGACTTGGGGACTACGTTCTCAGGTCACACCTGATCCTGGAATGATTGACAACAGATTCTATTTTTAAATGCAGGATGGCTGCCATTTTAAAAGACTCTTAAAAACATGCTGAGGATGTAGATGTTATTGTCCAGACCAGTCTGGATGACTAAGAACAGGAGCTTGTGTAAAAGTAAAGGAGACCACTTGGCTTGATCAATGCGGAGTGTTTTGAATTGCAAGTGAAACATTAAGTCATCTGAAGAAAAGCCGGCACCACTATAATTATTCTGCAAGTGGCCTGACATTTCAATGTTATTTTTCTTGTGCTGATGGGAGAAGAATGGGGACCAAGAATAGAAAGAAAGAGATCTGGGGGCTTCAGTCCTGAAAATTGGAAATGTGTGTGTGTTTTTTTTTTTTTCCTGCTCTGGTGCCCTTCAAAACATCAATTTCCCACTGAAAAGCTAGTCTGGGCAAAGTCCTTGAACTCAGGCCTTAGCATCCAGGACAACAGCCTCACTGTGTTCTGCATAGATGCAGAAGGTGAGTTTTATTCTGTTAGACCACACTGTACTTTGTAGCTTAAGGAGAGAACTGGTTTAGAATTATTTAAGTTCCTTCTAAACCTTCATGAGTTCCTGAAGCAAAACAGGAGGTCAACCATGTCCTCAAGGAAATCATCAACTCCAGAGTCTTCTTTTGACAGTGGAATAAGTGGCCTTAATTACATGTATTCAGTAGGGCCAATCTTGCTGCCAAAGCTCACTTTTCTCAGCTCCTCACATTGTGGTGCGTTTTGGGGAGGAAGAATGGTGAACTGGCCTTCTTTCATATAGTGACTTTTGTGATGAGATGCTTGAATATCCCAGAAAAGTCCTGCATGTTTTTCTTTGTGACCCATATAGAATTAGGTGCCAAGGATCTAAATCTGAGAAGTTGTGTTTTGTTTTATCAACCATCTTTAATTCACACTAGGATACTTTATATGTGTCAGAGTTATCAGGATACATAGGACTTTCAAACAATGTTAGCAGAGGAAGAGTTGTAGGTACCAGACCTACTGCTTGTGAAGAGAAAACAAGACAGTCATAATAAGGGTCTTTTAAGGTGAGATAGACTTTGTCACAGATGAGAATTTTTATATGTTTGTTTCACTGCAGAAAATAGAATAAACCCCATTAAAGCCAAATGGCAGAGAGGCTTTTCATTAGAGAATATTCTATCCAGAGCACTTAGCTGCACAGTCCACTGCTTTGATGTACTAGAGGCATCAAACCCAGGGTGGAATTTTCAGAGTAAGAAATGAGTCTCCGCACAACTGGGCAGAGCCCAGAAGATGGGAGAGGGAATCTTCAGACAGAGATCTCAACCTTGCAACAGGGACCTGCAAAACGATTATAAGCAGGGAAGACAGAAGGAGAAAACCAATCACCGGGAACAGGACAAACCCTAGGCCAAAAGACACATGATGAGCAAAGATCCGGAAATCAAACAGATGCTACAGAATTGCTTTCAGTGGAGGCAGATGGCTTGCTGGAGAGACAATTTCAGGTCATTCCATTGAATCCTTACATACAAGTAACAGTGTTTGTTCAGCATCCTCAACCACCTTATGTTTTCCAGTAGTTAGACACCAGGCATTCCAGAATCACTAATTATGAAACAATTCCTTCTAATCAATCATTAATTTTCTATATTTAGAAGGATGTTGGGGCTGACTTATTCTTTCTATAGCTGAACATAAGATGAAATTTTAATGGCATAGGCTTTGATCCACAACCATCATGGATATTATTGGATGGTTATTTAACATTGCCTTTATTTAAATTAAATAAATCTCCCTAGAGCTGTGGTCCACATCATCTCATTTATTCTTTTAGAATTTATCTCAATTGACATTTTTAAAAGAAACCTTCCCAAAGCCAACCAGCTGCCCCACTATCTAGCCTTCTGGTTCTTCTCTTTCGTAGCTTTGGCCTGAGTGTGTATTAGTTTGCTAGGACTATCATAGCAAAGCACCATGTATTAGGAGACCTATCGGGCTTCCTCAGTTGCTCAGTGGTGAACAATCTGCCTACAAGGCAGGAGATGCAGGAGATGCTGGTTCAATCCCCAGGTTGGGAAGATTCCCCTGAAGGAGGAAATGGTAACACACTCCAGTATTCTCACCAGGAAAATCCCGTGGATAGAGAAGCCTGATGGGCCCCAGTCCATAGAATCACAGTCAGACTCACTCTGTTGGAGACCTATCAGAAATTTCCTTTCTTCCAGTTCTTGAGGCTAGAAGTTTAAGGTGTGGTCAGGGCTGGTTTCTTCTTGGTTTGCAGAGGCTGTTTTCTCCCTGTGTCCTCACAAAATCTTCTCTCTCTGTGCCCACCTGTGTCCTAATGCCCTCCTCTGGGAAGATACAAGTCATATTGGCCATGGGCTTACTCATAAGATTTCATTTTACCTTTATTACTTCTTTCAAAGTCTTATCTCTAAATACAGACACATTCTCAGGTATGGGGAGAGGGCTAAGACTTCAACATATGGATTTGGTGGGGGGCACAATTCAGCTGGATAGAAGGTGTATTATCAGACATAGAGACCAGATTGTGATTGCCAAGAGGGATGAGAGATGGGGGAGGGATGGATTGGGAATTTGGGATTAGCAGATGCAAACTACTGTACAGTAAATTCTCAATATGTACCTTCAAATTGTCAACTTTCAAAGATGAGAACAGTTTGCAATTATCATACTCTACTACTGTACTTTTCAAGGTACTGTACTGTAAGATTAAAATTATTTTCTTTATTTTTCTGTTTGTTTTGTATGTTATTTGTATTTTAAAGTATTATAAACCTATTACAGTACAGTACTATATAGCCAACTGTGTTATTTGGGTACCTAGGGTTACTCCGACTTATAAACAAATTGGATTTATGAATGTGCTCTCAGACCAGAACTCATGCATATGTACGGGACTTACCTGTATGTAGAATGGATCAACAACAGCGTCCTACTATGCAGGACAGTATTCTCTATTCAGTATCCTGTGATAAACCATAAAGGAAAAAGAATATGAAAAGAATGTGTGTAGGTGTTTAACTGAATCGCTTTGCTGTGTAGGAGAAATTAACACATTATTTTAAACCAACTATACTTCAGTAAGATAATTCGTAAAAAATAATATATATTAATCATGTACATGCATGCGTGCATGCAGTTGTGTCCAACTCTTTGCAACCCTATGGACTGTAGCCCGCCAGGCTCCTCCGTCTATAGAATTCTTTAGGAAAGAATACTGGAGTGGGTTGTCGTTTCCTACTCCAAAGGATCTTCCTGACTCAGGGATCAAACCTGCATCCCCTGTGTCTCCTGCATTGCCAGGAGGATTCTTTACCACTGAGCCACCTGGGAAGCCTGTATTAATCATATATCTCTATAGTTGGTTACTTAATGTTTTTGTCACCATGGAATGTAAGGATTCATGGGAACAACAGCACTGCCTGCCTTGCTCACCACTATTTTCCCAAGGCCTAGTCTAACACCTTGTTTATAAGAGGCCTTCAGTAACTATTTGTCTTATGTATAAGCAAGCATCTGAATAAATGAACTACTAGAAATGACCTCCAAACCATTTCTGAAGGATCTCATTTTAACAGTGGAAAAAGAGTTTACGATGGTTTTTAGCCAACATCCATGTTGCGACAGTTCTATGAGGCACTAAGTGTCAAGCCCAGGAATGAGCTATACTCAGGGGAGATGCTAATTAGATAGAGGCCAGTGGGGCTCCCAGAGGTGGGAGGTGGCAGGGAGAGCTGTGTCATGAAGATGAAAGTGCTCACCCTGCTGATACTTACCACCAGATGGCTGTTATCTGCAGCCCTGGAGTTTGCAGAGTGCTCCCCAAGATTGCCCTTTTTCATAGAGTCTGTTTGTGTATCACCGCCATCTGTACATCAAATAAACGCGATGACTTTGTGAACCTCACCCTCTGCTTCAGTTAAGCTGTCATTAATGCCTGTGTTTTAGCTAAGATAATGTTGAGAAAATCCCACTGGCGAGGGCAAACAAATATTAGTGGATAGCCACAGGGCCATGACCATCTCACCAAGCTGTCTGATGGAGCCCATAGTTCAAGTTTCAGAAGAGAAGCATTTGATAAGGCACTCCACTTTATGTGAACTGAGAAATGCCATTGCCTTAGCTTCAAGATATCAAGCAGAGGTTCGGAATATTTACTAAAGGAGTGATCTTGTGGGCCTCCATATCTTTTCAGGTCTCAGTAATAATGGCAGAAATGTTTTATTTCTTAGCTTACTCTACCTTCTTCTTCAGCTTGCTCAAAAGGGAACCAGGGAACTGGATTTGTCTAATAGGGAAATAATCTCATAGTCAAAACTGTTGTCATTTCCTTTAGTCTTTCGTGTTTTCTACTTTAAGAATTCTCTCACATGATTCACTTTGCCTCCACCTGTTACTGAATGCATGTTCCTGTGTCTGATGCACAATGAGGCCAAATGATACCAAAATGCTGGAGTTTGGAGCAGACAAAGGTTTACTGTAGGCCCAAACAAGGAGCACAGGTGGGTCGTGTCCCACGAAGCTTCAAACTCCCAGAAGTTTCCAGCAAACCATCTTTTTTAAGGCTGAGTGAAGGAGGGGTGTGGTTGGTTGCTACAAACTTCTAGGTGTTGGGATCCACTGCTTCTGCAGCTAGCCACAGAGGCCAGGTCGTGATGTTCCCGTAAACCTTCACAGCACAGCTGTTATTCTCTGTGAATGGAAAGGTATCACGCCTTAAAGGTCAGAACCTTGAGACTGGACCATCCTGTATATTTCAGGCTACAGGCAGTATTTTTAGCTCGAAGTAAAACCAATAGAATACAATGGTTAAAGTAAAAGAAGCAGATTTAGTATGGAGTCAGATTTGTTCTTCCCTATTACACAGTTTAGTTCAGGAAGCTTTTGTAGCATCTATGCTCTGCTGGTACTGTACTCAATTCTGAGAGATTGAGGGGGGATTGGCCTCCGAAAGCTCATAGGTGCTGTTGAAAGGGGTAGTATAGAGCATTGATAATGCAATAGGACAGATGCTTAGGACTCAGTAGGAGCATAAGAGAAGAGGGACCAGGAAGGCTGAGAAAGTGAAGGCTTCCTAGAGGCAAGGGAAGCACAGCTCGATTTTGAAGAATGAATAGAATTTCATGAAACAAATAAGGAAGGGAAGGATGTGCCAGTGAGAGGAGAGAAACCGGAGGAGGTCTGGATGTCTAAGACTCCACAGGTGGCCTAGTCACAGATACAAAGAAGCACAGGCAAAATATGAAGCATCGTTTTGGTCAGGGATGCCAAAGTCCGGGCTGTCTCCTAACAGTGACAGGGAGGAGCTCCTCCTCCTGGGGGCTGACCTTCATAACAAGCATTCAAGTCTCTCCTAGAGACACTGCGTCCTCACCGTCGCTGTGAACACACCGCAGTTTGTATCTGACTCCAGTGTGCGTCAGACCCAGCTCTTCTCCTTCCAGATGCTGACCCAAGGTTCTGCGGATCCAGGTGATCTTAACATGAGCCAGCCTTTCACAACTAGGAAAGGTTTAACCTATGATTTATGGTCCAGGTGCCAGGAAGACCCAGCTGCTGACACTTGGCAGTGGAGAGTCAGCTGGTCTGACACTCAATCAATCAAGTAACGTTTGGAGAGTGCAGGGTGTTGCTCTGTTGATACCGAGGGGAACACCAAGTCACCATGCAGACTCTGACCCCCAGGAACTTTGAATACCATCAAGGAGATTCCACTTACAGAGATGGGTTGTTAATTAATGGTGCAAGGCAGTACATAATATGAACTAAATGAATAGATCAGACAGTGGATATTTTTAGAATCCAAAAGGAGACATCTCTATGTACAGATCTGGCCTAGGAAAACTTGCTTTTTTCATTTCCTGCTCTATTAACTTACTGTTTCAACCTTTCAGTTCTTTTTATGCGTCCTGTACTATGCTAGGTGACTGCAATAGGAAGTTAAAAAAAAAAAAAAAAAGCTTCCTGCTCCTAGAGGTAAGGAGAGGAAGTACTAGGACAAAATCTGGGCATTGGAGGATAGTGAGGTGAAGTTGAATAGTCAGAGAGCTGGGAGAATAGCATTCAGGTGAGGTGGAGGGTGGAGGAAAAGCACCAGTTAGCTTAGTGCATTCACTAGGAGCATAATTAATACACCAACCCTGCTAGAGTAGAAATGTGTGCAGGCATACTGAGAAATGAGATGGCAAAGACAGATGGGGACCAGATTACAGAGGCACCAGGTGTCAAGATAAGTACTTGGCTTCCATTCTCTGGGCTCTGTTGACCCACTGGAGGGATTTTTGCTGTAAGTTTTAATAATAATCTTACTCTTCCAATACTTCAACCTAGCAAGCTGTCCTGTACCCGAAAGAGATCAGGGGCTGGGAGAAAGAGGGAACCCATCAGAAAGATTCCCGGCTCCCTGATAGGGGATGGAATCAAAGTTGAAGTGGAAATTTGAAGAAATGTGAATTTAAGTCACCAGATGAAGGAAAGGGTTAATAGAAGTTGATAATTGATGGATAAATGGTATTCAAGAAAAAGAGGACAGAGGACCTAAATTGTGGCATAATGGTGCTAATAATTAGAATATGCTCTTTTATGATATGATTGACATTTTAAGACTGCCTTATTCAATTATTTAGATATTCCCCACTTTGTTCTCTCAAAAACTGAAATTACCTTTGAATTGTTAAGTAAAGGTTGGTATGAAAGGATACAGAAAAACAGCTGAATTGAGTTTTCTGCGGAAGATAAAGCCTAGAAACTTCTAAGTCAAGTCAGGCAGTTGTGTCTCTGTTTTACAGATGAAGAAGGAGTTGAGAGAGATTAAGAAATCTGTCTAAATTGTTAGAAATGATAAGTGGCAGGGCCTTGAGCAAGGGGCCGCAGGTGAATAAAGGCAGTGGGGAGACCATCAATAGGTTATTTCCAGGACTGGAAATCGAGGCTTCAGGACTGTGCCCTGGCCTGGACTGTAGCTCCGTGTATCCCGGCGTGGCTCTGTGGCTGATGGTCAGAGGTGCTGGGACAGACACGTGCCTTCAAAGGTTCTGTCTTCAATCCATAAAGACAGACCCTGAAATCAGATGAAGGCTGAAATGCAAAGACCTGTTGGGAACTGGACTGAGAATGAGAGAAGAAAGGGGGTGAAACAGACAGAAATCAAGTGCCTGCTTTCTGAAACTTGCAACCTCCAGTTATTCCTTGAAACCAGTGATTCTCAACCAAGGGAAATGTTCCCGTCCCATCCACCCTGACCGCCCAGTCCCACATTTTCATGCAGGGGACTTCTGGCAGTGTCTGGTGATGACTTTGTTTTTTTAAAGCACAAACCTAAATGTACAGTCTTTCAGCATGGCCAAATAATGTGCTAAGTATATTCCCCTAGTGGCTCAGACAGTAAAGAGTCCGCCTGCAATACAGGAGACCTGGGTTCCATCCCTGGGTCGGGAAGATCCCCTGGAGAAGGGAATGGCCACCCGCTCCAGTGTTCTCGCCTGGAGAGTTCCTTGGACAGAGGAGCCTGCAGGTGGGCTACAGTCCAGGGGGTTGAAAAGAATCAGACACAACAGCTACTAACACACAAGCATACTCATATACATTTTATTTTTGTAAAACTCTGAGGTTGGTGGTGGTATTCTTTTTTCCCTTTATTCATTTTTAATTGCCTTATAGGTGATTTACAACATGGTGTTAATTTTAGGTATACAGCCAAGTTACATATAGTATACATACATACACACACACACACACAAATATATATTCTTTTTCAGATTGTTCTCCATTATAGGTTATTGCAGGGTATTGAATATAGTTCCCTGTGTCTGCTATATAGCGGGTGCTTGTTGGTTGTCCTTTTATATATCATAGTATATATGTGTTAATCCATATCTCCTAGAGGAAAACATAGGCAGGACATTTTTTGACATAAATTGCAGTAATGTTTGTTGGATCCATCTCCTAGAGTGATGAAAATAAATGCAAAAATAAACAAATGGGACCTAATTAAACTTAAAAACTTTTGTACAGCAGAGGAAACCATAAACAAAATGAAAAGACAAGCTACAGAATGGGAGAAAATATTGGTGATGAGAAGGGGTTAATTTCTAAAATATGCAAACAGCTGATATAACTCCATGTCTGATGATGTTTTTGGTGCTGGGGATGGGGGCATCCCAGGAGTCAGGGATGCTGCTAAACATCCTATAGAAAAGTACAATACAGGACACCACACCCCCAACAAAGAATTATCCAGTCCCAAATTTGAGAAATTCTGCTCCCTCCCAAGGCAAGACCTTACTGCTAAAAAAAAGATTCAGGCTGTTGGAATACTGCTTAGCCACCTTGAGTCTCAGTCTTAACAAGTGTGAACTATTAATTGTTGTGAGGGTCTCATTATAAAAAGGTATTAAAAACACACAAGATGCTTGGTAATGATATTTATCTAGAAAAATAAAATTAAAGTAGAAATGGGCCAAGGTCAGATCTAAGTGGACATTTTGAGAAACAAAAGTTGAACTGTGCTTTAATTCAATAGAAACTTGAAGTTCCATGAAAGGAGGGAACTAAAATTTGAACTCAGTCTTGTCAAAGGGAAGGTTGCCTTGTGGGAACAGAAGTGGTGCAGTTACTTAGGAAACATTGAAACAGTTCCTCAGAAGGTTACATGTGGAGAGACCATATATGACTCAGCAGTCCGGCTCCTAGGTGCACACCTAAGAGAATTAAAGACTTAAGTCCACACAGAAATCTGTGCGGGAATGTTCATGGCGGCATTATTCATAACATCAGCAAAGTGCAAGTGACCCCAATGTCCATCAACTGGCAAAAGGATAAACAAAACGTGGTCTGTCCACACAGTGCAACAACATTCAGCCATATAGGTAGACAGATAGACTGATACAAATAGACGGATACAAGCTGCTACCTAGAACGAACCCTGAAAACATTATGTGAAGCAAAAGAAGCCAGTACAAAAGGGAACATAACGTATTATTTCATTTATAGGAAATCTCAGCAGGCAAGTCCATAGAGACAGAAAGCAGATTAGGGTTGGCACAGCTGGAGGTGGGGGACTCAGGCGATTGGAGACTGAGAGCTAAGGTTACAGCTTTCTTTGGGGGTTCCGAACATTTTAAAATTAATTGTAATGGCAGCCTGACTCTGTGACTATACTAAAAACACTGAATGGTACTTTTTACACAGACAGATTGTATGGTCTGTGAGTTTTATCTCAATAAAGCTGTTTCAGAAATATAACTAAATAAAAGTAAAGTTGAATTCCACAGCAGAAGATAGAGGTGGTGGTAACTGGCCGTAAGAGTGATTCCTGGAGCAAAGCAGGGTTCGCTCTGCAGTGCGGAGAGCAGAGAGCGCTCAGCCGGGGTGCCCAACAGCCTGGGTTCCCAACAGCCTGGGTGCCCGACAGCCTGGGTGCCCGACCCCTGGGTGCCCGACAGCCTGGGTGCCCGACCCCTGGGTGCCCGACCCCTGGGTGCCCAACAGCCTGGGTGCCCGACCCCTGGGTGCCCAACAGCCTGGGTGCCCGACAGCCTGGGTGCCCGACCCCTGAGTGCCCAACAGCCTGGGTGCCTGACAGCCTGGGTGCCCGACCCCTGGGTGCCCGACAGCCTGGGTGCCCAACAGCCTGGGTGCCTGACCCCTGGGTTCGAATTCTGGCTCTGTCCCCACAGTAGCCACAGGACCCTGGCAGCCTCTCCAATTCTGTTTTAGCATGTGTAACCTGAGGGCCCTAAAACTTGGCTTCTGGGAATATTGTGCGAATTAGGAATTACATATTCAAAGTGCCTAGCTCATTGTAGATATTCAGCACTGGTAGTGTGTATTATTAGCTGTTTTTACAATTGGGCCGTGTTTCACATTTCATCTGCAAGTTCAGTTGCAAAGATGGAAAGTGTCTTTTTTTTTTTTTTTTTTTAAATGAAGAAAACCTTCTAAACCTCTTTAACCCTCTCAGTGATAGACCTTTTATACCATTGCCTTAGGCTGAATTCTGGAACTAGGAAGCAGTTACTTTCAATAATGAGGGGAGGAGGTGGGGTGGAGGGAGAAGTGGAAAAGAATGAAAACATTTCCTCTCCTTTATCTCAGCCTAAACAGTTTGATGGTATTAAAAAATAATTCCAAATGTTGCACATGTTTTTAGAAACTTTACAAATTCTAGGACTTTACATAAGAAAAGGACCCGTGATTCTCTCATTCAAGCTAGTTCCTGTGTTTTCTGTTTGTTGTCAGTTTTAACAAAATGGGAGCAAAACCCTACCTGCTATATTTTACTTACTAGGATATCACTACCACTCTTGGAATTATGATTTTAATGACTACATTGTATTTCATATTATTATTATTAATTGTAGTGAAACTTTCATTTACAGTAGTGACAAAGAAGGTGAAATACTTTGGATTTAATTTGACAAGAGATGTGCAAAACCATACAAGAAAAATGTTCAAACACTCATGAAAGGCACTGAATAATAGTTGGACAAATGTAAAAACGTATCCCATTCTTGAATGGATAACAGCATTATAAAGATATCATTTCTCCCTTAGTTATAAATTTAATATAATCTCTGTAGTAACATAACAGTTTATTTTATGGCATTAATTGCATTATACTAAAATTCATATAGAAAAGCAAACATTCAGGGTTGTATTCTGTATTATCGAATATAATACATTTGATTTACCTAAATTATTGCTGTTGGAAATATTAGCAATTGTGAATTTTTGCTATCATAAATGATATTATAAACGATGTCATGAACTCTTTTCACCATAAACCTCGACTGCAGTTTTATTATTATTTTAGGATTGATTCTTTGAAATAAAATTCGTGGAAATGAGGTGTTATATTTTTAGGGTTTTTGATACTTGTTGGTATACTGCCTTCTAGATCTAGAAAGAATATACCAACCTTTGAGATTGCCTGATTCCTCTATATCCACTATAATAAAGTATATATATTTTTTCTATTCTTTGCCAGTCTGGGAGATGACAAATATCATTTAATAGCAGAAGTTTTATGTTTGTTATCATCCAACAATCACTGCAGAACCCAAGTCCCACCTTTTAAGCCTTAGCTTTTAAATCACCCCAAAGTGGCCCTAAAAATCCTTTACTTCTATGCCCAGAGGAATTTCCCCAAGGAGGTTCCTCTCCTCAAGGGCAATGCTTTCCTGTCCCCTTCATTGAAAATTTCTATTTTTCTCAGACCTGTTTATCTTAGAGAAGTTTCTGGAGGAAAGTAACCTGATAGAATTGATTTTCCCTAATTTGTGAATAATTAATAACACTTAAACCTGTACCTTTAATAGACTGTTCTTAAAAAAATAAACTTTGAAGAGGCTCCAGGGGTGTTATTTTGGATCCATTAACAGAAGGAGGGGGGCAGAGAGCCCAGGGAGAAGGGGATATTTGGAGAGAGATCTGCCACTTCACTCACCTTGGAATCTGTGCCCAGGTCAGCTCTTCAGAGCTGGTCTTGTTTTTCTTAGCTTCTTTCTTTCCTCTTTTGAAACCTCTCATGGATTACTTCTCAACTCAGGCTGCACAATTGAATCTCTGGGAATCTTTGAAACTTCCAAGGCCTGTGGCCACCCCATAAGTCTGCCTTAATTAACCTGGTGTGGGGCTCAGGGACCTGTCTTTTCAAAAGCTCCCCAGGTGATCCCTTTGTGTGGTCAGCAGCAAGAACCACCATTCGCATAATTTTCCTGTAAGAGCTAAGATTTCACACAGGCTCCCCCTGCAGGGACTAGGGACCTTGTAGGGAAAGATCAAAAGAGATCAAATCAAAAGGAAAAGCAGACCAAAAAGAAAAGAAAAAGAAAACAACTCACCAACCCAGCAAACCCTTCTTGAAACCTAAAGCTTTTAAAGGTCTTTTAAAGACCTGCGGAAGAGTGGGCTCCCCAAGCCATAACATGCAAGCTGCAGCCCCAGCCCCAGGTCCAGTCCTGCCTCCAAAGTGAGCACAGCTCTTCCTCAGCCCAGTGCCTTCTGTCCGGTGACCCGACGGTGCGTCTGTCCGGTGACCCGACGGCGCGCCTGTAACGGTGGCCCGAGGACGCACCTGTACGGTGACCCGACGGTGCGTCCGTCCGGTGACCCGACGACGCGTCCGTACGGTGACCCGACGGTGCGTCTGTAAGGTGACCCGACCGTGCGTCTGTACGGTGACCCGACGACGCGTCAGTACGGTGACCCGACGGTGCGTCTGTAAGGTGACCTGACCGTGCGTCTGTACGGTGACCCGACGACGCGTCAGTACGGTGACCCGACGGTGCGTCTGTAAGGTGACCTGACCGTGCGTCTGTACGGTGACCCGACGACGCGTCAGTACGGTGACCCGACGTGCGTCTGTACGGTGACCCGACGACGCGTCTGTACGGTGACCCGACGGTGCGTCTGTAAGGTGACCCGACGGTGCGTCTGTCCGGTGACCTGACGGCGCGCCTGTACGGTGACCCAAATGGCGCGCCTGTACGGTGATCCGACGGTGCGTCTGTCCGGTGACCCGACGACACGCCTGTACGGTGACCCGACGATGCGCCTGTCCGGTGACCCGACGACGCGCCTGTACGGTGACCTGACGATGCGTCTGTACGGTGACCCGACGGTGCGCCTGTAGAGTGACCCGACGACGCGTCTGTAATTAGACGGCACGCTCCCTCTGACCTCTGTCTGTATCTTCTTCCCTACTGTGTCCCTAACGTTTAGCTGGGCGCTTAGAGGATATTTTTTGGTGGCTCAGACGGTAAAGAATCTGCCTGCAGTGAGGGAGACCTGGGTTGGATCCCTGGGTAGAGAAGATCCCTTGGAGAAGGGAATGGCTGCCACTACCAGTATTCTTGCCTGGAGGATACACCATGGACAGAGGAGCCTGGTGGGCTACAGTATGTGGGGTCTCAAAGAGTCGGACGTGACAGAGAGACTTTAACTTTTTTCACTTTAGGGGCTATTTTTACCCTATCTGACTCCCTTCTAGCCTAGTCTATGGCTTACCTGAAATGAAATCTTATCTGTTATGCAGAGGTATTTAAATTGGTATGCAAATGGCAGTAAAAGGAGTAAAGACCCACCACTGGCCATGCTGCCCAGCGCCCCCCGACAGAAGTCACATGTTCAGTACCAGGAAACCCCTGACAGGCCCTCTGCCTCATTAGCAGAATCCTTGCTGCTGGACCCCACTGGCCTTTTGGGGGAAGCAGGGCCTCCAGGCTGAGCAGCTCCTGAGTTCTCCTCTCCGCCCCAGGCAAATGTTCAGGGCTGCAGTGAACGCCGGCTGGGAGGGAGCTGGCCCTTCCATCTGGGTTACTCGGAACAGATGGGGCACAGCTGCCCCCGTGTATCACAGCTGGGCTTCCCGCCTGGTGCTGCAGTTGCCCGGGGGCAGCTTCTGTGGCCATCGGATGGCTCAGGGGCAAGGGCTCTTTAGTAGGCATTCTGAGAAGCCCTGCAGACCGCTGGTCTGATTTTCAGTGCTTTCCCCCCAGCTGGTCTCTCAGGGACTCTCCCAGTGGGCAGTATAAAGACTGAGCTCCAGAAATAGCTCCTATCCGTCCCTGCCTCTCCATTTTCACAGCTGCTGCTTTGCCTGAGACCCCTGTCATTCTGTCCCCCAGGGCCTGTGCCCACGTCAGCCCCCGCCCCCAGCCCATTTTGCTTCCGTCCTTGCTCCTTCTTGTCCCCACCATCGGCCACCAGCGTCTCTGATTGCGTGCCTCCAGCCAGGCCATCCCCATGCTGATGTCGTTCTTGTGTAGTCACTCAGTTGTAGCTGACTCTTTTGTGACCCCATGGGCCTGCTAGGC
The DNA here is from genome assembly GCF_019320065.1 of Cervus canadensis. NCBI lineage: Eukaryota > Metazoa > Chordata > Mammalia > Artiodactyla > Cervidae > Cervus > Cervus canadensis. The sequence goes on along the minus strand of NC_057400.1, from coordinate 2,580,715 downwards.
TTCTCTGTCCGTGGGATTTCCTAGGCAAGAACACTGGAGTGGGTTGCCATTTCCTTCTCCACGGGAATCTTCTCAGCTCAGGGATCAAACCCTGCATTGGCAGGTGGATTCTTTATCACTGAGCCACCAGATTCTAGATCAGTGATTTCATTCCTGGCTGCACATTAGAATCATTCAAGGGACTTTTAAAAAATGCAGATGCCCAAGGTCCCTTGCCCAGAGATTCTGATAGAATCTTGGGTGAAGTGTCCTCCAGGATTCTTTGTCCCAGGACAGTGGTGAAACTCGTCCCCAGCCTGGTACACGAGGCCCCTGGGTAACCAGACGCTCTTCCTGTCTGCCGTCCTGCCATCTTGTACGTTTCATTCCAGACCTTAGACTCTCTGGCTCCCGGAACTCTTGAGAAATGAGAAACTCTTGCTCAGTTTTCACAGCTTCCTAAAATTGTCACCACTTTTTCTGTGAAGTAATTTTGAGACCCTTATATTGAGTCAGGTCTTTCTTCTGTATCCCTGTACTACTGATTCACCCAGAACTGCAAGTGGGGCTGTTGTCTGCTTGCTTCTCTAAGCCACTAGCCTGCAATTCTCCAAGGACAGTATTTTAAGCCTCTTTGCCTAAGTCTGTTCCGTCTAATTGTGGATTATCCCAGATGAAGTGACTGTCCACTCTCCCAAATGCAAGGGTGAGGGAGAGGCATGCGTTTTATGGTTGCTGTTCTGTTTTTTGTTTTAGCAAACATTATTGTCTACCATGTGACATGGACTTTCCTACAGGTCCTACTATATTAATAGATATAATTCTCCCAAGAGCCTAGAAGTACAATCATTCTCCCTATTTTGCAGGTGAAGAAAACTGATTCAATGAGGAAAGGCAGGTAACTTGGTGCATAGTAGGGTACAACACATGTGTGTTGAGTGAAGAAATGGGTGGCTCTCTGCTCTGGTTATAAACACATCTTTGTGACCGGACTAGGTATTAGGACTATGTTTCTTTCAGTGAACACTTTGCACAGACTGTGCCTTAATAGATGATAAACATTTTGTAGAAGGGCTTCCCTGATGGATCAGATGGTAAAGAATCTGCCGGCCAATGCAGGAGATGTGGGTACAATCCTTGGGTCAGGAAGATCCCCTCCAGAAATGGCAACCCAGTGCAGTATTCTTGCCTGAAGAATTCCAGGGACAGAGGGGCCTGGCGGGCCACAGCCCATGGGGTTACAGAGTCAGACACAACCGGGCGAGTAACACTAACAGTTTTGTAGGAAATGGTTGAAACCCTCGTGACTAATTCCCAAGGCACTTTCCTCAACAAAGGAGGCTGGCAGCGTGGTGTAGTGTGAGTCAAAGGCACCCAGGGCAAAGGAACAAGAGAGAGATGTGCTGTAAACAAACACCCACTATGCCGACAGCCTGCTTACCCTGGGAACTTTCCTGCCTGATCTCAGTGGGTCCCTTACCAATGATACAGAGTAAGAATTATGTTTACAGGAGATAAAACCAGAGCTTGGGAAGGCAGGTGACTCAGCCAGTGTCACATAATTAGTTAAGGAAAAAGACTGGAATTAAACTAGCCTGTTATCTCCCTTTCAACAGAAGGCTTCTCTGCCTGGTGTATCATTGGAATCTCTAGCTTTCCTCATTCACTTTTGTCTTTAAAAGCAGGTTTATTTTACTAAAATATATATATACCATTTTTAGAGAAGTGTGAGAAAACTAAAATTGCCTATAATTCTACACTACTCAGAGATTAAAAATCACTGGGAACATTTTGAATTTTTTCTTTTTTTTTTATCTTTTGACTCTGAATTTATATATCAATAAGTCAATAAATGTTTTCTATAGCTTTGTAGTATATGAAGAGGTTTTGCCCTTTTTTCCCAAACCAAACATATTAGAAGTGGTTAAGCAACCCCCTTTATTTTAGGCATAGGTGAGTTGGTTTTATAGCATAGTACATTGTGAATGTCTGCTCGAAGCTCCTCCCAGCTTGCCGTTTCTTCTCAGTGTCCTTCGGCACCTGAGATGAAGGACCTTCTCTGCATCGTTGCCCTTTCTCTAATGAAAACGTTAAGCACAAAAGCCATGGCAAGGAGCGGCACCTCACAGTCTTTTACATTCCATCTCACCGACTTATTGTCCAAGTCAGGGGTTACTTTTTCCCAAGTTCCCAGCAGAACCAGCTGAGATCTAGGCAACTGAAGGCCTGAGTGGAAAGCAACTTACAGGTTTTAATGGCCTTATTTCCATTGTATTGATAAAAGAAAGGCTCTTGGGCAGAAACGTGTTAACTGTACTATCTGTTTTACTGCAAGCATGCAGGCTGAATACTGTGGATAGTTGTAAGGTATCTGATAATCCTCTTCCTAGGCTCTGAGACCTAGGTTCCATGGTTCAGCTCCCATTTTAAAAAGAAAACAATAGAATTAAATGGTAAAAAGAAGAAGATAACTCCCGGGAAGCAGCAAAATGAAGAGAGTGTCCACTCTAAGTATGTACATGGACTGCAGCAGGCAAGGGAACTTCCCTTACTCTTTGCAAACCTGCCCAAGTCAATCATCACTGCCCTTGCCCTCCCTGTGTCTTTGCAGGAAGGGACTTGAATGACGGCCTGTGGCATTCGGTTAGCATCAATGCCAGAAGGAACCGCATCACTCTCACGCTGGATAACGATGCAGCATCCCCGGCTCAGGACACCAGCAGGATGCAGATTTATTCTGGAAATCGCTACTACTTTGGAGGTAAATTCCCCAGCTTTTGAGGTTGAAAAAAGGAGGGAGGGAGAATGCAGTGGGCACTGATTTCACCACAATGATTCTTTCTGTGTCAAATTGACCATTCTCCCAATATATATATACACACACACAGACACACACACACCCCACACATCCCTATCCTCAAGCTCAAAATAATGAGAAGCAAACTTTTCACAGCTGTACAAATTATCTAGGTCAGTGCTGAGGGAAAAAAAAAATCTAGCTATAAGAGCTGGTGTTATGTAACACAGCCAAAGGAGATTTTTGTAGCCATGCCAAACTCTGTGATCATATTCCAGAGGAGAAACTCAGTTGAAAACTCGGAGAAAGTCTACCAAGAGTCAGCAGTACCTGAAAGAGAAAAAAATCCAGATGGGAATGTACAACGAGCATCCTCAGCTTTCTCCATCACTTCTCAGCTGATTTGCTTTCTTAATCCCCTACCCATCCCTTTCTCACATCCCTGGAGGCCATACTCATGGAGGGGAGCTAGAGGGAAGACTCAGAAGGGCCATGCGTTTATAGCTCCACGAAAAGCAGTCTCCCCGCCCTCCGCCCAATGCTAGGAAACTTGGCAAATATGAAAAGGCAAGGGCAATCTGGTAAGCAGGAGAAATAAATAATTAGGTTTTATCTTTATAGTATATGTGTATTTCTATTTAATTTTAAGGGTATTTTTTCATTAAAAATATCCATGCCTACTTTGTCAATTGTTGGTATTATAGAAACAGTCTTTAATGAGTGATTAATCTCAGTAGCTGTCTGACCTTGAGTAAGGCACCCATGGTCCCTGAACTTCCTTGTCCAGGATATGGGGAAACAAAGCAGAATTGCTGGGAGAGTTCAGTGAGGTCAAGGTTAAACCTACAGCATCCTGCTTTCTACATTAGAATGGGCAGACTGGTTTCACCTTTTGTAAATATGGGCGTCTGTTGGATCTGATCTAAAGAGAAGTATCCTGTAGAAAGTACAGTCTCTGAAATACAATTTGTAAATCACTTCTTTCATACCACTGACATGGGGTTATCTTTGAAATATAAAAGGGGCTTTGCATAGAGGCAGTGTACACATCGGGTGTCCTAGGAGGGAAGCTGAGTGGAGTGATTCCTTTTGGTTTGATTTTAGGACCCAGAGCCTGTGTCCTTCACTCCAAATCTCCACATGTGCCCAGATAACAAATTCCTTTAGAAAGGGAACGTTTTCATCCTCTGTAAATGTTTTATGTGTCTTACATCATTTAATTCAGGCAATAACTTTATGGGGTAGATAATTTTAGCTCCATTTTACAGATAGTAACACTGGTGTTTACGGTAATGAATAATTTGTGTAAGTAGTAGAAGCAGGATTTAACCTTAAATCTGAGTTCCCCATGACCCACTAGTGACAGCAGAAGGATGTACTCTAAAGACGGCAAAAGAAGGGTCTCGGGGCCCCAAAGATAAATCTCACAGAATGTATAGTTTCGCATCATATGTGATGTTTCATTGACACAGAATAAAGCAATCTTATATTTATTTCTGGGGGAAATAATGTTGAATTAATTATGTGACTTAAGCATCCGAAATGCCTCAAAGGCAAAATAGCTCCCTTCCCCCAGTAGAAGTGTTTTTAGACGCGGGTCTTGTGAGACTCCAGGCTGAGGAAGGAAGATTTATCTGAGATCTGAACAGTGTTTAAACAAACACCCCACACGTAGACTGTAAACTTAAGGCAAGTGAAAAATGAGTTTGAGTAATAATCGTCAACTGACATAAATTCTCTCTACAGCTTCAATTAGAAGTTGTAGCATCTCTCTTCATTTTATAGTGTGCCTGTGAGCTCTTAACCAGCTGCTGGGCTTCAGCCCAGCAGTGACTGTCTATTAGAGATGGCTGAAATAATTCCCAGTTATTTATGGGTTATTGCCATGTTTTCAAGCTTGCATTCCCATATGCTCTGAACCTATTAAAACCGTTGGAATGGAGTTTATAAAGAGCACGGGCACCCATGCGCGTCTGTGATTCTGTACCTGGCAATGCGAAGTAGTTATTCTCTGGTTGCAAAGCTGTGCCCAATCAGTGTGATGCATATTTTTAAAACAACATCGTTTAGGAAGGTGTGGCGTTAAACTTTCATATATGTGATTGCAGCCCTATAAGTGTGCATTGAAACTCTTAGTTCCTTTAGCATTTGGGTTTGCTTTGCATATCACTTCAAAATTCCAGTTACATTCCTGTATATACTTTTCTCAGGAACTAAACCTGATAATACTGACAATTAACCAGACAATTACTCTGCTACTGTTCTTACCCAAAGCATAATTTTCTTTGAATGTGTAATTCGGAATTGAATTGTGCATTTAAAAGTGTGTTTTCAAGACGGAATTGAAATTCCCAAGTAGTTATGAGATATGTTGCTTTCTTGGGCTGAGTGAAGTACACCACACAAAATAATAGCAAATGGCTTACAAATAGGGAAAAAAGAAATAAGAATGAGATAAATGCAATGGGATCAGTATCCCCTGTAACACATTTTGTTTTCTGTTCTATACAGTGATTAAGTATGCCTCATTTTGTACCAGTTTTGTCCCATCTCTGAGAAAGCTAAGATTTACAACAAAAAACTGTGTGCATTGCTGTGAATGAAAAAACATTGAAATAATTAGACCTCAAGGTCTTCTGTCAATAGGTCACTAAAGTAATGACTGATCATTTCAGTATTCTTCTTAATTTTTTTTCTCTGTCCCACAGGGTGCCCTGACAATCTCACCGATTCCCAATGTTTAAATCCCATTAAGGCTTTCCAAGGCTGCATGAGGCTCATCTTTATTGATAACCAGCCCAAGGACCTCATTTCAGTTCAGCAAGGTTCCCTGGGGAATTTTAGTGATTTACACATTGATCTGTGTAGCATCAAAGACAGGTAATTATTGTCTCTTCTCCTCTGTTCTCCCACTGCCTTCCCATTCTCACTGTTCTAAATATGAATTTCTTTCACCAAAATTCGAATCCACTGACATCAGCCACATTAGATATAATTGAGTCGCCTAATGGAATATATTTCTGAAAGGATTTCAGGCCCAGGGAAAAATGTTTTAAATAAGTTGAGTTTCACTTGCAGTAAATGGGATATGCAAATTAAATCAAAATACAAATTTGTGAAAGGATTAAAATTTTATGTGTAAACAACATTTGATTACTTTGAAGTTAAGAGGGAAGTGAAAAGGAGGGAGGAATTGCAGTTAGGAATAGCAGTGTGTGTCCGTTCACACAGACAGATGAAGTCAAGCCCTCTGGGATTCCTGTAACAGAGGTTTTGACAGTGTCCAGTAGTTTGGTGACTCCCTGGAAGCCTGACATTTGCTGTTACCACCCTTAACCCAGAGGAGACCAGACCCTGGACAGAGAGCAGCATTTCTATTCCACAACTTAACAAATTTAACAAGACTTCCCTTTCCCTCTTCATTTCTCCTGGGCTCTAGCTCCTCTTCTATTTGATGTTTCTGAATACGAGGTTTTGAATAAGAGATTCAAAGACATGTTGCAGGAAATGAAAGAGGAGGGGCTCTGAATTTTCAGCAAAGCTAATTGTGTGGTCCATGTGTCCTCGCTAGCACTTCATCTCCTTCCTTCTGCCAGAGCTACTCCCCAGGCCAAGACACCGTTCGCTGAACGAGTTAGCAATGCGTGTTCAGTGTTTGCCTCTGTGTTGCTGGTACAGAGTCTCTGCTTATGTTTCAGGGAGTTAATTAGACATTGCCATAAAATGCTACCAATGACCAAGAAGTACACCTTTATTTGCGAGATCTATGACCGTGGCAGTGGGGGTCAGGACAGCTTCCAGGAAGTGGTGCTGAGCTGAGTCCGACAAGATGGGCAGGCTTGGCTGAGGGCGGGGGTGATGCTAATTCATCAGTTGGAAGGACGTGGCATGCAAAATGCCATAGAAATAGGGGGATCATGGTTTTCAAGCCTTTCGTCTACCCATGACTCTTAGTTTTCATTTAAAAACCTCTAATATTGGGATGCCTCTTACCTTTGAAGGTTTATAGTAGTTTAATTGGCCGTTTATTTTTTTTAGGAGCCTGTAAAATAATGTCATGTCTTACAGTGAATGGTGTCTTCGATTCCATAAAATATAGGTCATGGTGATAGAGCATGTGATGTGAATATGGCTGGGGACATGCGTCAGTTATAATAAAGAGCTTTGCATGCGTATGGCATTTACCCTGGTGCCCTAGGAAGACTCTAGAAGGAAGGTAGTCAGATTTGTTTGGTAAAAAGTTTTCAGGAAAAGTGAGAAGGATGCATTGGAAAAGAACCAGCCAAAAGGCAGAGAGGTCACTGCCCCAGTCCAGGGGAACAATGATGAGAAATAGTAGGTGCCTGTACTGAGCGTCACAGAAATCAGCTCTGCAGACCATAATCTCCTCTCATGCTCAGAATGACTGATAGAATTCGGTGGAACTTTATATGCATGTTTCTCTGTTAAAACCACTCCACATGGGATTGTCGACAAATCACACAGACTCCCAGGCTCTTCTGCTTCATTTTTTTCCTATTTGGCCAGCTGGAAAAGTGGGTAATAAAATGCATGCTTCATTAGAATGTGCTAGTTTAGAGATCTCAGAATAAAAGATGTCTCACAGAATGGTTGTCATTCCTATAGTTGTTATTAATGATAAGGGGTTGGGGGGTATCCCACTTCATCAGCCAGGATAGCCTTTTTCAAAGTGTCGATCGATGGAACGTTTATCAATAGGGATCTCTTATGATAAGTTAATTTCTAACTGAGGGTGCTTTCACTATTTTTGATTACATGGGACGCCATCGCCATCTACTTTGCATCATTACTTTTGTGTAATTGTAGACTGTATAATTGTATTACGTACAATAGTGTTTTGGTTAATTGTATAATAAGGGATTGTGTTTAGTTTAGTGGGTAAATGAGACATTTTTCTTGATTTACCAGACAGTCTCTGTAACAGAAGGGAAACTGGTAAAAGGCTTTGCTTAATTAATTATTTCTTGAACTTATATTTAACATTTGGTGGCGAGGGGGCTGGGGTTAGAAAAACAGGTGGTTTCTGAGTTCTGCATTTTATTTTTAACGTGCTAATCAATGTGAACCTGATTTAAGGACAAGTGTGAAGGAAGTTTTGCCTTCAAGGAGCCTGCCACTTGGGGTGGAGGTGGGGTTTGTGGGGACACAAGGGGGTAGAGAACAGTCTGGCTGTGTGTTTTTTTTTAGAAAAATTTAGTGAGGTTTAATGAAATTCAATGGATATTTTAAAACATTATAGACACTTTAAATCATTTTGATTAAAAATGTTAGTTTTCATTAACTATGATTCCTATTTTATCTTTTATTTGTAACAGTGGGCTTTAACACTTCAGAAGAAAATTTTGTGAAAACACATCAAAAATAATTTTGATTTTCAAATTTCTTACCTTTAATATATGCTTTTGATGAAAATATATTCAAATGTCATGGAGAAGGAAATGGCAGCCCACTCCAGTACTCCTATCTCAACAATCCCATGGACAGAGGAGCTTGGTGGGTTACAGTCCAAAAGGGTCACAAAGAGTTGAACAATGATTGAGCAAGTATGACATATTCCAATGTCATAGTTTGAGTACAGTTGTATTTTATTTTATTAAAAAATTTAATTTTATATTGGAATATGGTTGATTTAGAACATTGTGTTAGTTTTAGGTGTACAGAAAAGTGATTCAGTTATGCATGTGCATAGCTGGTTCTTTTTCAGAATCTTTTCCTTTATGGGCTATCACGGAATATTGAGTATAGTATAGTATGCAGTACATACTGTATAGCAGGTCGTTGTTGGTTACCTGTTTTATACATAGCAGTGTGTATGTGTTAGTCCCAAACTCCGCATTTATCTCCTCTCCCCGCTCTCCCTTCTTTGGTAACCTTCAGTTTGCTTTCTCCATCTGTAAGAATGTGAGCAAGCTCTGGGAGATGAAGGAGTGCAGAGGAGCCTGGTGTGCTACAGTCCAGGGGTCGTGAAGAGTCAGATGTGACTCAGCCACCGAAAAGCAACGTCTGTTTCTGCTTTTTGTGAATAAGTTCACTTGTGTCGTATCTTAGATTCCACGTAGCAGTGATGTCATATGATACTTTTCTTTCTCTGTCTGACTTACTTCACTCAGTATGGTAATCTCCAGGTCCATCCATGTCGCTGCAAATGGCTTTATTTCATTCTTTTTTATGGCTGAAGTCTTGAGTAAAACCTGGGAGAGCTCCTTCTCAGGGACTGAAGGATTTAAACCAACAACTTGCGTCTCCATAATGGGCACTTTGCAGAAGCTTCTGGCCTTGAGGAAGAAAGGAGGTTAACCGGGCTGGCCCACAGCAGCCCTGGCAGCAAGGAACACGCTGGCTTTAGGAGGCTCCTTGGAGGACTGTCCAGAGCCCGACAGGCCGAGGTCACGTGGGGAGAACCCTTGCAGGAACCACAGCTGGGACCTGACAGACCGCAGCCACCGTCAATACGCTTCATACCTCGGGAACACGATGCACAGCCGCCATCTGTCCTTCGCAGGCTGAATCTCCGGTCTCATGTTCTCCACACTCCACACATGGTTCTTCAAGGCCTGTGCTTGCCTCCTGCACCCTCTTGGGCTTAAATTAGGCCAGGCTTGATACTATAAACCATCATCAAGCAAAGTAAGCTCAGAGCAGAATCACACCCTTGGTTATTTGACCTCACAGGCAGACCCCGAGTGAGTGACAGACACGCACCTTTAAGTGAGTGGCGGTCTGAATAATAATAATAAGAGGGAGTCTCGTATCAGTGTGTACTTTAGTGGAATAGGATGCAGTAAGAGCTGTAGAAGGCAGGAGGGCGTGAGAACACGGATATCCCGTTTTTTCAAGGGAGTAAACTAAGGTCTGGAGATTATGTCCACTTTCTCATGGTCACAGGACTGAAATTTCAGTCCAGAGTTAGACACTGCCGGGGTCCTATCCCTTGTAGCATCTACCCAAAAGGACCTGAACTGGAAATGACAGTCACTGTGTGCCTGTGGATTTAAATAGGAAACCTCGTCTTCTAACCTCATACAACAGTTGTTCAGGGATGTGCCATATATTAAAACTCTTGTAAACCTTAGGTGCCTGATGAGCTTCCTTTTAAAAGGGAGGCATTCAAAATGGTATGCAATGTCAGGCAAGGTCTTTTTTTAAGTCTGCAGTCTTTCTTTTTAATATATATATATGTTGCAAGTGTACAACATAGTAATCACAATTTTAAGGTTCCATTCCTCTTATAGTTATTATAAAATGTTGGCTACATTCCCCATGCAGTACACTGTATTTTTGTAGCTTATTTTTAAACTTTATTATTTATTGGAATATAGTTGGTTTATATTGCTATGTTAGTTTCAGGTGTATAGCAAAGTGATTCAGCTATACATATGCATGTATCTATTCTTTCCCAGATTATTTTCCCATTTAGGTTACTGCAGAATATTAGGGAACTCTACTCAGGCAAGGATTTAGTGATGTAAGCATGTCCCACTTTTGGTGGCCCAGGTCAAGGAATGCTTCTTCCTAGGACTTAAGTGGAAGAATCCAAGCAGTTAATTCCAGGAGCCATATCCGGTCCTGCAGGGTTCAACGTCCAGGGCTGAAGAAGCTAATCAGCAAATGCTGTCTAAGACTCCATCCCAAGAGGCAAGAGGACCCAAGGTGTGAAGCCAAACTTAGAGGAGCAAACAGGGATGCTGGTGAATCAGTGAAGGGAGGCGGAAGTCACACCTGGAGAAGTCACCAATTCCAGCGCAGGTGGCAGTCGATTTGAGAGGCATAAGAGCATGTTTAATTCCCTGTCTGTTACTTGTCAGCTTGAAATAGGATGCATAGCATTTAACCTTTTTGTCCGTTTCCTCTTTCGCAAAGCTCGGATAATGAAACCCTTGCATTGAGAGTTAAACGAGAGAGCATGAGGAGTCAGGCAGTCAGTTGTGGGTCCAGGAGACAGCGGATGTTCAGTGATTTTGCCGTGTGAGTTCCTAGAGCCAATGGTTTGCTAACTCTCCCATTTCCATGGGGAGGAGACGCTCAGGTCTCCCTCTGATACTTGCCCACTATGGCCAAGGGGTCTCCAGTAGCTTCTGCGGTGGATCCGCATAGATAGACCTCATGTGCTGTGCTGCGCATAGTCGCTCAGTCCTGTCCACCTCTTTGCAACCCCATGTACTGTAGCCTGCCAGGCTCCTCTGTCCAGGGGGATTCTCCAGGTGAGAACACTGGAGTGGGTTGCCATTGCCTCCCCCAGGGGATCTTCCCAACCCAGGGACTGAACCCAGGTCTCCCCCATTGCAGGCAGATTCTTTACCATCTGGGCCACCAGGGAAGCCCAGAGACCTCATATGTGCCCTCAAATCAATGCTCAGTGATTTTCCTTGGTCCTCAGTTCTCTTTCAGCTGCACCTCTGAGGCACCAACCATCCCCTATTAGGAAGATACCCATCAATTTTGGTGCCCAGGTCCAGTGATCTCTGGATTATCCTAAAGCACTGGTTCACTGGGCCTGGGTAGGGTAAGGTGAGCATGTGATGTGTCCAGGGCACACAATTTAAGGTGGTTCTTATTTCCAGGTTCATGCCTGTTCATGCCTGCAGACCCTGAATTTACATGAACCTGGGAATGAAAGTCTCCTTAAATTGTACTGGCAGATCCCAGACTGTTTGCATCAGAATCACCAGGAAGGGTAGTTAGAACCTAAATTGCTGAGCTCCATCCTTAGACTTTCTGATTTTTACTATGGGCCAGAGCATTTGCATTTCTAACAAATTCCAGGGTGCTACTGGGACCAGACTTTGAGAAGCACTGCCTAAAAGCCTCCAATCCTAGAGGCAGTGTGATTGCAAGGATTTCCTATAATAATGGAGCAAGTGTCTAGGTATTGCTCCTACTGGGCTCCCAAGCAGCTGCCTTCCTGATCAGAGTCTTAAAGGGCCTCTAGAAAGTTCCAGAAGCTCTATCTCAGTCTCTCTCTCCAAAGGACATTGAAATGAGTCCAAGGGACACTTTTGGTGGCAGCTGAATTCCATCTCCCTCCAGACTTCCCTTTGTCACTCAGCCTCTCCTCTGCTTTCCACTACAAGCAATACCTTTGTGAACAGAAATGGAAACAGTCAGATCCTCAGAGGTGTTTGGGTGAAGGGCTATTTTTGGAGGAAGGAGGTCTGAGAACCCAACCGTAGTCGGGAGATGTCAGTGGTTGGGCAGCTGCAGCTGCCAGCAGCATTACCTGCTTTTTGTTATTTTGAGGACAGTTATTTTATTTGCTGCTCCCTCTGAAAATCCGAGCTTGTTTTTTCCTTCTAGATTAGGCTCAGATTTTGTGTGGGGGTCAGGGAGGGTGTGGTACCATCAAAATAAGAGTGACCTCACCCATCAAAAATATTGCCAAAAACCTTAGTAAAGATTGACCGAGGGACTTCCCTGGTGGCCCAGTGGTTAAAAATCCACCTTGCAATGCAGAGGACCGGGGGTCGGTGCCTGGTCTGGGAACTAAGATCCCCCATGCTGCAGGGCGACTAAAGAGTCTGTGGACCACAGCACAAGATTCTGCATGATGCAGCAGAGATCCCATGTACGGGAACTAAGACCTGATGCGTCCAAAGAAAAAATAATAAATATTAAAAATAAATAGATGAAATCTCTCTAAAAAGAAAATGGGCAGAGACTGCTGATCACATTGGGTCTTCCGGTGCCTGGTAAAGGTTTATCCTGGTCATGGGTCCCATTTCCTGTGTTCCTTCCTCTTTGGGTGATATTGCGGAAGTTCCCTGAAGATCACACAGCTTAGATTTTTTCATAGAAGGAAATAGCAGTTTTGTGGAGTGTGGCAAAGACAGGTACCAAAGAGGGACCTCTGTTCCCGGGGCCCTTGCTATAATTTCCTGTAGAGACAGTTTTGCTCTCAACAGTTTCTAAAATGAAATAATCTGTACTATACAGTAGCTCCTTGTTGGTTATCCATTTTAAAGATAGCGGTGTGTGCATGTCTGTCCCAAACTTGCAGTGTATTCCTTCCCCCTCTCTCCCAGACCTTCCTGCCTGGTCAATGAGTATGTGCTCAGCTGTGTCCGGCTCTTTGCCACTGTATGAACTGTAGCCCACCAGGCTTTCTGTCCACGGGATCCTCCAGGCAAGAATACTTGAGTGGGTTGCCATGCCCTCCTCCAGGTGATCTTCCCCACCCAGGGACTGAACCTGAGTCTCTTACGTCTCTTGAATTGGCAGGACGGTTCACCACTAGTGCCACCTGGGAAGCCCTCGAGCCTGGTAATCATAAATTCATTCTCTAAGTCCCTGAGTCTGTTTCTGTTTTCTAGGTAAATTCACTTGTGTCAACTCTGCCCATTCTTAGGTAACAACCTCAATGGGAAAAGAGTTTGAGAAAGAATAGACACATGTTATGTGTATAACTGAGTCACCCTTCTGTCCTCATGAAACTAACACAGCACTGTTCATCAACTACAGTCCAACATAAAGTATAAAGTTAAAAAATAATAAAGTTAAACAATTTGCTTGTTCCAGCGAGTGAATCCCATGTGGGAAACTGCTTTAAGTTTCCTACTGCTGAATAAGTTAGGAAATGTCGCTTCTCATTCCATAATGATTTCCTTTTCTTCCAACACACATTCTTTTAAGAAACTTCCTACTGCTTGGTGGTCGCTCAGTCGTGTCCGACTCTTTGTGACCCCGTGCACTATACAGTCCATGGAACTCTCCAGGCCAGAATACTGGAGTGGGTAGCCTTTCCCTTCAGGGGATCTTCCAACCCAGGGATCGAACCCAGGTCTCCTGCATTGCAGGCAGAGTCTTTATTGGCTGAGCCGCAGGGAAGCCCATAGCATCTGCTAAACTCTTTGGTCAAGATTCTTTCCTTCCTGGTTCAGAGTTGGGAGTCATGTGAACACTGAACAAAAGGAAATGTTCAGTGGGATGACCTCTAACAAACAGACTTCTGCTAAAAACCCACCCAGTGTGTGGGGGTTTGTTCAGAACAGTAGGCTATATAAAAATCTTACATTGCAGGGTAATGCATATGTTTTTAATTTTCTCTCCAAATGAAAGCTTGTACGTTGGGTGCCAGGAAAACTACTGTAGGGCCACAGCCCACACAATCTGAGCTTCCAGCTCCAAAGTGAGAAATGTTACAATATGGTGTGTTCTCCCTTATTTCATGGGATGGGCCCTCAAGCCCAGCAAGAGCGCTTCTGCTGCTTTTATTTACCATTTGTAGTCTATTTCATGGGGGACAGGGAAAGGTTATATTTTACATAACAGTTACTGAGCAAACATTCTCTGAGTATGACTTCACTTATTTCACTCCACAGTTCTGCCAGATTCTCTAAGTTCTCCTCAGAGTGTGGTTCCCGGCCAGCAGCCCCAGAGTCACCTGGCAGGTTGTCCTGACTGATATGCTGAGGCCCTGCCCCATACTTCCTGGGACTGAGCATGGGGGGCAGCCTGAGTTTTCACAGGCACCACCCCGGGTGATTCTGATGCTCACCCGGATTTGAGAGCCACTGGTTTGCTCCTTAGCGTTATTTAAGAAATAAGAGCTCCAGTGCTTATGAAAGTTCAGTTACCTGCTCAAGGTCACATTTTTGGTAGTTGATGGAGCCAGGATTCGAACCTTGATTTCTCCAATCCTTCAGTCCATATTCATATAGAGAGTTTACTACCTGGAGGCCAGGGAAAGAGAAAAGATGGGCTTGTGGAGCCAGAGAAGGTCACAGGAGTGTCACAGAGGAAATGAGGTTTCAAGAGGAACTGGGGATGTGGACTGGGTTTAGGGTGGTAAAGTAGGACTGTTCCAGGTAGGGTGGAAAGCATAAGTCTGGGCCTCTGAATGGGTGGCGTGCTATACATTTGTTTGCCTTGATGGGAAAGGCTGCTTTGGCATCAGTGTGTGAACGAGAAGAAGTTAAAGGCAAAGCCATAGGGAACTTCGCAGCACACAGCTTAAAATCTGAGTAACAGATCGTGTTAATAGTTAATTCTTAAATAATCTTACTGTGTGCCAGGGCCTCGTAAATGTGTGTGTGTGCGGGTGAGAGAGAGAGAGAGAGGCAGATAATAGATAGACAGATAGACAACAGCTGGTAGGTAGATGGATTCACAGGTCCTTACTGCCACCAATGAAGGAGGTAAGACCGTTGACTCCATTTTACAGAATGAGATTGAGGCAGAGTGGCGCTAGGAACTCGTCCAAGGTCACACAGCAAGTATAGGGCGGAGCCTGGCTGCAGACCAAGGAGTCTGGTGGAAGAGACCAGACCTGCCCTTTCACTGCACCACCTCTGACTTTTTAGCTAGGAGGCATCCTACATGCTTCAGCAGGACTGCAAAGCAGAACATAAGGCGTTCCCTTCTTGCATTCATGTCACAAAGGCTGTGCTAACCCAGGAGGAGAAGGGGCATGAGCTACAACGGATGGGCCGGCGCTGCAGTCTGAGGGGTTGTGGTCCATGCCGTTCCTTGTCCGAACCTTGGAGCAAGCACAGCGAAAGGGACTCAGACGCTGAAAGCTTCCACCAAGAGATCCCCCTCCTCTCTTTCTTTGGGCTGATTAGGGAATAGAGGAGCCACCTCGGGACCAGCTTGTCAGGGCCGTCTTGGGTTGGTAGATTTTGAGCTGGTTTGCTAAGAACATCCTCCCCATCTAGAACTAGACAGGAAAAGTACTGGTTTATTCATCCACACCTTTAATAAGGGCAGCTCCCCTCACCTCCTCTCTTAGACTCCGCTGAATGTCAGCAGGAAATAGGGGCTTTGGAGGACTTGATGCCTGGGTTTGATTTGCATAAGTGACTTTGAACAACTGCATCTGTGTTCTGTGGCCAAGCTCATCTCTCTCTTCACTCGTTTGCATAAGAAAACGGGATCATTATCTTGGTGAAAAATGGCACTGGTCTCCCTGTGTGTGGGGATGGGCATCTGGGTGCCTTTGCTTCATGTATAACCATGCTGACAAAGTCAAGGTTAGCGCTTCATTCTGTCCCATCTGAAGATGGTGAGTCTCTTCCCCTGCCAACTGGTCATCTGAAATGTTTGTGCTGGAAGCAAAGCCAGAGCAAGAGCTGGGTGAATATTCCCAAGCTCTTCCGAAGATGAAGGCTTCATTCAGAGAGCCCTAGGAGTGAGGCTGAGGTGAGATGTCTGCGTCCAGATGTGGGTAAGAACCAGCCGCTCTGAAAAAAACAGGTGCTTGGATCATCCCTCCTAAGAAATACTGTCCAAGGATGGCTGATGTTTAAGACAGTGTCACAGCCAAAGAAAAATTTTGATCTGAAATGAAATGTGAGCAAAAGCTTATTTGAGGTTCTTTAGTTACATCTGTGAGGCAGTGTTCAAATTTAAGCCTGCAGAAAACATTTCTAAATTAATAATAAGAAAAGTCTCTTCCATATTTGCTCCTTTCATGTAATCAGGATCAGTGTTTTTGCTGAAGTATAGTTGACTAAGAACGCTGTGTTAATTTCCGCCATACAGCACAGCGATTCAGTGATGCATACTGTTGTTCAGTCACTCAGCCGTGTCTGACTCTGCGACCCCACGGGTTGCAGCACCCCAGGCTTCCCTGGCCTTCACTGTCTCCTGCAATTTGCTCAAACTCATGTCTATTGAGTCAGTGATGCCATCCAACCGTATCATTTTCTGCCACCCTCCTTCTCCTCTTGCCCTCAATCTTTCCCAGCATCGGGGTCTTTTCCCGTGAATTGTCTTGGTGATCAGGTGGCCAAAGTATTGGAACTTCAGCTTCAGCATCAGTCCTCCAGGGAATACTCAAGGTTGATATCCTTTAGGGTTGACTGCTTTGATCTCCTTGCCATCCAAGGGACTCTCAAGAGTCTTCTCCAGCACCACAGTTCAAAGGTATCAATTCTTAAGCACTTGGCCTTCTTTATAGTCCAACTCTAGCATCCCTGCATGATGACTGGAAAAATCATCACTTCGACTATATGGACCTTTGTCAGCAAAGTAATGTCTCTGCTTTTTAATATGCTGTCTAGGTTTGTAATAGCTTTTCTTCCAAGGAGCAAGGGTCTTTTAATTTCATGGCTTCAGTTCCTGTCAGCAATGATTTTGGAGCCCAAGAAAAACAAAGTCTGTCACTGTTTCCATTGTTTCCCCATCTATTTGCCATGAAGAGATGGAACAAGATGCCTTCATTATTGGAACGTTGAGTTTTAAGCCAAAATTTCATCCTCCTTTTTCACCTTCTTCAGAAGGCTCTTTAGTTCCTCTTTGCTTTCTGCCATTAGGGTGGTGTCATCTGCATGTCTGAGGTTATTGATATTTCCCCCGGCAATCTTGATTCCAGCTTGTGCTTCATCCAGTCCAGCATTTCACATGATGTACTCCATGTATAAATTAAATAAGCAGGTGACAGCCTTGATGTAATCCTTTCCCAATTTTGAACCAGTCCATTGTTTCATGTCTGGTTTTATATGTATATATATATTTATATATAAGTATTCTTTTAAAATATTTTTTGTGATGGTTTTGCACAGGATATTGAAATAGTTCTCTGTGCTATGTAATAGGACCATGTTGTTTATCCATTCTATCAATCGTGATTTTTTTACCATTTTAAATTTGTTGGCCATGCTGTGCAGTTTGTGGGATCTTGGTCCCCCAACCAGGGACCAAACCTGTGCCACCTGAATTGGAAGCGCAGAGTCTTAACCACCGGACAGCCCGGGAAGTCCCAATCATGATCTTATTTAACTTTCATCCAAAACCCTGATAAGGGCTGCCCATCCATTTTTCCATTCTCCAAAGAGTGTCCTTCTACACAGCCAACGTCATATTCAGGTTTTTCTCTGCTGCGTGGATGTCCACTTGCTAGGATGCTGAGGTGAAGCACCAGTAGCCTTGAACACTGTTTTTATTTATTCATTGGTGATGAACTGTAAGTACCATTTATAGATACATTTGGAAGAGAAAAGGAGCTTAATATGGTTTTAGTTGGGAAAAAAGCAAATCTGACCACTGATAAAATGTCCTCACCCATTTCTGCTGCGAAACCAAAATTTAAAATTAGCCCTATGTTATTTTAATCTTGTATTAAGATATATCACAGGAAATTCACAGAACAGGAATCAAGCCTCCTAGGTTTTCCAGGGACATAGACTTCTGAATGCTGAGTTAGACCCTCAGCTCCCTGCTTCCAGGACACGGGCAGTGTGATAATATGCCATTCAATGCAATGCTCACAGTGCCCAAAGGGAATATTGCCTTCCCATCTTGGCAGGTGAGGAAACAGACTTTAATGTACATTTAATAATTTACCTCCAAATGAAAGCAAACTCAGGGTCTCAGGGTGGTGAACCCCTTCTGTTTACATTCTACCCTAACGTTGGACTTAGCCTCCTCCTGTTTGAGCTCCCTCAGTTCTCAGATGGGGACAGTGCACCTATTTTATCACTACGGGTTGTAAAATAAGAGCGAGGTGATAGCGTTACTGCTTCCCTCTTGGAATTAGGCAAGGCTTGACAGAGTAGGAGGATGAAAGTTCTTAAAGTTAAAAGTAAGAGGGACAGACATGGATGCGGCTGTATGTGTCTTGGAGTTTTAGATAACCCATATACAGGCAGAAAAGAATGACACCTTTCTGAATAATTTACCTGCCTATATAACCTATTTTATTTTTCAGACAAATTATTAATATTTGCACTTGGTTCAAGTTATGGGTTTAAAATATTCCCTCCAGCTTTTGCTTCATCTTATTTTTAAATATATGTGAAAAAGTCTTTTTCCTTTCAAAACTCAGAGTTTCCTTTTTAAAAACTTTATGTTTGGAGTATAATTGACCTATAGTGCTGTTAGTTACTGCTGTGCAATGACGTGGATCAGCCATATGCACACATATACCCCCTCCCTCCTGACCCCCCTCCCTCTGGCCCACCCTACCCGTCCTGGTCGTCACAGAGCGTGGAGCTGAGCGCCCTGCGCTCTACACAAAGTTCCCGCCGGTTATTTATTTTACACCTGGTAGTGTGTGTGTATGGAGAAGGGAATGGCAACCCACTCCAGTGTTCTTGCCTAGAGAGTCCTGTGGACTGAGGAGCCTGGTGGGCTGCTGTCCATGGGGTCGCACAGAGTCAGACACGACTGAAGTGACTTAGCATGCGTGCATGCATTGGAGAAGGAAGTGGCAACCCACTCCAGTGTTCCTGCCTGGAGAGTTGCAGGGATGGGGGAGCCTGGTGGGCTGCCGTCTGTGGGGTTGCACAGTCAGACACGACTGAAGCGATTTAGCAGCAGCAGTGTGTATATATACTGTATATGTATATTTATACACACACACACACTCTCTCTATATATATATATGTATATATATACACTCAGTCCTACTCTCCCAGTTTGTCCCACCCTCCCCTTCCCCTTCTGCGTCCACATGTCCCTTCTCTACATCTGTGTCTTATTCCTGTGCCTCATCTTAAAAAATTCCTTCAGTGTGATTTACTAGGTCAATGGCAGGGCTTGTCTCTCTTAACATCAGGATATGTTAAGAGAGATCTGTGGACCAAGCGAAGAGAGATCTCAATATGTGGAAAATGCAGAGGGAGAAAACACACCTGAAGGAGAAAGTTACACAAGAGAACTTCAATGTGTCAAATCTTAGGGTCTAAACTCTTGTGAAAGCATCAGGAACACCGTTAACTTTATTATGACAAGGTGTTATCATCACCTTATACCTGCCAACTACATGCTGAAAAACGTAATTTTCTTTGTCATAATTAGGTAGGGAGCTAACCCTGCTCAGAAAAACATAAAATCTCAGATGTGGTTCTTAAACAATGCGAGGTTTATGGATTGGACCAAACACTTGTGTTTTAATGACAGAACCTCACGCTCTGAAATGAGAGCCCTACTTACAAGCTCCCGCCTTCGTGTGCGCATACATACCCAGATGGTCACACAAGTGCACGTGTCTGACGGTGTCCAGTGAGTCCTGGTGTCTTTGACCTTCTTACTTGCTGACGGGCTGCCCAAGGTCTACTAATCTTCCTCTGTGACCTGAACATTCATTATACAAGTCTTTTCTGAGCACCTACTATGTGCAAGGCCCTTTTTTTTGTCTTGTGGATTCAGGAGTGAACAATGCAGAGAGTGGCTGGCTTTTTCCTGCCTCCTTGTGTCCTTGGACCCTGGGCCTGTCCTGCACAACTATGGGCCATTCATCCACTCATCTTCTTATTTGGAAAGTCTCATGTTCAGAAGCATCTGCTTGTTTACATGATTGTGTGATCAAACAAACATGCATGTAAATAGACATTTATGTTCCCAGGTATGAGAAGCAGGAAGCACGTGTGCAGAGCACTAGGGGGGAACCGAGAGGAAAGCTCGTCTTTCTGGGGTGAGGCCTGTGCCCCAGCAACGGGGGATGCAGGCCTGCCGTCCTCCATGCCGCGCAGATGAGGCTGTCCTGTGGGACTCCGTCTTTGCACTGGGCACTGCCTCCTACAAATTTCTGGCTGGAGACTCTGATCTCAGCTTCCTGCCTGTGTGTCCTCTGCTGAAATCACTGTTTGGTGAAAGGGGGCTAAGCAGACAACAAGTGCAAAATTCTGGTATCTTTCGTAGGAAGGGCATTTCTAACTGGGATTTTAGGTGAAAACAAATTCCCACATTTTTTTTTTTTCAAAACATGAATGTCCTGAGAGTTCTTCTGTCTACCATTAATAACTCCCCTTTATAGCCCCCAGCCTCCATGCACCACCATCCTGACAGTCACGGTTAATTCATCCCTAATAAGACACGGGCTACACCTACACTCAGCACAACAGAAGAAAGGCCGTGTCTGCCCACCTAAAATAAACACCAGCATAAAGGTGGGAATGATATTTCAGCAGGCAGCTTTGTAAAGCCCGAGACGCCGACAGTGACAGGAGGAAGGTGCACTTTAAAGGTCACTCCAGCTCCCTGCTTAGACGCGTTAAGCTGTGGGCGTGGAGTTGATGTGAGAAATCCCTGCACATTGGGGGGATAGTGAGAACACGTGGTTTGCAGGGACCTGAGCGAAGAGGAAGGCAAGTCATATGCATTGCTATCGTTTCAGTGATATGAAACAGCTCTTCAGAGTCCCAGACGTCTGAAAGGTAGAGGAGAGCCCAGCCTCGATAGAGAGCCGGTCAGATCCTCAAAGCTCTGAAAGCTCTGAAATGCATGATGCATTTCCTTTAAATTCACAGGCTGTACCGGCGAATGGGGACCCATCAGAGAGACCCCAAAGATGAGCTGCTGACTGCATTACCATTTCCATTTGCAACTATTTCACTCCACACATCACAGTGAATTCGTAAAACAGCTTTTCTTGATAGAATTATCTTAAATGTGAACCGTGTTTTAGATAAGGAAATAAAATAGCTAAGAACTATTCTCTTAGTGGCAATTTGCCTCATATCGCTCTCCCATTTCCTACCATATATGTTTTACTACAGCTCTAGCTATTGTGATATTCAGATTCTGGATGTGTATTTCACATGCCCTCCAGCATATGATGGAGCCTGAGGCACTAAATACAAGGGTCTAAATGCCCTGGCTTGTCTTTTGAGGTCTCCGATGACCTCACCTCTCCTTTCCTATTCACCTTTATTTCCTATGATATTAATTCATCCTTCCAACCAAATGTATGTACTGAGCATCTGAGATGTTCCAGTGTCTGTGTGTGTGTGTGTCTGTGTGTAAAGTCTCTGCCTTACAAAAACTCAACAACAAGAGAGCTAGACAAGAAAGCATGGGAATTTTACATGGAGGATCTCCTGGCACTGGGGGGAATGATGCGGTTACCGAGTCCAGGCTGGTACTGCTTGCCACATAACAGACCAATAAATTGAGAGACAGGTGTTGGGGCAAGAAATAGTGATTTTACTCAGAAAGCCAGCAGACTGAGAAGATAATGGGCTAGTGCTCCAAGGAACCATCTCTCCAAGTTAGGACTCAGGTTTCTTTCAAACTAAAATGGAAAGGTTTGCGGCTGGTTGTTGCAGACGTCTCGGTGCTGGGATCCTTTGTTCTTGCATGTGTGACAGTGTTCCTGTAAACCTCCAACAAGACTAAGGTTGTTCTCTGCTTTGCAGCTTTTAATCTCTCACAGAAGAGATCCAATATTAGAGTCAGATTTTTCTTTTCTGTAACAAGTTGAGGGCACTTGCTTTGCAATTATTTCAACTTTAGCAGCGTTTGCTCGTGGTAGCTACTGATGAACTGAATGTGTAATCAGTTCAGTTCAGTTCAGTCGCTCAGTCGTGTCCAACTCTTTGCGACCCCATGAATCGCAGCCAGGCAAGAACAAATCTGACTCCATGTTCGATCTGTTCCTTTTACCTAAACTTTGTGCGCCGATGCCTATGCTTAGTCATGCTGGCTCTGCACCTTTTGTGAAAGAATGTGGCCATAGACTGACACACACAGGACAGTCCATTCTCAAGGCCCTGAGCTTTTAAGAGTCCATTCATGTAGAGATAAAATGTTTCAGAAACATTTGTGTTGTTGGAAGCTTACAGGAACATCAAGACCTGACCTCTGAGGACAGCTCCAAGAACAAAGGATTCTGAAAGCAAGAAGTTTGCCACAATGAATCTCTCCCCTCCCTCACCTGGCCTTTAAAAGTGCTTTGCTGAAACCCTCTCTGGAGTTCTGGTTTTTTGGACACAAGTCTCTTGTTTCCTTGCTTGGCCCTTCTGAAACCTTTCTATACTACAAACCCTCTGTTTCAATTTGCTTGGTCTCAAGCGTTTCCATTTGTTTGGCCTCACAAGGCACACAAACTTGCATTCATTAACACACGCGGAGCTTATGAAGCTCAACTTGCCACTTGGTGCTGGAGGTAATACTGCTTTAAGGTAGGGATGAGTTTAATCATCTTTAGTATCTTTGTACTTTAGTATCACACCCCAAACTCTAGAGACTGTTGTCCAAGATTTGAGAGGCAGAACCCTTCACCTCTTTCTCATCTGGAAAGCTTCCCAATGTGGTTCATGCCAAATATCACTGCGTTTGAGGAGCAAGAGTGCCAATGAATGCAGCTGGTGCCAGCTGCCATCGTTCACACGGTGTGAAGCGCTCCTTCTGTAAGCACTAGCGGGAAAGAGTATTTTCGTTTAGCAAGGGCATCATAAAATTAGACACGCAAATCACCACACTGTATTTGAGCAGTGTAGTCTATAAATATTACAGTGGAAGCAAGCATACCAGTGCATTGTCCTTATCACAATCTTGTGCCTTAAGGGAAAAACAGGGGGTAACTCTGCGAGAGAAAGTGAGTCCGAATGGAAGGCAGATACAGAGAAATGGACAAGATTTTTTAGGAATTGTGAAAGGATGTCTCCCCATAAAGCCTTCTAGGGACTGTACCCTCTGGGTTTAGTGAGCTCAAGGCACTCCTGGAGGCTGAGTTGGAAAAGCTTGGGAAATTGGCATTGTTTACCTGTGGACGGGATGGGATGAAACAGTGCTACTGAAAGGCGCCAGCATGTCTGTAAATGTGTCAGCTCTTTGTCTGAAAGCAAAGTTACTAAAGAAGAACAAAAGTTTCCTGTGAGCCCAGAGAGTGGGATTGAAATCGTATACAGTCCACACTCCATCACTGTCTCTATTTTTGCTTTCTTTTTTTCAAAAGTGCCCGGAAGAGATTTAAACAACATTGTTATTACTCATTTGCTTATGTCAGATTCTCTAGTGTCTCCTAACATAGAGAGCACCTTCTAACTTTTGCCAAATGCCATCTCAAGCCTCTTTGTTTAAAAAAAAAAAAAAGCATATAGAAGATTTATCATTTTTTTATGCTTCTCTGAGGTTTTCCTTTCACTTGTTTCTACATTTTATTCTCACTAGAGTCGCCTAAGTTTAGTGGAATTCAGTGATGGTCAGGCTCCTTGCTAGGTTTTTTCTGCTACTAATTATCTTGTTCACATCTATGGAGAGCTATATTAAAATGTTTAAAGTAAGCTTCTCCTTTTGCAAAGGAGGTGACTGAAGTTTGTTGTGGATGTTAAACGTTTTCCAAGGTTATATAGCTCCAGGTATTTTAGTTAGAAGTAAATGGGCCCCCAAACAGCCTGGAAGTAAAAGAAATAATGTTGCCCTTTGAAAGTGAAGCCAAACATCTAATGGAGTTTAATGGATTATCTTGAAGATACACATAAAATCTAGGCCAGGCTGGACTATGCCTGGATTGATGCTACTATTTCTAAAGAAAGAATGTGTCAAGTAAAAGTAGGTTGGGAAGATACTGAATCATAAATAAGAAAAACCAAATAGGTAAGCTTATTGTAGCAGAAGAAATAAATTAAGACCTTTTTAATCTCAGACGCTTACAAAAGAAGCAGCAGCCCATTTCTCCAGGGTAACCTCAAACAGAAGAGGTATAAATGGCATCATTTGTACACCCCTGCAAGCCTGCATTTCTGATCTCAGAGCAAAGATCATTATGGATCCAAATATTTCTTCTCAGGTATGAATGTAGCCTGTGGGGATGAAATATAAATGTTTGCCTCAACTAATCAAATACTAACTGTCCAGTAGAACATTGTGATATGGAAATGATCTCTTTGTTAAAAAATTTGTTTTATAGAAGTATAGTTGGTTTATAATGTTGTGTTAATTTCTACTGCACAACAACGTGATTCATATTCATAACCCCCTTTTCATATGCTTTTCCATTATGGTTCATCACAGGATAGTGAATATAGTTCCCTGTGCTATACAGTAGGTCTCTGTTTATTCATTCCAAATGTCATTCTTTGCATCTTCTAATCTCAAGCACTCAGTCATACCTCCCCTACCCAACGCCTCCTTGGCAGTCACAAGTCTGTTCTCTATGTGAGTCTGTTTCTGCTTAAATAAGTTCATTTGTGTCATATTTTAGCTTCTACATATAAGTGATATCAGATGGTATTTGTCTTTTTCTGTCTGACTCACTTCATGAAGTATGATCATCTCTAGGTCCATCCATGTGCTGCAAATGTCATTGTTTCGTTCTTTTAATGGCTGGGGTATACCCTATTGAGTATATGTACCACAGCTGCTTTATCCATTTATCTGGCCATGAACATTTAGGTTGCTTCCATGACTTGGCTATTGTGACTAGTGTTGCTATCACAATAAGGGTGCATGTATCTTTTCAAATTAGAGTTGTCACCAGAAGTTGGATTGCTGGATCATATGGTAGCTGTATTTATAGGTTTTTGAGGAACCTTCATACTGTTGGAAGTAAATTACCTGCACCAGTTTACATCCCCACATACAGTGTGGAAAGTTTGCCTTTTCTTCACACCCTCCCCAGCATTTGTTATTTGTAGACTTTTTGATGATGACCATTCGATTGGTATCACTCTCAAGTAGCACCAGTAGTAAGGCATCCACCTGCCCAGGCAGGAGATGCAAGAGATGTGGATTCCATCCCTGGTTTAAGAAGATCCCCTGGAGTAGGAAATGGCAACCAACTCCAGCATTCGTGCCTGGAAAATTCCATAGACAGAGGAGCCTGGTGGACTGTAGTCATGGGATTGCAAAGAGTTGGGCACGACTGAGCATGTATGCATGCATGAGGTGACAGTTCCAAAAAAATACTGCCAAGACTGATCCATTCAATTGGTGTGAGGTAGTATCTAATGGAAATGATCTTTCTAATGGTGTTCCAATGATTTGTCACTAGCAGTGAGTGAGAACTTGATATAAGTATATTATGACTGGAGAAACTGAATATTTTATTTGTTCTAATCAATCACTGCAAATGGTGACTGCAGCCATGAAATTAAAAGACACTTACTCCTTGGAAGGAAAGTTATGATCAACCTAGATAGCATATTAAAAAGCAGAGACATTACTTTGCCAACAAAGGTCCATCTAGTCAAAGTTATGGTTTCTCCATTGGTCATGTATGGATGTGAGAGTTGGACCATAAAGAAGGCTGAACACCTAAGCACTGATGCTTTCAAACTGTAATGCTGGAGAAGATTCTCGAGAGTCCCTTGGACAGCAAGATCAAACCAGTCAATCATAAAGGAAATCAATTCTGAATATTCATTGGAAAGATTGATGCTGAAGCTGAAGCTCCAAAACTTTGGCCACCTAATGCGAATAGCTGACTCATTGGAAAAGACCTTTGGCTGGGAAAGATTGAGGGCAGGTAGAGAAGGGGATGACAGAGGATGGGATAGTTGGATTGGCATCATTTACTCAATGGACATGAGTTTGAGCAAACTCTGGGAGAAAATGAAGGACAGGGAGGCCTGGAGTGTTGCAGTCCATGGTATTGCAGAGTTGGACACAATTTAGTGATTAAACAACAACAACAAAATCATCTAATTTTAGAGCATATATAAGGCCTTGGCTTCTAGTTTTTTAAAGATAATGCAGAGGATGAGATGGTTGGATGGCTTCTTCGACTCAATGGACATGAGTTTGAGCAAGCTCCAGAAGACAGTGAAGGACAGGGAGGCCAGTGTGCTGCCGTCCATGGAATCGCAAAATGCTGGAGAGAACCGAGTGACTGAAAACAATTCTTTAATTGTTTCCAAATATTCTCATATGTACATCGATTTATTGATAGATCTCTAAATGCTGCCTGTCCTTATCTAAATAGCTTGGGGCAAAAGGGTAACTTGTGAAACTAGTAAAATCTGCATGAATTCACACACTGGTGTGATTTTGGCTCAGTCAGTCTGTTCAGGAGTAATTGACTGAACTCAGAAATCCCAGAAATATCTTTGTTCTAATTTCAAGTTTACTGACTTCTTTCTAATATTTTGCAAGTTCATGAAGTTTACCTAAAGGAAGAGGATGTGTTAGTCAATCTGGTGGAAATATTGGGCCCTTTATAATTTATAGCTTTCCATGTAAATTCAGAAATTGCAATTCTAGTGTTACAGATCAGTTTATTGGGAGTGTACTTATGTGAGTCACAATCCTGGTGACTAAGGGTCCTATAAATATGTCAAGCTTGGATTTCAGTGCTTTTCAGGTTGAGAACCTAACCTTTGGATAGGATTTCAAGGTCAAAGTCACCTAATGGGATGCTTGTAGCCATAGTTGACTTCACCTGAGTCTTTGTACTCACACAGTTGCCCTTAAGGAAAGACAGACACTGGACTGCAGATTTTAACATAGCACACTTCTCAGTGGTACCAGTGGGTTGAAACATAACTTAAGATTTGACCCCAACCTTACTGGATAGTTACTTCAACTTTTAGAATGAATAAAAATCACTTGGAAAACAGTTTTAAAATGCAGATTTCTGAACCCTACAACCCCAGTGATTTTGATTAAGTCCATCTGAGATGAAGATTTGGAATTTACACAGCTTCTCAAACACTCCGGGATGCCTGTGGATCCATCTTTCAGAAATACTGAGTCAGCAGATTAAACTGAGAAGTGCCCTTATTGAGTTCATCAGAATGTAGTCTCACTGAATTTTTTTCTACACAGTGGGGAACAAGATCCCTAGTTCTGCCTCATGTTAATGGTATTCTACAGAAAATGACTTCTTTGTTCAAATAAGTTGGAGAAATGCTCGAGTGAGTGAAGTTAAATGGGTTTCATTACTGCAGGACTTCTCAACCTGTGTGTGTGTGTGTGTGTGGGTATGTGTGTGTATATGCATACACTTATAAACTGTGCAAGAGGGGACTTGCTGAGAAGCAGTTCACAGTTTTACAAATATTCTTGACAGTGAGATCCTTCTTTTCACAGACTAATCACATAATACACATCTGGAAATGTTGTCCTGGGGTATAATACAATCATAGTTAAACATCAGGAGGCGGTCAGTGGTGTAGACAAAGTGGCTTCAAAAGCTAGCATTACAGAGAACTAGAGAGTCATCACAAACAGTAGCTTTCTTTTCCCCCTTTTCTCAACAAAACAGGCATTCACTCATGAAGGTAATTCTTGTGTGTGGAAGAGGAGGGATAAATTAGGAGCTCAAGAATGACAAAAACACACTATTGTGTATAAAATAGATAAACAATGAGGATGTATTGTAAAGCACGTGGAACCATGGAACTATGCTGAATGTTTTGTTATAACCTGTAAGGGAAAATAAAATATATATTTCAAAGATGAGCACAATAAAGGACAGAAATGGTACAGACCTAACAGAAGCAGAAGATAATAGGAAGAGGTGGCAAGAATACACAGAAGAACTATAGAAAAAAGATCTTAATGGCCTGGATAATCACAATCATATGGTTATCCTGGATCACTCACTTAGAGCCAGATATCCTGGAGTGTGGGCCTTAGGAAGCATCACTATGAACAAAGCTAGTGGAGGTGATGGAATTCCAGCTGAGCTATTTCAAATCCTAAAAGATAATGCTGTTAAGGTGCTGCACTCAATACGCCAGCAAATATGGAAAACTCAGCAGTGGCCTCAGGATTGGAAAAGGTCAGCTTTCATTCCAGTGCCAAAGAATGTTCAAATTATCACACAATTGCACTCATTTCACATGCTAGCAAGGTCATGCTCAAAATCCTTCAAGCTAGGCTTCAAAAGCACATGAACCGAGAACTTCCAGATATACAACCTGGTTTTAGAAAAGGCAGAGGAATGAAAGATCAAATTGGCAACATCCACTGGATCATAAAAATGAAAGAGAATTCCAGAAAAACATCTACTTCTCCTTTATTGACTACGCCAAAGCCTTTGACCATCTGGTTCACAACAAACTTGAAGATTCTTAAAAGATATGTGAGTACCAGACCACCTTACCTGCCTCCTGAGAAATCTATATGCAGGTCAAGAAGCAACAGTTAGAACCAGACATGGAACAATGGACTGGTTCCAGATTGGGAAAGGAGTATGTCAAGGCTGTGTATTGTCAATCTGCTTATTTAACTTATATGCAGAGTACATCATGTGAAATGCCAAACTGGATGAAGCACAAGCTGGAAAAGATTGCCAGGAGAAACATCAATAACCTCAGATATGCAGATGGCACCGTCCATATGGCAGAAAGCGAAGAGGAACTAAAGAGCCTCTTGATGAAGGTGAAAGAGGAGAGCAAAAAAACTGGCTTAAAGCTCAGCTTTCAAAAACCTAAGATCATGGCCATCCGGTCTCATCACTTCATGGAAAATAGATGGGGAAACAGTGAAATAGGAACAGACCTTATTTTCTTGGGCTCCAAAATCACACAGATGGTGACTGCAGCCATGAAATTAAAAGATGGTTGCTCCTTGGAAGGAACGCTATGGCCCACCTAGACAGCATATTAAAAAGCAGAGACAACTTTGCCGACAAAGGTCCAACTAGTCAAAGCTATGGTTTTTCCACCAGTCATATTTGGATGTGAGAGTTGAACCATAAAGAAGGCTGAGTGGTGAAGAATTGATGCTTATGAACTGTGGTGTTGGAGAAGATTCTTGAGAGTCCCTTGCACTGCAAGGAGATCACACTAGTCAATCATAAATGAAATCAACCCTGAATATTTATTGGAATATGCTGAATCTGTAGCTCCAAAACTGTGGCCACATAATGTGAAAAGCTGACTCATTAGAAAAGACCCTGATCCTGGGAAAGATTGAAGACAGGACGATAAGGGGGCGACAGAGGATGAGATGATTGGACGGCATCACTGACTCAATGGACATGAGTTTGAGCAAGCTCCAGGAGATGGTGAAGGGCAGGGAAGCCACGTGCTGCAGTCCATAGGGTCACAAAGAATTGGACAATTGGACATGACTGAGCGACTGAACAAGAACAAGAACTGAATATATATATATTACTGAGCCACCTTGCTGCACATCTAAGCCTAAGACAACATTGTAAATCAAGTATACTTCAATTAAAAAAATACAAAAAAAAAGGTACTCGGATTAAAGCTATTTCACATGTGTAAAGTTTTCAGAGAAAATTCAGGAAGAAAAGGGAACAAAGACAATGTATAATTTGTTTCCTAAAACCCTAGAGATGGAGAACAGGCTGTAATTTTGGTACCCTCCATGATGTTACCAAGGTTAATACTTCGGACAGTATTCCAAGTGATTCCGAGGCAGCATTCAGGTTCTGCAGAGAAAGATTATAGTGGGTGCATGGTGATCTCTGCCATCAGAGATCAGCAGAGGAGATCAGCATCTCCTCTGCTAGCAGTAGGAGAGAGTGAAAGTAAAGTGACTTCCAACTTTTCTTTTAGCCGTGCAAGGAAAAATGAAGCACAAGAATGAGAGGTGACCTCAGTCATCTTAGACTGAGTGTCAATATGTTATTAGTCCAGCTGGGTAAAAATTCAATTGATGATTACTTAAGTGTTGTACTGTGGTGTGGATTTTTTTTTTTTTTTTTTGATTTGGGCTCTGCTTTTTCACTCAGATTAATGTTTTATTTATTTTTTAATTAATTATTTATTTTACTTTACAACATTGTATTGGTTTTGCCATACATTGACTTGAATCCGCCATGGCTGTACATGTGTTCCCCATCCTGAAACCCCCTCCCATCTCCCTCCCCATCCCATCCCTCTGGGTCATCCCAGTGCACCAGCCCCGAGCATCCTGTATCATGCATTGAAACTTGACTGGCGATTCGTTTCACATATGATAATTTACATGATTCAATGTCATTCTCCCATATCATCCTGCCCTCACCCTCTCCCACAGAGTCCAAAAGACTGTTCAATATATCTGTGTCTCTTTTTCTGTCTTGCATATAGGGTTATCATTACCATCTTTCTAAATTCCATATATATGCGTTAGGATACTGTATTAATGTTTTTCTTTCTGGCTTACTTCACTCTGTATAATAGGCTCCAGTTTCATCCACCTCATTAGAACTGATTCATTTGCATTACTTTTAATAGCTGAGTAATATTCCATAGTGTATATGTACCACAGCTTTCTTATCCATTCATGGGCTGATAGGCATCTAGGTTGCTTCCATGTCCTGGCTATTATAAACAGTGCTGCGATGAACATTGGGGTGCACGTGTCTCTTTCAGATCTGGCTTCCTCAGTGTGTATGCCCAGCAGCGGGATTGCTGAGTCACATGTGGCATGGATTTTTAACTTTGGATTTTGAATATTCCTAACTAAGGTTCTCATTATTATAAGACAGAAGACATTTTCCACACTTTTAAGTCTGACAGTAAAAAAAATCTAAACAAGTTGAAAAGTAAAAGAATATCATTTTGGAAAGAAGGATTTAGCATTTTTCTTCTTGGTGGTTCTGAAATCATCATGTACAAATGTCACAGAATTTTAGCTCAAACGGAATTCAGAGCCTATTCCTAGAACAGACACAAAGTCAGCGGCCAATGAAAACTGGCTGTAGTCGAAATTAAGAGCTTCAACTTTGAACATCAGCGGGCTGGCCATAGTGGTTTTATTATGAGGACGTGCGTGGCCACAAAGTGTGGTTCAGGTCTTGGCTGCTTTACTTTTCAAGCCCTAGAGGCAAATCCGAACTCAGAGTGGTGGCTGCTCATTTCTCTCAAAGAAGCCAGGTTTGCTGCTAAATGGCCAGGACACGGTTGAAACATATATGAGCAAAGATGAAGTGTGACATTTCTTAGCAGCTCCTGAGGTTAACAAAGGAATGGAAATGCCAGCTCTGCACAGACAGGATGAGTAGTAAACTGAGTTAAGCAATATTCAGACCGAAGCTCTCTCTCCATGAACTGGGGAAAATGTATCTGCTGCAAAAGGAGAAAAGACAAAAGCACAGTCTGGATCTGTGTCCGCCTGCAAAGTGTACATGGAAATAATAATGCATTCATACTTATTCACACCCTACAAGAACTTATTTCCTTCTCTGAATGATTTAAGATTGTTTTAGTCTTGATTTGACTAAAGAGGAAATTAAAACTCAGAGTCATAAATAATTTCAAGCATCAGGCCAGCTAGAAAGTGACTCCACTGAGATTTTAACTTAGGTCTCTTTAATCTGAAGTAAGGGTTATTTGAGGGCACCCTCTCACCTCTGTGGAGGAACTCACACTAGAACTTAATTAGGACCCAGGAGGACAATCCCAGAAAAATCCTCAGTCCATTATAGTGAAGTCTCTGTGCTCGGGAATGAGAGCTCATAGACTTCCTAAGTCTCTGGTTCTCAAACATCAGCTCAAGTTTCGTTGGATTGAATAATTTTGTTTGTTTGCAAAGTCGTTCTTATTTTACTTGGCATTTCTTTAGTCACTGAGGAGGTTTCATAAGTATATTAATGCTTTCCTTTTTTGTAAAGTGAGTATTCTCATCTTTTGCTTATTTTTCTGTAGAGTAACTTGAATACCTTGTTTCATGTAGGTATTCGGTATGTATCCAGGATTCCTAGGACTCAAAACCCTTTTCCGTAATGACAGGTATTACGAATTGAAGTGAAGTGAAGTTGCTCAGTCGTGTCCGATTCTTTGCGACCCCATGGACTGTAGCCTACAAGGCTCCTCTGTCCATGGAATTTTCCAGGCAAGCGTACTGGAGTGGGTTGCCATTTCCTTCTCCAGGGGATCTTCCTGACCCAGGGATCAAACCCAGGTCTCCTGCATTGCAGGCAGACGCTTTACGTCTGAGCTACAGGGAAGCCCTGTGATGAGTTAGATGACTTCTAAAGCAGAGATAAGAAGACCTTACAGACATGTCTGCCGGGCTCAGCGTCCTGGGTGCTGCAGGCGGTGCCCGTGTTACCTCTGGCGACGCTGTTCTTGGGTCTGCAGGCCGTGGCAGTGACCACAGCCGTGAGGGCTCTCTTGGACAGTACTAGTCTCCACAAGAAAATGTAGGCTTGGAGGAGACTGGATGACAAGACCTGAGTGGTGATTGATGAGCCCAGTTAAAACCTGTGTGCTTCTTGCTTGTATGATATGAGTGCTTTTTTTCTTTCTTTTTTTGACAGTGAAATCCTTTTACTCCACCAAATAAAATTGTAGGACTACTTATAACAGATGAAAACAATATTTGAGGATCAAGTTAAATATTTCTAAACTTGGTCTATGAAAACACAGGAGCACTTTGACCCAAGAGTCATTGATTATAGTCCGATGTTATCCTCAGCACTCTTTTTATGTGGGTTTTCTGTTTTGGTTGCTAAATATTTAGAAAATCTCGATTCACACAAGAAAGTAGTTGCCAACTGATACAAGTTTTGAACACTTTGCTTGTAACAACAGATATTTTTCTTTAAGACTTATCCAGAAGTGTCAAGAGTAGGTGTACCCTTTTATTTCAAATTTGAGAAATATGTGTATTTGAGAAATATGTGTATTCCCTACAAATACATAAGTCAGATAAATGTCTAGTCCGTGTCATTATTTTCTATAGTATTGTCACCAAGTGGACGTTTGTGTGCCTTACACACAGGGAAAAACAAACCAAAATACTGGAGTCTGGAGCAGAGAAACGTCTATTGCAAGGCCGTGGGACGAGCTGGGCAGCCTGTGCACCCCAAAGCCCAGACTCACTGAGTGGTTTCAGCGAAGCAAGGCTAGTGAGGGGTCTGATTAGTTGCTGCAAAGTTCTTGGCATTGGAATCCTTTGTTCTTGCATCTGTCCACATAGATCAGATTACAGTATTCCTGTAAATTTCCAGCAAGATGGTGCTATTCTCTGTCCTGTAACTTTATCTCTGTATGAATGGACTCTTAAAGGTCAGAGCCTTGACAACAAGCAATCCTGTGTTATTTCAGGTTATAGGCAACTTTCTTTTACAAAAGGTGTAGAGCCAGCTTGACTATGCACAGGCAACAGGAGCGGATCTAATATGGCATTAGATTTTTCATCCCCGTTATGATATGGAATTATTTTGATGTCACATTCATCCATTCACTTGTTCTTGCTCCATTATTACTCAGGGAAAAAACATGTGGCAAGTAAATGTTCCTGGGCTTGGTTGGGTTAAAGTGGATGTAAATGAGTTAAAGTGAGTGTAACAGTGTCCCCCCACCCCAGCCACCGCGGTGGCTGAGAAGTGTGCATGGGTCTGTGCAGACTGGAGGAGATTGGGCTGGTGCAGTGAACATCCTTCCCCATCGATAACAGTAGTCTAGTATTTTTAAAAATTTTATTTATTTACTTATATTTTTGGCCGTACGGGGTCTCTGTTGCATCATAGGCTTTTCTCCAGTTGCAGAGGGCAGGGGCTACTCTCCACTGCAGTGCATGGGATTCTCATTGCCGTGGATTCTCTCGTTGCGGAATAGGGGCTTCAGTAGCTGTGGTGACAGGCTTAGATGTTCCACAGCCTGTGAGGTCTTCCCACGCCAGCGACTGGGCCCATGGCGCCTTCCTGCGTTGCCAAGTGGCTTCTTTGCCCTTCAGCCCCAGGGAAGCCCAGTAACGTTAGCAGAGCCTCAGTCTCGTGATCACCCCGGGGAAGCGGATGATTCGCAGCAGCGTCTCCGGGGTTAACCCGGTGCCGCGGACTAGCATAGTGCTTGTGCAGTGTGTTAAAATCCGATACGTGACACACTGGACAGCTGTCATATTTTAGTGTGAAATTTTTTAAAAAGCTTAAATTTACAAAAAAAAGGATGTGTGGTGGCGACCACCACCATTTGCCATCCCCTGAATCATCTTTGCAGGATGATTCTCTAAAACAATGTGCTCTTGTTATTCACCCAGTCACATCGGACTCTTTGCCACCCCATGGACTGCGTCACGCCAGGCCTCTCCCTGTCCCTCACCATCTCCCTGAGGAACATAGAGCCTTGCTGTTCACAGCAGTGTGAAGATCAGCAGCCTTGGCATCTCCAGGGAGCTCATTATAAACGCAGAACCTTAGGTTCTACCCCTGACCTACCATATCAGAGTTTACATTTTAAACAAATTTTGAGAAGCCCTGAAACAAGTGATAAGATTGTTTCCATTCATATTGGGATTTGAACGATGTCTAAAATTTAAGAATAAGACAATTTTAGTAAAATGGAGAACTCTACTGTTTGCATTTTCTGCATAGACAGAACATAATAATTGAGGTACCCTCTAAATGATGTTAAACAAAATCATTCTCCTGAAAGGCACACAAAACCTTTTACCTAAGTGGTAATGAGGTAGAAAAACCAAAGCAGTTTTCTCAATCCCATGAAAGGCAGAGCCCATCTGTAAATAGCGTGCTGTTTCCATTCCAAGGACGTGCTTCTATGCTATAGAGACAAATGGATTGATCAGAGAAATTTGATTCCATGTTCTTTAGTCAAAATGACACACATCAGGCAAACAGGGGGTTTTCTTCCCTTGTGAATTTTAAAAAAACATATTACTTTGTTACTTGGAGAAAGGAAGTATGTATCTTTGTTTCTAAGGTAACCAGGTAGCCATCATTTGCTGTGAGATTCCTGGCCTCTGTATGCTTCTCATAATAGGTATTGGAATGGCTCACTGATAAATTCTTTTCGGTTTGGAATGTGCTGTGTTTGGAGACTGGCTTTTGAGGACAGCTGAGCCTCTCTTGGTCAAAAGCTTGAGGTTTACAGGAGAGTAAAGGGAGGTCCTTCCCGTTTTTCTGTTCGTTGGTGACCAAAGTCTAGAGCGAGGAGGAGAAGTGTAGTGTGCCCGGCTCCGTCTTGAACAGCAGTGCTCCTGGGATCACTGATGTGCGTTGCAAACTTATTTGACCATCATTGCTTTGTCCATTATCTAGGGATCTTTTTCAGAAACCATTGACAATTAACTCCCTGCTGTGAACTAGACCACGGAAAATTTAGAAAACTGACTTCTGACACTTTCCTTTCTATTCTGTTAATTCCTTAATGTCTACATCTGCTGTAATTACAACAAAATTCAATTATAATGAAAATTCAACTGTGGGGGTAAAATGGGATTATGGTAATTGTTAGAATGGAGAGGCACAGAAATAGGTTTCAAAAGCTTTCAGAAAAGCTGTCTGACCAAAACAAGATCAATGCGGTTGGTTGCTAATTAAAGTGAACAAAGGAAAGAAGGCAACCTAGCTGATTCTTAATGTATGAGCTTCATTAAAAGGCTTACATTAGTCAGCTTGCATTTTGAGGACTATTGAAATGTTTTCTTCTTTTGTCTCTAAGGAAAGCATATAGAAATTGAAACTGACCTTCAACTGCATAAAGGAGGGATGAGAATTCTTAAAAAGGAAAGTAACTCCATGGAGCATAAATACATTCAGACTCATTTATAGATAACCATTTCTCTGACCATTTGGGAATTTCAGAGGCCTGTCGATGAATGTTCTACTCATTTCAGTCTGTTATGGGAAATGGAGAAGAGGGAAATTTAATAGTGGGAAAAATATTTCTATAGGTGTTTATATAAATACTGAGTATTTTTTACATCAGCTTATCTTTTAACAGGTTATTTTCTTTAGATTCATTCAAGTTGGGAAATTCTTTAAGGGAGCATGCGTGTTTCTAAACACTGCTACTGCTGCTAAGTCACTTCAGTCGTGTCCGACTCTATGCGACCCCATCCCTGGGATTCTCCAGGCAAGAACACTGCGTATATCTAAATAACTTCTGTAGAGAGGCAAACATTCAGCATATACAGCTAACCATTGGGCTTATTTTCTTAGACAAAGATCATTTTCTTTAAATTTTTACAAGTGATTTAAAATATTCATAGACTGATAGAGGATCATAATGAATGGTGATCATTAGGAGTGTATTACCAGATGGGCTTTGTTCCAAAGGAGCAAAGGGTTCACCCACTGAATTTTATTTCTAGAACTGAGTGAAGGAAGTGGAGAATGAGCTACTAAGACACAGTTGTGAATGACTGCTCTGCATGAGTTGGTTAGCTGGAACCTACTTGAACTTCTGTAGCTTTATGTATGTAAGAAGACTTTCACCTGGATATTTTCTCTCGTCCAGCAGAGTAGCACCCCTGGACTAAGACTGTCTTGGGACAGCTTGACTACCTCTTCCTAGTGACCATTTTCTAAGTAGAATGAGTTTCTCTTTTCTAATACCAAAATAAAATATGAATAGCAGCCCAGCCATAAGTTTCTCTCTAGTTTCATTATATAAACCATGATCACTCCCAGAAATATATAAAGAGTGAGATGGTACCTTAATTCCCACAATTAACCACTATTAAAAATTTTTAATTTAGTCTATTTCCTTCCAGAGTTCTTTTTTCTCTCTATGACAACAAGGATAATCATAGCAGACACTATACAAGTTACTCTGCAGTGTCTTGTTTGTACTTCATACTATATTATGCATGATGAACTTTCTAATATACTTACATATAGAAGTGCATATTTATTTTAATTCCTTAATAGCATGTCTAGTGTGGCTGTACCATCATTTATGTAAACATCCCCAAAACAATGGAGCTGTTGCTCTTTCTGTTCAGTTGCTCAGTCATCTCTGACTCTTTGTGACCCCATGGACTGCAGCATGCCAGGTTTCCCTGTCCTTCACTATTTCCCAGAGCCTGCTCAAACTCATGTCCATTGAATTGGTGGTGCCATATGACCATTTCATCCTCTGTTGTCCCCTTCTTCTCCTGCCTTCAATCTTCCCCCGCATGAGGTTTTTTCGCAATGAGTCAGCTCTTCACATCAGATGGCCAAAGTATTGGAGTTTCAGCTTCAACATCAGTCCTTCCAATGAATATTCGGGGTTCATTTCCTTTAGGATTGAATGATTTGATCTCCTTGCTGTCCAAGGGACTCTCAAGAGCCTTCTCCAACATCCCAGTTTGAAAGCATTGATTCTTCCGCGCTCAGCCTTCTTGACGGTGCAACTCTCTCATCTGTACCTGACTGCTGGAAAAACCATAGTTTTGACTACATGTACCTTTATCAGCAAAGTGATGTCTCTGCTTTCTAATATGCTGTCTAGGTTTGACATAGCTTTTCTTCCAATGAGCAAGCGTCTTTTTATTTCATGGCTGCTGTCACCATCCACAGTGATTTTGGATCCCAAGAAAGTAAAATCTGTCACTGTTTCCAATTTCCCCCCATCTATTTGCCATGAAGTGATGGGATTGGATGCCATGATCTTAATTTTTGAATGTTGAATTTTAAGCCAGCTTTTTCACTCTCCTCTTTCACCTTCATCAAGAGACTCTTTAGTTCCTTTTTGCTAATAGTTAATAATAATAGTAATTTTACATATATCTTTGTGCATGTACAAAATCTTTTCTGGGACATTATTCCAAGAACTAGAATTGGTAGATTGAAGCAGATATATAATTTAAGGTCTGGAAATGCCACTATATTAATAGCAATGGTCCTTGCACATTACATGAACAGCAAGGAACATAACAGGGAAAGACTGACCAAGGCTATGTAGGGGCAACATATAAAATGAGAAGAAATATCCTGAAAACATAACCAAAATACAAAATGAATGACCCTCCAATATTTTTTAAAAAAGAAAGTAATGCTCTTCCTCTACCACTGGTACGTTAAGAAAAAAATAAAATGCAAGGTTTGCTGGTTTTACAGAAGCAGATTCATTTAAATATTCTTTAGGGGAGTTTAGGGCATTTGGGAGGAAAGTTTGTCTAGCAGACTGAACCTAATGTGTGTTATTTTCACCAAAAAATACTAAAGTGACAAAAAAGACACAGAAGCAGGGGGATTAGAGACAGAATTGATGTTTCAGGCTCAGCAAATGGAAGCCACCCCTGGGAATGGTGCGGGCGTTGTGCAGAGCCTGATGGAAGAGCAGGGTGAAGGGGGAATCCAAGATCTGAACGAAAGTCAGGACAGCTGCTGGTGAAAGGGTTGTGGTTCTCACAAAGGAGGCATTTTGTATGCAGGTCAGGTGGTTCACAAGGTTTAGTTCTGGTCTCAAAGATTGATATTCAATTTCTCAAAATTACAGATTCAAAATTCTGTTCTTTAATTTTTTTTAATTCAGCTTTTAAAATTGTATTCTATGTATAGTCTAGCAAGTATTAGTAATCAGGTCTAAAGGACTTTAAATACTGCTTAATGCCATCCATGGATTTAGTTATTTAAATACCTTCAAATATTTTAACCTGCATTTATGTTTTATTTACTTTCCAAGTTATGACATTAAAAAAGAATACCAAATATCTATCAAAGTTAAATATCCAGAAACATGAACATTTAACTTTGATGAACTTAATTTATCTGAGATGTTTTAATAAGGAAAAATTTTAAGGTCTAAATCAGTTACATTACACCTTTTCTTTTTTAATCTTTTAAATTCTAAAGATGTCATTTATTGTATGTGTGTTTTTCTTTAAAAAAGCAAAAAAAGAAAAAAATAGGTTGAATTCTCTTAAAAATTACAAATACCAAATAATTATTAACAAAATCTTTTCAAAGTTTTAATACAATCTTGCTGCAAGAGAAAAAAAAATCTATCTCAAATCAGTTGCAGAGCCCTATTTTATGAAAAAGGAAGAATTAAATATTCCTTGTTAGACATGTTATGAAACTCCTTGACTTGATGCAAGACTGTTCAAGTTCCTAGGTAAGGTTCCTCTTAAGGGTGACAATAGACTGACATTGCTCTTAATCTTATTAAAATCCACGATAAATATGCTTAAGCATCTCATCAAAGTCAAAAGTGTCAGTTTCCTCCCAGAAAGATGAATCATGTAGAAGTTTCTGACCAACATCAGTATTGGGATCATTTTTTATTTTCTCTCAGTATTGTATTCTTTCTTCATCCCAGAATATAAATACTGAGATTTTGATTAACCTTTTGTTGAAACTGAGATTACAAACATTGGGGTTTAGAAATTTTATGTCTACAGTAGGCGCTTATGCTAACAGAGGAAGATGCATGCATGATCCTTGTTATTGATGCTTCTGGGGTACCCTGGCCCCTACGTTCAATCAAGGCCTCCGTAGCATTGCTAGTGGGCTGACTCTGAAGCCCATACTCTTGTATACAAAGACAAAAGATGAATCCTGAATGGATTTTTCATTTTGTTTAAGACTTTGATGAGTCTCTGCATTTTTTCTATATCTGTAAGATTAGTGTCCGACTCTTTGTGACCCCATGCACTGTAGCCTGCCAGGCTTCTCTGTCCATGGAATTTTCCAGGCAAGAATACTGGAGTGTGTTGCCATTTCCTACTCCAGGGGATCATCCCAACTCAGGGATTGAACCCATGTCTCTTGCATCTCCTGCATTGGCAGGTAGGTTCTTTACTAACTGTGATTAGTTAGTTCTTAAATTTATGTTAAATAAAAAGGGTACAATTTTTAATTTTTGAATAGGCTAAAAGGCTTTGTCTGGCTTGCATTAATAACTTATAAGTTCCTTCTTCCTAAAGCAGGCAGTTTGGAAGCAATTGCATTAACTCAGATAGACATAGAAAATGTATAAAAAGTCTTCATTATCTGAAAAAAAATAAATAAAAACAAGAGCAGAGCAGGGACAGAGGATATCTTCTTACCTATTATTTCAAAGATTTCACAGATTAGTAATAAAGAGTGAAATAGAATAAAAACCTTCTTTACCAACCCTTCACCACTGTATGAGATTTATAGGCTAAATTATATATCATTGTGCCAATTATATAATGAATATATACTTGATTTTCCCATGGCCATCTATATCTCTTCTCCCACCAAAAATCTCTCTTTTTTTTTAAGGTGATATAATGTATTTTCATTTTTATTCAGTTTAAGAAATTTTCTTTTCTTGTTGGCAGCATGGCGTGCAGGATCTTAGTTCTCTGACTAGAGATCAAACCCGCATCTCCTGCAGGGGTAGTGCAGATCCTGAACTGCCTGACCACCAGGAAAGTCCCCAAAATATCTTTTGAGTACTCTAAACTGCCAGCTCCAAGTTTGCTAACTAGTTTCTAGAATCAGTGGGAAACTATGTGAAGCCCCTTTCCCTTCCCTCTCAGAATTAATGATCTAAGATATGCTTCGGGTTCACTTTAAGGAGACTGATCACATGGCGTTTGATGGTGGGAAGGCTGCACAGGGGCTTGAGACGACGGGCTTCAGTAACAGGTGGTGTGGCTCCATCACTTCACACGTGGACAAGTTATTTAGACTTGTCTTACTTTCTTTGTCTACAAAACAGAGAAAAATGTACCTTACAGCTACATCTCAGATATGATTATAAGCTTGAATTGAAGCTTCCTTTCAAGCTCTTTGGCAAGGGGAAAGACTTCAGGAAAGCCAAATCCACATTGCCCCTTGCTGGAAATACTTTGTAGACTAACCAAGAATGTTTGGTTGAACATTCTTAGGTTAGTCATAAAGTGGTTAAAGATCATTGCACTTTAAAAAATATATGGTTAAAGGTAACAAGAGTTAGATAGGGGAATAGAATTTCCCAAGTAGACCTTTTAATCTCAATAAAGTGTATCAAAGATTGTACTCAGATTTATCAATAATGCTAGATGTGTCCTCAAAGGAACACTGTGTGTGTTAGTCACTCTGTTTTGTCCAACTCTACGACTTAATGGACTGTAGCTTGCCAGACGCCTCTGTCCATGGAATTCTCCAGGCAAGAATACCAGAGTGGGTAGCCAATCCCTTCTCCAGGGGATCTTCCTGGCCCTGGGATCAAACCCTCATCTCTTAGATCTCCTGCTTTGGCAAGCAGGTTCTTTACCACTAACACTACCTGGGAAGCCCCCAAAGGAACATTAAGTTGCATCATTTCTCATCATTTAAAAAGCATATGCTTCTGACCAATTAGCAGATAATTATCTGTGTAACTGCTTCAGATATAGAGCTGTCAGGACTCCAAAATACAAGTAATGAAAAGGAATTGCAAAATGTGCTTGCATCCTTGAAGGCCACCAAGAGGGTCCCATTCATGGTGTCCATCCTGCCTCTTCCCTGGTGTTCCTCGCTTCTCTCTTCTGCCTCTGACTTGCTTCTTGCCTGTGGCTGCCCAGAAGGCTCCCGGTATGTGTCTCCGTATTTCTTCACCGTTTGTCTCCCCCTCCTCCAGCCAGCTCTCACTGCGCTGCTCCGTGTCAGGAAGGCAACAGCGAAGGCCAGGGGGTCTGTGGTTAACTGGACCAGTTAAGCTAAACAGAGACAGCTCTAGCTGGCTATCGCACCCGGACTGTATGCCGACTCATTCAGTCAGCAGCCACGTATTGAGTGCGACTCTGCTTACTAGCCAAGTGCTCAGTGAACGAAACAGACCGTGACCTCCGCTTTCACGGACGCTGCATTCCTTTGGGGGAAGGCAGGTAGCAGAGTGCTGGTCGTGTCCAACTCTTCCTGACCCCGTGCACTGTAGCCCGCCAGGCTTCTCTGTCCATGGGAGTCTCCAGGGAAGAATACTGGAGTGGGTTGCCATTTCCTCTCCAGGGATCTTTCCGACACAGGGATCAAACCTGTGTCTCCTGCACTGCAGGCAGATTCTTCACTGTCTGGGCCACAGGGAAGTACACATCACCAATGAAGAACATAGGTAACAAGTCATAAGAGTGGTGAATAAGCAGAGTGCATATTGAATTAGAAGTTAGGAAGTGCTGAGAGTGAAAAAGGAGAATGGTTGGGAAAGGGCACTAGTGTTGCAGAGAGGAGAGTTGCAACTTTATTCTATTTTACTTTTATAAACTTTTTTTTTATACTTTTTTTATAAAGTATAGTTGATTTACAATGTGTGTTAGTTTCAGGTGTATAGCAAAGTGATTCAGTGATACAGATACTTGTATTCATTTTTTGAGACTCCTTTCCTTTTTAGGCTGTTGCAAAATGTTGAGTAACATTCCTCGTGTTATGCATAGGTCCTTGTTGTGCATCTGTGCTATATATAGCAGTGTGCATGTGTTAATACCAAATTCTTAATTTATCCCCCCCTTTGCACTTTAGTCCCCATAAGTTTGTGTTCTATATCTGTGGGTCAATTTATA
This sequence comes from Cervus canadensis, assembly GCF_019320065.1. Taxonomy (NCBI): domain Eukaryota; kingdom Metazoa; phylum Chordata; class Mammalia; order Artiodactyla; family Cervidae; genus Cervus; species Cervus canadensis. The sequence continues at coordinate 2,538,198 of NC_057400.1, read as the reverse complement.
CTTTGCCAACAAGTTCCTTTGTATCCTCTTTGATATTCTACATATAAGCAACATTACATGATATTTGTCTTTCTCTGTCTGGCTTACTTCACTTAGAGAGATAATCTCCAGGTCCATCCACGTGGTTGCAAATGGCATTATTTTGCTCTTTTTTAGGCTGAGTGATACTCCACTGTGTGTACACACCCAGCATCTTCTGTGTCCATTCATTCTCAATGGACATTTAAGTTGCTTCCGTGTCTTGGCTATTGTAAATAGTGCTGCAAAGAATATTTTTTCAGTGAAGGGTAGTGCGTGTATCTTTTTGAATTAAAATTGTCTTCAGATAAATATCCAGCAGTGGGACTGCAGGATCATGCACATTTAAATAGCATGACTATTGTGGGCTTCTTTGAGAGGTGCCCTCTGAACAGAGACAAGAAGGAGGTGATTCATGGTCTATCTGGACATGTGAGGGAGAGCATTTGGGGCAGAGAGAACCTCAGTGCAGAGACTCTGACAAAGCAGGATCCTTTGTGTGCTTTAGGGACAACAAGGATGATAGCATGGTTGGGGTGGATGTAGAAAAGGGAAAAGACTAGGAATGATTTGGAGAAGTGATGGGAGTACAGATCAGCAGGAACTGGTCATTTAAGAATGTTGCTTTTATCTTGATAAAAACAAAAATCCCTTGAAGGGTTTCAATACTACCTTCCTTGGATGTTAACATGGTCTCTCTTGCTCTTGTATTGGGAATGTGCTGATTGGATCAGAAAGAGAGAGAGAGAGAGAGAGAGAGAGAGAGAGAGAGAGAGAGAGAGAGAGAGAGAGATGGACCTGGTAGACCAGTTGGCTAATAAACACAGATGTTCAGGGAAGGGATGCTGTTGACTCAGACCAGAGTGGTGGCAGAAGGTGATGAGACATAGTCAGATGCAGGATGGAGTCTTAAAGCAGAGTCAGAGACACGTGCTTGTCCCTGAGATGTGGGCTATGAAGGAAGGGAGGGGGAGGCTTGCAAGTGTTGAAGTCTGAACAGTGGTAAGTGTGGAGTTGCCCTCCTCAGATAGTGAAGAATATGAGTAGTGAAGTTGGGGTCAGGAGTCAAGGTAAGCGATCAGAAATTCAGGTTTGGACATGCAGTTGGAAACATCTGATGGACACTCAAGTGGAATTATGAAGCAGACAGCTGGATTTATGGGTCTGGAATTCACAAGAGAAGACAAAACTCAAAATATAAATTTGGCATGAAAAATAAAGAGATTTGCTATGACTATTCTCAGTAATCTGATTTTTATTTAAGAGAAACCAATAATTCATATTGATTCTGTGAAACTTTCTAAATTGCAAACACACTGACTGCTTTTTCCAAAACTATGTTGAATCCCATTGCTTTCCTAATGCTTTCCCTGAGGTGTGACCTGCTCCAGCTAGAAAGCTGTACCTGGCCTCAGGGAAAGCTAAGTTAGGGAGAGAATCACTCTGATCTTTCTCAAGGAAAATGGCAGGGGACCCTTTGTTCTTCACAATGCCAATGTGGAGGAAGTGTGTTTTGCAGAAAATATGCTTGCCAGGATGCTTGAAACGGGACTCTAGTCTTCAAGTAGATCAATCTCTCAATATTCTGTAAAATACACTCTTATTTGAAGCAGTTTATTTAATGATTTCCCCTGCTATGCATCTTTAAGGAGAAATTTTTCCCCCTTCATTTCTCGCTGTGAACAAGGAAGCACACTACCAAACAACTGTGAAGCCAGAACCATATACCCCAGAAGGCTGGATGGGGCCACTAGTGAGGTCCATGGGCCATTATGGATGGACACTTCCTCCAACTTTATCTCTTACCTGCCTTGCTTCCAGCCCCAACTAGCAATGATCCTTCTCTTTTGGAAGAAGTTTTGATTTGGGTGGAAAATATACATTCTTATATAAAACTCATATATAACTTTTGTCCCTGATATATTGTTTTTTCCTTCTTATATTTCTAACTCATTTCTGCCTTCCCATCAACTCTTTCACTCAACCCCCTTCATATTATGTACAACCTTCTCCTATAAAGAGGCACACAGCTTCTGATGCATCTGTCTTGCCCTCCAAGTCTTTTTTTTTTTTTTGTTAATAGACATGTATTTATTTATTTATTTTATTTATTTATTTTTATTATTTTTTATTTTTTTAAATTAATTAATTAATTTTTTTCAGTGGGTTTTGTCATACATTGACATGAATCAGCAATAGATTTACACGTATTCCCCATCCCGATCCCCCCTCCCCCCTCCCTCTCAACCCGATTCCTCTGGGTCTTCCCAGTGCACCAGGCCCGAGCACTTGTCTCATGCATCCCACCTGGGCTGGTGACCTGTTTCACCATAGATAGTATACATGCTGTTCTTTCGCAACATCCCACCCTCACCTTCTCCCACAGAGTTCAAAAGTCTGTTCTGTACTTCTGTGTCTCTTTTTCTGTTTTGCATATAGGGTTGTTGTTACCATCTTTCTAAATTCCATATATATGTGTTAGTATGCTGTAATGTTCTTTATCTTTCTGGCTTACTTCACTCTGTATAATGGGCTCCAGTTTCATCCATCTCATTAGAACTGATTCAAATGAATTCTTTTTAATGGCTGAGTAATATTCCATGGTGTATATGTACCACAGCTTCCTTATCCATTCATCTGCTGATGGGCATCTAGGTTGCTTCCATGTCCTGGCTATTATAAACAGTGCTGCGATGAACATTGGGGTGCACGTGTCTCTTTCAGATCTGGTTTCCTCAGTTGTGTATGCCCAGAAGTGGGATTGCTGGGTCATATGGCAGTTCTATTTCCAGTTTTTTAAGAAATCTCCACACTGTTCTCCATAGCGGCTGTACTAGTTTGCATTCCCACCAACAGTGTAAGAGGGTTCCCTTTTCTCCACACCCTCTCCAGCATTTATTGCTTGTAGACTTTTGGATAGCAGCCATCCTGACTGGCGTGTAATGGTACCTCATTGTGGTTTTGATTTGCATTTCTCTGATAATGAGTGATGTTGAGCATCTTTTCATGTGTTTGTTAGCCATCTGTATGTCTTCTTTGGAGAAATGTCTGTTTAGTTCTTTGGCCCATTTTTTGATTGGGTCATTTATTTTTCTGGAATTGAGCTTCAGGAGTTGCTTGTATATTTTTGAGATTAATCCTTTGTCTGTTTCTTCATTTGCTATTATTTTCTCCCAATCTGAGGGCTGTCTTTTCACCTTACTTATAGTTTCCTTTGTAGTGCAAAAAGCTTTTAAGTTTCATTAGGTCCCATTTGTTTAGTTTTGCTTTTATTTCCAATATTCTGGGAGGTGGGTCATAGAGGATCTTGCTGTGATTTATGTCAGAGAGTGTTTTGCCTATGTTCTCCTCTAGGAGTTTTATAGTTTCTGGCCTTACATTTAGATCTTCAATCCATTTTGAGTTTATTTTTGTGTATGGTGTTAGAAAGTGTTCTAGTTTCATTCTTCTACAAGTGGTTGACCAGCTTTCCCAGCACCACTTGTTAAAGAGGTTGTCTTTTTTCCATTGTGTATCCTTGCCTCCTTTGTCAAAGATAAGGTGTCCATAGGTTCGTGGATTTATCTCTGGGCTTTCTATTCTGTTCCATTGATCTATATTTCTGTCTTTGTGCCAGTACCATACTGTCTTGATGACTGTGGCTTTGTAGATCGAAACTGTAATCAAAAATCTACCAGCAAACAAAAGCCCAGGACCAGATGGCTTCACAGCTGAATTCTACCAAAAATTTAGAGAAGAGCTAACACCTGTCTTACTCAAAGTCTTCCAGAAAATTGCAGAGGAAGGTAAACTTCCAAACTCATTCTATGAGGCCACCATCACCCTAATTCCAAAGCCAGACAAAGATGCCACAAAAAAAGAAAACTACAGGCCAATATCACTGATGAACATAGATGCAAAAATCCTTAACAAAATTCTAGCAAACAGAATCCAACAACATATTAAAAAAATCATACACCACGACCAAGTGGGCTTTATCCCAGGAATGCAAGGATTCTTCAATATCCGCAAATCAATCAATGTAATACACCAGATTAACAAATTGAAAGATAAAAACCATATGATTATCTCAATAGATGCAGAGAAAGCCTTTGACAAAATTCAACACCCATTCATGATTAAAACTCTCCAGAAAGCAGGAATAGAAGGAACATTCCTCAACATAATAAAAGCTATATATGACAAACCCACAGCAAGCATCACCCTCAATGGTGAAAAATTGAAAGCATTTCCCCTGAAATCAGGAACAAGACAAGGGTGCCCACTCTCACCACTACTATTCAACATAGTGTTGGAAGTTTTGGCCACAGCAATCAGAGCAGAAAAAGAAGTAAAAGGAATCCAGATAGGAAAAGAAGAAGTGAAACTCTCACTGTTTGCAGACGACATGATCCTCTACATAGAAAACCCTAAAGACTCTACCAGAAAATTACTAGAGCTAATCAATGAATATAGTAAAGTTGCAGGATATAAAATTAACACACAAAAATCCCTTGCATTCCTATATACTAACAATGAAAAAACAGAAAGAGAAATTAAGGAAACAATACCATTCACCATTGCAAAAAAAAAAGAATAAAATACTTAGGAGTATATCTACCTAAAGAAACAAAAGACCTATACATAGAAAACTATAAAACACTGATGAAAGAAATCAAAGAGGACACAAACAGATGGAGAAACATACCGTGTTCATGGATTGGAAGAATTCAATATTGTCAAAATGGCTATTCTACCCAAAGCAATCTATAGATTCAATGCAATCCCTATCAAGCTACCAACGGTATTTTTCACAGAACTAGACCAAAGAATTTCACAATTTGTATGGAAATACAAAAAACCTCGAATAGCCAAAGTAATCTTGAGAAAGAAGAATGGAACTGGAGGAATCAACCTGCCTGACTTCAGACTCTACTGGCACACATCTTGATGCTTCTTTGGGCTTCCAAAGAGTATGACATCAACAGTTGTGTTCATGCTGAAAGCTGTGTTAAACATCGTACCCTACCGGAAGGCACATCCATGCGATTCAGCTGTATATGAAATATCATTAGGATTTTAGAAGGTAGCTACTCAGAATGATTATTAGCAATTTGAATTCAGCACCTTACACCTAAGATTGTCCTCACATTTAATGAGTTCTTTTCACGTCCGTAGTTCCACATTGACCTCTTTCTGGGTTCACGTCTTAAGTGCTCAGTGTATGCCAAGTAGAGACAAGAAGAAACAAAACACCGGTTAAGATGAACCGATTAAAGAACAAGCAGATCGCACTCCTGAGCTGCCCTTTAATGACCAGTCAGGGTCACACCTCTTTTATTTTGCACGTCTGCTTTACAGATGGGTTTTTCTAATCACCGTGTGTGTTGAACCAAAATGAACCAAGCTCAAAGGCAGCCCTGTAAGCATTCATTCATTTTCTTGCTTGTTCTAGGAATTTTAGATTTTTTCCTTTCCCTCTCAGAAATACATCAGTTTTGAGTGACCATAAGCAAATGAATTTCTAGCCTAAATATTTGTTGGTAAATTGGGTTTATTAATGCTGCAATACGAAGTCTGAGGGGATTCCCATGTGGTGCAGGAGTAAAGAGCCTGCTGCCAGCATAGATGTGGGTTCAATCCCTGGGCGAGGGGGGGGAGATCCCGGGAGAAGGAAATGGCAACCCATTCCACTATTCCTGCCTGGAAAATTCCATGGACAGAGGAGTCTGACGGGCTATAGTCCATGGGGTTGCAAAGAGTGAGGCACAACTGAGCGTGCGTGCATGTGTGCACACACACTCACACTCACACACACTCAGACCCCACGAGGTCTGTGTGAGGCTTTTTGCATATGTTCAAAGTAACCAGGTTGTTCTTACAGTTTCCCATAAGATCTCTCTCCCTAGTGCCCAGGGTAGCCTGGAAATCCTGAGTTTTAAAAATATTTAAAGTGTAAAATTATAAGGAAAAATGTGTTCCCATTTCTGTTTGTATTTATAGGATGTGGTTTTATAAAAAGTTAAGGTTGTTAGCTGGAAATGTGAGAGTCCCAACTCAAGCTAGCCTGACTAAAATTGGGGTTTTCCTAGAAAGATCTTGGGTTGTCTCACAGAATCTAAGCTAGGTTAAAGCAGCCAGACCCTCAGAAAGGTCAGGGATTCAGCCTAATCTTTGAAACAACAGGGATACACCACTGACCATTGTCAGGATGCTCTCCTCTCTTTTCTTCTGCATTCTGAAACTTAGCATTTTTCTCTCTCTCTCTTTCACTGCAGATAAGCTTTCTTCTCATGGCTGAAAACATGGCCAATGAGAGCTTCTGAGTTTTTTCTTTTTCGCTTCAGTCATCAAAAAAGGGGCTGATCTAAACTTTCTTGGTGCCAAAACCAGAACTAAAGGGTAAATATCTACTGATCTGGTTTTGCTCAGCTTTCCATCTTTAAAGCAATTACCTTCTTGTTGGCAGAGGGAGAGGAGCAGTAGTACCATTGTTTGTCGCTCACGGACGCTGACTCTGTGTGTGAGTGAGTGTGTGTGATTGGGGGAGGCGAGTAGGAAGGGCTGGGTTGGAGCCGCTGTAGCGATGTCATGGAATAATGTGAGCGTTTTAGAGGGGACAGATCTAGAGAAAGTCACCCTGAAGAGCAGCAGTGTTCAGAAATGAGGAGGCTCTGGGATGCACAGGAAAACTTGTGGAGGCAGGGAGGCCTTCAGGCTCTCCATCAGGGCGCAGCCAGGGCGGAGGCTCTCGCGCGGCTTTGGTTCATGAGGACATTGACGCTTCAAGTTTAAATTCCCCACGGCGCAAGGTTAGTGGGGCTGGTGGCAGAAACGTGTGCCAGTCTTGAGCAACAATACTTTCTTTTCTTTTCTAGCTAACTGGGAGTATGGGACCCAGAGGGAGGGTAGAATTTGGAGTAGTCAAGGGCCCAGTTTTTGGTTTATTTGTTGATTGGTTAGATTTTGTGATCATGTTCTAGAGCAAAATTATTGCATCCCATTCCCTCCCTTTTTCCCCCTGTTTCTAAGCCATGGCTGGGTACTATGGAGTTATCAATAAGCTTTTCCCAAACACAAACCCTAGTGGCACAATTGTGTGTTTGCTGTAGGGAGCAGAAAATTTCTAATAATATGTCTGAACATAGGCAGGAATGTGAGTTTCTTGGCTTTGAAATGGTCATTGCTGGGAGTTTTTGTACTTATATAGGACATTTAGGGTAAGTCATCTTAATTTTTCTTGCCCCACATTCTTAGATGCTCCACAGTGAGTCCTTTTGTTTATTATACCATTTCTGTAATTTCACCGTTTGTGTCCTGTCCCTGGTGAAATTCGTGAGACTACTCTTCCCATAAAGATTGTTTTCAAACATTTCAGTGTTTATCATGGCTTTTGCTTTTAATTTTATTTGTTACACATGTTGAGAACTTGCCTGGTTATTTTTTAATAACAACAGTGGCTGCAGTATAGAGAATTTAAAATATGTATGTAAGAGTTGAAGAGAATTACCTACAGACACCATGTATAAATGGCTGAGCTGGGGCTTTGTCCAGAAGGAATGAATGTTGCCTTCACTCCCATTAACCAAGTGGTACTTAACATTCATCCTTCTAGTTATTTTTTCAATATAAAGTGTTTGCTTTATTTCACTGTGGCTGTGCTTCATATCTTGAATTTCTACTTAATTTAGTCCCTGTCTGTTATAATCCTTCTGCTAGTGACTTTTTGATAGCCTGTTAATATTAAATTGTGGCAACTTTCCTAAGAAATCTTATGTAGGAAAAGTACAGGGATTCATCATATCATTGTGAATAATGACAATTAGTACATATAGTTTTTATATTTTTAAATACATCCTTAAGAAAGAGCCATCTGAGTGTGATTGCTGGGTCAAATTACATGGGTGTTTCAGAAAGTTTTTAAAGTGTATGGTGAAAATATTTTTCAAAATGATCATACTATTTTTGATATAAGTAGTTAAGGCCTCATTTTAAGGGTGTTATTGGGTCTTTTAATAATTATAGAGTTTCCTTGTATGTTAACTGAACATGTAGCATCTATTCAAATTTCATGAGTATTTTAAAATAGGTTTCTGTCTGTCACCCAAAAGAGAAGCAGGAGGATTATGACCTCAATTATCTGCCCCTTTCCCCTTACCTTTAAACATGTAAAACCTTTCCAAAATGCAAAATTACAATCTTTGTCCACTTTATTCTATGGCAAATGAAAACCCTTACAAATTCTGACTATTTCAAATTAACTTTAAGTCAATGAAAATGTGCCCCAGTGTTGAAATGCTTCATTTAATTGCCTAAATCAGCTCTGAGCCGTCCTTTTGCCAGTAGAACCGGGCACTGTGAAGGACCCTACTTCTGTGGTGAAATTGTTGTCTTAGGTTCACATGTTCAAGTCTCACTTAGCTATAGTAGTGTAGCCGACTGACTCTCACCTCTAACTCGTTTAGCTGAATGTACGACATCCCTCCCCCTTGTTTGCATTGACTTGGTTCACTTGATTTGACTTTACTCCGTCTCCCACTAGGTGCTTGCCAAACCACTGCGAGCACGGAGGAAGCTGCTCCCAGTCCTGGACGGCCTTCTACTGTAACTGCAGCGGCACAGGCTACGTCGGGGCCACCTGCCATGACTGTGAGTAGGCTTGGGGTTCCCCAGGGCCCCCCATTCTAGGGCAGAATCCAGGAGTGCCAGGGAGAGTGTCGGAATATGAACACGGTCAACGCAGGGTGGGCACTTTGTATCCCTTCACTCGTCGTGTGTTCCCTGAGAGGCGAGTCTATGCCAGCGCTGTGCAGAGCACGGAGGATGCTCTGGTACAAAGCCGTGTCATTCTGGAGCCCAAGGTTTACCATGAAGACAGACAGAAAGGGGGGTGATTGTTGAGCCAGAGACAAGTCAAGGTGCTGAAGGCATATAAAGGTGATCCATGAAGTCAACTGCCTTGTCTAACGGGCTAAGTTAGGCTGTGCAGTAAGGAACCTGCATCTCAGTGGCCTAAGTAATAAGCAGCTGAGTCATGCCTATGTTACCTACACAGCACAGGTCTACAGGGGACCAACTCCTCCAAAGGCATTCTCCTTCTGGGAGGCTGACAGAGACTTCATCATCGGGAATAATGCTACGGCAGGAAGAAGGAAGCCCAAGGAAACATGTGCTTTTAAAAGCTTTTACCTGGGACTTCCCTGGCAATTTAGTGATTAAGACTCCATGGTTTTACTGAAGGGGTGCTGGTTTGATCCCTGGGAGTGCCAAACATTACTTCTGCTCATATCCCATTGGCCAAGCAAAGTCATGTGGGTACCTAACGTCAAGAGGGAAGGAGGTCTCATCTTACCATGGGATCTGAGGCAACAGAACTCGCAGGTTGCTGATGAGTACTGACACTGTCTGCATGCCCATGATGGGGAGGCTTCAGATGGAAGGTTTGAGCTGATCCTGTAGTAGGGATGTGGTAGACAAGAAAAAAGAAAAAGGAAACTGAATCTGCAATTATTTGGGGATAGCTGGAGAATGCTGACAGTAAATAGTAAGAAAGGAAGCAGAAACTGAGGAGGCTGGGCACGCAAAGGAGTGAGGAGGAAAAAAGAAAGGGAGAACATGAGTCCTGACGCCCATCATTTTATATTCTCGTCAGGGTTATAATAAAAAACACATGTTGAAATAGAGAAGGTTTGGCATTTGGAGGATTATTTGTAAGCTGTATGACATGAATGAAAGTTTAACTGACAAAGATATGATTGGAAGGGGAATTCCCTGGTGGTCAGTGGCAAAGAATCTGCCTGCCCATGAAGAAGATATAGGAATTGCAGATTTGATCCCTAGGTCGGAAAGACCCCCTGGAGGAGGAGATGGCAACCCTCTTCTGTATTCTTGTGGGGAAAGTCCCATGGAAAGAGGACACTGGCAGGCAACAGGCAGGTTACAAAGAGTTGGACGTGGCTGAGTACACACGCATGACTGGCAAGTGCTGGCTACAGTTGTGGGAGACTTCACAGAAAATATGGACTTTGAAATTGACTTAGAAGGTAGAAGCATGGGAGAAGGGCCTTCTAGAATAATGTAAGAGCCAAGCCAAGGCTGGAGCTCTTCTCAGGACTACAAGGGGAGTATCCCTCAGGGCCTGATCTCACTGCTGCTGCTGCTGCTGCTAAGTCATACTAGTGTTCCTTAAGCCTCTGCTTTTCCTGGGACGGCACACAGGATGCAGAAAGGGAAAGGTAATTGCCAGCTGGACTAGAATCAGACTCCGGTCCAGGATGAACAGCATCGGTGCTCTCATCCTTTAAGACCCCCCAGTCATTCTGTGGCCTCTTTTATACCTTGGAGTTGAATATTCACCAGTGATGGTCATAGAGGAGTATAAGCAAATCAGAGAAGAAGTAGCCCAGTGGCCATCGTGGGATGATGTCATTGCTGTTAGTTGTCTGTGAAAGAGAAAAGTACTGCCTGGATTTATAATGATATAACTTTCTTAAAACTTTCTGTTCAGATATCTGGAATAATGGACACTGGACTGAGAGAGATTAGATTTAAATTGGACCAAGCTCTTGCACTTGAACAAGAAGATAATTTTAACACTCCAGAGTTCAGTTTTCTCATGGATCCTGTAAGGGAAAGCGAACTAACTTGCTTCTCAGCCTTTTGGCCAAGATCAAGTGTAGTAGAGAGGCTTCCCTGGAGACTCAGTAGTTAAGAATCTGCCTGCCCATGCAGGAGATGCAAGAGAAGTGGGTTTGATCCCTGGGTCAGGAAGATCCCCTGGAGTAGGAAATGGCAACCCACTCCAGTATTCTTGCCTGAAAAATTGCATGGACAGAGAAGCCTGGTGAGCTACAGTCCATGGGAACAAAGAGTTGGACATGATGGAGTGTGCACCAAAATCTTGGAGACCATTTTAAGGCTAAAATTGCAAGATTTTATTTGAGATTCTCAATAAATACAAAATCTATAAATGATGAGTCTGGTTCCAGAAACTCATCCCTAAAGAAAAGACTGTAATTGTACAGACACATTATAGGACACATACAAGACTGTCCAGTCTGTACTGAAGTGCTGCTGTGAGAAACTCAGAGGCAGTCAAATGGCCATCAAGTTAATAGTGAGATGAGATGAGCCTGAAGACTTAAGTCAAAACTATCCAAGTATCTGCCAAGTCACAGGGTAAGATTCCTAAGATTTTTAAAGGTTATTCTGTTCACTTTCAGCAATATTTTGTAAGTCCATCTCTAAAGATGTTCTCCTCCTTTAAATGTATCCATCTATCAGGCTAAAAACAGATTTCCAACTTTATAAAAGTAGTGTGGACTTGAAAGTCGATGGAAGTGAAGTGCTGATTTTCAAAGGAACACTGTCAAAGTTGATGAGCAGGAAACTGAACATATCAAGCCTTAAAAATACCATTCCTTATTTTAAACACCTTCCAATCTTCCTTTCTGTAACATTGCTCAGTGTCTATACCATTGGCTGTAATGCTATTAAATGCATTCTTCCCCTCTGGGCCCCCAGCCAGGGCAGATCAGAGGTGCCTGGGTGGCTGTGAGATTTGCACACATACCTTGGATGTCTGTTCATTTTAAGAACTTTCCTCCTCTGACTAATCCCTCTTCTTCCTCCAACTGGGTGAGGAGCACTGTTTTGAGTCAGATTTGAGTTGATTGAGTAAATCAAGCCATGCTTTTCTGTCTTCATAAAGCATGTGCTCTGAATGAGGCACATCAGAAATGAGATCTGGTAAAATACAGGAGACAGGTAAAAGCAAAACAAACCACTTCACAACCCTGCTCATGTGGAAATAGTAATGTCCTTGCTCAACAGGGGTTCATTTTCTTGAAATGGTCACGCATAATCAGAACATTTTTGAAATGTTCTGAAATGTGATGAAAGACCTTCGCATGTTAAAAACATTTCTAATGATATTAAAAACATAATTTCTTGACTACTGGTCTTTTGTCTTTTCATTCTCTTCAGGGTTAGCTTGGTTTCCTCATTCTTGGTGCATCCCAGTAAATGTGAATCAATACGGCTGACTTAGGACAGAGAGAATTTGCTTCTTTCTGTCTAGTTTTGTGGCTAACAGAGGGATCTGGCTTAATGGAGGGCATGATGAACTCTAAGGAATGGCACAATGGGAATTCTCAAAGTCTTTAAGCATAGTAGGCGTAGTATTACAAGTAGATATGTCATGATTCCATTTCAGTTTTCTTTCCTCTTCATCTGATGAAGCATAAAGAACTTGGGCATGCAAATTTTGTGACTTTTCAAACACACTTTGTTCAAAACTTCCTGCTTAAGAAGAGTTGATAAGTATATGGACATGTCCTTCCCCATCTGTGGCAGGGTCCCCATAGGAGGAGGAAATGTGAGATCAACATTTGTCCAATAAACTGACAGTAAACATTATTATCTCTGTAAGTTGTTTTGGTTAGCAGTTTTATCCCCAGAGTTGTATACTATTCACCAGAAGGATGACTGGAAGTGACATAGTATTTTCAGTCCAGATTTATTTTTAAATTTATTTTTTATTGAAGGATAATTGCTTTAGAGAATTTTGTTGTTTTCTGTCAAACACGAATCAGCCATAGGTATACATATATACCCTCCCTTCTGAACCCTCCTCCCATCTCCCTCCCCATCCCACCCTCTAGGTTGATACAGAGTCCTTGTTTGAGTTTTCTGAGACACACAGCAAATTCCTGTTGGCTATCTGTTTTACATATGGTAATGTAAGTTTCCACGTTACTCTTTCCCTAGACTCATCCTCTCCTCCCCTGTCCCCATGTCCATGTATTCTCCATGTCTGTTTATCCAGTGGTGCGCTGTAAATGAGTCCTTCAGTTCCCTTCTCCTAGAGTCCATATATGTGTTAGAATACAATATTTATCTTTCTCTTCCTGACTCACTTCACTCTGTATAACGGGTTCTAGGTTCACCCCCCTCATCAGAACTGACTCAAATGCGCTCAATCCAGATTAAGTCTTGGCAGCCCACCCACTGATCAGATCTTCCAGTCACCAGAGACAGTTACCATGGTTATTGGTTTTCTAAAACGTCCAAGTTTAGAAGGTTGTGTAATTGAAGCCAAATTACTGAGTACTCAATGTATTAATATAGGTCTGTCATGATGTATTATGAATCCAAGTTAAGATTAAAATGAAATTTGGTTATGGGAGCTTAATACATAGATCAATCTACAATGCAACAATAAAGGGAGATGGATATCGTTATTATCTTCATTCTATAGAGGTGCACACTGCAGCCCAGAAGTGTCGCTCACGGTGACAGAGCTATTTATAGCAAATGAAGGATCTGGGGCTGAAATGGAGGTACTCTGACTGGGATGTAAGACAGATCCTATATCTTATTTCTTTTCTCAAACAATAAGACATTTTGAAAACCTCTTTATTTGAACTTAGTGATGGGACATTCATGATGTCCTTAATATTGCTTGACACCCAGTAGAACATCATGATACCAAATAGAAAATTCAGCTCTAGAAGACTTAGAGGTGAGAACAGTTTTATGTTCTAGAATAATAATGAAATCATTCTGGAAGGAAATAGGATAAGTTAGCACTTGAAAGACAGCTCAAATTAAACTAAATACAAGGATGAGGGAAGCCTATTGAAAACAGATTGGCAAGAGCCAAGATGTGATGGTAGAATATATATATAAACTGTGATTTGTGACAATGTATTTATTTGTTGGCTTGAGAAAGGGAAAATAAATAGCTGTTTTCATTCATTGCTAAAGCCCAAATGGTGTTCCTATAAAGCACTTTCCCCTAGGGGAAATCTGAGATCACTTCCCTTTATTACCAAAGCTTTTCACATGTTATTGCAGTATCTATAAATACCACTTTAATGACTATATAATAAATAGCCTATTTAATGACTTTGTTTTTATTCAGCCATTTTAATCTTTTTTGGGGGTGGGGGGTGATTAGCCCTGTATTGTTTCTGAATATTTATTATTATAACCAACTCCACAGTGGACTTTTTTGTGCCTAATAAATTTTAACCTCACATTTTTTTTTTGTTTTCTTGAACTGGCATAAGAGTAGCATTCTTGAGTCAAAGATGATGAATCATTTTAAAGGTCTTGATTCATATTTCAACCTATTTTTTCTAAAATCTTGCTACAGTTTATACTCTTATCACTATTTTTTGAGATATCTTATTTCATCTTCTAAACCAGAATTGTTTACTATATGTTATAAAACCATTTTGCATGTGTTTTTACTAAAATATTTGTATACTGAAACGGAAATTATTATTGACTCTCATGATGAATCCTAGATGGAAGAAAAAGAGGGTTTTTAGGTGAATTACAATAGGAATAAGATTGTCCCCACAGAATTGTATTTAACCATTCAACAATAAGTACCTTTTTAAAACACATCTGATGTCAGTGACCACACAATGGACAATTACTCTCATATTAAGCAGACTCAATAAGTGATCCAAGTACTTACTTCTCATCTTCCTTATGTTGCCTAATGAGTGGGGCCATCCTTGATCTTCTCAGCACTTTTGTCTGACCACATTCACATGGCCCCTTTGCAGGGTCTCTCTACGCCTTCTCGGCCTTTGCTAATCCTGTTTCACTGCGTAGCCTCTCTGACATCTTAACAATACCTCTAGTGTTCACTTTTCAGCTTGGCAAGAGGATGTCAGCTTTCTTCCTCTCGCAAGCTTGATGTAGTGCCTCTCCCTTTGGGCAATCAATAGCCAGATATTGATTGGGAGCATATCAAGTCATCTGGCTATCAGCCTCTAAGGTAGTCATTACAGAAGGATAACACTTTAGCTGCTTTAGCAGTAGGTAAATGGGCCTCTCACTACATGATATTTCACAGTTGAAACAAAAGGTTGGAAGAGGGTAGGGGGTTCTGCTAATAGGAGTTTTACTTACAAGCAGGACTCATATCTCTTAGCTCAGATCAACTCATATTCTAGTATTCTTCATGTTTTCTAATAAGATCTAAAGAAAATTCATCTCCATGCTTAACTCTGAATGCCAACGGCAAGTGTTCCAAGATGTAACTACATATCTAACATAGAAGAGAAAGAAAAAACAAAACAAAACAGTAATGAATCATTGAGTCCACACCCTGCTTCATTTTATGATACTAACCACCACCTTTGGTGTCACAATTTTTATTCACATTAACTCCTCTGTGGTGATGATAAAGTCCTTTAGGGAAGAACTGGTCTTGCTTATATTATACTAACCATATTCAAGGAATTTGTAATATGAAGGGCATATCACGTAATTGTTGAGACAGTTAAACAGAAAAAAAGATAATTTTTTTCTGGAAATGGAAACTCCATTAAAGACAGGATAGTGTCTGAATCTTCTCGAAGTCCCCAGCATAGATATTTGCTGTTTGCTGCACACACAAACAGATAAATCAGATAGGTGCACACAGTAATGGGGAGTTACTGGGGTGAGGGCACTGTCCCTCTCTGGGGGAGGCGAGAAAGTTTTCACAATAATTGACACTTGAGCAGAAGCTTGAAGGATGAGAAAGAAAAAGGACAAGTTGAAGAGACAGAGATACGTGAAAGTTCATGCAGCAGAGAGGATGATGAGATGCTTAGGGCAGCTGGAATCTAGGGTGAAATGGAGGAAGAGAGAGGCAGGATTCGCAGACAGAAGAGAAGGCAGGTGATTCATTGAAAAGGAGCTTATTTCTCTGTTGAGCACCTCGAAGCCAGCCATGGTGTTTTGGTTTTGCTTTCATACTGAGAATTAACCTGCTAATAATTATTTTGTTGTTGTTGTTTTACTTATGAGTTTCCTTTTGGGACTCTAACTGTGATGGTATTGTGGAGCAGGCACTGAAGTTGGAAGACAGCTTCATGCCGGGGGTCAGGGCACAAAGCGGGTATGTGCTGGGTGCAAGGAAGAAACACAATGCTATTTGCAATTGTGTGAGCAACAAATAATGAGGGTGAGAACAAGCTGGGAAGAAGGGACCCTACTTGAAAGGCTTATCTAAAATTGGATCAAACAGACTTGAAGACAAATCAAATCAAATACAGCAGAGAGAAGGATGACTTTAAGCTTTGTAACTTGGAAGACTTCATGAATGAAGGATGTGGTGACTAAGTCCCCAGGTTGGTCTGTGCCTGACAGCCTTGCGTCAAATCCAGGCTCTGCAACTTACAAGATGTATAACCTAGGGCAAGTTATGTGAGCTTCATGTGCTTTAATGTCCTCATTGTGATATGTGGCGAAGACTACCAGCCGCCTCGTGGAAGTATCATGAGGATTAGATAAAAGAATCCCCATAAAGTATTTAGCCTGGTGCCTGGCGAATGCAAAGTTTCTGATCGTCTGAACAGAGAGAGGACGTGGAGACAGAGGGGAAGACTTTGCAGACGCCGTCTTCAGTTCAGTTTGGGACATGGTATTTGCCGGGAGCGATGCTCCCAGTGCAGCAGTACTTAGATATCCCAGAACCAGGTTGTCCAAGGGGAAGGTCAGAATCACTGGGTATATAGGTGTTGAAGCCTTTTGAGTAGATGGAGTCAATCAGATATTGGTCAATAAATCTGGTACCTGCAATGTAAAACTTCACTTCCAAGACTTTTAAGGGTCTCAAGAAGACATACAACTGAGACACAATTAAAGAGGGAAGCGTGAGGAAAGAAAGGGGGAGAAATAAGAAAAAGTGATAAACTAAAAAGCAGAAGAGAAGTGTTCTGAGAATAGATAATAAACAGAAATATCCAAGTGATGTTCCCAAGATTACTTCTCCATCATGGTGAAGGGTCATAGCTGAATGACCAGCTGGATGTTTAAATAAGAAGTTGGAGAAAAACACAGTAAGTGAAAGAAAGACACCATTTTTTAAAGTTTATTTTTAACTAATCAATTGTTTATTAAACTATGGTTGATTTGCAGTGCTGTGTTAGTTTTAGATACAAAGCAAAGTAATTCAGTTACACATGCACACACATGCACATATTCTTAATAAGATTCTTTATTCCATTATAGGTCATTACCACATATTGAATGTGGTTCATGTCTATGGCCATACCACCTCCATTGCCCAGTCTCATCCGGCTGCGGTTCCCTGTGCCATACAGGAGAACCTTGCTGTTTACTTATGCACAGTAGTGTGTGCGTATCAGTCCCTAACTCCTGATTTATTCCTCCTTCCTTACCAAAGGGTAACCTTAAGTTTGTTTTCTATGTCTGTGAATCTGTTTCTGTTCTGTAAATTAGTTCATTTGTGTCATTTTTTATATTCTACTTATAAACAATACCATATAACATTTGTCTTTGGTTTGCTTCACTTAGTATGATAATCTCTAGGTCCTTCCATGTTCCTGCAAATGGCATTATTTCATTCTTTTTTATGGCTGAGGAGTATTCCATTGTATATATGTACTACATCTTCTTTGGGCTTCCCAGGTGGTGCTAATGGTAAAGAATCTGCCTACCAATGCAGGAGATGCAAGGGATGCGGATTCGATCCCTGGTTTGGGAAGATCCCGTGGAGAAGGAAATGGCATCCCACTCCAGTATTCTTGCCTTGGAAATCCCGTGGACAGAGGACCTGGTGGTCTATGGTCTGTGGGTTGCAAAAGAGTCAGGCATGACTGTGCAACTGAACACACGCACAGCCTCTCCTTTACCCGTTCACCTGTTGATGGACATTGAGCTTGTTTCTATGTCTGGGCTATTGTAAATAGTGCTGCTATGAACATAGGGGTGCATGCGTCTTTTCAAATTAGAGTTTTGTCCAGATATATGCCCAGGAGTGGTATTGCTGGATCGTTTTTGGTATAGCTGGACATCTCTATTTTTCATTTTTTTTAAAACCTCCATATTGTTCTACTGTTTGGCTGCATCAGTTTACAGTCCCATCAACTTTGTAGGAGTATTCTCTTTTCAGGAGAATTCGTTGCTTGTTAACTATCTAAGTGTTGTCAGGATTCAGGTGATTCAAAATCGTATGTGCCATTGCAATGATTTTCCTCTCCTTCAGGAGGAAGGACTGATATCTTTCATCTTGTAATAAACAAGTAATTCCATGCAGTCATGTGCTTGAGTCTGATTGCAAGGTGCCTGTTAGTCTGTAAAAAGGGGGATCCGAAGATACTGAACTGATGTGAAAAGCTTGTTGGAGGAGTGACCAGGCCCGAACACAAGGACTGGGCTTGGTAGGCAGAGAAGTCTTAGGAGAGTGTTTTTCAAGGGTGAGAATCAAAGGGCTGATTTGAAATAAGGATGAGCATCGACAGTGTTTGAGTTTCACTCAAGGCACAGCCTAAGGGCAGGAGAGCGCGTTCACTGCGCTTCTGGTGAGTGTCCCGCACGTGCGTCCTGGGCAGTTTACACAGTTCGCCTCACTCTCCGAGGCGCCGTCGCACCCTTAGCCCTGAGCTTGTTGGGCTGTGACTTCTTGAAACCACAGGGTCTTCACATGTGCCGATCTCCTGACCAGAGATTCTTCTCACGCTTTCTCTGCTCCGGCAGCTTTGTTCCCTCCTGCATGAAGCCTCGCCAGATCTTTCCTAGATGCTGCTTCTCTTTGCCCCTTTAGCACCCACACACTCACATGTCATTAATTCCACCATATCAAATGTAAATATTTAGTTCCTATTTTTCTTCCTAAACTGTCATTTTTTGTTTGTTTGTTTGTTTATATCTGGTCCCTACTGGCTGAGAATCAATGAATGTAAACATTTAAAAAAACTACTGTGGTAAAAGTAGCATAATGTAAAACACGCCATCTCAGCCATATTTGACTGTACAGTACCGTGATGCTGAGGACAGTAACACTGTTGTGCAACTCTCACTAATATCCATCTCTAGAATTCTTCACTTTCCTAAACTGAAACTGTGCACCCATTAAACATGAACTCCCCACCCCCCTCCCTACCCCTCTGGCCCCTGGCATCTACCAATGTATTTCTGACTCTATGAATGTGACTGTTCTATGTACCTCATATAAGTGGAATCAAACAGCATTTGTCTGCACCTACAGGATATCAGAGTGCATTTTTAAGGTTAGCTTAATATACGTCCTACAGACATTGTACCTTCTTATCTTTCCTGTGCTACACAGTAGTTCCTCATTGGTTAACTATTTTATACATGGTAGTGTATAATGTCAGCCCCAATATCCCAATTCATCCCACGCCCTTCTCTCCCCTTGATGTCCACCCATTTGTTTTCTACTTCTGTGTCTGTATTTCCACTTTGGAAATAGGGTCATCTGTGCTAATGCTTAAAGCCACAGAGCTGGTGGAAGTGGGATTGAACTCAGTTTTAAATGATTCAAAAGCATTTCCGTATCACATTCGAACATCTCTAAGTAGAAGACAGGGGCTTCCCAGTTGGTGCTGGTGGTAAAGAAACCATCTGCCGATACAGGAGACATAGGAGACATGAGTTCAGTCCCTGGGTCCGAAAGACCCCCTGGAGGAGGGCGTGGCAGTCCACTCCAGTGTTCTTGCCTGGAGGATCCCATGGACAGAGGACCTTGGTGGGCGGTACAGTCCACAGGATCACAAAGAGTCAGACACAAGTGAATCACTTAGCGTGCACAAGTGGAATAAAAAGCATGCTTAAATATTTTATGGAACATGCTAGGATTATAAACAAACAGATACGAAGACTTCTGCTTAGACAGGAGGAGGAATGAAGGTTGCATATTCACCTCGGATCGATTCTCTTCCTTTTGAACACATCATTAACGATTTAAGTTTCCCACAGTCATTTCCTCCATGGTGAGTTGTTTTATTTGGTCTTTCCTTTCTCTTTCTCTCCGTCTTTCCCTCCACCTCCCCTTCCCCTCATTAATTGAAGCTGCGGTAAAGCTAACTTCAAATGCTTACATCGGTTTGACAATGTGCAAAAAAATGTAATCACAAGATTTGACTTTATTCCAAATCCTTAGAAGCAACAAAAGATCCCCAATATGAAAGTAGATAATTAACTGGGGATAATTTAATTGTTGATGTTGTCTTTCTTTGGAAACCATTGATATTTACTTTGAACACTGAATGGGAAAAATGTACATCTATTTCTAATGTATTTCAATCAACAAAAGACTAATTGCCATAGAAATAGAAAGCTCTGGTATATCTCATGAGTTAGAAGTAATCTGGACTGGATAGATACATATTAAACTTAATATATGAAGAAACATTTTCCATCTGTGCCTCAGACAGATCTATGTTATATTTATAGCTTTTTAGTCTTGGACAAGTTATTTACCATTTTTCAGCCTCAGTTGCTTGATCTTTAAAACAATAAAACCTCATTTAAACAGTTACTATATAGATTGGAAGCAAGGGATGAAAAATATCTTGCATAATATTTGGGATCTGACATTTCCATGTTAAATGGTATCTGTTATATGTGTAAAATTATGTTTGTGAAAGTTTTGGTATATTTTTCATGTAAGTCGTTCAATGATTTGTGTTCCTATGCTACCAAATCATAAGGCTATAAAACACTTTTTACATTGTAGTTTACTAAACAGGTATTAGAGTCTGGCACATATGTTGCCATTGGTGAAGTTATAATAGACAGATAAATGTCACAGAAAGAAGCCCAGTCTAGGCTCAGGAGGCCTGAGTCAAATCTTTCTGTCATAAATGACCTTAGGCAAATCACATATTTCTTGTAACCTATATTCTTCAGGGGTGCAGTGTTGATTATCAGGGATTATACATGGTCACTATGAAAGAAGCTTTGATTGGCTCCAGTTGTATGGCTTGGAACAAATGTGTTGACTTTCCATCGTGTGAAGTCTTCACAACAAACTTCACAACAGTTTGTTATCATACTGTAAAATTTCTATGTCTCACCTTTGCCATTTTCTGATGTTCTAGCTCAGATTATATTTGCCCATCTTTATCTTGAAAAGCAAAAAATAATGTAAACTTGAGGGGTATGAAGGTCTCAGATGTTTCAAGCTCTTGCATACTTCCACTGAAGCTTGTGGTTGAGGTGAACTGCTGTGATTTTTATTTGGAATGAATCAGCTAAAAGAATAATGAGAGCAATAAGCAATAAGAGACTGAGAGAAAGTGAGATTGTGTAATATAGTTTTACCAATTCTGTTTTGAATAATAGAGTGAGGCTGGACTTTAAATTGTCAGGAAAGAAGATTTCTCAGTGTGCTCAGTTTGAATTTTCTGGACATATTTTGCATATGTAATTCAGAGATAAAATTTAGAAAATATCCCTTTATCCATTAAAATTCTGTAATGCAGTAACACTGTGACCTGTGGCAAGCAATTTCACTGATTTGATCCCTCCTTGTGCCTTATAACAGAGGAAAATAATAGACTCTGTCCCTTACTGCAACTGGAATAAACTCATGAATCAATGGGCATGGAATCCCTTTGACAAGTCTGAGTCTAATCCTTCCTCACGGAGTCCTTCATCCTATACATTTACATCATTCTGTTCCCACGGCGACCTTGATGAGGACAAAGCAAGTATTCAGAGAAAGGGCCCAAGAGTAATTTAGGATGGAGAGCCCAAGGATGTTCAGTGACAAGGCGAGCAGGGCTCAAACCTGGATGTTCTTATTGTCTCCGACTTTGTCAGTGTGAGTATCCTTCGAAAGGTTCTCCAGTTATACCGTGCCCCAGAAAACATGAATTACTAGTGAAATTCTGAGGTTGATTTAGCACTTTTGTTACTTGGGCTTCCCTGGCAGCTCAGACAGTAAAGAATCTACCTACAATGAAGGAGACCTGGGTTCTACCCCTGTATGGGGAAAATCCCCTGGAGGAGGGCATGTTAACTGACTCCAATATTCTTGCCTGGAGAATTCCATGGACAGAGGAGCCTAGAAGGCTGCAGTCCGTGGAGTTGCAAAGAGTCAGACATGACTGAGTGACTAACACTTTTTTTTTTTGTAACTTATTTTCTAAAAGAAATTCTGAGTCTGTTACTGCTCAACTTCAAATCCTATATCATCCCAATTATCTCATAGATAAAATCCCTGCTTCTCAGTTCCAGTAAGTATGACTTCTCATCACATGGCACCCTCCTAAACCCCAATAGTTTCAATTGCATTCCCATATGGGTCAAGTTATATTGGTACTCACTGAGTATCCATCCCTTAAATGCCTTAGATTCTTTTTAATTTTTACTGAAGTGAAGTTGTTTTACAATGTGTTGTTTTCTGCTTACAGCAAAATGAATCAGTTATACATATACATCTATCTCCTCTTTTTTGAATTTCCTTCCCATTTAGGTTACCACAGAACATTGAGTAGTTTATCACTCCATTCTTTTTTTTTTTGTCAAATGTGTTATTTTATTTTTATTGAAGTAGAGTCTATGTACAATTTTATACAAGTATCACTCCTTTCTTTAGACCCTTAACTTTCTTCCTTACTTTTATTCCAGGTCATTCTTTTTTTTTTTATTTTTTTATTATCCATTTCTTTTTTTTTTTTTTTTTTTTTTTTTTTTTTTTTTTTTTATTAGTTGGAGGCTAATTACTTCACAACATTTCAGTGGGCTTTGTCATACATTGACATGAATCAGCCATAGATTTACACGTATTCCCCATCCCGATCCACCCTCCCACCTCCCTCTCCACCCGATTCCTCTGGGTCTTCCCAGTGCACCAGGCCCGAGCACTTGTCTCATGCATCCCACCTGGGCTGGTGATCTGTTTCACCATAGATAGTATACATGCTGTTCTTTTGAAACATCCCACCCTCACCTTCTCCCACAGAGTTCAAAAGTCTGTTCTGTACTTCTGTGTCTCTTTTTCTGTTTTGCATATAGGGTTATCGTTACCATCTTTCTAAATTCCATATATATGTGTTAGTATGCTGTAATGTTCTTTATCTTTCTGGCTTACTTCATTTGAATCAGTTCTAATGAGATGGATGAAACTGGAGCCCATTATACAGAGTGAAGTAAGCCAGAAAGATATTCCAGGTCAGTCTTTATCCTGCCCTAGCACTTTGCCTGAGGAACTTTCATGTGCTAAAGCGGCTGCCATAATTGACTTTTTGGTCTTTCTTTGGCTCCTTGAGGTCAGGCACTTCAGGTGTTCATGCCCGAGACCGAGCGCCGGGTCAGGCACACTACACACGAAACAAGGGCTGAGTGAATGGGATTCTGGTTTTCAGCTTGTTGGTACTTCCTTAAGGCGTGGTTGTATATTTTCTGCATTGAGAGGCAGCAGAAAACGATAAACAATCTGATACCCCCACGGCAACTGTCAGGCTTCCTTTTTAATTGGATGGAAGAACTGAGGCTCCTGCTTTGAATTCAAAGCACATTTCTTAAAGATCCCCACATCAAGTCCCCTGTTAGCTCTCAAACTGGCCAGTAAATCATCTTTCTGTCAGCACAGTTAGAGTGCGTGATTTTAAGATACTAGCTGAAACGGAATGTTTGGATAAGTAAATATATGTTGAAAACATAAAACGAAAATAAAGCTGTCCATCGTCATAGTAGGACATGTAACTGAGTTTATTAGTCTGTCAACAGAAGAGTTGTCAAAGTCAATTTTGGCAGCACAGATTTCCTGCTGGCAGCTAATGTGATGATGAAAACCTTGGCAATCATCCCCTCACTCCTGTCTCTCTGATCCCATGGCTGTGATGACTGGAAGAGGAAGCAAGTGAATCTGTCTGCTAACATCTGATTTTATTGCTGCATGTGGTCTAAATGGGCATTCAATGGAGTAATAGTAATATAACTTGCAAACTGGGGATCACAGGCTGAGGAAGGACCCACGCTCTCATGCTTCTACTTAAAAAAAGCCTTGGGTCCAATAACATCCCTAGGGGATTGTGAAAAGAAGTAGAAAATAAATGTGTTTAAATGCTTCTTATGGAGATGTATGAAAAGAAAATTGATTTTGAAAATTAGCCTGGCTTGAGTTCAGTTCTAGGTTTTAGCAATGATTCACTGAGTAACCTGGGGAAAATTAACCAACTTCTCTGAACCTTGGTTGCTCATTTCTAAGTGGAGGAATAATATCATCAGTGTCTTGGGAATTTTTGATGATGAAGTAAGAGATTGCATCTAGAGCATCCAGTGTGGTGCGTATGTAAGTAAGACACGCTCAGTTTACTTATTCTGCTTCATCAGTCCTCTACACTTTTGCTTTTTCTGGTCTTTTATGGACAAAGTTTAGATTGGTAACAAATACTGGTTTCTGTTTGGAAGGGACCTTTTAGTACAAGTCACTTTCATATGTTACGTGCATCCTTCCTCAGGCTGATGCTTCAGAAACAAGTTAATTAATACATCTTGCTTCTCTGGTGGCTAGAAGGTTTCTCTTAGAAGATGAAATCTACCTTCTTCTAACATTCTGTGGTTAGTCTCTGTTGTATCTGCAATGACCCCATCATAGACAGCCTCCCAGGTAAGGTCTCCTTGGACGGTTTCTACATGTCTTTCTTCATTGGAAGGATTGATGCTGAAGCTGAAGCTCTAGTACTTTGGCCTTCTGATGTGAAGAGCTGACTCATTGAAAAAGACCCTGATCCTGGCAAATATTGAAGGTAAGAGAAGGGGACGACAGAGAACAAGATCATTGGAGGGTATCACTGACCAAAGGACATGAATTTGAGCAAACTTAACACATTTGAGCACTTAACACATTGAGCAAACTTAGGACATAACATCATTTTCTCAGTTGCCCAGAATAAAGTAAGATGTTGATGGTGTCACAGTTCTTGAAATCACTGGATTCCAGGAAGTACTTAGGTAATAATCAGAGCAAGAATGTGCTTTAACTTAGTTATATAATTGTATATAATTAATATGTGTATTGGAGAAGGAAATGGCAACCCACTCCAGTATTCCTGCTTGGAGAATCCCATGGGCAGAGGAGCCTGGTGGGTTATATAGTCCATGGGGTCACAAAGAGTCGGACATGATGAAGCTACTGACCCAATATATGTATACTTTTCATTCTTATAGTATAATCATTGTCATTGGTCTCCAAGTTAGTAAACATAGATGATTCTACAATCTATTCTGGCTGCTGTTATGTTAAGATTTATTTGAGATGTTTATTTTCATTTAGCATGAAGTCTAGTAAATCCCCCCTCTTCTCAGATCACCCTTCACACAAAATATGTTTACATCAGGCATGTATAGACAAGTATCTACTCTGGGCCCACCAGGATTATACTAAAGCAACCTGAAGGTTCTCTTTCTGTTCTCAAGATCTTTAAAACTAGCAACAATGGTGGATGGGAGAGGAAAACTCTATTACCCACTCAAAAAATAATACAAGGTTGTATAGGATCAAAGACTAAGCTGAATAAAGTTAAAGACAGAAATACAGGGACAAGGCATGCAGGGCAAGATGAGACAGGACGAGAGGGAGAGCTCGGTGGTGCTGCATTTGAGCAAAACCTGGTCTCTCAGTGTGATCTGTACAGCAGAGGAAGCGGGCACGGTGAGAATACAGGGTGGAAGGCAGTGACCCACGCAAGCTGGGGTTAGAGGGATAATGGTAAGAAACAAAGCTGGTATCAGTCAGGCAAAGTCCCAGCGGAGAAACAGAACCAGGAGGAGGCAGATATTGAGCGATTTCTTATCACAAAATGGTATATATGAGTGGGAGAACTGGTCTGGCAAGTCTGCGGCCCAGGGCAGGCAGTCGGGAGGGGTGGACGGAATGTGGAGCAGGAGCTGAAACTGCAGTTCTTGGTCGAGATTTCCCTGCCTGGGAAGCCTCTGTTCTGCTCTTAGGGCTGTTCACCTGACTAAAGCAGGTCCATCCAGATTTTTCAGGATAATTTATATTACTTAGAGTTGGCTGACTATGGTCTTTCTTCATATCTACAAAATACCTTCACAGCTATGAGGGCTATAGTTCAGCTTATTTTACACGTAACACAGGCTATTCCAGTCTGCCCATTTGTCAGTGCGGTACCTGTATTCATCTCTAACCATATTTAGTTATTCTAGTTATACTTCCATTTTTTTCTTTTTGTTTAGAAATGTCTATCTTGTAACTTCCGCTTTTCTTTTTCTTCGTTTAAAGTGAGGTTTCGTTGATTTGGGCTTCCCAGGTGGTGCTAGTGGTAAAGAACCTGCCTACCAATGCAGGAAACATGAGACATGGGTTTGATCCCTGAGTAGGGAAGATCCCCTGGCGGAGGGCATGACATCCCACTCCAGTGTTCTTGACTGAAGAATCCCGAGGACAAAGGAGCCTGGGGGGCTGCAGTCCATGGGGTTGCAGAGACTCAGACACTGCTGAAGCAACTTAGCAGCATGCACGCATAGTTGATTTACAGTTTATAGTTGTTAGCTTCTGTTGTTGTTCGGCCACTCAGTTGTGTCTGACTCTTTGAGACCCCATGGACTGTAGCATGCCAGGCTTCTCTGTCCTTCACCATCTCCTCAAGTTTGCTCAAATTCATGTCCTTTGGTCAGTGATACCCTCCAATGATCTTGTTCTCTGTCGTCCCCTTCTCCTACCTTCAATATTTGCCAGGATCAGGGTCTTTTTCAATGAGTCAGCTCTTCACATCAGGAGGCCAAAGTACTAGAGCTTCAGCTTCAGCATCAGTCCTTCCAATGAATATTCAGGCTGATTTCCTTTAGGATTGACTGGATTTATCTCCTTGCAGTCCAAGGGACTCTCAAGAGTCTTTTCCTGCACCACAGTTCAAAAGCATCAATTCTTCGGCGCTCAGCTTTCTTTATCGTCCAACTCTCACATCCATACATGACCACTGGAAAAACCATAGCTTTGACTATATGGACTTTTGTTGGGAAAATAATATCTCTGCTTTTTAATATGCTGTCTAAGTTTGTCATAGCTTTCCTTCCAAGGAGCAGGCATCTTTTAATTTCATGGCTGCAAGTCGCCATCAGCATGATTTATGAGCCCAAGAAAATAAAGTCTGTAATTGTTTCAATGTTTCCCCATCTATTTGCGATGAAGTGATGGGAGCAGATATCATGATCTTCATTTTTTGAATGTTCAGTTTTAAGCCAGCTTTTTTTACTCTCCTCTTTCACCTTCATCAAGAGGTTCTTTAGTACCTCTTTGCTTCCTGGGATAAGTGTGGTGTCATCTGCATATCTGAGGTTATTAATATTTCTCCCAGAAATCCTGATTCTAGCTTATGCTTCTGGTATACAGCAAAGTGATTCAGTATATATCTCTATCTATCTGTCTATGTATATATATATACACATATATGTATATATACACACATATATATACATTCTTCAGTGATGCACAATATATATGTTCTTTTTCATATACTTTTCCATTATGGGTTATCACAGGTGCTGAATATAGTTCTCTGTTCTATACAGTAGGACCTTGTTTATCCATTCTCTATGTACTAGTTTACATCTGCTAATCCCAACTCCCAATCCCTCCCTCCACTGGCAACCACAGATCTGTCCTCTATGTCTGTGAGTCTGTTTCTGTTTAGTAGATAAGTTCATTTGTGTCATATTTTAGATTCTACCTGTAAGTGATATCATACGGTATTTGTTTTTCTCTGTCTGACTTACTTCCCTTATTATACTAGTTACACTTCTGCCTGACATATCACCCTTCTGCTTCGCATGATACACCTCTCCTGGACACAGTTCAGGCATCTCCTGGCATCATGCAGGTTTGTGTAGCACCTTAATGGTAACACTCATCACAGTGTTATCCTCATCAGCTCTTCTGATGTGACTAAGGTGCTGAACATGTGACAGTTCATGCAATCAAAACAGAACTCTACGTTTGTCTTATATACTTGCTTTAAATATTATTTAATGAACATAATTTTCCCTTGCCTTTAGGTTCAATCTTGGGTAAGAATTCTTGGGATTATTTTCTCACTCATGGGTGATGCATTCTTATGATTCATTTTTATCACAAAATATATACCCAGTACAAGAATTTAAAAATCCCAGGTTAAGACGGGCATCAATACTTCAATTTTCATTGAAAGATGAGATTCTAAAAGACTGGTGGCAGCTGAGGACATGTGGAAAGGTAAGGGATGTGTGGAGGAACACAGGCTGTTGCCTTTTTCTTTGCTCAGTTGAATCCCATAAGTGGGTATTACAGTTTGTGTTTCTGGATAAATAGAGCAGCTGATTCTTTTTAAAAAGAATTTTACTGGAATATAATTGCTTTACAAAGTTGTGTATGTTTCTACTGCCCAGCAAAATGAATCAGCTGCATGTGTATATATGGCTGGTATGCATACATATGTGTGTGTGTGTGTGTGTGTATATGTGTGTGTGTATGTGTGTGTGTATATGTGTGTGTGTATGTGTGTGTATATGTGTGTGTGTATATGTGTGTGTGTATGTGTGTGTGTATGTATGTGTGTGTGTATGTGTGTGTGTATATATATGTGTGTGTGTGTATATGTGTGTGTGTATGTGTGTGTGTATATATATGTGTGTGTGTGTGTGTATGTGTGTGTATGTGTGTGTGTGTATGTGTGTGTGTGTGTGTGTCTTTGTGTATACACACACACATAAATATATGCAGTGCTGAGTTCCTTCATTTGTGTCTGACTCTTTGCGACCCCATGGACTGTAGCCCATCAGGCTCCTCTGTCCATGAGATTCTCCAGGCAGGAATACTGAAGTGGGTTGCCATGTCCTCCTCCAGAGGATCTTTTTAACCCAGGGATTGAACTCTCTTCTCTTATGTCTCCTTCATTGGCAGGTGGGTTATTTACCATATATATCCCTCCCCTTGGGACTTAGGATTGACTAGTTTAATCTTGTATTCCATTCAGAATTCAGAAATTCTGAAATTTCTTCTCCAGCACCACAATTGGAAAGCAGTTTTTCAGTGCTCAGATAAGCTTTCAAGTACCAAAAGGGGGTCCATCAGCAGCCCCGCTATCAGCAAATGGCCAGGGAAAGGGGTCACCTTCACTATCAGGGTTGACACTCATCTCCCATGCCAAAAGATGCTAGCAAGCTGTGTAGTACCTCCAGGACAGATACTGACCCAAAAGCAAGCAACCTGACAGGATGCCTAAGAATCAGCGGCTTTCTGTTTCTGCTTTGCAAGTAAGATCATCTATATCATCTTTATAGATTCCACTGTACGAGCTTAGACACTCAGTCATGTCTGATACTTTGCGACCCCGTGGACTGCAGCCCACCAGTCTCCTCTGTCCATGGAATCTTCTAGGCAAGAATACCAGAATGGGTTGCCATTTCCTCCTCCAGGGAATCTTTCCAACCCAGGGATCAAACTCGTGTGTCTTGTGTATCCTGCTTTGGCAGACAGATTCTTTACCAGTAGTACCGACCTGGAAGCCCAGATTTGCCCTGGGGCCGGTCTGCTGCCCAGGAGCAGAAGGTGCCCCTGCCTCTCCTCTGTCCAGGAGTCCCTGGCCGTCCTGGAGCCAATCTGCTGCCACCACCTTTCCTGTCCTCCAGCTCCTCACTGGGAACGGGGGGCGCTAGTCACTACCCGGCTTCCTCCTCCGTGATCTCTGAGAAGCCACTTCCCAGGCTGCCAGTGCCTCCTCAGGCTGTCCGCCATGTTATCCCATGGCCAAAATGAAGCAGGGCGAAAGCTAACAGAGTTTTGCCAAGAGAAGACACTGGTCATAGCAAGCACCTTTTTCCAACAACACAAGAGATGACTTTACACATGGACATCACCAGATGGTCAATATCAAACTGAGATCAATTATATTCTTTGCACCTGAAGATGGAGAAGATCTATACAGTCAGCAGAAATAAGACTGGGAGTTGATTGTAGCTCAGATCATCAGTTCCTTATTGCAAAATTCAGGCTCAAATTGAAGGAAGTAGGAAAACCACTAGACCATTCAGGTATGACCTAAATCAAATCCCTTACGATTATACAGTGGAGGTGATGAATAGATTCAGGTGACTTAGATCTGGTAGACAGAGTGCCTGAAGAACTATGGACAGAGGTTCATGACCTTCGACAGGAGCTCTGCTGTCAGCGGTCATCTCTTTTGATTCAGTGCGGTCAGGGAAGGAGGAGGAGGATCTCGCCTGGGCTGCCTTCTTGCTAGATTAGGGTCAGGAAATGCTGGACTTGAGTCACCTTCTTGGGCCAAGACAGGGTGTGATGCACCACTGCTGTGTTCTCTCTTCAATCCTGAGGGCCCAAACCACGTGACTTTCCTCTTCTCTGGTTTCAGAGTTCTCCTTGGCTACTTCTTGTGTTGTTTTCCAGGGTGAGACTTTATTTAGCAGTGGAGAGCAGGGAGAAACAAGTTTAAACCATCTTGCCTGAACTGGAAGTCCCTCAATAGGTTTTAAGAATGTGATTTCAAATATAGACAATGCTTGAAGTTTTAATTTGAATTTTGAATGGGCTTCCCAGGTGGCTCAGTGGTAAAGAATCTGCTTGCCAGCGCAAGAGGCGCAGATTTAATACCTCGGTCAGAAAGATCCCCTGGAGAAGGAAATGACAGCCCGCTCCAGGCTTCAGAGGAAACTGGGGGGCTTGTGTCCCTGGGTTGAAAAAGAGTTGGGTATGACTTATTGACAAACAACAGCAACGACAATATGTTCACAGGATCAGAAAATAATCCACATGAAAATATGCAGTCAAATTTTGATTTCTGTATCTTATATTTTGTCTGCCTAGACCTGCCACTAGAATATAATAGGTTACTTGTGTCTTCCACCTGAGTGTCTTTATAGAAATACAAGCAAATACAAATGCATGTTATATACACTGCCTTGCACTTTGCCTTTTTTAAATAACAGTCTATCTTAGAGCTCATCTTTCCATCTCAGCACATAAAGAGTTTCATTATTCTTTTTTCAGTTGCACAGAATTTCTTTGTCGAGTTGTGCCATAATTCATTTCATAAGGCTCACATTGATAGGCTTTTTAAGATTTTTTTTCTAATCCCATACAAATAAAGTCACAATGAATAAACTTGAACATATGCCATTTCACACACTTGCAAACATATCTGTAGGTTAAATTTCCAGAAGAGGGATTGCTGGATCAAAAGGATAGAAGTGATTTTGCTGCATGTCAGTTGCCAAATTGACTTCCATGGGCCTTGAGCCAATTTTCACCCCCACCAGCAATGCATGAGAGGTCCAGTTTTTCCCACACACTCACTTACAAAGAGTGTTGCCAAAAGTTTGGATTTTTTCCAGCCAGATAATTCATTTCTTGGGAAAATAGAGATAGTATTTTTAAAGGCTTGATGGTGTTTAGTTAATGGTGGAAGAGTTCTATGAATGTTTGGTTCTCCTCTTCACAGCCTTCAGTGTTCTTCCTTTGTTCATGGTGTTAGAAAGGATGCAGTGCACATCGGTATCTATTGCTGCTGTTGTTTTGTTGCTAAGTTGTGTCCGACTCTTTGCGACTCCATGCACGATAGTCCACCAGACTCCTCTGTCCATGGGATTTCCCAGGCAAGCATACTGGAGTGGGTTGCCATTTCCTTCTCCAGGGATCTTCCTGACCCAGGAATTGATCCATGTCTTCTGCTTTGCTGGCGGATTCTTTACCACTGCACCTCCTGGGAACCTGTCTATGCCTATATCCATGCCTATATCTATATCATCTACACAATATGCTGTATCTATCCTGTATCTATTTATCTGTATATATAGATGTATATATACATTCACACCCTAGTCCTAACCCTATTCTGAGCTTTTATATATTTAGTTCTACATTACATATATTTGTGTGTGTGTGTGTGTGTGTGTGTGTGTATATATATATATATATAAAACTTTTTTAAACTTTTAAAAAAGTTTGGAGAATAGAGTCTCTGCATGTGGAGTGATTTACAAGGTAGCACTTGATTCTCTGTTAAAGATGTGAGATACATAAGATTCTAGAATTCAGAACCATATGGGATGCCCCAAGGTTGGGGCATCTCTAGATAAACATAGTGTCAATTCTTTATGGGATGGAGATGTCTGCACAAAGTGAGGAATATTTGAGGTACAGGAGTTCTTGGTGGCAGGAGGAACATCTGGGTCCATAAAGGCTCCCCCTAAAGAATCATGGATTATTGATAGAGACAGTAGGGGGAAGCTCAGTTAGCTGCCTCCAAAACGAGTAAGGAGGTCAGGTCGACTGGGTAGGCTGCTTAGGGAGGGGATGGGCTGAATGTTATTAGCCGTTTGGGGCAGGGACACCTTTCAAATCTTGCAAAACTCTTCTCTGAATGACGTGGATCTTTTGTTTCTTTATGAGTAGAAGTCATTTCAGGTTCTTAATTGTGAATTGGAGTCATGTGAAGGTGGGAATAAATGTGAAAGAGGGGAACATGTGAGGCCGAAAGACTGTCTCTGTGATAATCTTCTTTCGTCTCCTCATCCTTTCTGCTTAAAAAACTCCAGTCTTCTAATTAGAAGATAAAGAATAAAAGGGAACGCACAGACTCCCTTATGTGATTCCTCTAAGAAATCAAAGCTCTTTCATTTTCAATTTTCTAGCATGACAACATGAAACAATCTCATTAAGAACTTGGTGGAACATCGGTAAAGGTTAGGCAGAGTTCAGGCAGCAGGGGCTGAGAAATGCTTGAAACTTTGGACAAAAATTGGGTAACTTCAGATTTAAGCTTTCAGGAAGCTGAAACTGAACAAAAACAAGACTCCCAGGCAATGATCAGTCAAGAGACATCCTCTCAAACCCAAAGACCCAGCAGGCACAGGGAGGCAAGCAGATGCCCCGAGATGCAAATTTCATAGGAAGAAATGTGAGGTGGTGCTTGAGGAAGTCCAGGCAGTCAGGAAAAGGAAGATGCTATGCTATGCGCACAGGACGGATCTCTAGGAAGCGGAAGCCACCCCACTGTAGCAGATACTGCCATCCCCCGAGGGGACTGCCCTATGTGTATAGTATTGCAGGGAAGCTGTTTATGAGTCCAAGAAAGAGGCATGCTTTTAATCTGGGACCCTTTTTACAGAAAGGAAGGCATGGCTTTAAAACAGATTTTAAAAAGACTTATTAAAACAAATGGTGAAATGTCCTTCTCTGAGTTCTATCTGCCTTACTGTGAAACTTGAAAGATTGACAGGCGAGCAATCTAGACAGATGATAAATGGAAGTTGCTGGATAAATCTGGTATACTTTTCAGTGTCAGGGAGTCACATGCCATGTAGAATGAGCTTGTTTTCTTTGGGTCAGAAGGCCTCAGGGGCTGTCCCTTTTCTGCCAGTCTGCAGGCAAGCGATTAGGGAAGAGAGGGCAAATGGGGGCAGGGAGCAGCCTCATGCAGACAGCTTTCCAGTGTGAGTGATTTCTGCTCACCTTGTGTTGCCTACTCAGGAACCAGTGTATGACTCTAAGAGGCAGGCAGGCTTCCCCAGTCAAGTTACCATTTATAACAGCTTCCCACAGCATCTTTAATTCAAGATTTCTAAGGACAGAAGGACAATGGAAGACTCAGTCCAGTCTGGAATGGGAATTCAATTCAGTTTAATATGTATACTTATAAAAGATGAAAATAGATTCAGAGAATGATGAGATCAGGCTCCAGGGTCCCCTTGCTGGTGGTAAGAGAAATATTCACATTTTGAGATAATAAGGAAGCCATTCTGGCTTTTACATATTTCAACTTGAATTTGATGCTAACTAAAATAGCCCGTTTGTGGCTGATCAATCGTACATTGTACATCAGTTTTAATTATTACAGAAAAAGGCACATTGACCAGAAGTAAAGAATGTTCATGTTAAAAATAAAGACTAAATGCCTCCCTTCCTGGGGTATCAGTGCTGGGACTCATTTGATGATAAGAATCCCTTCTTTGCCAAGGCCGTGGTGACTTGATGGCCTTATGTGATTGATCTCTGTGTGTGTATCTGTGTGTTTTACCTTGATTACGTGTATCTTGGACTTGTTTAATGTTCTTTGTTCTGATAAGATATAAAGCTGAACTAGATTGTTAGTGGGAATGTAAGTTGATACAGACACTATGGAAGACAGTATAGAGATTCCTTGAAAAAAAACTAGGAATAAAACTACCATATGACTCAACAATTCCACTACTGGGCATAAATCTTGAGAAAACCATAATTGGAAAAGATACATGTGCTCCACTGTTCCTTGCAGCACTATCGACAATTGTCAGGACGTGGAAGCAACCTAGATGTCCACTGACAATGATGGGTAAAGAGGCTGTGGTGCATGTATACAGTGGACTGTTTGTCAGCGCTGATGAGGTGGACGAACTTAGAGCCTGTTAGGCAGGATGTAGTAAGTCAGAAAAAGGAAAAGCGAGTGTTGTATGTTAACGACATACGTTATGGAATATATATCGAATATATATATATGGAATCTAGGAAGATGGTACTGTTGAACCTATTTGCAGGGCAGCAATGGCGACGCAGACATTGAGAACAGACTTGTGGACACTGGTGGAGGGGCGGGGAGGCAGGTGAGGATGGGGCAAATGGAGAGTAACACATACACTTTTTACATTTCTTTTTCTTGGGGATGGTTTGATCTCTGCCTCCTGTACAGTGTCACAAACCTCAGTCTATAGTTTTTCAGGCACTGTATTAGATCTAATCCCTTGAGTCTATTTCTCACTTCCACTGTATAATCATAAGGGATTTGATTTAGGTCATACCTGAATGGTTCAGTGGTTTTCCCTACTTATTTCAGTGTAAGTCTGAATTTGGCAATAAGCAGTTCATGATCTGAGCCATAGTCAGCTCCCAGTCTTGTTTTTGCTGACTGTATAGAGTTCTCCATCTTTTGCTGCAAAGAATATAATCAATCTGATTTTGGTGTTGACCATCTGGTGATGTCCATGTGTAGAGTCTTCTCTTGTGTTGTTGGAAGAGGGTGATTGCTATGACCAGTGCATTCTCTTGGCAAAACCCTATTAGCCTTTGCCTTGCTTCATTCTGTACTCCAAGGCCAAATTTGCCTGTTACTGCAGGTATTTCTTGATTTCCTACTTTTGCATTCCAAACCCCTATAATGCAAAGAACATGTTTTATGGGTGTTAGTTCTAGAAGGTCTTCTAGGTCTTCATAAAACCATTCAACTTCAGCTTCTTCAGCGTTACTGGTCAGGGCATAGACTTGGATTGCTGTGATACTGAATGGTTTGCCTTCGAAACGAACAGAGATCATTCTGTCATTTTTGAGATTGCATCCAAGTACTGCATACCAGACCACCTGACCTGCCTCTTGAGAAACCTGTATGCAGGTCAGGAAGCAACAGTTAGAACTGGACATGGGACAACAGACTGGTTCCAAATAGGAAAAGGAGTACGTCAAGGCTGTATATTGTCAAGCTGCTTATTTCACTTATATTCAGAGTACATCATGAGAAATGCTGGGCTGGAGGAAGCACAAGCTGGAATCAAGATTGCCGGGAGAAATACCAATAACATCAGATATGCAGATGATACCACCCCTGTGGGAGAAAGTGAAGAAGAACTAAAGAGCCTCTTGTTGGAAGTGAAAGAGGAGAGTGAAAAAGTTGGCTTAAAGCTAAACATTCAGAAAACTAAGATCATGGCATCTTGTCCCATCACTTCATGGCAAATAGATGGGGAAACAGTGGAAACAGTGGCTGACTTTATTTTTCTGGGCTCCAAAATCGCTGGAGATGGTGATTGCAGCCATGAAATTAAAAGACACTTACTCCTTGGAAGGAAAGTTATGACCAACCTAGATGGCATATTAAAAAGCAGAGACATTAGTTTGCCAACAAAGGTCTGTCTAGTC
Source organism: Cervus canadensis (assembly GCF_019320065.1). Classification (NCBI taxonomy): domain Eukaryota; kingdom Metazoa; phylum Chordata; class Mammalia; order Artiodactyla; family Cervidae; genus Cervus; species Cervus canadensis. Next base: position 2,502,521 of record NC_057400.1, on the reverse strand, counting down.
AAGGCTATGGTTTTTCCAGTGGTTATGTATGGATGTGAGAGTTGGACTATAAAGAAAGCTGAGTGCTGAAGAATTGACGCTTTTGAACTATGGTGTTGGAGAAGACTCTTGAGAGTCCCTTGGACTGCAAGGAGATCCAACCAGTCCATCCTAAAGGAGATCAGTCCTGGGTGTTCGTTGGAAGGACTGATACGGAAGCTGAAACTCCAATACTTTGGCCACCTGATGCAAAGAGCTAACTCATTGGAAAAGACCCTGCTGCTGGGAGGGATTGGGGGCAGGAGGAGAAGGGGACGACAGTGGATGAGATGGCTGGATGGCATCACCGACTGGATGGACATGAGTTTGGGTGGACCCCAGGAGTTGGTGATGGACAGGGAGGCCTGGCGTGCTGCGATTCATGGGGTCGCAAAGAGTCAGACACGACTGAGCGACTGAACTGACTGAACTGAACCACATTTCAGACTCTTGTTTTGACTATCATGGCTACTCCATGGATCAAGTGCCTATTATACCTGAGAGAGTTTACACATACTTTCCCACCATCCCATTTCATCTTTAAAGCGTGTCCATGAGGTAAACGTGGCTGTGACACTACACAGAGGAGGAAGTCACGGTGCCAAGGTTTTGGTAGCCCCGCTCACTGTGCCTGGCTCGGGCATCTGTCTGGTCTCCTCTTCTAAGACACAGGTGCACAAAGGTTTTATGAAAGAGTGGACTCAACAGCAGGATGAGGATTCTTGAATACCACGCACAGGCTGAGACAGAAGTCCAGTCTGTTACTTGAGTGAGGCGCTCGGACACGCCCCTGTCAGAGGCGGGCTGCCAGCTCAGCTCCGTAACCTTAATGGGCTTCTGAGGCCGGCCTCAGTCTCCGTGCTTTGAGCTGTGACTGACTGAAGTTTCAAAAAGCCCAGAACTCATGTAATTCTGGGGATCCCATTTAAGAATTTTTTTTCTAAATTATTTTTAGAATGATAAAATAAATCAAATTTTTGTAGTTTATATACAAAAATGTGGCAAGTATCACATTTAAAAATTTTTAAAAATTCATATTTTATTTCATGACACAATTTAGTAGTATTTCCATTTGTCTTATCTTTTGGCTACTTTCCCTTTGATTTTCTCCTTACATGACATTTTTGTCATTTTTTCATAAGAAAATGATAATTCAGGTTTCTTTAAATTTGAGCAAAATAATTTTTTAAAAATTGCCTCATTTAGAAAACAATTTTTTCAGCTTCCCATTTTATTATTGATAATTTCATAAACTTTCAAAATATCCGTTTTTACCTACTTTAATTAAAACAATGGAAATAGAATTAAAAATTTTAAATATGACATTTTCTTATCTGATTACCTAATTTACTTAATATATTGGATGCTAAATATTCACAATTTTAGGTATGTTATTTAATATTTAACTACTCAATATGTCCATTTTTAGGAATATCTACAGATGTTTATAGGCAAACATTTAAACTTGTTTTTATCCTTTTTTATTATGCTCAAATAGCATAATTTAAAAGTGATCCTTTCAGCCATTTTTCAGGGTCCAGTTCAGTGATATTAAATATGTTCTCAGTGTGAGGTTTTTCATCTTGTACCACTTAAATTCTTTATACATTAAATGATAGCTTTCATTTCCCCACACACATTTTTTATGCCATATAAACTTTTGTGAGCATGGTTGAAATTGGGAAAATTTCTATTCTGTTCAGTTTCATAAATGAGATGTAAGATTTGCAAGAATTCCCACAGATGGGCTTTTGGCTGTGTAACCTTCAAACCTGGCTTCTCCTCCACGACGTCCTCACTTGTGGTGCTGGATGCCGCCAGCACTGTTTCCCCTGAGACGTGACCTCTGGCCCCGCACCGTCTGGTGACGCTCTTGCATAGATTTGCATAGGAGGCAGCAGGGGTGTTCGTGGGGCAATTCCTGAATCCTAGTGACCGGCGATAACTACACAGTTGAGTGGCCACAAGCCATATGGTGGCAGCCCGTCACTCTAAACCAGTTACGTGTCCTCGCACACCTTCTCCTTAATCAGATCTTAAAATTCTCTGTGGCTTCTCCAAGGCTACCTGGCAGGAGACGTGTGACGACAAGATGGGCCAAAGAAAGAGCTGAATTAACCAGTTGCACTTGAAGATCCTATGGTAACTACTTGTCATTAAAATGTCTCACTTTTGCAAAGTGTGGTAGCCTTAGTGATAGTGATAGTGAAAGTCGCTCAGTCGTGTCGACTCCGTGACCCATGCACAGTCCCTGGAATTCTCCAGGCCAGGACACTGGAGTGGGTAGCCTTTCCCTCCTCCAGTGGTAGCCTTATAATGTGTCAGCTTGGTTTGGCTGAACCTTATTCCCCAGAATTTCTTTCCAATGCATTTCCACTTGAGAGGAGAGACCAGCAGAGACACAGAGGCGGCTGGGAGTGGGGGAGGGCCGCTGCAGGCGTCATCCATGCTCGCTGTGCGTGCCTGCAGTGCGGCTGCCTTGCCTCTGGATCCTGCCTCCGCATCGCTGTCTCCTGTGCCAGAGAGGTGTGTCTCAGTTTCCTCTTTGTTGGTCATCTTTTTTCTTGGTGATTAATAGTTTCTGAATTCTGTGATGATGAGAAGGAGTTTGTAGGCATAATCTGACAGGAAGAAGCACAGTGTGTTTTAATGGGCTTCCCTGGTGGTTCAGATGGTAAAGAATCCACCTGCAATGTAGGAGACCCAGGTTTGATTCCTGGGTTGGGAAGATGCCTCAGAGAAGGGAATGGCTGCCCACGCCAGTATTGTTGCCTGGAGAATCCTATGGACAGAGGAGCCTGGTGGGCTACAGTCCATGGGGTCACAAAGAGTCAGACACGACTGAGTGACTCACACTTTCACACTTTAATGGACAGAAGTGGCATCTCCTGTGGCACCAACATGAGCTGCGCTGAGTAACAAAATTAAGGGTCCTCTCATAGGAGTAGCTTAGAGCGTTTTTGTCAGTCTCTTGGTGTCACAAATCATGTGAACCGAGCACACTATTAATACAATCACACATTGTTTTCATTGTAAGGTGTCTTTGTCACAGCCTAAAAAATTGTCATTCATCAATTAACATAGGTAGACACATTCCTCATGGTGTGCAAATGCAAAATAATTATTTTACCAGTGTGGCCTCTGCCCAGAGAATTCTGGGTTCATTAACAATGATGACAAAATATAGTCAGATAAATATTGTGAAATTATTTCCAAGGATGCCTTCAAAGAGCTTTCTCCAGAATTGTCCTTATTACTCTACTTGAGATGAGTTTTATAAACTTATGACCACAATATAACTATTTTATGAGTTTGTGTTTATTTTCAGCACTTCGAGGAGAGGACCAGGAGTTTAAAGTCAGGGAACCAATACCAGATTCCCTGATCTACGTCTTACCACACCTGGAATGACTTTGGCCAAAGCTCTCAGATTGTGTGAGCTCATTTGCATTATCCATAAATAGGAATGTGTGTTACCAAGGTTAGCACCCAGATCTCCCAGTAACTGAGCTAAAGTTTAAGGAGCAAGGGAAAGATGGGCTTAGTAAAGTGACAAACCATCCCGAACCTCAGTGACTTAGCAAAATGAGTTTCTTTCCAGATCATATCACATGGTAGTATGACTGACCTAGGCTGTTCCATGGGGACTCAGTCCATTTATATCTTATAGTTCCACCTTCTTGTGAGTGGTTGGGGCCTTCTGTTCACTGGGGGAGATGTGAGAGCCACACATGGGGAATTTCTAAGGTTCACCTTGGCAGTGGTACACATTCCCCTCTCCCGTTTCTGCTGTAGCAACACTTAAGTGCTGTTAGTAGCTGACACATGGCATGCTGTCTGCCTGAGACTCTTAAAACATGCTTTCAAATTAAAACAACAGTGAGGTACCACCTCACACCAGTCAGAATGGCCCTCATTAAAAAGTCTACAGATAATAAATGCAATAGAGAGTGGGGAGAAAAGGGAATCCTCCTATGCTGTTGGTGGGGATGTAAATTGGTACTGTCACTATGAGGAACAGTATGGACATTCCTTACAAAACTAAAAGTGGAGTTACCATGGGACCCTGCAATCCCACTCCTCTCTAATTCAAAAAGATACATGCACTCCTCTGTTCACAGTAGCACAGTTTACCATAGCCAAGACTTGGAAACATTCTAAATGTCCACTGACAGATAAATGGGTAAAGAAAATGTGGTATATATAAACTGCATTGGCTAAAAGTTTCATCTGGGAAAAACTTGAACAAATCTTTTGGCCAATCCAATACAGTGAAATATTATTCAGTCATTAAAAAAAGAACAAAAAAGAATGAAATAATACCACTTTTGGCAACCTCGATGGACCTATGGATTATCATTCTAAGTGAAACGAGTCAGAGATAGACAAATACTGTATCATACCACTTATATGTGGAATCTAAACTGTGACACAAATGAACTTATCTGTGAAACTAAAACAGTCTCAGACATAGAGAACAGACATGTGGTCGCCAAGGGGGAGAGGAGTAGGAGGGGGAAGGGTTGGAGTTTGGGGTTGCAGACTATTGCACGTGGAATGGATAAGCCACAGGTCCTACTGTATAGTACGGGGCGTATGGTCAACATTCTGCAATAAATCGTAGTGGGAAAGAATAGGAGAAGTTATATATATATATTCTTTGTGTGTGTGTGTGTGTGTGTGTGTGTGTGTATATAACTGAGTCACTTTGCTGACCAGCAGAAATTAAACACAACACTGTAAGTCAACCTTACATCAATAAAATTAAAAAAAAAATCATGCTGTCACCTTAGCCCCTTACATTCTTTTACCAAATGTAAACTAGATTTTGTACATTTCCTTATCATCATTATATTTCCACATCATATGTTGTTGTAAATGGTGTCATGTCCATTTCTTCATGATTCTACTGGAAAGCAGACTGTTTTTCTTCTTAAAGTCCCTGGAAAGCGGTATGGTTATCATTTAGTCATCAGCATGATAATGGCAGAGCAGAAGTAACAGGTGGAACACAGAGCATGTGGTGGTGCAGGAAGGACATTTACTCACCAGATTAGAGAGATGCTCCCCAGTCAGAACGCTCACTGAATATACACACAAAAGTGAAAGTGTTAGTTGCTCAGTTGTGTCTGACTCTGCAACCCCATGGACTGAAGCCCACCAGGGTTCTCTGTCCACGGGATTTTCTAGGCAAGAATACTGAAGTGGGTAGCCATTCCCTTCTCTAGGGTATCTTCTGGACCTGGGGATCACACTCTTGACTCGGATGATAAAGAATCTGCCTGCAATGCAGGAGACCCAAGTTCAATTCCTGGGTCCAAAAGATCTCCTGGAGAAGGGAATGGCTACCCACTCTGGTATTCTTGCCTGGAGAATCCCATGGACAGAGGAGCATGGCAGGCTATAGTCCATAGGGTCACAAAGAGTCAGACATAACTGAGCGACTAACTCACTTATTGTAAACCTCTGATGTATCCAGAACCTGAATTCTGGGCATGTTTACTCTGAGCTGCAATGTTCTCAGTCAATCTTTGATGAAAACATGTGGTGGAAACTTTTCTGCAGTGCAGGGCTAAAAAGAGGAGTAGGGACTGACTATTCTTGAGCTCTAACTGTGTGTTTGCTTGGAAATTTATTACAAGTCTCCTCAAGTAGGTCTGTGAACATCCTTTTATGTTTCAGAAAAATGAAACTCTGAACAGTAGTGAGGCTAGGTGTAGAAAACTCATAAACCTCATAAGCAGCAAAGTGAGGATTTTAATTCAAAACTTTCTGGCTTAAAAACTTGTCTTTTTCCTCTGTTCCCAACAAACACTATTCTCAAGGAAATGAACATTTGGTTTTGAAGTCAAGGCTTACTTGCATGAAACAAACATTGAACCACTCCAAATGTGACATGAATCTAGTTCCCAGTGTTTAACTGCAGTCAGGAGCAGGAATATCAGAGAAATTGCCTGGAATTGGGTCTTGTGGGGCTAGATGTGGCAAAGCTTTTTGTTAGGTTTCATACCTGGCAGAACAGATTGGAGGTCTTCATGTGGAGGTCCTCCTCACTGATGGAATTTTCAAGAGCCAAGCCAAAGTCACTGAGTGAGCTAGGCTATCTTTTAGTTGGCATTATGTTCCTATCATATCAATCAGCCAATTTTTTACCCTCACCATGGATCCATTCACAGCAGCTAAGCCTACTTCATTAGTGAATGTTGCTCCATGTCTGATGGCGGGAATGCCATGATTTAGGGGTTCTAGATTCCACTGGGTAGAAGGAGAGACCAGCTGAGCCCCATTGGAAGCCAGTCTGAAACAGACACTGGCTTGTTCATAAGGCTCATGATTTCACCTCTCTGGTCCTCAATTTTGGTTGGGTTTTGCTTTTAGATATAAAATGCAGAGTAAAATATTCCTTTTAGTCCTCTATCTTCTTAGAAGCTTCACTGTTTTAGCGTAGGGAAAGATTAGTGATGTGATCTTGTTGGAAGTCCCAAACAAATACAATCACAAATATCATCTAGGAGTGCTTTCTCAGAGGCAAGTATTGCCACAGTCTGAAGGGTTTCTTTGTTATGATTAAAGACAGAGTCAGGATTAGGAGGCAAGGTCCTTCCAAGGACCTTGGAGAACTTCTGGAGCTAAGGGCAGCGGTATTTGCAGAGCTAACTACAGGGAGCATGGGAGCGTTTGTCAATGTTTGCTGGAGACTCTGATATTTAAATAAGTCTTGAATATCATATTTGATTTTCCATATTCAGTGTATCCCAATAAGATGCAAGAACCTCCCCCCACTAAGGAGAGAATACGCAGAGCACCGCCACAGCTGGGCTCAGATGCCAACTCCATGCTGATGGTGTGTGAGCCCAGAGGACTTAGGGTGCTGTTCTGAGCCTCTGTTACTCCCCGTTCAGAAAACGTCCCTGGTGATCAGATGGGAAAGAATCCACCCGCACTGCAGGATACTTGGGTTTGATCCCTGGGTTGGGAAGATCCCCTGGAGGAGGGCGTGGCAACCCACTCCAGTATTCTTGCCTGGAGAATCCCCATGGGCAGAGGAGCCTGGCAGGCTACAGTCCATGGGGTCGCAAAGAGTCGGACACGGCTGGGCAACTGAGCACAGTCCACAACACACGAAATCCAGAAGGGAAGGCATATGTATATGCACATGGCTGATCCACTTCCCTCCTTCAGAAACTAGCAGAGTGTTGCGAAGTGACTATACCTCAATTTAAACAACAGTGGAACTGACATTAGCTGTAGCTTATTGTAGCTGCAGTTATCTTTTCTTTCATGGTCAAATTACAAAGACTTTTTCTTACCAAAGAGATCCTTCTTTCCCTCCTTTAAGGCAGCTTTACTGGAATATAATTTACTTAACATGTAACTTCCCCATTTAAGGCATACAATTCAGTGATTTTTGAGTATGTTCACAGAGTTGAGTAGCCATCACGCGTGCTTGCTTAGTCCCTGCACTCCTGTCCGACTCCTTGCTACCCTGTGGACCGTAGCCCACCGGGCTCCTCTGTCCATGGGATTCTCCAGGCAAGAACACTGGAGTGGGTTTCTATTTCCTTCTCCAGAAACCATAACAGTAATCTAATTTCAGATATTTTTTTTTACCTCATTACAGAAATGTTTTCAAGTGTTATCAGCAAAGTAACATGTACCTGTACTTTAAGAATAAATAAGACTCTATTTCTGTTTTGTAAATTAATTCATTTGTATAATTTTTTTAGTTCCAGGTATACACAGTACTATATTTATAGATAATCAGCAAGGTCCTACTATGTAGAACAGGAAACTACACTCAGTACCTTGTAAGAACCTATAAGGGAAAATACTCTGAAAAAGAATATATGTATGTATATGTATAACTAAATCACTTACCTGTATACCTGTAAGTAATACAACACTATATGCTCTATGAAAAAAAAAACAAAAAAAACAAAAACAAAAGCGGAGGCTGACATTGCTGGGTGAGCGTAGCCATCCTGCGTGTGATGCGTGTCTGGCTGTGCCTATGGCCAGCACGTAGTAGCCGACATACCTAACATCAGACAGTAACTATAACCATCACGCGAGTTACTGTTCTCTTTCATTGCCATCTCCTTATGCTGGATACATTTCTCCCCTACATTTGTATGCATCCTCATGAGTTGGTGTCCTGGACTGATTCTGAATTTTTGTGTATTTTGAAGTGGACATTTGGATTACAAAAACACACATTTAAGACCTCACTAATCACTGTATTGAAACAACATTTTTCTTTTTGCCCCAGAAAAAAAGTAATATTTCTATTTCTCTTTAAATTATGTCTGATTAATTGTTTCTTATATATATGGAGTCCTAAATAAGCTATGCAAAGCGTGTGCTAAGTCGCTTCAGTCATGTGCAACTCTTTGCAACCCTACACACTGTAGCCAGGCTCCTCTGTCCATGGGATTCTCTAGGCAAGAATACTGAAGTCAGTAGCCATTTCCTTCTCCTGGGTATCTTCCCGACCCGGGGATCTAAACTGAGTCTCTTATATCTCCTGCATTGGCAGGTGGTTTCTTTATCACTAGTGCCATTGGGGAAGCCCTTCAATATATATGGAGTACTAGAAGAGCTATATGATAGTTTTCTTTAATTTTAAACATGTGTAAAAATGACCCTGGATTGTGCTTAGGTCTTATTTATTTATTTTTCTATTAAGTTTGATCACATGATATTGAATATAGTCCCCAGTGCTATAGAGCAGGACTCTGATAAGCAGCAGGCTTATATATTCTCTGTATAGTGGTTTGCATGTGCTGATCTCAGACTGCCTCTCCCCCTTGGCCACCACAGACCTGTTCTCTGTGTCTGAGTCTGTTTCTGTAAATAAATTCTTTTGTGTTGTATTTTAGATTCCTTGTATAAGTGGTATCATGTGACATGTGTTTTTCTCTGAGTTACTTTGTTTATATGATAATCTCTATGTTCATCCATGTGGCACAAATGGCATTGTTTCATTCTTTTTTATGACTGAATAGTATTCCATTGTATATGCATACAACATCTTCTTAATCTATTCATCTGTTGATGGACACAGGTTATTTCTTGGCCATTGTAAATAGTGTTACTGTGAATATAGGTGTGCGTGTTCATAGTTTTAGGAGTGTTAATTATAGTTTTCTCTGGATATATGTCTGGGAGAACGATTAGTGGATCATACAGATAGACCTACAGTTGTCTCTCCTTGGCTCATCTTTTATTTCTTCTTCAGGGTATTAATGCAAGTCTCCTCACTTATCTTTCTGTGCTCAGTCTGTCAGTTCTGGCCCAGCTTCCAGAGAGGTCTCTTGGAAGACCTCTTCTGAAGGCGTGTGTGGGCCTCAGGTTCCCACATGGGTTCTCTAGCGTGTTCATTGTATATGTTTCTAAATTCACCAACACCCATTTGTGGAACACCTACTGAGAATACAGTGGTACTCACGATCCATTTCCAGAAGTATTCATCCTATAAACAGAGAATACAATTTAACCTACTCCCTCATCTGACTTAGCATTTGAGAGCAAGAGTGATACCTTGCTCATCTTCGTGTGCCCAGCATCTATGCCTAACTCAGATTTGGGGTATGGTGCATATTTGAAAACTTCTTTGGAGAACTATGTAAATGTATTCAATTCCTCTTATTTAAATAGAGTATTTACATGTGATAGCAATTGGATAGCTCTCATTGACTGAATGCCTAATATGGGTGAAACAACTTCCATATTTTATTTCATTCTCATAAAAACTTTACAAAGTAGATAAAACTCGTGTGATTAGGAAACTTTCCAAGTCTTTGTAAAGCATCAGTGGTGTCTGAATTCAGAGTTACTAGCTTCCAAAGTCTTTACAGAAAGGCATCAGATGGTAAAATTATAAGAGTATTAATCGAGTTAATTTAATGTATGAGTTGGTAATTGTTGTTGATTCACATAGATGCATGATGAATATCACTCCCCCAAAGAAATACAGTATCACCAGGCAAAACCCAAAGAGAAAAGCACACACAGGCACCATTCTGAGCAAAAGTTGAAATTATTATTTTGACTACGGGTGTTTTGTGCCAATATGTATATTGGAAACTTGAGTTTTCAGCAAATGAGACAGAATTATACAAATAAGAAGACTCATGGTATCTATTACTATTTAATAAGGGAGGCTTTCAAAGTTTTGTTTTTTTTTTTTTCCCCAGAACAAGGTTTCTTAAGTTTTAACTTGCTAAAGAATCACCTGGAGATCTTGTTAAAACACAATTTACACGAACTTAATACCCAGAGTTTCTGATTTAGGATGGAGTCTGTGCATCTGCATGCCTAGTAAGCTCAGAGTAACGACAGTTGGTGTGGTTTGAGGACCACATTCAGAGAATCCCTGCTTAGAAAAAAGCCCCCTGCGGTTCATGCCGCACAGGCCTCAAGGTTCCCACTGCTTTGCTTCCATGCCTCTGCTGAGCTGGACTTAATTCAGATCTAGATTCCTAGAAAGGTTTGTACTAAGGACGTTTGTATACTTGCTTTACATTGACCCAGGGGATCTTCCAGAGCCAGGGATCCAACCCAGGTCCTCTGCATTGCAGGCAGATTCTTTAACATCTGAGCCACCAGGGAAGCCCTAACTATATTTATATTTTATATTGCCATATAACATAACACACTATTAAAGATAATTACTGTATGTTTTACGGATTAATTTACTGGATCACAGAGGGCCAGAGTGATGTGATCTCTAATGGGCCTGTAGTTACAAGATTTTCAATTTGAATTTAGCAACTGATGCTTCACTTTCTTTTTTTTTAATGGAATAAGTTGTGGTTTCTAAGGAGAGAATGGAATATCTCCTAATCTTGGCTGTGGTCTTAGGCAGAGGAGGAGCCTTTAGAACTCATCAGAGGTCATCTGATGGCAATGGTGCTCCATTTGGACCCTGTGGGCCAAATAAAATAACATACACCAGAGGTCCAGAGCAGTGTCCTGCAGATACCCAAAACACCTTTAGGGCCTTTTCTGGGGCATTACATCCAGCCCCTTGCCTTTTTTTCAGGTTAATATTGAGCCATATTTTTGCATCATAAACTTCATGTAATTAAATTGATCAGTCCAGTGGTTTTTAGTACATTCACACTGTTGTACAACCATCATCATACCTGTTATAGATTATTTCCACACCCAGTACACATTAGCCAGCATTCCCCAGCCCCAGTGCCCACCCCAACCCCTCTACCAGCCACTAATGCCCTTTCTAGCTGTACGGTGTCGCCTTATTGGGACCTTTAACGAGTGGAATCGCTCCAAGTATGATCTTCTGTGACTGGCTTTTTTCACCTAACACAACATTTTCAAGGTTCAAGTTTCCTTCTGTTGTAGCATGTGTGTGCACACCATTCCTTCCCTAATGAGATTTTACTGTAGTGCGTATTTTGTCCTTCGGTTGAAGAGCACTTAGGCTGTTTCCATTGTGGGCTGCTTATGAATAAGACCCTGTGAACGTCCGTGCACAGGTTTTTATGTGGACACGTGTTTTCCTTTCTACAGAGTATGTACCTGGGAATGAAATTACTGGGTCCTGTTCCCCCTTTTAAGGTTTTTTATTTTGAAGTAATCTACAGCAAATTGGAAAAAAAAAAAAGTTCCCAAATGTCCTGTGTACTTTTTGCCCAGTTTCCCACAGTGGGAACGTATTACATAACAGTGATGCAGTATCATAACCAGGACGTTGACTTTTATGAAGTACACAGAACTATTCTGATACCTCCGTTTTGACACGCACAGATGTGTGTGCAGGTGTGTGTGGTTCTATGCGGTTTATCACTTGCATACATTTGTGTAATCGCCACCATAACCAAGATGCAGAATTGTTGTCATTACAAGATGAAACCTCATGCTATCCATTAAAGGCCACATTCATCTTCCCCCTATCCCTAACCTCTAAGGAACACTAATCTGTTTCCATCTTCAGTAACCTTTTTTAAAGTAATGAAAATGTTACAGAATGCATGTCTATTTTCAGGCTGTAGGAGCTATGTGCAGACTGGGACATCAAAAGATCTATTTTCTAATTTAGTCCCCTGACACATTTTTTTGAACTAATTTCAGCAATCCAATCAGTTTTAACAAATTCTTTTTTTCTTTTCTTCACTGAAACCAGGCCAAGGCAGAGTCCCTCAAATCTACTGCACAAGAGGTCTGATAAACTTAATTAAATAAATGGCTGTTAATGCAAAATGCTTTACAAGCATTTATTTAATTACTAGAATTAATTTGATCTTATTTATATCTGTAGGCTGTGTATGTAGATCTGCAACTAAATTTGCAGTCGTGGTAAATAGATTGCTGGGGACAGAGGGAGGGAGGAAAAAATAGCATGGAAACATTTTTAAGGCCTGAAAAATATGTACTGAGTAAATTTCTTGTCTATTTCTACAGTTTTACAATAGGAATATAAATGGTGGGGCAGAGAAAGTATTGCTCTGACCTTGGTACTTGAAAAGGTGAGGTCTAAATAAAACTATTTTTCTGCCTGAATACTATCATTATCTTTAATGAGAGTGGGCATCACAAGGACATTTCAAATTGTTCCTTAGGTAATAAATTAGCTGCCAGTACTAGACTCAGAATATTTTCCTTAAATATGAAAACACAGATCCATCTACCCTGTCCAGCTACATAATACATCTGTTTATATTAATATAAAAATCTATTCTAAAGAGTCTTAATAGGTCTATCATTGTCCTTTTCATCAAAGAATACATACCTTTGTGTGTATCTGTTATATTAGACCTTCAACTGTAGATTGAGCATTTACTAGGTGATGTTTTTAGTGGTGACAATCTTTTTATTAAAATTTATTTCACAAAGTCTACTTGATTTACAATGTATTCTGCCGTACAGCAAAGTAACTCAGTTATATATGCACATTATTTTTCATATTCTTTTCCATTGTGGCTTATTGTAGGGTATTGAGTAGAGTTCCCTGTGCTATGCGTAGTAGGACTTTGTCGTTTATTCACTCTTTATATAATAGTTTGTATAATAGTGTGTATCTGCTAATCCCAAACTCACCCACTGCTACCCACCTCCCCTGTGACGCCACCAGGCTGTTCTCTGCGAGTCTTTTTTTGTTTTGTAGATATGTTCATTTGTGTCATATTTTAGATTCCACATATAAATGATGTGGTATTTGTCTTTCTTTGTCTGACTTTTTTCACTTAGGATGATAATCTCTCGATCTATCCAGTGTTGCTGCAAACGGTATAATGCCTTTCTTTTTCATGGCTGAGTAGTACTAATGGAGACAAATCTTGATACTGATAGAGCTTCTTTTGTTTTCCCTTCATGCTTCCATCTTCTTCCCAATAGGAAATGAGATGGTTCTCTTATAGATGACTTCTAATGACCATTTAGATCTTGTAAAAGACACATCAGGTCATTTCATATGCAGTTGATGGAGGTCTCTTTGTTTTTAGCTTGAATGGATTTTGCAGAGAATAAGGAAACTGCCATAATATTGCTCACGTTAGGGTCAATTCAATCTTTAGAAGCAATGGGAACACTCACCTAATATTCATTAAATGTTTACCTTTTAGATTTAGAGAAAAGTTCTTGTGCTTTTGGAACTTAAGATCTATCAGGGAGACCAAAAGGTGAATCCAAGGATTACCATACACAATGAAAAACAGGATAAAAATGATAATATGCTGAGGCTCCACTGGTCAGAGAGGAAGACTTTGTAACTCAGGCTAGATAAAGGGAGATTTTCTGGAGGAAGGACTCTGGGATTTAGTCCCAAAGGACATGCATCTCATGCATCCACATGTGACTATGTTGTGTCACTGTGCCCAAGCTGCTGTCTGCCTAGAGGGACCTATCTGATTCAGCAAGGGAAACACCTACTCAACTTTTAAAACTTGGCTTGAAGGTGATAACCATGATAGCATCTCTTCTGCAGAAAAGATAATAACCTTATAGTTACGTCAAATATGTATACAACTCCCCACTAAAACCAGCCAAATATATATATTGAAACAAGTCTTATTTCTATTCCTCCCCACTTCCCTCTTGCTCCTTATACATCACCTTTTTTTAAAGAATGTGTTATTTTGTGAAGCAAAAAGACAATTTTGTACCTCCTTTCCTAAGCAAACATTAGCATTTTACACATGCTTTATTCCACTTTGCTTTTCTCTCATAACCATATATTCTGGAGCTCACATTGTAGGATTATGTGCAAAGCTTCATTCATTTTCAAACCCACCTGTATTCTATGGTATGGATATACCACAGTTCAGTCTCCAGTATAGGGACATTTCAGATGGTTCTCTCATTTTGCTGGTATAAATTATGTAAAAATATCTTTATGAATGCATTTTGTCTTAGTCAGCTCTGCCTCCTGTGGCAAAATGCCATAGAATGGGTGACCTGAATAGCAGACATTTATTTCTCACAGTTCTGGAAGTTGGAAAGTCCAGGATCAAGATACCAGCTTATTTGGTTCCTAATGATAGCTGTCCTCTGACTTGTGAATGGCCTCCTGCTCACTGTATCTTGTCAGAGAAAGAGAGCTCTCCTGTCTCTCTTCCTGATCTTATAATGGTACTAATCATATTGTGGTGGCTCTACCCTTATGATATCACATAGACCTTCTCCCAGAGAACGGAGAAGAGGCCCTAATTCCTAATACTATCTCATTGAGAGGATAGGGCTTCAATATATGAATTTAAGAAGTCCTCAAACATTCCGTCTATAATATTAAAAAATGTGGGGAAAGAGCAGTGTTTCTTTAAAAAAAAAAATCTATATATCTATATATATATATATCTTTGGCTTTGCCACATCTTAGATTTGGCACAGGGGATCTACTTCCCCAACCAAGGATCCAGGCCTCCCTGCATTGGGAGCGTGGGGTCTTAGTCACTGGACCACCAGGGAAGTTCCACGGCCAGTGACACTTGAACCAAAGTGAGATTTCTAGGTCAAAGTGTAAATCCCATGTAATTTTGCTAAATAATGCTAAATTTCACACTTAGCATTTACACAATTCTTATGGCCCTTACCCATATATGGGAGTGTGTTTTCCCCCATTTGCTGGAATATGTTCTTGATCTTTGGGCTACTGCTAACTGATCTGTGGAAAATGGCAAGTTTTGATTAGCATTTATTCTGTTGTGAGCAATGTCAGGTATTGTTTCCTTGCTTTTAGGTTTATTTGCATTTATTTTCTTGTGAACTATCTGTTCTTATCTTCAACATATGTTTCAATGTATTGTTGCCTTTTTCATTTTTATCTTAATTTTTAAAGTATATAAGAAATGTTAACACTTTATGATATAAATTATATTTCCCAGTTTGTCAATCTGTCTTTTTAATTTATTTATGTTATCTGAAAGTTGTTTCATTAAAAAATTTTTTTTGATATAAATAAGTTCATCCATATTATTTTTATTGCTTTTGGATTTTAAATTATTATTGGTTAAGTTTTTGCCATTTCCATTTGTAAAGAAAGTCTTTATTGTTTTCCTCTAACACATGTATATTTTTGATTTTTTGATATTTAAATTCTTTGGAATTTTGTCCTGGTCTGCAGTATGAGGAGTGGAATCAGTTTTATCTTTTACTATGCAGCTTCCCAATTTTCTAAGCACCACTTGTTAAAGAGCCACTTTTCCCTTACTGATTTGTGCTGCCTTCCTTTCAGTCAGTTCAGGTGCTCAGTCATGTCCGACTCTCTGTGACCCCATGGACAGCAGCACGCCAGGCTTCCCTGTCCATCACCAGCTCCCGGAGGTTACTCAAACTCATGTCCATTGAGTCGGTGATGCCATCCAACCATCTCACCCTCTGCTGTCCCCTTCTCCTCCTGCCCTCAATCCTTCCCAGCATCAGGGTCTTTTCATGAGTCAGCTCTTTGCATTAGGTGGCCAAAGTATTGGAGTTTCAACTTCCTCATCAGTCCTTCCAATGAACACTCAGGACGATCTCCTTTAGGATGGACTGGTTGGATCTCTTTGCAGCCCAAGGGACTCTCAAGAGTCTCCTCTAACACCACAGTTCAAAAGCATCAATTCTTCAGTGCTCAACTTTCTTTATAGTACAGTTCTCACATCCATACCTGACTACTGGAAAAACCATAGCTTTGAGTAGACGGATCTTTGTTGGCAAAGTAATGTCTCTGCTTTTTAATATGCTGTCTAGGTTGGTCATAGCTTTTCTTCCAAGGAGCAAGCGTCTTTTAATTCCGTGGCTTCAGTCATGCCTTCCCTTATCATATGCTAAATTTCCCTGTGTACCTGGATGTCTTTTGGACATTCTGTTCTGGCCGTTGTTCTCTTGTTTGATGCATTCATCCATCATCCATCCATGTTTGACGCAGAGCCAGTAGAACTGACCTCACCGCTTCTTCTTTTTTTCACTCTTTTCCTTGCTCAGTTGGCTTGCTTATTTGTTCTACCAAATGAGCGTTATAATCAATTTGTCTCGAACAAATAAACAAAACAAGAACACAAACTAAACACCTAATGGTCTCTTGGTTAAACTTATGTTAAATATATACATTAATTATGAGAGAAATTTTATCTTAAGAGGATGTTCAAGTGTATTTGTGTTTTTAGGCATGTGCTATAGTTTTCTTATTCTGCTGTTAGATGTTTCTCATAAAATTTACACTTGGAGATCTTCCTTTCGCCTTTCCTGACTTTCTTCCTTCTTTCTTGCCTGTTTTTCTTCCTTCTTTTGTGTCTTCTTCATTTCTTCCTTCCTTCATTCTTTCCTTCCTTCCCTTCAGTGTCATAAAGGAGTGTCCTCTATCAATATTTTCTAAGTTTGCCTGTATAGATGAAAGTTTTTGATTTCCATATATTAATTTTATGGCTTACAACTTTTGTTTGTACTAATTTTACATAGGTTATTTTAGTCTTCCTAGATATGTAATCTGATAATCCACAAAGAGTATTATTTCTTCCTTTCTAGTTTGTATGCCTCCAGTTGTTTTTTCTTATCTAATTTCTATGGCTGAAACTCTAATACAATCTAAAATATGCTTGCTTTTGTTCTTTTTCTCACCTGAGTCGGAAATTCTAGCAAGTGTTTTTACCTCAATTATCTTTTAAATGAGTGGAGATTGTATTGAGCTTCATTGGCTGTTATTTTTGTAATTTTTAAACCTATATTTATAACTGAGTCTGCAAATTTTTTTCTTTTGGTGTGATCTTTGTCAAGTTTTAGAATCACCTTTATGCTTATTTCATATAACACATTTGGAAGATTTTTGGAGAAGTATAAGTAGCATTAGGATTATCTGCTCTTTAAAGGATTCTCTTGAAGAAACGTTGGATCCTGCTGTATTTTTCCTTGCAGAGCTCTTTAAATGACTTTTCTCTTTATTTTTTAAGTACTGATCTTTTAAATGTATCTATTAAAGTTTTCCATCTGAATCAGGATTAATTTTGATGAGTTTAAGACCCTGAATTACTTGAGATCAGAACCATAACTCTTTTGTTTAGTTTTCTCAAAGGCCAGGGTTACTGAAAATTAGTAGTCATACAGTGAATGTGTATAGAGTACTTGTTACAGAATGCACTGGCAAGTGGCACAGAAAGAACAATTCAATCAGCAAGTGTCATATTTGTGCTTCCTGGAAGAGTTGGTGGATTGAACATGTGTATTTACCTTCATCTCCTTCTAACACTTCACAGAATTGATTTTTTAATGGTCCTGTCAGCAGCTGATCATAGAAACATCTTGTCTCTTACCACCTCTAAACCTTTAACTTTAATAACAAGGTGATTATAAAAGATCTAAAGTGTGCCTAGCCAGAAGTTAGGGAAGCTAAAGGAGGAGATGGCCTATCTGGAGTAATAGCTGGCTTGGCTGCCCCATATTTACAACTAAAGTCAAAAGATAAGTGACAATGTGTATTATCTGCAATAGGACCTCATGCCCTATGCTGAACTCACAAATATAAAGTGAATGTGTGTGCAGTGTCATTTCCACATTCCAAATCTAATGTACAATATTCCTGTAAATGGTAGACTCTAGCAATGCCAAGAGAGAAGCCCTAAAGACATGAACATGATTTCTTACTCAGCTGTCCAGCCAGTTAACCCTACAATAAAGCCCATGGAGAGCAAACCACAAACATTTGTTTAGTACTAACAATCAGTATTTTGGAGACCACTGTTAAATACAAGTGGTCTACAAAAGATTACCTGTCATCCCAGAAAAAGTCTAGCATAGCTGATAAAATAGAGACCAAAAAGAAACACAAAACAAGGAGACCAACTAAGCGCGTGAACACACACACACACTGTGCACACACACACTGTACACACACACACTGTGTACACACACACACTGTATACACACACACACAGTATACACACACTGTACACACAGACTGTACACACACACTGTATACACACACAGTATACACACACACTGTACACACACACACTGTATAGATACACACACTGTACACACACAGTATACACACACTGTATACACATACACACTGTATACACACACAGTATACACACTGTACACACACACACTGTGCACACACACTGTGTATACACACACACTGTATACACACACACAGTATACACACACACAGTGTACACATACACACTGTGTACACACACACAGTGTACACATACACACACACTGTGTACACACACACACTGTATACACACACACTGTATACACACACACTGTATACACAAACACTGTGTACACATACACACTGTGTACACACACACACTGTATACACACACACTGTGTACACACACTGCTACCTTGGAGAAAATAATATACACAGAAGAAAATTTAAAAAAAGACTTACAATCAATACTTTCAGAGATTTTAGAAATATATCAAGAATTACTTGCTATTAGAAAAAAAAAATACTCAGAGGTGCTGAGGGTGTAGGGAAAGACTCTAGGGAATTTTAAAATGCTGCAAGTAACCTAGCCAAAACCTGGAAATAACCTAAATTTTTTTCAATAGGTTGAAAATGTCTTTCAATAGGTTAATTGTTTAACAAACTGTGACATCTATACCATGGAACACTACTCACAAATTAAGCATCAATAAACTGTGGGCTTATGAAATAACTCAAACAGATTTCAAAGGAATTATGCTGAGATCAAATGTTAGTTTCAACAGGGAATGCCTAGTGCAACAGTTGGGGGATGACCAGAGGAAACAGCTATATACCAGGTGGAAAGCATACTAGGCCAAATTGCTTCAAGTCAGAAAGATCCAGAAGATAATTTTTCAAAGAATTTGAAATCCACAGAATATCTTAAATGCCCAAATATTTAATTATTATGACATATTTTCTAACATATACAGAAAGATAGAATAATATAGCTGTCCCCCCCCCATGTACCCTCCCCTCTGTTTCAACATTTATCTTTACAGTGTCAAAGTGGTTTCTATTAGCTGCTTATTTTTTTGTTGAAGCATTTTAAAAACACTGTGGACATAATCATTTTACTACAAATCCCTAAGCATGTTATCTCTAACAAAGATTAAATTCTTACTTTTAAAACATAACAACACTACCATCGTCATAGCCAAAATTAAAAATACTCTTTGCGACCCCATGGACTGCAGCATGCCAGACTTTCCTGTCCATCACCAACTCCCAGAGCCTGCTCAAACTCATGTCCATCGAGTCAGTGATGCCATCCAACCATCTCATCCTCTGTCGTCCCCTTCTCCTCCTGCCTTCAATCTTTCCCAGGACCAGGGACTTTTCCATTGAGTCAGTTCTTTACATCAGGTGGCCAAAGCGTTGGAGTTTCAGCTTTGGCATCAGTACTTCCAATGAATATTCAGGACTTATCTCCTTTAGGATGGACTGGTTTGATCTCCTTGCAGTCCAAGGGACTCTCAAGAGTCTTCTCCAACACCACAGTTCAAAAGCATCAATTCTTTCGTGCTCAGCTTTCTTTATAGTCCAACTCTCACGTGAATCCATACCTGACTACTGGAAAAACCATAGCTTTGACTAGATGGACCTTTTTAGCTTTCATTCCAATTCTAAAGAAAGGCAATGCCAAAGAATGTTCAAACTACCCACAGTTGCACTCATCTCACACTCTAGCAAAGTAATGTTCAAAATTCTCTATGCCAGGCTTCAACAGTACATGAACCACGAACTTCTAGATGTTCAAGCTGGATTTAGAAAAGGCAGAGGAACCAGAGACCAAATTGCCAACATCCTTTGGACCATTGAAAAAGTAAGAGAATTCCAGAAAAACATCTACTTCTGTTTTATTGACTACACTAAAGCCTTTCACTGTGTGGATCACAACAAAATGTGGAAAATTCATCAAGAGATGGGAATACCAGACCACCTGACCTGCCTCCTGAGAAATCTGTATACAGGTCAAGAAGCAACAGTTAGAACTGGACATGGAACAACAGACTGGTTCCAAATTGGGGAAGGAATATGCCAAGGCTGTATATTGTCACCCTGTTTATTTAACTTATATGCAGAGTACATCCTGTGAAATGAGAGGCTGGATGAAGCACAAGCTAGAATCAAGATTGCTGGGAGAAATATCAATAACCTCAGATACACAGATGTCACCACCCTTATGGCAGAAAGTGAAGAAGAACTAAATAGCCTCATGATGAAAGTGAAAGAGGAGAGTGAAAAAAACTGGCTTAAAACTCAACATTCAAAAAACGAAAATCATGGCATCCAGTCCCATCACTGCATGGCAGATAGATGGGGAAACAATGGAAACAGTGACAGACTTTATTTTCATGGCTCCAAAATCACTGCAGATGGTGACTGCAGCCATGAAGTTAAAAAAACCCTTCAAGATACCTTAAGAAGTGTTTTAAGTTTTGGTTGGCTGTGATCGCTGGTAGAAGGCCACTGTATGGCACAGGAGCTCAGCTCTACACTCTGTGACGACTGTGAGGGGTGGAATGCGGGCTTATGGGAGGGCGTTTCAAGAGAGGGGGATATATGTACACACATGGCTGATTGATGCAGCTGTAGAGCAGAGATCAGTGCAGCGTTGTGAAGTAGCTATCCTCCAATTAAACATTTAAAGCATAAACATTCTGCTACATCAAACAAATACTTCAAGATAGCAAATCCAATTTTAATATTTCTGGTTCTCTTATTTTTTTTTTCTTTGCTTTGTTGGAATCAGGATCCTAACAATGTCTGCAGACAGTGTTGGACTGATGTGTCTCCTGAATCCCTGTTCTTCTTTTGCCATTTATTTGTTGAAGAAAATGAGTCATATTTTCCTAGATTCTGGATTTAGGTGTTTGTATCCTTTTGGATACAATAGGATCTTTATCTCTTACTATAAATTTCTCTGTCTCTTACTGTAAATTCCCTGGTGGCTCAGAGTGTAAAATGTTTGCCTGCAATGTGAGAGGCCCAGGTTTGATCCCTGGGTCAGAAAAGATCCCCTGGAGAAGGAAATGGTAACTCACTCCAGTATTCTTGCCTGGGAAATCCCATGGATGGAGGAGCCTGGTAGGCTACAGTCCACAGGGTTGCAAAGAGTCAGACATGACTGAGTAACTTCACTTTCTTTTCTTTCTACTGTAAATTAGTGTTTAAATCTCAGGGCTTGATTAGATTTAGCTTCAGATTTTGGGCAAGAATGTGTCTGAGGTTGTTGTTCAGTTGCCAGGTCTCCTGTCTGACTCTTTGTGACCCCATGGACTGCAGCACACCAGCCTACCTGTCCCTCACCATCTCCCAGAGTTTGCCCAAGTTCATGGCCATTGAAACTGTGATGCCTTCCAACCATCTAATCCTTCGTCACCCTCTTCTCCTTCTGCCTTCAGTCTTTCCCAGCATCAGGGTCTTTTCCAATGAGTCTGCTCTTTGCATCTGGTTGCCAAAGTATTGGAGCTTCAGCTTCAGCATCAGTCCTTTTAATGAGAATTCAGGGTTTATTTCCTTTAAAGGACTGGCTGGTTCCAAGGGACTCTCAAGAGTCTTCTCCAGCATCACAGTTTGAAAGCATCAATTCTTTGGCATTCAACCTTCTTTACAGTCCAAATCTTACATATGTAGATGACTACTGGAAAGACCATACATAGCTTTGACTATAGAGACCTTTGTCAGCAAAGTGATGTTTTTGCCCTTTAACACACTGTCTAGGTTTGTCATAGCTTTCTTGCCAAGAATCAATCATCTAATTTCATGACTGCAGTCACCGTGAAATTTGCAGTGATCTTAGAGCCCAAGAAGAGGAAATCTGTCACTGCTTCTACCTCTTGCCCTTCTATTTGCCATGGAGTGATGGGACCAGATGCCGTGGTCTTAGGTTTTTTGATACTGAGTGTTAAGCCGGCTTTTTCGCTCTCGTCTTCACCCTCAGTGAGAGGCTCCTCTTTGCTTTCCGCCCTTAGAGTGGTACCCGTCACTCTCGGAGCTTGCCGATGCTTCTGGCAGTCTTGATTCCCGCTATCTCAGGCAGTGCTGTGGGTGTCTTTAAACCGGAGCGTTGTTGCTTTGTTCTGTTTTGTTAGTTTCTGCTGTTCCGCAAAGTCCATCCCCTGTGTGTATACACATATCCCGTTTTCTGGATTTCCACCTGTGTATTTCTTATTGCCTCACTTTCACAGGTATCGTAATAATCACTGTGGGGATGTTGAGGTTGATCAGTGATGAGTTTGGGCATTATTAATTCAAACCATCTGCTGAAAAGATCCCATAGGCTTTTCAACTAATAATTTAGCAATTTTTGATGATCATTTTCTAATTCTTTATTTCATTGGCTATTATAAAGGATGGTTTTCAAATTCTATTATTGCTTTTTTACTTTCTGGATTTGGTTATTCATTAATGACATTTTTCATGTACCATTAGATGACCATCAAATATAGTACATACAGGAAAGACAGGATATGATCTATATTCTTTTCAGTTTTCAGAATGTGATTTTATTCTTTAGCAACCCCCAGAGATTAACTAATGGATATAAGTATCAGTAGGTAGATAGATGGTAGATAAATAGATAAACAGTGAGATATATCCTGTATATTTAAATATATGCAAACACTGATTATTCTGTTTGATTCTCAAATTATTTCATCACATTGTTTCCTGTGCCATGTTTGACATAACTCCAACTTTTGATAGCTTTCTTGCTTGCTTTCAGGAAATGCAAGGCATTCTGATTTCATCCTGATACAAACCCTCTATAAAACCCTTCTTGCTTTTAGTGAAAAACTGTACTTAGAGACCACAGTCACTAGATTGTTTCAGTAGTTTCACTTATATTTTCACAAAAGTGAAAATATATTGTTAAAAATTGTGAGTTTATAGTGATATTACCAACTCAAATTACCACTGCAGAATTTTTTATGTATTGTTTACATTTTATATTTCATCTTTTATGTTAAAAGATTTAGTCTGTTGTCAGTAGCATAATTAGTTGTTAGCTTTTTCTTGATATATATAACAGTTTAATGAATCCTTAGCAGTATTAACTAATGATAAGGCTAGTTAATATATTTTCAGATTTTTATTATGTTTAATTTTTTATGATAGTTATACCCTGCTGTTTGATGGTGAAAGTGTTAGTTGCTCAGTCATGTCAGACCCTTTGCAGCACCATGGACTGTGGTCCACCAGGCTCTTCTGTCCTTGGAATTCTCCAGGCAAGAACGTTGGAGTGGGTAGCCATTCCCTTCTCCAGGGATCTTCTCAACCCAGGGATTGAACCCAGCTCTCTTGAATTGCACGCAGATTCTTTATGGTCATGACCATTAGAAAAACTCTACTGTTTACTAGTAGTTATATTATTGTTTTAACTTCAAACATATTTAAATCCATGAGTTCATAATAAAACTAAAAATATTCTAACTGTTCATTTTTGGAGGATACTAGGAACCAGTTCAGTCTTTTGCAGCTGATGAATTAAAGGGATAACATCGAGTATTTATCTTGTTTTTCCCATGCAATCTTGTAGTTTAGAGAAATCAACTAACTGATGGCTGATAATTGACTTGTGTCAAGTGTTCCCACTAATAAATTAAGGAATGATATAACAACTGCTTACCAGCTGGTATGTCTTTGACCTTATGTTTTTGAACTCATTTACAGTATCCGTAAATAGAAATGTTTGTTACCAGGCCTCCCAGTAACTGAACTAAAGCTTAAGGAGACCTTGCATTAGGAATTGCAGGGTGACTAAGGTTGGAAATGAACCCTAAACCCTGGTGCCTTGTTGGTGAGATGTTTCTTTCACATTCACATCACACTGCAGTGTGATCTGCTCTAAGAGGTCAGTGGCGCGGTGCATGTCTGTCCTGTAGCCCCATTTCTTTTCAGGTCCTGGACCCTTTGTGTGGATTGTGTTGGTTAAGTGACTTGCTTTGGTCAAAGGGGTATTGGCAAACATCATTCAATCAGGGGCCTGACAAACACCTGCTGTCTTATTGTTCTTGGAGTCTTTACCACAGAAATGCACCTGCTGACTTTCGAGAGACGTTAGGGGGCGAGTACCCCAGCTTGTGATCAACAAGTTCCTCTGACTCTGCCCTAACCTCAGATAATTGAGCAGCCCTGTAACGATCATCCAAGCTTGGCCAAGTACTCCCCAGCCTCAGTTATCAAGCGTAGAATCATGAACTGATTATTGTCTTAAGACAGCTCTGTAGTGGTTTGTTATCTAGCAAGGGGTAACTGATAGTACAGGTACTACAGACAAGGCAAGATTACCAAATGCTGACTATTATTGAGACTGACTGTGATATCAGGTTTATTTTGTTTTTACTCCCTGCGCTCTTAATGTGTATTTGACTTTTTTGGGTCATAAAAAGTAAACAAGAAAATACTGAATTTAAATATCACTTGAAATAATTTATAAATTAATTTATTTTAATTTCCTTTCAATATTTAGGAATTGCAAATTTTCTAATAATATGTTTAATCTTGTTTTTTAGTTATTTAAAATACATAGTTTCAAATTTTAAAATATGATATATTCACAAAGGCTTAGCTTTTTGACTGTCTACTCTCCGCTTTTCTTTCTCCAAGGTATCCATTTAAAGTAGTTATTACCTGAATATTTTGGAAAGTATTTTGGAGAGTTGTTAGTAAGTCTGGAGTTAAATTTGTGATATATGTGTAGATAAAAATAAGCCCAATGACAGATCATGAGACAATTATTAATTTCAACAAAAAGCAAATTTTGTTCGGGAAAAGAAACAACTACACTATTATGCTTACTGTTTGTGAATATCATGCATATTGTTGTTTTACCATAAACAGTGATGATTTATCTAACTAAAATTGCAATCCTCCTTTATTGGAAGTATAGGGAAACAGAAAATTCTTTGCATGTGGAAAGAGGTGATGAAAAAGATAAGTTCTCATCTTTCCCATTGATAAGCAAATAGATTACCTATAAATATATTATAAGGAGAGATAAGATATTTAATACCCAAAGAATAAACTAAGAAATAAATGTCATAGCCTCTGCACAGAAGGGAGGGGGGGCCTATTGGTTTTTCTTGATAGGCCCTAATTGATTCATGACAAAAAGTGGGAAAAAAAAATCAAGTAAGCAGAAAACTGACCAAGAAAAGAAGAGGAAACACAGCATGCAGTGACTTAATAATGATGATAATGATAGTTTATATTTGTCAGGGTCTTCCTGTGCCATGTACTATGCTATCTGTCATATATGCATTATCTCTGAATCCTTACTACAATTATATGACACAGACTCATTTTATACCTATAACCACATGAGACCATTAATGCTTTGAGGGTTTATTAGCTATCTATTGCTGGACAATGAATTGTAGCAGAACTGGAGGCAATGGACATTGTCACTTCATATTTTCTCTGGGTCCTTGAGCTGCTTGGCTGCGTAGTTCTGGTTCAGTCTTAATGGGCTGTTTGTCACCACCGGCGTCTAACTCTGGAGACCTTTGGCTCTCACACACACAGCACGCCTCAGAAGCTCCCAGACTCATCCTGTGGGTCCCTTCAGAGGGCTTCTTCAGGACCTACCAGTTGGCATCTCTGAAAGCTTGTACTCCAGAAGCACCCAAGATGGAAACTACTTGTCTTTTTACAATCTGGTCTTGAAAATGACATCATATTTGGTTAGAAGCAAATCTGTAGTTCCAGCCTATACTCGTGGGGAGGGTATGGATTTCAAGAAGTGCTGACTAGGTGAGTTATTTTAGAGGTTATTGTGCATATTTTCATATGTGTGACGCACACCCTGGTGTGTTATCAGTTTAAGCCAACAGAAATAAGCTATATGTCATGCTTACTATGTAGGGTGCAAGCTTTCATCTTCCCATCGGCCCCTAGCTTTGGAAGCAGTACATGACTGCAAGGGAGAATTACATGAGAACAAGGATCACCTTGAAATCACTCTAATTTATACACAGTCAAAGCCTCTGAAGCTTTAGAACTTTATTGGTAATGAATTATTTGAGGCAGCCCTCACACTTGATCGTGACAAACTGCAGCTTCGTGTTCCTGGGACGGGGCATTAGTCACAGGGGCACGTTGTCTAAGGTGAGGAGTTGTTGCTCTACCTTTAAAGTTGTTAGGAGCCACTGAAGTGCTTTAAGCATGGAGGATGACATAATTGGATGTGTACCTACTGCCCTGAGTTATGTTATTTTGTGTCAAGCATCCGATGACATTCCGTTTTCTCATGCATGAGACAGGAGATGCCTGCTTTCCACCCCACCAGCTTCATTCATGCTGGTGTGATGAGATTTGTAAATTTCTTTTACCTGCAGATTGCTCGAAGTGTCCCATCTCAGGACAGCTGTATCTGCCTCTCTCTGAGCACGTAAGGGTCTTTGTGGCTGTAATCAGGTTGTAACCCCCCAAGGCACAGACACTTTGCCTTATCCTTGGTCTGTAACTCAGTGGCTACCGCCATGTTGACATATATGAAGGACTCAGTAAATGCTTCTTAAGTCAAACTGAGTTAAACTTTATTGGGCACTGTATTTTTGATGTTCCTGTTTGTGATGCCGCTCGTCTTGCTGTTCACACTGTTAGCACTGTTTGCTGAATCCAGGATAGGCAAGGTGTGAGTGAAGAGGCTGGAAGGAGACTCCGGGAGCCGTAGGAACTGTGGACACGTTTATTCTCTCCTGGCTGGCATGGCAGTCATAACACAGCCTCTCTCCTGGCTGACACAGCGCCTGTAGCAGCAGCCGTAACCTAACCATAATGTAGCCATAACGGAACCATAGCTTAGCTTCATATAACATAACCATGCCGTCACTCCAGCGTAGCCTCGATGTGGCAGCAGCCAGGGCTTTCCTGGTGAAGCTCATACACGTGTACCATGCACGGCCACCCGTGACCAAGTGAGCACCTCCTGATGCGCATGTGAAGTGCTGCAAGTGATCTCAGCTTTCACGTAATCATTCTTTACAAAATGTGGGGCAAGAGCGAGAAGCCATGGGGCGAGAGAGCCTGACCGTGCCATCTTGGCTGATTTCCTCTTTCCCTGCAGGCACCTAGGGTGATAGCTATTGTTCTGAGCTCTGGGTGTACAGAGATAAGATAATGGCATTTTACTTTTTTAGTGGGATTTCTGCATCTTATGGTAGCTCTATTTTTATAACTTATTTTTAGTTTTCTAAGGAACCTCCATTCTGTTCTCCCTCACGAAAGTCAAAGCTTAGTTCCTCAGTTGTATCTGACTCTTTGTGGCCCTGTGGACTATAACCTACCAGGCTCCTCTGTCCATAGGATTCTCCAGGCAAGAATACTGGGGTGGGCAGCCGTTCCCTTCTCCAGGGCATCTTCCCATCCCGGGGATAGAACCTGAGTCTTCTGCATTGCAGCCTGATTCTTTACCACCTCAGCCACCAGGGAAGCCTTTTACATTCCCATCAACAGTGTCATGGGACTCCTTTTTATCCACAACCTCTCTAGCATCTATTGTTTGTACATTTTTAATTTTTTGTCTCCCATTGTGAGTGTGACAGCCTGCTTGATGATGAAACACAGCTGTAAACTGCACTCAGTCACCACTTAGATTCTGTAACCACTGCAGGAGGCAGAATAGTGTATGATGTCCTAGCTTCATAGCTGTGTGAGAGTAGGTGAAGGACAAAGCCATCAGCATGGGGAAGGGCTGTATAAGAGGAAAGGGGAGACCTTTTAGAGACTGTAACCCAGGGGCTGTTGAGAAGAATGGGTATTAGGATGAATGCAGGAGACAGTTCCATCAAACATGGGGGTCCTGGTTTGTGAAGGCTCGGAGGGAAATAAGATTAGAGGAGAAGGGAAAGAGACCGCAATTGGAAGTCAGTACAATAAGTAAGAGTTGCTGGTCCTCCAAAGGGACACGCAGAGCCCAGCACCGTCTCCTCTCTGCCGCCTTTGTGTCTCCCCAGCCCTCTATGAGCAGTCCTGCGAGGTGTACAGGCACCGAGGCAACACCGCGGGCTTCTTCTACATTGACTCCGACGGCAGCGGGCCCCTGGGGCCTTTCCGGGTGTTCTGCAACATCACAGGTAAGGGTGTGAGATTCCCCCGCACGCGTCATGCCGCTGCGCGACGGCACACAGGAAAGGAAAACCCACCGCACGGGAACACTTGTATAAATGAAATAAAAAAAATAAAGACCAACTTCAGAGGGGAGGCTGTATTTTTAGGTAAATCATAGGAATTACCAGCTATTTTATTTTCATGAGAGAGGAGAATGTGACAAGGGTCTTGACAAGGTTCCACTGAACCAAGGATTAATTATCAAGTATATTTTGCAGAGCTGACCAAGGTCATTTCTCTCTTCAAAGTCAAAAACAAAAAGAAAAGGAAAATAAGCCAACAAACAAAAAAGGCAAAAAACGAAATCAATGGAAAGCCCTGATTCAGGAAGTGGGGAAGCTGGATTCAGGTCTTTCCCTGAGGACTGCATGACTCAGGTTCTCTCTGAGCTTCCTTTCTGCATCAGTGAAGAGGAAAGAGCAGTTTCTGCTTCTCAGAGTTGGGGGGATTAAACAAAATCATCTATATTAGTGCAACTGACCAGTTATCCTGCAGATGCCTAATCAAAACCTGGGATAACTCTATTTTCCTTGGCAATCTCATAACATCTTGTAACTTCTTCCTAAACGTGTCTAAGGACATATTGAGAGCCAATTACTGTATGGAAACAGCGTGTGATTACTAATTTATTCTTAAAAAAAAAACCAATTCCACAGCACAACCTGATGTAATAGTTATTTAAAAATATAGCAATGCGAGTTCTCTGTTGTGAATATTGTTGTCAGCACATGCGCATTCTTGGTTTGTTTGTTCTGAGCACTGGCCTTTGAAGAGGCCGGCAGAATCGTGGGATGAAGCAGAAAAGCAGGAGTCTTTGGGTCCTTAGGCCCCGGGCTCTACTGCAGCTGGGTAACCACATCACATCTGTGGTGCTTTTTCCATAGCCAAACACTATCCTGGGGACCCAGGATATTCAGAGAAATAAGACGTAGTCATTGTCATTCACGAGGCAGTAAAATCAGGAAAAATAGCATGCAATATTACAGGTAGAAATGTAAACAAACCATTGCCAAAACAGTGATGAAGGGCATTTAGCAATAATTTGCCCATCTGAATACAAAGGGCCACACTTTTTCTGCAGAAAATGCTAGTTACATGGAATTGTGTGTCATTTCATTCCATTTCCATAATACTTCATTTCTCCAAAATGTATGCTAGCTGCTTCTCAATGGCCCTATAACATAATTAGAAACTGTGTTACTGTTTTCTTTTCATGGTTATGCCAGCCTGTAATGTTCAACAACCTGGTCAAGAAGTAGACTTCTCAGTAGATCTTGGTTATTTCCCAAATTTAATTAACATATGAATCTCTGGGGAATAATGTTAAAAATAGACTTGCCAGAGTCAGAAATTCTAAATTCAGTAAATGCATTTTACTGAGCTTTTCAAGTGATTCTGATATAATTTGTCCCCAGTCCACAGTTTGAAAAAATGGAGGAAGTGATTTGGTTACAGAATGAGGCAAAAGAGATCAGTGTCTGCTGAGTGATGGGTGTGACATATGATAATAGGATTTTTGGTCATGGCATCAATTTCTCAGCTCCTGTCATCTTTGGGAACTGAACTGAGAGTTTTCAGATATCATGTCTTTTAATTCTTTACAACAAAAATCTGGGGTAGATACTTTTAACTCTATATATACTACATAGAAGGAAAGAGCATGTGAGAATTTCATGACCTGCTAGAAAATAAATCCTGAAACTAATAGTCAAGACTCAGGAAGCAAGCAAAACCCTCTGGTGCAGCAATGATCTATATCACTGAGACATTAATGGGGTATTTTGTATTGCTTTTGTTTTGCTTGAAACCCAGTTTTTATTTTTGTAATAAAAGTAATCAATGCTAATTACAGAAAATTTAAGGGAAACAAGTGTGAAGAAATATAAGGCCATGTATAAACCACAATCCAGAGATTGCTATTGATATTTTATTATTAGATTTTCCTTGGGACTTTTTTTACTATAAATGTATATATGTGTTTTTCTATGAATGTTTATGTTTTTAGATATATATTTTATATTATGAATTTAATAGACAAGCACGGACTAATCCTATTTTTATTAAAGTATATAGCTTGACAAATTTAACTCCCCAAAATAATATAAATATAATAACACACCATGTATGACTGATTCATATGTCTCATTTACATGAAATGCTGTACCCCTTTTTGGAAAGATTTCTCTTGGGATTTATGTTTGATATTTGTTCAGGAGTGGCTAAAGATGAATGTTTACTTAAAGTTTGCTGTTTTGCTGATGTGATGCTAAAGGCATCAAGGCCTCTGAGTTATGTTATGTCCCAAAATTGATAGGCTGTTTTGTGCATGATTGAAGAATTCTTTGAAATATGCTTTTTGGTCACATCAATTGCAAATATATAGGTGTTTGGTTTGGCTTTTGTTTTCCTAAAAATACTTGTAGAAATAAAAGTCAACTTCTGTGTAGGCTGAATTATATAATTCTCATATTTAACTGACAAAAATTTTTAATGCATAATATAATAGTAATCAAATACATTTTTATTGTTTGTGAATGTTAAGTGTTCTTAAATGAGAGTGACTTATGACACAGGATAAGTGTGACAAAGTGCTTCAAGGAGGAGAGGGAGGCACACGGGAGGGAAGGAGGGAAGGTGGGGATATCCGGTCAGAGAAGACGTGCTGTGTTTCACTCTGTTTTTTTTTTTAATTAATTTATTTATTTTAATTGGAGGCTAATTACTTTACAATATTGTAGTGGTTTTTGCCATACGTTGACATGAATCAGCCATGGGTGTACATGTCCAGTGTGAACAGGGTGGGGGATACGTGTTCACTGAGGTTTTTAAAAGCACAAAGCTACTAGTTTCCACACTTTTCAGAGGCATTCCTGAGGTCATAACACAGAGAGTATAAACAATGCTGGGATGCAGGGAGCCTGGGTTCTCTCTCTTCTCTTCCTTGTGCCGGTTGGCTGAGTGCTTTGGCCTGACTGTGCGTTTCTAAAATAAGGATCTGGAGCCAAGTGGTCCCATAGGTCTTCCTCATTTAGAACTCCCTGAGAGATCACTGGGTGGGTGGGTGGGGAGTTCCCTGGTGGCTCAGAGAGATCATTTGAGGTTCAAAAGAAAGGGAAAAAGAAAAGTTTCTCGTAAGTCTGCAGACACTTGTAAATGGATGTCTTGAGGGTGATGAACAGGTTTTATTTATGGAAAACCATAAATCTGAATCCCAGCTACAATGTGCCTCTTTACAGTGTATGCTACCCATTTCTACAGATGAGGTGGCACTTTACCCCTCCTGGGAAACTTATGTCTGTAGTGGTAAAGAACCTGCAATGCCAGAGGCTTAAGAGATGCAGGTTCGATCCCTCGGTTGGGAAGACCCCCTGGAGGAGGGCATAGCAACCTACTCCAGTATTCTTGCTTGGAGAATTCAATGGACAGAGGAGCCTGGTGGGCTATGGTCCACAGGTTTGCAAAGAGTCAGGCCCGACTGAAGTGACTTAACAGCATCTCACCTACCACAAAGTAATCTTGGGGAGATGAGGTCCCCAAGTACCCCTTTTGGTGGGAGGCAGTGTGATCTCTGCCTGGGATGGTAGGGTAACTCATAGGAGAAACTAAGGGTGTGATTAGGCTGATCTATAGGATGGACTGAATGTAGGCATCTACAGATTTTGACAGGGTACCATACCCACGGCTACATTCTAAGTCCCTTCACCACAGGACTGGGCTTCCCTGGTGGCTCAGAGGGTAAAGCGTCTGCCTACAATGCAGGAGATCCGGGTTCAATCCCTGGGTTGGGAAGATCCCCTGGAGAAGGAAATGGCAACCCACTCTAGTTCTCTTGCCTGGAAAATCCCATGGATGTAGAAGCCTAGTAATAGTCCATGTGGTCGAAAAGAGTCAGACAGGACTCACTTTCACTTTCACTTTTCACCACAGGACTAGTGGGTGGGAGAGATGGAAGGCCCAGTGTTTAGATGGAGGACTGACTGAAGTTATTGATGAGAAAGAGAGTATGTTTTTTCAGGAATACACGTTTGCCCTGCTTTTAACTTAACTCTAAATGATGTACCATTCACTTTAGCTCGACTTAAATTTGTACATTCCAGGCAGTGCATGTGCAGACTGCCAAGGATTCACAATGTGTCTGCCTCCGCGTCTGTGCTGCTGTGACAGGACTTCACCAACCGCAGGAGTATGTTGTCTCACAGTTCTCACGGGTAGAAGAGCAAAACCTAGGTGCTGGCAGGGCCCATCCTCTCTCATACCTTTGGGGGAGACTCAGTCCTTCATGGCCTCTTCTCAGCATCTGGCAGTTTGCCTGACCCATGGGCACTTCTGGGCTCCTAGCAGCAGCCCCTGTCTCTGCCTCTTGAAGACTGTCTCCCTGGTTCCATGTGACCACCACATCACATGTGACCATTTCCTTTTATTCATCTGTGTATCTGTTTCTTCTCTTCTTATTGGGACACCGGTCATGTTGGATTAGGGTCCAACCTAATGGAGTATGATATTATCTTAATTTGATTACCCTTGTGAAGAATCTATTTCTCATTAAAGCCTTGCATATTCACAGGTACAGAAGATTAGGTATTCAAGAGCTCATTTTTGGGGACACAATTCAGCACATAACAGAATCATTTCAGTCTCCTTTACAGGCTAATCATGTAAAAGACACAGTGGTAATGAAAACGTCTTGTCAAGGGTGTCCCTGCACGCTGTGTTCTGAGAGCATGCAGCAGGGGCATCTAGCCCAGCCTCTCCTGGAAGAGCTCTCAGGCAGAGAGGTAATGTCTCTAAGACCTGGATGGAGAGTAGGAACTGACCAAAAACAGACACAAAGGATGGCATTTCCATGAAGAGCAAATGAATGTCAGAACAAGGTTCCAGGGGACCTTGATCCTGCATATTTGTTGGGCCCAAGCTCACCAAGATGAATTTCTAGTTTAGAACATTTGGAAAATGCATGAAACTGAATGAATAAAAAATTAAAAGATCAAACTCACTTGAATAGGAACAAAGCAGAAGTTTTTGAAAATCCATCATCTGAACTAGTTTGTCAGCAAGGAAATCTGCTGTCTTAATTTTAGGGAAAAGAAGGATTTTTCTTCAACTTAATTTTTATTTTTTATTGGAGCATGGTTGATTTATAGTGTTGTGTTAGTTTCAGTAAGTTATGCATATATATACATATACCCATCCTTTTTCAGACTCTTTTCCCATACAGGTTATTACAGAATATACAGCAGGACCTTGCTATCTATTTTATGTACAGTGGTGTGTATATGCTAATCCCAAACTCAGTTTTTTATCACAGATAATTCTTGAGCATGCCAGACTATTTACCTGTCCCCAAAGGAAAGAAGAACAATTTTCTTACTTTTAACTTTTTATTCTGCATTGGAGTATAGCTGATTAACAACAATGTAATAGTTTCAGATGGACCGCGCAGGGACACAGCCACACACACACATGTATCCATTCCTCCCCAAACACTCCCCCCATCCCGGCTGCCACATAACGTTGGGCAGCGTTCCCTGTGCTACCCAGGAGTCATCCATTTAAAATACAGTAGAGCGTACCTGTCCATTTCAAACGCCCTAACTGTCTCTACCCTCATCCTTCCCCCCGGCAACCACGAGTTCATTCTCTAAGACTGTGAGTCCATCTCTGTTTTGCAAATAAGTTAATTTATAGTATGTCTTTTTAGATTCCACATGTAAGTGATGTCAGGATATTTTTGCTTTCCTGTTTTACATCTTTCACTCACTGTGTTGTTGCAAATGACACTAATTCATTCTTTCTGGTAGCTGAAGAATGTTCCATTGTGTATATGTACTATGTTTTCTCTATCCATTCCTCTGTCAAGGGACATTTAGTTTGCTTCCATGTCTCGGTTATTATAAACAGTGTTGCAATGGACAATGGAGTGTATGTATCCTTTTGGATCATGTTTTTTTTTCCAGACATATGCCCAGAAGTGGGATTGTAGGGTCATATGGTAGCTTTATTTTTAGTTTCTTTAAGGGACATCCATATTTGAACAGCTTTCTGAGAGCCAACAACAAGCCAGTATTCAGGTTATAAATGGTTTTTGGCACTGTTTCCTACTCTGGAGGACTAGATCTAGAAAATGGATTGCTTACTTTAGGGACTGCTTACAAAGGGGTGAATGTAGAAGAAGAAATTAGGGAAATATACTATACTACAGACCTTTTAACAAAGGAACTGTTCCCACTGTTGGGTCCATTCAGGTGAGGGGGAGTGTGGCCAGAGCAGAAAGAAGGTCAGGATGTGAAGAATCTGTGCCTTAAGATAGCTATGACCTTCAGCGTGGGAATAGCCTGCAAGGAGCTTGGGAAGCAACTTCAGGCTGTCCTTGCCCCTTTCAGTCTCTGTCCTCGGTCTTCATGTAGCAAATTCTGCTAGATTTTAGTAGGCAGGAGTACCGTGAGTTCTCTGCATGCGAACGTTCAAGTTGCAGACTTTCAGAGATGTGAACCTGCTTTTTCACGGCCATCATGTAACTTAGTCCAGGTGTCCGGCATGCATTGCCACGCGTCCTCCACAAGGGGTCGCACTTTTGTGTACTTTGTACTGTACTGTATAGAGTACGGTAGTTCACTATCTTTACTTCAAGCCCAGATGTCCAGAAGCAAGCATAAAAGCAGCGGCAATGTAGCTGGAACTGCTAAGTGCTCGGTGATAATGATGGAAAAGAGAGTGGAGTGAGGTGAAAATAGGGTCAGGCAGTCAGTTCACTCATTCATGACTGACTCTTTGTGACTCCAAAGAGTCACATTTGCAGCAAATCAGGCTTCTCTGTCCATCACCAACTCCCAGAGCTTGCTGAAACTCATGTCCATTGAGTTGGTGGTGCCATCCAAATATCTCATCCTCTGTCATCCCCTTCTCCTCCTGCCTTCAATCTTTCCCAGTATCAGGATCTTTTCCAATGAGTCAGCTCTTGGAATTAGCTGGCCAAAGTATTGGAGCTTCAGCATCAGTCCTTCTAATGAATATGTAGGACTGATTTCTTTTAGGATTGATTAGTTTGATCTCTTTGCAATCCGAGGGACTCTCAACAGTCTTATGCAACACCACAGTTCCAAAGCATCAATTCAAAAAAAAAAAAAAAAAGCATCAATTCTCCAGCACTCAGATTTCTTTATAGTCCAACTCTCACATCCATACATGACTACTGGAGAAACCATAGCTTTGACTAGATGGACCTTTGTTGGCAAAAAAAGTCTCTGCTTTTTAATATTCTGTCTAGGTTGGTCATAGTTTTTCTTCCAAGGAGCAAGTGTCTTTTAATTTCATGATTGCAGTCACCATCTGCAGTAATTTTGGAGCCCAAGAAAATAAAGTCTGTCACTATTTCTATTGTTTCCCCATCTGTTTGCCGTAAATAGATGGGACCAGATGCCATGATCTTCATTATTTGAATGTTGAGTTTTAAGCCAACTTTTTCACTCTCCTCTTTTACTTTCATCAAAAGGCTCTTTAGTTCTTTTTCACTTTCTGCCATAAGGGTGGTGTCATCTGCATATCTGAGGTTATTGATATTTCTCCTGGCCATCTTGATTCCAGCTTGTGCTTCCTCCAGCCCAGCATTTCTCATGATGTACTCTGCATATAAGTGAAATAATCAGGGTGACAATATACAGCCTTGGCATACTCCTTTCCCAATTTGGAACCAGTCAATTGTTCCATGTCCGGTTCTAACTGTTGCTTCTTGACCTGCATACAGATTTCTTAGGAGGCAAGTAAGGTAGTCTGGTATTCCCATCTCTCTTTCTTTTTAATTAATGTATTTTAATTGGAAGCTAATTAATTTTCAATACTGTAGTAGTGGCTGTACAT
Organism: Cervus canadensis; assembly: GCF_019320065.1. Taxonomy (NCBI): domain Eukaryota; kingdom Metazoa; phylum Chordata; class Mammalia; order Artiodactyla; family Cervidae; genus Cervus; species Cervus canadensis. The sequence continues at coordinate 2,466,118 of NC_057400.1, read as the reverse complement.
GTGTCCCACCTCCCACCTCCGCCCCCCATCCCACCCCTCAGGGTTGTCCCAGTGCTCCGGCTTTGAGTGCCCTGTTTCATGCATCGAACTTGGACTGGTGATCTATTTCACATATGGTGATATACATGTTTCAGTGCTATTCTCTCAAATGATCCCACCCTTGCCTTCTTTCTCCCAGAGTCCAAAAGTCTGTTCTTTATATCCATGTCTCTTTTGCTGTCTTGCATATAGGGTCATCATTAACATCATTCTAAATTCCATATATATGCATTAATATACCATATTGGTGTTTTTCTTTCTGACTTACTTCACTCTGTATAATAGGCTCCAGTTTCATCCACCTCATTAGAACTGATTCAAATGTATTCTTTTTAATGGCTGAGTAATATTCCATTGTGTATATGTACCATGGATTTCTTATCCATTCATCTGCTGATGGGCATCTAGGTTGCTTCCATGTCCTGGCTATTATAAACAGTGCTGTGATGAATATTGGGGTACACCTGTCTCTTTCAGATCTGGTTTCCTCGGTGTGTATGCCCAGGAGTGGGATTGCTGGGTCATATGGCAGTTCTATTTCCAGGTTTTTTAAGGAATCTCCACACCGTTCTCCATAGTGGCTGTACTAGTTTGCATTCCCACCAACAGTGTAAGAGGGTTCCCTTTTCTCCACATCCTCTCCAGCATTTATTGCTTGTAGACTTTTGGATAGCAGCCATTCTGGCTGGCATGAGATGGTACCTCATGGTGGTTTTGGTTTGCATTTCTCTGATAATGAGTGATGTTGAGGATCTTTTCATGTGTTTGTTAGCCATCTGCATGTCTTCTTTGGAGAAATGTCTGTTTAGTTCTTTGGCCCATTTTTTGATTGGGTCATTTATTTTTCTGGAATTGAGCTGCATGAGCCGCTTGCATATTTTTGAGATTAATTCTTTGTCAGTTGCTTGGTTTGCTATTATTTTCTTCCATTCTGAAGGCTGTCTTTTCACTTTGCTTATAGTTTCCTTTGTTGTGCAGAAGCTTTTCATTTTAATTAGGTCCCATTTGTTTATTTTTGCTTTTATTTCCATTATTCTGGGAGGTGGGTCATAGAGGATCCTGCTGTGATTTATGTCAGAGAGTATTTTGCCTGTATTTTCCTCTAAGAGTTTTATAGTTTCTGGTCTTACATTTAGATCTTTAATCCATTTTGAGTTTACTTTTGTGTATGGTGATAGAAAGTGTTCTAGTTCCATTCTTTTACAGGTGGTTGGCCAGTTTTCTCAGCACCACTTTTTAAAGAGATTGTTTTTTTCTCTATAGTATATTCTTGCCTCCTTTGTCAAAGATAAGATGTCCATAGGTGCCTGGATTTATCTCTGGGATTTCTATTTTGTTCTATTGATCTATAATTCTGTCTTTGTGCCAGTACCATTCTGTCTTGATGAGAGTAGCTTTGTAGTAGAGACTGAAGTCAGGCAGGTTGATTCCTCCAGTTCCATTCTTCTTAAGATTGCTTTAGCTATTTGAGGTTTTTTTTGTATTTCCATACAAATTATGAAATTATTTGTTCTAGTTCTGTGAAAAATAGCATTGGTAGCTTGATAGGGAGGGCATTGAATCTATAGATTGCTTTGTTTGGTATACTTATGTTCACTATATTGATTCTTTCAATCCATGAACAAGGTATATTTCTCCATCTATTTGTGTCATCTTTGATTTCTTTCACCAGTGTTTTATAGTTTTCTATATATACGTCTTTTGTTTCTTTAGGTAGATTTATTCCTAAGTGTTTTATTCTTTTCGTCACAATGGTGAATGGAATTGTTTCCTTAATTTCTCTTTCTGTTTTCTCATTGTTAGTGTATAGGAATGCAAGGGATTTTTGTGTATTAATTTTATATCCTGCAACTTTACTATATTTATTGATTACCTCTAGTAATTTTCTGGTGGTCTCTTTAGGGTTTTCTATGTAGAGGATCATGTCATCTGCAAACGGTGAGAGTTTTACTTCTTTTTTTTTCCAATCTGGATTTCTTTTATTTGTTTTTCTTCTCTGATTGCTGTGGCTAAAACTTCTAAAACTAATTTGAATAGTAGTGGTGAGAGTGGGCACCCTTGTCTTGTTCCTGACTTTAAGGGAAATGCTTTCAATTTTTCACTATTGAGGATAATGTTTGCTATGGTTTTATCATATATGGCTTTTATTATGTTGAGGTATGGGCTTCCCTTGTGGCTCAGCTGGTAAAGAATCTGCCTTCAATGTGGGAGACTTGGGTTTGATCCTTTGGTTGGGAAGATCCCCTGGAGAAGGGAAAGGCTACCCATTCCAGTATTCTGGCCTGAAGAATTCCATGTACTATAGGGTCGCAAAGAGTCAGACACAACTTAGTGACTTTCACTTTCACTTTTCACATGTTACTTCTGTGCCTGCTTTCTGGAGTGTTTTTATCATAAATGGATGTTGAATTTTGTCAAAGGCTTTCTCTGCATCTATTGAGATAATTATATCATTTTATCTTTCAATTTGTTAATGTGTTGTATCACTTTATTGATTTGCATGGTATTCCCATCTCTTTAAGAATTTTCCACAGTTTGTTGTGATCCACACAGTCAAAGTCTTTAGCATAGTCAAAGAAGCAGAGGTAGATATTTTTTTGGAATTCTCTTGATTTTTCTATGAGCCAATGGATGTTAGCAATTTAATCTCTGGTTCCTCTGCCTTTTTTAAATCCAGCTTGAACATCTAAAAGATCTGAAAATGATGGTAGATGTTGCTTATTCTTATACAATATTACAGTATAGTATTATATAGCTGATTGTGTTAGTTGGGTACCTAGGCCAACTTTGTTGGACATATGAACAAATTGGGCTTATGAACTCACTCTCAGAATGGAACTCATTTGTTTGTAGACAACTTTCTGTACTTATTGGGATAAGGCTTTTAGTCAGCTTTCCTGGGCACAGAGAATGCTGTAGAAAGGTGGAGAGTACATCCAGTGGAGCAAATGGAAAATATCCTGGTTAAAGAATTGTCCAAAGAAACCTAGGGGGAAAAGTTACTTGCATTCATTAAGGATGAAAGTTGGTTGTGAAGTAGGACCAGTGAGTGAAATCCACAAACCTTGCAAATACATGAAGTATGAATTTGTTCATTAGGTTCCCATCTGAAGCAGAAAGAACCTTCATTTGTAGCTTCAAAGAAAGTGAGATTAGGATGGATTCAAGGAACATTCATAAAAGAGAGACTTAAGAGAGCTAGCTGACTCTCAAAGTTAATAAGCCACTCAAATGATGAATAATTAAGGACAAGTGAACCACTAAGAGAAACAGTGACATACACTAACATGTGATGTTTTATTCAAAGGGCCACCTAGACCTGTGCATCTATCTGATGCCTCTATCTAAGTCTTTTAGCCTGAATGTGGACAGTTTCAGACAATGATGTGAAGTTCGTTTTCATCCTTGGCTACAACAGCCTAGTTGGGCCAGTAGGGAGGAATGCATTTGAGACAACAAGGAGTCTATTTCGACTTGGGATTATATTGCTTAATGAAAATGAATAAAATAGACTCACAGAATGAGTTAGATGCCATCAGAAAGTGAGGAAGTGCTGGGCACTGGAATCAATGCAAAGAGCAAGACAGGAATGGAGAAAAATCAGGGCACAGTAAGAAGCTGGAATGAGTGAACCTCCAAAGTACCTGTGCAGGAAGTGTGTGCTGTTGATACACAAAAATGCGGTGAGTGTAACTTCAGATTGGTTGAGTCATGATGTGCAGGTGATATCAGACATTATCATGAATACTTCTGTGAATAGGATTTTTAAGTAAGACTAATATTTAAATCAGTGGCCTTTGAATAAAGCGTATTGCCCTCCAAAAAGCCAGATGGCCTTATCCAATCAGCTGAAGGCTCAACAGAACAAAGACTGACCTCCTCCAAGCAAGAAGAAAGTCACCTATCAGACTATCTTTGGGCTTGAACTGCTATAGTTTACTAGATTTCCAGCCTACTGGTCTATCCTCCATATCTTGGGAACATTAGGCACTGGGGAAAAAAAGTATATATAAATATATGAGAAGGAAATGGCAACCCACTCTAGTATTCTTGCCTGGAGAATCCTGTGGACAGAGGAGCCTGGTGGACTGCTGTCCATAGGGTCACACAGACTTGGACATGACTGAAGCGACTTAGCATGCATGCATGGATGTATGTATATATATCCATGCATGCATGCTAAGTATATGTATATATATATATATACATATGTATATATGTGTGTGTGTGTATATATATATATATATAAGTATATGCATGCATGCTAAGTATAAGTATACATACATATGTATGTATGTGTGTGTATATATATATATATATGTATATATATATCTCCTGTTGGTTCTGTTCTCTGGAGAACCTTGACTCATGCACTTGGTACCCAGAGGTTGGGTGTCCCTTCTCTGCTTTGTTCTCATTTTCTGAATATTTCTACTGATCACACTGTGTTATAACCACTCTTTACTTTTGTGTTCCATGGTCCTAGATGGAATATGAGAAACAGAGTGTCAGGAATTCCTGGATTTACTGTTACACAGACTCTGTTGAGCCCGGGGTACATGGAACTCTGAGAAATCACAGCTGCATTAAACATTAATTTCTGCCTTTCTCCTTTTTTTTTCCACTTCCCATAATTTATCTTAGACTAGGGCTGTGGCCCATTCCATCAATGACAGCTTGAAACCACAGATATTGCCTTCATGTCTAGTCCCCTACATACAAATGAGTTCTGTTCCAATAGAGTGTGTTTGTAAGTTCAATATGTGCATAAGTCCAACAAGTTAGTCAAGGCACCCAACTCATACAATCAGCTATACAGTACTGTACCATAATAGATTTATAATGCTTTCACACAAATATTAAATAAAAAACAAACACAAAAATTAAGAAAACATTTTTAATCCACAGTACAGTACCTTGAAAAGTACAGTAGTAAAGTGCAACAGCTCATATACAGGGCCTGGCATGGAGTGAGCAGGCAAGAAGAGTTACTGACGGAGGAGGTGCCAGGAAGGATCGTCAGCAATAGGAGACAGGGCAAGCTGCAGTTTAACTCACACCTGATGCTGATGGAACACACTTTCGCATCTTTGAAAGTCTGAAACTTGAAGGTTTGTATGTAGGGGGCTTACTGTCTTCTGAACTGAGCTTGAGTCACTCCTGCTATTTGTAACCTTTCCTACAAGCCCAAGAGTGAAAAGTGTCCTGCTGCTCCTCATTGTTCCAAGATCCATCATTGCTCTCCTGTCTCCCCAAAGCCTGTTCTTCTCCCAACATAAGTGTCACTAGTGGAAGGAACACAGGTTTTGGAGTCACGTTGGTGTACCTATCTTAGCGCTGGCATGTTCTAGCTGTGTGACTTTGGACAAGTCATTCAACATTTCTGGATCTTGGTTTTCTTATCAGGGACATGAAGATGATAAAATTGTCTGCCTTTTGAAATTAACCTGAGGAATATGTTATATATGGCAAGTTCCTTGTCCCAAAATGTAGATGGTCTTGAAACAGAGCAGACAGATATCATGATGTAATATTAACCATGACCTCTTTCACTCTTACTGCTCTCCTAGTAGTATAGCTAGAACCTATGTGGCCATGTGAGTGGTGAAAATGAAAGAATCAGCCGTGTCCGATTCTTTGCGGCCCCATGGACTATCCATGGAATTCTCCAGGCCAGAATGCTGGAGTGGGTAGCCTTTCCCTTCTTCAGGGGATCTTCCCAACCCAGGGATGGAACCCAGGTCTCCCACACTGCAGGCCGATTCTTTACTAACTGAGCCACACGGGAAGCCTCCAACTGAGTGGTAAAAGGTAACTATGTTTTTATTCCTTCTGTATTGCCACAGATTCCAGAGACTTTAGCAGCCTGGAGGGAGCATGTTTGAGGGGAAACTTCCAGTATCAATAAAGCAGAATTAGAAGGAAGAGGCGTTCTGACAAGATTTTTGCTAGAGCTTGACATTTCAACTCACTCTACTGTTTACATTTTGCCATTTTGAATTGTTAACAAGACACCTTGTCAACATGTTAAAAGATGTTTCCTAGCCACACACTGTTTTTCCTCTGTGCAGTATAATTGCATATTGATATGCAAAGTTGTTTGTCTAGAACCACTAACAAAAACACATTTATTTCCTGTCTTGATGGATACAAAACCTGTTTCACGTGGCTAGACCTGTACAGAGACCATCAGGCCCTAAAGAGAAATTTGCAAGGAAGGTTTGGTCAAATCTTGAAAGCAAAACTTGTTTTCCTTCTCAAATAGCTCCTAATTCATTTGCAATTTCTATGTCTTATCACTTGCTGTTATGGTGCTCTGCTTCTCACTCCTTTGGCAACAGGCTCTGTTTTCATTAAAACTCATCAAAGCATGCATGATGGAGTAGGTAGGGAAGCTGCAATTGAAATATTTCTAATATTCCTGCACACAATTGTTCAGTGGGATTGCAGGTAATAGATCATCATCCACAGAAAGAAAAAAAAAAAACGTCCATTCAGTTCAGTCTAATAGTTGTTGGCCTTGCTTTCCAAAGTTAGAGCAATGTCACTGAGGTGACAGTCTTACGTATGGAGTGCACAAGAGTCTGTCAGTATAGAAGAAATGAGTTACTCATGGCATACAATGGGACCACTCACATATGGCACATTTGTTTCCCCCAAACTTCTTAGTACATTGTTAATTTTTTGAAGCTATATTTTACACCAAAGAGAAGTAGAATTCAGTTGCTGGTGCCATATGCATTTGTAATCTGTCTTGGTATCTCCCATTGGCTGATTTCTACCCCAAACACTCCAGTTTACACACACGCACACACACACCAGAAAGGAAGTATTAGCTTCCTTCATCTGCCAAACTCTTCTACAGTTTGTAGAAGCTGGACTGGGCTCAAGTTGTCCGGTTTCTGCCGTCATGGCAGAAGTACCGTTGCCCAAATACTGTGACTTGATTGCAGGCCGTGTAAAACTGTGCTAAATGTCTGCTGGGCATGAGGCTAGCTCACGATGCATTACTTTGAAATAGTCTTTTCTTTACGAATGTGCTAATGAGGCCAGTGACTTATAGAAAGAGAATTCCAACTGGAACCATATGATTTAAATCTTTGGCTCTGCCCACTTTGCCATACTTCTTATCAAAGGACTGGAAAGCTTGGAAGGCAATCATCTTCTATTTGAATCCATATGCATTGGTTGTTTCCTCTGTCCAGGCACTGACAAGGCACTGAAGATATAAAAAGATTCAGATACAGTCCCTGAATTCCACAGAATATGTCATCTCAAGTCCTTGTGGTAAAAAAGAAACAAAAACACCTTTTCCACTCTGATTCATAATTCATACAACAGCAAGAGTGATGCTTTAAAAACAGGTCTGCCCATACCTTCTCACCCCTTTATCCTGCCTGTGCAAATCGCAAGCTTTTAATTCATGGATCGTATGTTTTTAAGGGCATGGTTGTGAGGATACCTGAATTCGTATGCATTAATTGAAACTCTTAGAACAATTTCTGGTACATATTTCATCCTCCAAATCATCATGTTTGTTATGTATTATAGTTATTTCCCTTGGGTCCACAAACAAGTCTTCTTGTCTGTACCTCAGTCTCTCTCTCTGTAAATGGAGGGTTTGATGATGTCTTCTTATGATTGAGATGTAGTCAAGTTAAATGAGTTAACGTTTAAACAATGCTGGAGAGTGACTGACACCTAAGAAACTGAGGTTTTTCCCTTTATCTTCTCCCTGCTTCCCTTGGAACTGTGTCCCTTGTCTGTGGGTAGCAGGCTCACCAAAACCCAGGGAGGATGCTGCAGTGTGTCTCCTGATTGTCCAGTTATTGTTGCCCGGTTGGGACTCACTCGTGAGTGACATATGCACCGTGGCTCACTAGCAGTTTAATCAGTTGGAATAATGCCTGTGTTTTGCTTCTGTTAGGTTGGTGCAAAAGTACCTGAGATTCAAAAGTAGTTGTGGTTGGTGTAAAAATAACTATGGCTGACTTTTGCAGCAACTGCAATTACTATTTTGCACGAACTGCAATTACTTCTGCAGCAGCCTCAATAACTTTTTAACTTCAATTACTTTTGTGCAAACCTCGATTACTTTGGCACCAACTGCAATTACTATTACTTTTGTGCCAACCACAGTTATGTTCGAACCTCAATTACTTTTGCACCAATCACAATGAATTTGCACCAGCCACAGTTACTTTTGCACCAACCTAATATTCCAGAGGGACAGTTTTGTAGACTAAGTAAGTGTTTTCCAGGGGACTTTTTGAACTCAACAAGGATGGCCATCCAGCTGCTTAGAAGACGGGAGGTTTTTAAAATGGCAGTCTCCCTGTTTAATACATCACGCTGTCAGTCAGGGGCTTCTCAGGCGGCAGTGGTAGAGAATCCATCTGCCAATGCAGGAGATGCAGATTTGATCCCTGGGTCAGGAAGATCCCCTGGAGAAGGAAATGGCTACCCACTCCAACGTTCTTGCCTGGGAAATCCCATGGACAGAGGAGCTGGCAGGCTACAGTCCGTAAGCTCGCCAAGAGTCGGACACGACTTAGTAACAGAACCACCACACACTGTCAGCCAAGGCGTGGTGGCCACTTACAGCTTCTTGAAGGCTGGTCTCTTAGGTAAAGCTGGGAAGTAGATCTGCTTGTGTGGAAGGCCCAAGCTTTAAAGTGGTCTCTCTGGACTAGCGGCAGACTGTATAATCTCCTGCTAAATTGGGCCATTAAATAAAACTACTAAGTTGTAAAGCTGTAGAATTACCATGAAATTAAAGCATTGTCACCTTTGAATTGCCAAGAGTTTTCACAGGCACTTAGAGAAATGCCTTTCACACACACCACTTTAGCAGGGCCAGTTGATTCCAGCCAAAATGGATGAGAACAGAAAGCAGGTGACGAAGTTGTGGAAAATGATTGTAATGTGATTTTTATAGATTTAGTTGCTTGTTCATAAATGCACATCTGTTTGCTAACTCATTTCTTGGATTATTTTATTAAACTTTTATTAATTTACTCATTCATTAATTCTGTCATTTATTTATTTCTGCATTTGTTTTTTCATGGGCTTGGTTACATACAGGACTCCCCAGGTGGCACAGTGGTAAAGAATCTGCCTACAATGCAGGAGATCAGGGTTCAATCCCTGGGTCAGGAGGATCCCCTGGAGGAGGGAATGGCAACCCATTCCAGTATTCTTGCCTGGAAAATGCCATGGGCAGAGGAGCCTACTTACACATTATTCATTCATTCAATCAATCAATCAGTTAGTCACTTAGAGTAAGTCCCCTACATATGAATGAGTTCTGTTCCTAGAGCACATTTGTAAGTCCAATTTGTTCATAAGTCCAGTAAAGTTAACCTAGGTACCACAGTCGGATATATAGTACTGTACTGTATTTTTCACACCAATAATACATAAAAACAAGCATAAAAAATAAAGAAAATATCTTATTCTTACATTAAGTACCTTGAAAACTGCAGTAGTACAAATTAACGGCTGGCATAAGGTAGGTGGCACACGTGTTCTCATCTTTGAAGGTTTGCAGCTTGAAGTTTCATATCAAGGGCACTTACTTTATTCATCTGGTCATTTATGATAAGCCATTAAAATAAACCTTTGAGCACTGGCTGGACTAAGCACCAAGGTTTCACAATGGGTGTGTGTGTTACTCTCAAGAAATTCACAGTCCAGAGAAGGAATCAGACGTTGTGACAGCTTTTACGCCTGGTATGGCAAATAGGGTAGCAAAACCAATCACGCAGAGAGAGCACAAAGGAGGCGGTGGTCGTATCAAGGGGTGCGTGGGGACGGGACAGTGCTCAGAGAAGGTGCGCTTGAAGAGAAGCCCTCTGAGCTGAGTTTTATGCTAGAAACAGCTAACATTTAATCTAGTTTCTATTTGTTGGAGATGCCCTGATAGGCACTTTACATTCATGAGGCCATTCAGGTTTTTTAGAAATCATGTGAAGAAGGTATCATTATTTTCATTTCACAGAGCAGGGCACTGAAATCTTGAGAGGCTAAATAACTTGTCCAGGTTCTTGTCAGGAGTAACAGTGAAGTTGGATTTAATTTGTGATTCCCATTCCCGGGTTCCTAGCCCAAATGACACAGATGCTCTGAGACCAACGAACACCCAAGTGCCAGTTCACACAGACCCTTCCTCTCCCTGTGTTGCTCCCATCAATTGGTGAAGGCCACAGTGGAAAGCTTTTCCAGGAAGTGATCCTGCAGGGAGAAGATCTGTATCATTCCTTCCTGGATTGTTGCTTTTTGTTGTTGAGTCGCTGAATCATGTCTGACTCTTTACAACCCCATGGACTGCAGCACAACAGGCTTCCCTGTCCTTCACTATCTCCCAGAGTTTGCTCAAACTCATGTCCATTGAATCTATGGTGTTATGCAACCATCACATCCTCTGTCACCCCCCAGTTGTTCTAAGCATTTGATGAAAATTATATAAAATAAAGTTGCTTAAGTTTTCTTTCTTTTAAAAATGAACTGAGACAAACATTTAAAATGGAATTTTCTAGGCTTGTTCCCAGTAAAGTTTATTCAGTAGGTTTAGGATGATGATAAAAATGACATTTTTATCAAGCACCTGAAGATTTTGGATCTTGGGAAATATCTATATTAAGGTGATTATCACAGTGTACAGCATTTAATAATTGCCTTCCTTCTCTGTCTCCCCACTTCTAAATCAGTGATTAAAAGAACTGCCCTTTTTAAGACCTGAACACAAGGCTTATCCTGCCCCTTCTTGATGGGACTTTCACAGCACATTTTTTATTGCAGATACCTGGAAAGCCCCTCCTCGTGGTGTGCGGGAATCAGGACACAGCCCAAACAGCCAGTGTTTATTGAGGCTCCTCTGTGCTCCATGCTGATAAGCCCCTATAAACCACTGACCCTTGTGCTCTAGGGCTTACGCTTAACTTCCAGATCCTAAAACCTTTCCCTTTAGGCCATTCTATTTAATTTGTCCAGTTATCCCGTAGATTCTCAACACCATGGGATATTGAGCATGTTCACTTCTATGAAGCTCAGTTTCTTCATCTGTTTAATAGGAATGATCAGTTAATCTTACCTCAGTGGGTTCATGTGTGGCTTAAATAAAATTAAATGGACAATGTACCTCATGTGCTCAGTACAATATGTAGCATTCTCTAAGAGCTCCTAAGATAGAAGCCACAGTCACCCAGCTCCATCATCCTCTTTGTGTGTGTGCTCAGACATGTCTGATTCTTTGTGACCCCATGGAGTGTAGCCCACCAGGCTCCTCTGTCCATGGAATTTTCCAAGCAAGAATGCTGGAATGGGTAGCCATTTTCTTCTCCAGGGGATTCTCCTGACCCAGGGATGAAACCCACATTTTTGTGCCTCTGTGACCATCATGAGTGGTGTGTATATGCGCCCCATCGTGTCTGACACTTTACAACCCCGTGGACTGTGAGCCTGTCAGGCACCTCTGTCCATGGCATTTTCCAGGCAAGAGTAGTGGAGTAGGTTGCCATACCCTCCTCCAGGGCATCTTCCTGATCCAGAGATCGAACCTGGGCTTCCTATATTTCCTGCATTGATAGACAGATTCTTTACTGCTGAGCCATTGGGAAGATCTACATGTTGAAGGAATCAGGGACAGGAGTGATCAAGTAAGGCTTTGCTGGAGACATAGAGCTTAGTTATGAAGTTGAAACATATGTGTCTTGAGTCAGGCAGAGAAGAGAAAAGAGGAAAAATCAATCTTGATGAGCTCAGTGGCATCCTGGATGTGGTGATGCAGCGAGCTTGTGCCCAAGGGCTCCATGACTCGTCTGAGGGCTCTTGGCTCATCCGTGGGTTTCAATACAGTCTTACCTTTGGGCGAACACTGTTCTTGTTCAGGGGAATGAAATAACAAGTGGGAGTCAAAGGTGTCTCCTAGAAATCTTGCTTTTGCTTTGAGCCCAGAATTCTGGGGAGAGATGACGGATCAAAGTTGGTCTATATATTCCAAAGAATAAAAAAGCCCAAAAGGTACTAGCAGTTTGTGATTTCACATTTTGTGAAGCAGGGGACAGAGGGACCCTTTGTCTAGGAGCCTTTATTCTTCGTGGATCTTCACAGCAGGTGCGCTCCAGTCTCCAGAGCAACAATCAGCTGTGCTTGCTCTGTGCACAGAGTCTGACTCTGTTCCATTTGTATCTGCTTGTAAAGAGGAGCTGATTAGAGGCATTGGCTGGGTAGACCATTTGTGGTGACAGTTTCCATATGGTATTTTCCCTGCCGGCTGTGAGTGTCCTGGCTAACTCTTATGACTTAGACATGACTTTGTTCTGGAGTGACATGCACTCATCTCCTTCTAGAGACTGAGCCCTTATTGTTTGCTCCTATGACTTTCTTCAGCCCATCACCTTTCTCAGGGCTCCCCCTTGAATCCACATAATCAGTACACATCTGCCCAACCCAGCATCGGTGGCAAATGCTTGGGCATGGTCTGCATCCCAGCACTGACACTTCCTAGTTCTGTCAAGTGATGTGATCCAAGGAGTTACTTGGCTTCCTTGTTCCTTAGTTGCCTTCTGGGTCATTACAAATAGAGCCTATGTATGAGACGGTTGTGAGTTTTACAGGAGTTAATCATTGTAAACCGTAAGAAAATCATTTCCTGGCATTACATACCCAATATGTGCTAGTTTTAAAAATTATTTTCATCACTCTATTCCCAGAAACCTTGACACTGGCTTCTTGGTGTTTCTGGGATACAATGTTGAAAATGAAAGTGAAAGTGAAAGCCACTCAGTCGTGTCCAACTCTTTGTGACCCCATGGACTTTACAGTCCACGGAATTCTCCAGGCCAGAATACTGGAATGGGTAACCTTTCCCTTCTCCAGGGGATCTTCCCAACCCAGGGATCAAACCCAGGCCTCCCACATGGCAGGCAGATTCTTTACCATTTGAGCCCCAAGGGAAACAATGACGAAAATAATAACTAATAAACTTCTGGAATGTATAACACTTGGTGCCTTGAAAGCACTCCTACAAATTAATTCAACAGCAATAACAAATACTTCCATTTGAAAATGGATGAGCTACCATGCTATGGATGATTGAATTTGACAGTACTTTTAACTTTTATTTAGTTAATTAATTAATTTATTTATTTTTGGCTGTGCCCCATGCATCCAGGATATTAGTCCCCAACCAAGGGTGGAACACATGTCTCCTGCCGTGGAAGTGCTATGTCTTAACCACTGTACCGCCAGGGAAGTCCTGGAAATAGTGTTTGCTTTTGGAAAACTGTTTAGTCCGTTGTTCCTTAGCTGTGTGTGTATGTGTGTGTGTGGTTGTAAGAGCACATTCCCGTGGGTTTGCTGGGGCAGAGTAGAACAGTCTTGAGCCTTTTCTACATGTGAAGCATTCTGTGAAGCTCTATCTTATTTTCCTCAAAGTTTTTGTTCTGAGAAATTCAAGCCTACAGAAAAGCTGACAGAATACTAAAATGAGCATCCATAAACTTTTCACCTGAACTCTCCAAGCACGAGCGCTTTGCCCCGCTCACCCACACTGGTGCGGCTCTTGTCTCCTTTCCCCCTCCCTCCTGTCCTTTCTTTGTCCTCATGGGAAAGGTTCTTTTCTAAACTATGTGAAAGCAAACTCTAGACGTGGTGACGATGTAACCCTGACACTTCACTTGTGTCAACACACACGGTGCCATTTTATAAACACAAGGCTGAGACCGCGGTCCAGACACTTCGATGAGTGTGTTATATCCAGTATATATTGATCTTGTCCCTACACTGTCTTTATAGCAAAGTCTGCTTTTCTATTTTTGTTTGAATCTCAAGCACTCTCTATATGTGGGGTTTAATTGACCTGTCCTTCTAATTTCTTTTAACTAGAAAGCCAGGTCCCCTACACCATCTTGTTTTGGTTGTTTTTCATGACAGACATTAAGTTCTTGAAGAGCACAAACTTACAAACCAGTTGTAAGTGAAATGTTCCAAAGAGGAGAGTGGTGAGGGAGGAATGGAGTGGGAGTGTGAAGTTATGAGGTGTAAACTATTACACAGAGAATAGATAAACAAGGTCCTGCTGTATAACACAGGGAATTATATGAAATATCCTATGATAAGTCATAATGGAAAAGAATATTTTTCGCATATGTATTTCATATATGATGTCCAACTCTTTGCAACCTCATGGACTGTAGCTCACCAGGCTCCTCTGTCCATGGAATTCTCCAGGCAAGAACACTGGAGTAGATTGCCATTTCCTCCTCCACGTGATCTTCCCGACCCAGGGACTGAACCCATGTCTCTTGCATTTTCTCCATTGCAGGGAGATTCTTTACCGCTGCACCACCTGAGAAGCCCCCTTGTATCAGTTGAAATTTATAAACTATTTTACTTTAACATGTTTTTACTATTATCATTATATTTATTGGTGCTCAGATTGTCCCATGTATAGCTGGTAATGATCCCTTTAATTCTGTTCCTATGTCTTTCTGGAGTGACCCCATTAATCTTGGAACACTTGCGTGCTTTCTAGTCCAAGATGTTCCAAGATGTTACCTTGAACTTTCCCTGCCTGACCCAGACTCAGCTGTTTTCCCAAAGAAGCCCAGTTCCTTTTTGTAGCACATGGTATTTGAAAATTAAGATCTAGATGTTTGGTTTGCTTATTGCTTCTGTCTTTCTTATGGACACAGGTAAAAAAATGCATGTGTGTGTGTGTGTGTTTAATTATGAGTTTATATACTTAACTTTAATTCAAATTCACCACCATCAGATCTTTTCCCATCTTTCCATCATCCATATGTATTTCTCTTCTCACATACTGAGAGACTATATCCCAACAAAATCAATATATGTGTACCTGTGGCTGATTCAAGTCGATGTTTGGCAGAAACCAGCACAATTCTATAAAGCAGTTATCTTTCCATTAAAAAATAAATAAATTTAAAATTGAAAAAATATATTTTATAATTTATTCTATCCGATAATACTCATCAACGGATTCAGAATCAAATAGCAATGTCACTACTGATAACAAGGTAAAGTTTAAGATTGACTTGAATTTTGCATTTTATTTTTAGACTATAGCCTCAGGATGTATAGCTGAACAGAATACTATATTTTAAAAGTTACTTTAATTATGTTTTCTCCTTTGTGGTTATTTTATCTTTTTAATATATAGGCAGGCTTTTTAAAAATATTCAGTATTAGTGTTTGTCTCTTTTCATCTTTATGATTTAATTTTATGTTTTAAAAATGTAAAATATTTTCTTCTTACAGAAGTCAAATATAGCTATAATGGTTGACTGGTTACATCTTATTCTTGCTCATGGTCTTCTCTCTATTCTTACCCATCTGCTGTAGATAATCATTTAGTTTATCCTTGTCTGTAGCCCTATTTCTCCTTTATTCTTACACAACATGTAGCATAGTCTTTTGCACCTTGATCACCTGAAATGATTCTATCTATCCTGGAAATAATTCTAGATCAATTTAAAGAAATCTTATGTGGTTTTTATTATGGTTACAGAGCATTTCACTGTGTCAATTAACTATCCTTTATTCAATCAGACAGCTGTTGGTAGATATTTATATTTTTCCAACATTTTGCTATTTGCAATAGATATTCTGGGCTGCATGGCAGAATTTCAAGTACATATCGAAACATAGTTTCCTATCATATCACTTTGTGGTTGATTTTAAATACTGTCACTGAAGCCAGTAAAAATATTGGTAGTCTGTTGAAGGTTTAGTTCAGTGATAAGTGAATACCTACTGTGGGTCAGGTGCTAGGCATGCAAAAACTTATGAGACATTCTTTTCCCTCGCTGACCTTGCAGTTTATTGGAGGGTCTGAGTAAACAAGTTGGCATAATAGTACTTGAGAGAGACAAACACGGGGTGCTGGTGGAGTTAGAAAAGTTTTCCCACTAGAGATGAAGTTGGCACATCATTGATACTGTGAGGAAAGAAAGAGGAATAATTTCACTTTCTTCTTGAGCTTTCATTTTGTCAATCACCTTCAAAACCAGAATTTAAGATCCATGGAAGCAGAATAAGTAGATTCTTCCATTTTCACAAGGCTTGTCTACTTTTGTGACCTGGAGAGAGGCAACATAATTGCTGGGTATCCGTTCTGAGGACTTGTTGTTGTTCAGTCACTAAGTCTGAACCCATGCAGACCCCCCATGGATGGCTGCACACCAGGCTTCCTGTCCTTCACCATCCCCCAGAGTTTGCTCAAACCCATGTCCATTGAGTTGGCGATGCCATCCAACCATCTCACCTTCTGGCGCTGCCTTCTCCTCATGCCTTCAGTCTCTCTCAGCATCAGGGTCTTTTCCAGTGAATCTGTTCTTCACATCAGGTGGCCAAAGTATTGAATTTTCAGCTTCAACATCAGTCCTTCCAATGAATATTCAAGATTGATTTCTTTTAGGATTGACTGGTTTGATCTCGTTACTGTCCAAGGAACTCTCAAGAATCTTCTGCAGCACACAATTTGAAAGCGTCCGTTCTTCAGTGCTCAGCTTTCTTTATGGTCCAACTCTCACGTATGTACATGACTACTGGGAAAACCATAGCTGTGACTATACAGACCTTTGTCAGTAAAGTGATATCTCTGCTTTTTAATATACTGTCTAGTTTTGTCATAGCTTTTCTGCCAAGGAGCAAGTGTCTTTAAATTTCATGGCTGCAGGACTAAGGCAAAGCTTTTTCAATCAGCTTCTTACCCTGTGAGTTCCATCTTGGCTACCTTAACTTGTAAAGAAAGGATGTACTCAGTCACTCAGTCATGTACAGTTTGTGACCCTCTGGACTGTAGTCTGCCAGGCTCCTCTGTCCATGGGATTTTCCAGTCAAAAACACTGGAGTGGGTTGCCATTTGCATCTTCAAGGGGTCTTCCCAGCCCAGGGACTGAACTTGCATCTCTTGCATCTCCTGCATAGGCAGGCAGACTCCTCACCCCTGCGCCCCCCGGGGAGCCCAGGGACTACTGTTAGTGTACACTTGTGCGTCGGGTACCGGGTCATATATTCTCTTAGAGCGTGATCCACGTGGTGGAGTGTGAGGTAGAGATGGTTTCTCATTTGCATTTTGAGGAAGCAGAAGTCCAGAGAAGTTGAAGAGCATTCCAGTGTCACTCTGTTAGTGACTGACAGATGGAAGGATTTAATTCAAGTTCGAGCTGGTGCCTAAATTTTTCCTCAGAATGAACCACAACAGTGCTTATCACAAAGCCACTGCTAAAGACGTCATGAAAATGTCTCACAACAACCGAAGTCCCTCCCTGATCCTATCAGGTGACTGTGATCTGCAGTCCGCTTTCCTTTCTTCCCCTGCCCAGGAGATGGGCGCAGGCTCAAAGCTGTGGTTTTTCTGGTGGTCAAGTACAGATGTGAGAGCTGGACCATAAAGAAGGCTGAGCCCCGAAGCATTGTAGTGCTGGAGAAGACTCTTGAAAGTTCCTCAGACAGCAAAGAGATCAAACCACGACCCCATACATGCTGCCGTGAATCTTTTAGCTTCCGTGGGAACTTCTTTCTCAGAACCAGCTATGAATTCCTTGAGCTCAGAGTCCAGCAAGGCATTCAGCCTGGTCACCCCCAAGATACTCAGTCGCTAAGTGTGCTCTGCACACACTAGCCTTTTCATGAAGTTTCTTTGGATAAACCAGTAAATCAGAAGCAAACAAGTACCATGCAATTGAACATGAAATCTATCCAAGAGCATGCCTCCTCCTCCAAGATCAGAAAACAGATTCCCCAGGTCTCTTTGATGCTGCCACTGATTTTAAAGCAAAGGGAAAGAAAAATAACCCCCCAACAGGTATATAAAAAGTAAAGGCTCGGCGAAGTAGTACAATAAATCACGGCCAAGTATGTTGTCTGGAAGTCATAAAGTGTGTGGTCCAAGCGGACTGCTGGAGGAGCAGCAGCGGCTGGAATGGGTTCCCACCCCCCGCAGCGTGCAGTGCCTGCTTCCAGCTAATGCACCCCCGAGCATGATGACTCGATCAGGAGACTTAAATCAGTAATGCCCCTCTTCCAAACAGCGGACGCTCAGACACTAAAAGCAATTGTATCTTCAGTGGTTTTAGCAGACAAGGAGGATGCTCACCTTGGCCTCTGGGCTGAGCCACAAGAGAAGGAAAACTGCTCTTGCAGAAATTCTGAAGCCTTTTAAAGAAGTTGAAAACTGCTTTTCACCTCTTGTCTTCCTTCCCTTTAAAAGCTGAGGGGAAGGTTCACGGACCCCTCATGAGAAGTTCCCAGAACTGTTTCCCACAATGAAATGATGCCTCTGCTCCTCCCTGCATCACTTCATCAGCAGGGCTTGTGGCTGTTCAACTTCATTTCGAGGCCAGTGCCCTGAGTCAGCCTCTGAGTCTGCTCTGCGCTGTGAGTTTGACTCAGTGCTCACAGCATCACCGCTTATTGGGTATATCCAGTTTACAGATGTGGAGACTGAGGCTGTGGGAGGCTCCCTGTCTCT